>NC_054379.1:14516615-15116615 GCF_017654675.1 Xenopus laevis | reverse complement strand
GGGCTTAAATCCATGTAAGAACATATTAGGTGGATAAGTTCCACCGGATGACATTTAATATATCTTCTTCATTTACCAATAAAGCTACCAGTGATGTTGGACGCATAACAACACGCCACCTCGGAATACCTACCCATCTGTCGCGACCGCAATATTATTTTTCAGTATCTCTCACTCCTGAACGTATGAAAGAGATTGAATGCTAAATAAAGACTGACTGTGTAATGCTACTTTATTCTCCTGCCAGGCTCTTTTTAACTTTGGCAGACGTTTTGTTTCCCCTGTCATCATCTGATGTCTATTTTTTTTTACATGGCTACAATGCCAGTGAAATCCCTTCATAAATCTCAAGTTATGATGAAGAAGAAGCTATTCAATTTATTTCATGTAAAAGAAGTCCTCTTGTTCCTTAATGCTCTCTAATTGTGCCAAGTCCACGAGGCAAAACGGAACTGAACGGAAATCACTTGGAGTAATGAAGGATATTCAAAGCTTCTTGCCTTAGAGATGTATTTTGGTTAGCTCCTACGTGGCCCTTCCACTTCATAAGGTATAAATTACTCACGTTTTATTTTTGCTTGTCAAAGAGATTTTTTTTTTTAAATTTTTGTTGTTTTGGAACCTTTTTGGAGGCCTCCTGTTAGAAACTGTTTTCAGATACAGCCACTTTCAGTTTTAGGAGATATTGTCTTGACTGACAGCGGCTCTCATTACTGCCATAACATTCTCCATATAAAGACAATCTATATTGGCTTAGAATGGGGATCAATTGTGGTTTACACGATGGTTTAACCTTTTAGAAACTCGGTGTATTGTGTTGCCGGGCAATATTTTTGAAAGTCTCTGTTGCTCCAATGGGAATTGCTGTGTTCTCTGAGGTTATACTGCACACACCCCAGCCACAGGGCAGTAAAAAAAGAAAACATGTGAAAAGTCACATTTTAGTGAAAGCACAATAATGTTTATTTTAGAAAACTACAGAGACAACGCCTATTGCACAGACCTACTGCAAAAGGACCAATATCAGATCTTGAGAAAAACAGATGTAAACCCTCAAACCAAATAATTGTGTTCAGAGTGCCCTTCTGGAATTTACAATTTTTTTAAAGATCTATTTCAATTTTCACACCGATGAGATGAGATTGAAACAAAAGAGGCGCCTGTTGGGAAATTAAGTTGATCATGCTACAGACGGGAGAACATTTCAGAAGAAGAGAGAAAACTCAACTGATGTTGATCTACTTAAAGACTGGAGAAACATCAGATTAGCAGAGAAACATCAGATGAGTGTCCTCGCTTCTCTCAGCATAGGATATAATTCTAACAATGGATATAAGTTATTTAAGGTCACATGAACTAACTTGGCTTTGACATGGCGTACGTAGACAAACATCCTACCTCCTTCCTTGTGGGGGTATCTAAGAAGCTGATGGAGATGCATTTCCTTCTGTTTATACACAAAGGGGATCCCCTGACTGATGGGTTACTAAGGGGCACATCCTACCAATCCCACTGTTAAACCCCAGGAAAACACTCATTAACAGGTAGAGCCCACATGTTTTATAACATATGGAACAATAGCACTGTCTGCCAAAACTTGCAGAAAATCAATGTAATTCATATTAGCCAGACTCAACAAGACCCCAAACTGTCATGTTCAGGTTTTGCTTTATATTTTTCCTACAAGAAGCCAGAAACAATTCCTGTGTCACCAACTTCCCACCAAAACAGCCAAGAATTGTGGGTAAGGGAGCACTATCGGGTGGCCACTGCCCCAAGTCTTGTGCTGCCAGCTGGGTTCTGTAGGAGAGGGGGGTGCTGATCCTGAAACACTTGGACGAGTAGATTGCTGCAGTTAATCATATGCTGTGCTTCAATATGTGCTGTGCTCAGCCAAAACAGAAGTACAGCCCCTCATTGGCTGGATTGAGGAAAGTTTGCAGGAGATGGCTTAAAATTTGTTTTACAAATTGTTTCTGATGCTGATGGTTGGTCTTAAGCCTGGGACCTGCTACTCTGTGGTTGGCTGGTTATGCTTTACTGTCCATCCACTGAGACAGGGAACTACTCCCCACACTAGATCTCGTCAATGGCTGCTCTTTCTAGCTAATCTTACACCACCTAGGAGTGTGCTATAGCAGGAGATACTATTCCTTGTCTACACTTGATCCATTGGGTCCCTGTCCCCAACTTTACTTAGGGTTTACTCTCTTCCTGGGGGCCTTATGTTCCAGGCTCCAAATCCACCCCCTCCTGAAGGAGTCCAAAATGAGACAACCATGTGCTCCCTCCCCTTCTATAACCAAAGAACAGGAGAAACTCACACTAACCCTGGACCTATTGGAACACATCCCTCCTCCAGGGCATAGGTAACAAATATCAAGTCTTTCACAGTCAGTAGAGAAATTAACCCCATGCACCCCCAACATACTCTAATCCTTGCCCATGATAGATTTTGGAGAGGTGTTATCTTGATCAGTTAATGGATTCTAGTTCCCCGATTCTTGTCCTGTCACCTCTGTTCTATGTAGGGTTCAGCTTTGGACTAGGACCCCCTGCCTCAGCCACCCCCCCGAGCCGCTGTCCAAACTGCAATCCCAGCTCTGCTCCCTGGCGCCTACCTTCCTCTTCCACAATGCTTCAGGCGGGGAGTGGGTCTGGGTCAGCGGGGTCCACAAGGACTGGGGCCCATTGCATTTTTTTCCAGTGTCCCACTGGCCCAGTCTGACCCTTGTAGGGTTGCCACCTTTTGTCAAAATTAATATTGCCCTTCCTATACTTTTATCTTTCTTCCCCATTTATAACATTGGTATCAACCATCATTTATATTGGCCAGCCAGACAGCAACCCTAGTTCTGTGGCATATTTGACTGACCCATAACTGTGTCCAGACTGCATGTATGCAATACATTTAATTTTAAATAATAACTGTTTAGGGCAGAGACACAGGTGATGAAAATCGTAGACGGGATGGCACTCGGAGCACTTAGTTTTCCAAAGTCGCCCGAACTTGACTTACAAGGAAACTTCAGGCGACTTCGGAAAATTAAGCGCTGTGTCATCCTGCCGGTGATTTGCCTTCTAGATGGCGAGAAGGCAGTTTGGGGAGATTAGTCGCTCCGAAGAAGAGGAGATTTGTCACTGGGCGACTAATCTCCCCGAATCTGACCATTTGTCTGTGCCCTTAATGTCTTTCTAGAAATAAAGCACAATGGAACCTTATTATTAAACGTAAAGATCTTGTTTGTCAAAATTATTTGCATCACTAGATGGCAGTGTTAGAGTTGCTTTATATAATAAAAAGACATTAGAATTCAGTAAAATATAATTTAAGCTTTTCTAGCCAATTCAAGGCAAGGCATCTTTTTGTGTCATTAGAATCAGTGGGTCTGTGCGCTCGGATGGGTTTTGGGGGCAGTACAGAATTTGATTTAATCCTGGTAAGTTTTGTTTCACACGGCAGAGTTTTGCCAAAGTCTATGGTTCACTGTTATGTGCCCCTTTTATATTTATGTAAAGTGCAGTTCCTGACTAATCAATGCTTAGCAGCATTATCTCTAGAAAGGGCCAAATAAATGCCTGATTGGTTACTAAAGAAGTTTCTACATAATTGCACCCCCTGCATATTGGTCCAAACTGGGACACCCTGCTAGATGCAAGCCATGCACCTCTGTGAATAGCATAGACAAGGGAGACATTCTGGGCATCACATGGGTAGGCAATGGGGTACATGCAAATGCCTTTCAAAGGCTCATCTCCCTTATTGCAAGATATGAATGTCCACTGTATAACCCACTCAATGTGATTGAACTACATGACAGGCTTACAGAATACATCCAATATCTAATCTCATCTAAGTAGTCAGACTGAAGGCTGCCGGAGGTTGCTCATTGGCTGCCTGTCCTTAAGGTGAGATAATTAAGGTCACCCACAGACCT
Organism: Xenopus laevis; assembly: GCF_017654675.1. Taxonomy (NCBI): domain Eukaryota; kingdom Metazoa; phylum Chordata; class Amphibia; order Anura; family Pipidae; genus Xenopus; species Xenopus laevis. The sequence goes on along the minus strand of NC_054379.1, from coordinate 15,112,677 downwards.
CTTGGTCACTAGTTGACCCAATAGTCAACACATTCATCTGGATGGTGAGACAGGAATTGGCATGAGGCCATGGACATGAATGCGAGCTGGGTGGCACATTGGGAAATGAAGGACAAACGCCAACTTGCAGTTTAAGAAAATATGACACTTTGGGATTAATTTTATATCGGAGCAAAGCAACGGCTGCTTTTCAACAGCTGCAGTCAACATGGAGTCTGTGCTTTCATATAAGCACATTTAGCTTTTGATGACAGATTTCCACCGACACCAAACTTTCCATGCTGTATTCCCTTATGCCGGAGGGAAGAAAGTCCACCCTATTCTCAGCCGAAAGGAAAAGCTCTTTTTTTTTTCAATATTCACCCATAAGTGAACCTGTGAAAATTGACAGCTTCTCGGTGAGACCATAGAATATATATTTATCTGCAATTTCTTTAAGCTCTCTAAATAATTCTTGGAAAAAGTATTTTATGAATGTTTAATTCCACCATTTACTGTAATTATGATACATAGATACATTCTGTGTTTACCACATTAGTATATATACACATTAGACCCAGAATGCATCTATCTATATTATATATAAGTAGCTTAAACAGGTCCACAAGCTGACAAAAAAATTAAAAACTCAAGAAAATAAAAACGCTCAAATGTTGACTTTCAAGCAAGTGGTCAGTTAATGTTGCCTGCTGATTGGTTGCTATGGGTTACTAGACCTGTCACTTTAATTATATTACCCTAGAGCTTCGGTTTCGAGCCCTGCTAGTGTGCATTTTACCTTTGTGGGGTAATAGCTTGATGTAACGCCTCAAATATTTTAGAAGAGCAAGTGTGATCCTTATAGGGAACAATTGGAAGCTGCTTTTTAGTAGGGTATATGTGCAGTGGAGAAACCGCCCAAGATCACCCCATGTGTCATTGGTCTTTTGACACATGAGCAAAACAGAGTAGAATACTGTAAAATAAAACAAAATACTCGATAGTGTTACTTTTTCAAATCATAGGGGTTTGTAGGCTAGAGTTCTACTTTGGGTTGGGTACCTTTGGGTTACACGGAAAAAAACCTTTCTCCTAATTCAGTTCCAGTTTTTTTCCCATAGACTTTTTCACTTGATAAACCATGAGATTTTTCTAAATTGAATTGCATCTCAATTTGAATCTCATCCATGAGTTTTCACATGATAAACCATGAAATAACTTGTTCTCACTGAATTTAATCTGGCTCAATGTCTCCTCCTGGTTTGGAGTAGCACCTGCTTGTGATGATGTTTCTTCTGGATTCTGGTGACCAGAGGATAGGGGGTTGGGTTGCACATAAGTCAGTTGTGGGTCAGTATGGATAGTGGGTCCAAGCAGGTAAAAATGTGTGTGGTTGGTCCAGGTCTGGGTTAAAAAAACTGGACCTAAGCAGAACTCTACTGTTGGCATTAGTAATAGAATTCACTGCTCTCATGAGATTCATAACAGCTTTCTCAGGCCCTACATTTCCAACCAGTCCAGTAGGAGCTGAAGAAACCAGCCCCAATTCCAAGGAAAAAAGTGCATGGCTTGTATACGAGAAATGGGGCATCTTCAAAAAGCTCCTGTAACTAGAGCAGGATTTGCTCTCTCACCTTCCACATCCCTCTTAGGTTCTGCTTATATCAGGAAAATGTTTGACATCACCAAAAAAAACCCAGTTCTTTCAAGAGGCACACAAGACAAATAAAACACTTATTGGTTAGTATGGGTTACGAGACTTGGAGCAAACTTTGCACCTTCTATTACAATGCCCCCTTAGATATCTGCTGCATTTTGTAGGCTAAATATTTATTGAAGTTTAAAGACGTGTGGACAACAGCTTTGTCCACAAAGCAACATCGGAATGGAAATGGTGGAGAACCAAGAGACACGATAATGATATCGAAATATTTTTCATGGATTCTAAACTACGCTGGCTAGATATAGCTTTCTGCAGTTGAAATCTGTGCTACATGTGTGTGTTTGCTTAGAGAAGAACTGGAGCTACTGTAAGTATATATTCACATAATGTTAGCAAGTACCATATGTTCAACCAACCCTACATCTGCCTTCTGCGAATATACAGCACTAAACGTCTGTGCGGAAAAGTTATATATAAAAAAAAAAAGAATAAATACATAAAGTACAGTGAGTTTATTGAGGTTCAGTGTCGGAATCCCTGAATACCTTTAATGGTATCATCACTAACATCTCTCAAACTCATAAACATCTGTAGTTCTTGTGTTTATCTTGTCACCTTAGATTTATGGCATTCAGTGCATTGTTCTTCCAACAATGTGACTTCTAATTTCTTTGTAATATACAGTAGGGGGTATATTATCCCTTATAATACATGAGTGATACTCAGAGTTCCCTGTATAACTCAGCCTGCAGCCTTGTGCCTTTATATGGTCACAGAACAATCCCTCAGTGACTTCTATTATCCTTATCATTTACAGTAAGGGGTACATTATCCCTTATAATACATGAGTGATACTCAGAGTTCCCTGTATAACTCAGCCTGCAGCCTTGTGCCTTTATATGGTCACAGAACAACCCCTCAGTTACTTCTAATATCCTTATCATTTACAGTAGGGGGTACATTATCCTTTATAATACATGAGTGATACTCAGAGTTCCCTGTATAACTCAGCCTGCAGCCTTGTGCCTTTATATGGTCACAGAACCCCTCAGTGACTTCTAATATCCCTATCATTTACAGTAGGGGGTACATTATCCCTTATAATACATGAGTGATACTCCGTGTTCCCTATATAACTCAGCCTGCAGCCTTGTGCCTTTATATGGTCACAGAACAACCCCTCAGTGACTTCTTATATCCTTATCATTTACAGTAGGGGGTACATTATCCCTTATAATACATGAGTGATACTCGGAGTTCCACGTATAATTCAGCCTTGTGCCTTGTGCCTTTATATGGTCACAGAACCCCTCAGTGACTTCTAATATCCTTATCATTTACAGTAGGGGGTACATTATCCCTTATAATACATGAGTGATACTCAGTTTTCCCTGTAGAACTCAGTCTGTAGTCTTCTGTTTTGGAAACGTTGGATAAAAGAGGAATATTTACAAGGAAAAAGAAAAGTGACTATATAACAAACCAATTAGGCACACTATGAATGACCCATAAGAGAATGAAAGTGCCCTCGGTTAACGATTGGCAAATATATGATTTTGCCGTTGTTCATGTATATCTTTTATTCATCACAGAATCCAATGACCTTTATTTGGCCTAAGCCTTAGTATCAAACGTGGAAGAGAGTGGAAATATTTAAGACCTTATTAACACCAATCTTCTGTTATTAAATATTTCCAGCAGGGGAAAAATCTGCTTCTCAGAATTATTCATTTTATGGGACTGAAGAGAAAAACATATTTCATAATTTAAAAAAAACATACTTTAACTAACAGGTCCCTGTAGTTGGGCAAACAGAAAACTCAGGGCTGGCTTGTGTCCCCTGACCCTGATCTCTGCACCTCGCACTGATCTTTATTTTTATCTTTATAAGTGCAGAGTGCAGACAGACGCCGGACGGAGGGGCAAACTTTTGTGCCCCTTAATGATCTTTCATTCCACTCCAGGATCATATTTAATGACCCCTTGTGACTTATTTTGTATGGCTAATGGCACAACAAACATAATACAGGTATCCAGAATGCTCAGGACCTGGAGTCTTATTTATCATCAGTCTCATTTTTTGTGTTTTTAGAGGTTTTTGAAACCACAACTGAACTTAATTTCTCTAAACTAAGCACGAATGTCATGAAATTTATTAAACAATTTGAATAAAAAAAGTACGAACTTAAACTAATGCTGAATTATTTGAAAAAAAAAAAAATATGAATACCCCTAAAACCTCTATCTAAAAATTCCATTTTTCGGACAATTCCTAGGGAACCTTTAAGGGGCCTATTTATCAACAGTCTCAGTCTCCTGGTTTTAGAAACCACGATTAAAGTCACAAACTCTAAAATTATGAATGTTGTGAGATTTATTAAAAAAACTGAATAAAAAAAGCACAAAAGGAAAATTACGCTGAACTCTGCGCTAAAATATACTAATACCTTGAAAACCTCTAAAAATGTGAGTTTTTCCGACAATACCTAGCGAGAAAAAAAATGAAAACATCTAAAAGAGCAGTCCAAAAAGTTCATCACAGCTCCCATTGACTTCTATAAGACTCAGACAACTTTTACCTGGTGAAGTTTTGTATTAGAGGTTTATGTGTTTTTCTTACGCCTTACGCCTTTTTCTTTTTAAAAATATTAGAAAAACTAAAATTTTTAATAGATCTGTGAATTTTTTTTACATTTTTAGATTTAGATCTTTAGTATAGGGTTTTCTGGATAACTGATCCTTCTGTAGTTTGGATCTTCATGCCTTAAGTCTTCTAGAAAAGCATGTAAACATTAAATACACCCAAAAGGCTGGTTTTGCTTATAACTAGGGTTGCCATCCACCTAGCAGGCAAAACATCTGCCAAGGCCCCGGCCGGTATTACAAATTTACCGGCAATGTAGTTGCTGGTAAATTTGTAATACCCTTAACAAAAGCCCTTGGTCCGCCCCCAAACTGCTCAAAACGTAACTTTTTTCCACCTTCTGGCCATCGTGTGATGTGGCTCCACCCCCTTTTATATCACAACCTGCCCCTTTTATGTCATGACCGCCCCTTTTATGTCACGACCCACCCCTTTTGTTCCTGCCCTCGCACCGGCCAGTAGAAGTTTTATGGAAAGGTGACAACCCTTGTTGCTACATACCCAGTATTTTACCTGCCTGACCCGTAAAATTATGTTTGACCACAATGTTATGTTAAAATGTAAAAAAAACGAAACATACAGGAAGGATGGCATTTTTTCCAAAAAAAGTGGCAACCCTAATTATATCTTAGTTTGGATCAAGTACAAGGTACTGTTTTGTTATTACAGAGAAAAAAAGTGGATTATTTGGAAAATTAAGTCTATGGGAGACGGCCTTCACTTAATCTGGAACTTTCCACATAACAAGTTTCCAGATAATGAATCCCATACCTGTATAGAAATTTTTCCTCAATTTCCCATGTGTGTCAAATGAAAACAAGTTGAAGCACTATATATTCAAGGGGGCAAATTTATTAACCTCCGAAAATTCACCAGCGACGGCTTGCTCACAGAGCAACACTTCACCAGACGTAGATTCGCCAGGATACCGCTAATTCACTAAAATCCGAAGTTATGCCCAGGGCGCCGAACGCTGGCGAAGTTGCGCTATCGTTGGCTAATGTATAGGGTGGGAAGTTAGAGTTGAATGGACGTATATGTTGCAGCAAATACATTACATTACACAAGCCCAGGGAACCTTAATAAAATAGAGTTGTTATATTGCCCTACACATGAGCCCACTGTATAGTTTATGTGCCATATTTAGGAAATGTAGGGGGGAAGCCGGTTACCCCCCCAAAAAGTTACGCTCTTTTGCAGCCTATCACCCTGAAAAAAGGAAAAGACGCCAGTGTTTTTTGGGACTTTTTGAGGAACTCCTATCAACTCTATTGCTCTTCGCAGGAGCGATTCTTGCTATAATGCCGCATTATTTCGCCGCCCCCACCCCTCCCCACGGCACTAACCTTTATAGCGCCGGAGAGGGCAGGGGCGGTCTGCGACGCTTACTGCAGAGAGCGCAATAGCGCTCTCTGCACTAGAAGAGCCAAATTTCCGGTTTGAAAACCGGAAATTCGGCTCTTAGTTACCAGGAGCGGCATTTTTGCCTCCCCTGGCAACCAGGGGGGCGCTGCCGCCTGAGGCGAGTGGCTCAACTCGCCTCATTGGTGGAGCGCCCCTGGCTCTTCGCCTGGTCTGAGCTGGTGAAGGCAAGTCTGGCGCAAGAGGTAACATTCAGTAAAATCCGCATCTTAGTGAATTGGATTAGTTACGTCCATTCGCCAAATCGCAAATCCACCTAGAATTAGGGAGCGAATCACTGACAGAGTATATCTCCTTCGCTAGCGAAGTTACGTCGGCGACCATTAGTAAATCAGCGAAGTTCCGAAATGACAAATGACGAATTTTCGCCAGCGTTAGAGTCACTTTGCTCTTTATTTAATTTGCCCCAAGGAGTTTTGGAGCCATGTAAAAACAAGAGAGTGATAAAAAGAATATTTGCCAAAAAGCCCCACATTGCTACAGTATATGTGCCCCAGACAATTCAACTTCTTGTCTCCTTGTACCAGAGTTGTGTTGGGAACACAGGGCTGTTGATGGGTGTGTGTGTTACGACTACAAACATGATATATCGTGCTTATTCCCAGCTTTGGAAAGTGGCTTGAAATGAATGAATGTAAAATGTTCCGCAAGCTGTATATAGATAATAAAGTGTCAGTGAAATGCTGAGCCTGGTTTAGCAAATGAGCCCATTGCGGTGTTGGACAGACTCTGTATAAGACAAATGAAGCGGCCGGCAGCAGTAATGGGCTGATTTCTCTTAGTCAAGATATTGAAACTATTAGCGCTCACGTTAAGCATTTAAACACTCGATAATGTTATTTGGAAACCAAACCTCTGCGGCAAAGAAGGAAGGGACACACATTTGTATAGATATAACACACAATCTCTTTCTAATTGCTTTTTTCCTATAATAAAGGATGAAATCACCGTGACCTTGCATGCCTTCGATTCAAGAGAATACGCTAATGTTTCCTAAGGAAAAGGGAGACTATTTAAAGGAGAAGGAAAGGCTGAATTTACTTGGAGGTTCCAAAAGTTAGGTAACCCCAAGTATGTACTTACCTGAAACCCTGGGCCGGAGCTAATATCAGCAGAAAACTGCACCGGCCCAGGGTTCTTCCTGCGAGTACCACAGAGCAATCGCTTCCTTCTTCTTTCTCCTTGCGGGTGCTCATGCACGTTAGAGCGAAAAGCCGAAATTTAACTAAGAATGTGGCTATTTCTTTCTACTGCGCATGTGTCTGCCCTGGGAAATTTGAAGAAAGAAAAAGTAGGAAGATGGTCACTCCATGATGCTCAATGGAAGAATCCCCGGACCAGCGCCGTTTTCTGCTGATAGAAGCACCAACCGGTGCCTAACTTTTGGCACCCACAAGTAAATAGGCCTTCCTTTCTCCTTCAAGACAATTCAATACAATTTGCTCATTATTGAGTATCTGCATACCTACTTACAGAGGCACTTTCATTCACTTTTCCTTTTCAGTCCTTTTTTCAGACTGGTGTTCAGAAGGTGTTTGGGTGCCTTTATCAAGTAACATGGCCAAGCCTTGAAGTATAAATATGAAAGAATAGGAACGGCACTCACATATTTCATTTAGGCTCCATGTCCTAATTCCTGACAAAGGAGGGGTTAAACAGACCCCCCCGCAAATGTTGAATTCAGTGTGGCTTGAAATAAAGGGCAAGGAGCCTACATGATATATGTGAGTGTCATTCCTATACTTTCATGTTTACACTATATGGTGATGTTAAGCCAAGCATCCAGGGAACAGAGTGCACCACGGGAGAATTGAAGGAGGAGAAGACCTGGTTAAAATCTCTTTTGCACACAAGCCCTGAAGTAACCAAACCACAAAAAATGGCCAAGTGTTCATTTTTCTTGTGTATGGGGTCACTGGGGAACTGTAGGATGAGCCAATGGATGACTTACAAGTTCCTTATGTGGCTAGTTTCATAAAGCTTATTAATTACAGATAGTGATGGGTGAATTTATTCACCAGGTGCAAATTCGCAGCGAATTGTGCGCGATTCGCCGCCAACGAATAAATTTGCGAAACGCCCGCAAAAATTCGCCCGAAAAAATTTGCGGGCGTCAGAAAAAATGTCACCAGCGTTGAATATAATGTCCGCCAGCACCAAAAACGCCTGCCGGCGTCAAATACGGGCGCCGGCATCAAAAATTCCAAAAAAACTGCGCAAATTCGCCCTTCACTAACTACAGCTGAAACTGACACTTTGATTTCACACTTCTTTAGAAAGAAGATTTGGGTAAATATGTCTTTCTACTCAAAACTGCACATCTTTACATAGATACGTAGTTAAGTTGGGTGGAAAGGAAACCAAAGTCTATCAGGATCAACACCTCCAAATGAACCCCAGTGCACATATATATATATATACACACATACTTATATCGACCTAACTATGCACTCACTTATATAAATTATACCTATATCAATGCTAATTGAAGACTATAGTGTCATAACAGCATTTTGATATTATGGTTGTTGTGATTGGCTATTGATAGCCCCTATGTGGACTGACAGCCTACAGGAGGCTCTGTTTGCCTTCAAGCCAGGAATTCAAAAATAAGCACCTGCTTTCAGTTCACTGGGAGCAACATCCGTGGGGTTGGAGAGTGTGTTGCTCACGAGCCACTGGTTCATTACTCTAATCTAAATTGGTGGCCTCTTGTTCTTTGGGAAAAAATGCCCTCATAAAAAAACAGCCAAGCCTAGGCTTTTTTTAATCATGTGAAATTAAGCTTTAGCTGATGAGTTTCCTTGGAGTGTTTGCCTCAACGTGTTCCTTTAGAGCAGGTATCCCCAACCGTTTTCTCCCATAAGTCACATTCAAATGTTAAAATAGCTGGAGAGAAACATAAACATGCAATGGGGGTGTCAAATATGGACTGTAATTGGCAATTTGGTAGCCCCTATGTTGACTGGCAGCCTACAGGAGGCTCTACACGTGGTTAGACAACTTGCTTCCAAGCCAAGAATTCAATAAATAAGCTCCTGCTTTAAGGCCAATGACAGCAACATTCAAAGGGTTGGAGAGCAACATGTTACTCATGAGCTACTGGTTGGGATGAAAGATCAGCACAAAGCATCTGGGAATATTGAGAAGAATTGAGTGCCATCAATGCAAACATTGTGGGAAAAACAGCAAAGAGGTTGAGTCAACTAATATGGAGAAGAATAGATTTAGACTTGAATATTGCAGTTTCTGTTGAATGCAGTTGGTGAGACTCAGATTGATGGGAGTAAAAAGTTATTAGAGAAAAAGAGGGTCAGATGGCTGTAGATAGCAAATTCTAAAAGCCAGGGGGATATGGAAACAGAAATATAGAACAATATGAGAAAGGGGACAAAGCATTAAATGAAGGTCAAGTTAGAAAAGAGTTTTTAATGTAACATTTTCTGGGACAAAAATGTAGACCAAATGGTTTCTATATCTCTATACTTCTGATAGCTGGTGTAATATATAGTGCCTCTGTGTGAGTTGCAGTTATCATTGGTAAGCGTCTGCTCATGTATTGTAGAACCAACCCAACTGTATACACCCCATAAAATAGACAGTACTGTTTGGTTGTACATTAAGACAAGTTAAAGGAAAACATCTAAATGCCTGTTGTTTCTAAAGGGTATAAAAAGCTTTCTGTGTAAGGCATCCTTCAACAATAATGAAGCAGCTCTCAATTGAACCTTTCTTCTCTCTACACAGAATGAATAATTCCTCTTCTGTGCTGGTGGATGTTATGGAACCTCCGTGATGTCAGGCCTTCTTGAATGTACTTGTTTTCTTGGAAGGACGAGGTTAGAATTTGACTTCCCAGTTCCTGCCAACAAGAAAGGGATTACACATTAATCATACCTGACAAGGAAAAGCAGAGAGTATCCTTCAATGTAATGGTGATATGCTGAAGCCAGAAAAAAGTAATCTATTCTGCAGATAACGTGTAACTTCACCTACACATTCGCTCTGACCAGCCTATTTGTTTGGGTGGTATAACAAGCAAAGTGATGGATATCCGATCTGGATTTAGTGGAAGTTGCAGAGATCCATGCACCGCTGAGAATAAGCAATGGTTTCATGCTAAATCTGGGAAAATGAATGCTGTTAACAGAGCAAGGACATTATATATTTAATGGGACATTTGACTGATAAGTTAGAGCAGTGGTTCCCAACCAGTGACTTGTGAGCAACATCTTGTGTAACATCCCCAACCCCTTGGATGTTGCTCCCAGTGGCTGCATAGTAGGAGCTTATTTTTGAATTCCAGGCTTGGAGGCAAGTTTTGGTTGCATAAAATGCAGGTAAACACCCAAACAGAGCCTCCTATAGACTCAGTCCACACACAGGTTTTCAGTCCAAGCCTCAAAATGATTTCATGCAGAATCTGATAAAACGAATGCTGTTAACAGAGTGAGGAAATTATTTATTTAACAGGACATTTGACTGATCAGTTACAGCGGTGGTTCCCAACCAATGACTTGTGAGCAACTTGTTGCTCCCCAACCCCTTGGATTTTGCTCCCAGTGGCCTCAAAGCAAGTGATTATTTTTTTAAGTCCTGGCTTGGAGGCAAGTGTTGGTTGAATAAAATCCAGGTGTACTGCCAAACAGAGTCCACAACCAGCCAGTCCACATAGGGTTTTCTAAATAGCCAATCCAAACCCGTATTTTGCACTTCCAAAAATGTTTTTATGCTTATTTTGCTCCCCAATTCTTTTTACATTTGAGTGTGCAAAAAGGGTAAAAAGAGTTGAGGATCCCCGAATTAGAGATTTGCTATTAAAGGAGAAGGAAAGCTACAGAGGCATTTTATTGCCAATAGATTAGCTGCAATAGTGCAAGCTAGAATGCTATATTTATTCTGTAGAATGTTTTACCATACCTGAGTAAAAAGCTCTAGAAACTCTCTGTATGTTTAGAATAGGAGCTGCAGTGTTAATGTGGTGTGACATCACTTCCTGCCTTAGTCTCTCCCTGCTCTGGGCTCAGATTACAGTAGAGAAGGGAGAGAGGAGCAAACTGAGCATGCTCTTGCCCAGGGCAATGAGGTTTAAGCTGAAGGCAGGAAGTCTGATACAGAAGCCCATGTGTACACAATAGAAGGAAAGAAATGCAGTGTTTCTTTTGACTGGGGACTCAGAGCAGCACTACTTTGAGGGTTTACTGGTATACTTAGGTGGACCTTTCTGATAAGGCTTAGTTAGTTTTAACCTTTCCTTCTCCTTTAAGGTTTTGAGTAGTATTTATGGAAAGGAACAAGGCTGCTCCAAGTTTTAGTTCAAAAACTATACTCAGGACACGTGTCCTCCTGCTTGAGGCAGAATGAAGGGGTTTCTTCCTCAGTGCAATCATGGCTGCTTCCACTGATTCAAATAAACACAAATATGCAGGTTGGATCCTTACACTTCAGGTCTACTGGATTTAGAAGCAAGTGTCTGGCAGCAGGCCAGGGAATTTTTTTTTCTTTATAGGCACCCAAGGACCTTCCAATAAGCAGGCATTTGGGTACTTATATTGTAATTATGGCCCTACATACAGATGGCTGTATTTTCTCTCTCTATGAAATCAGTAGAGTTACATCAAAGAAAGATAGTGAGCTCTGTATAACCAACCAATCCCTCTTGCCAGTGTTTTAGTCTTAGGATAAATAGTAGTTCATTATAGAGGTTAAATAAAAAATAAATCAGTTGAACAAATAAAGATTGAAATAAAAGCTTCTTCTTATATCATTATCATTATTTGTGTATGTCGTGTGGCTTTAAGCATTTCTTATTCTAACACAGAGTTCCTGTTTACTGTGTTTCTTAAGGATAGAGTTTTGCTGTGGTAGGACACCTTAGAGTCAGACCATTAGGCACATGCTCTTCATACATCTAAAGAAAGTCTATTTACTCAAGCTTTCAGAAATAATACTGACAGGACAGTAAAAAATACTTCTCTGGATTTCAGCCAGCTCTTTTTATTTCTTTTCTTCATAGTTTACATTTAGGGCCTGTTTTTTTCTCATAATGCTTATTATTCACAACATGGCATCTTTCCATAAGCCAAGACTGTTCATGAAGACAAAATGCTGACAACTGGTCACTTGCCATAATAGTCAATGAGGACTTTAGTGGTTATGACATACAGATGAAATCATTGTCTGTTTGGATGATAGTCTACCATGAAAAGTTGGTTTCATGGCGGGCAGAGAGATGATTTATCCTCAAAACAAGAAGAATGGTACAAATTGTCAGTATATACATCTGGGATGTGCAACTGCCCCAATATCCAACCAACAATTAAAAGATATCCTAAGGGTTTACACTGCTTCTATCATGGGAAAACCTGAAGTGATACGGGGATTTGGGGTGTCCTTCAGAGTAACAACCAACTGTAAGTCACATTTTTGATCTAAGGATTTCAGAAGCCTAAGTCCTTCTTTATGATGATCACAAGGGCAGCGTGCAATTTCAAAGGCAAATTGCCATGTTTTTTTAACCCACAATGCAGTGTGCTTCCCACATTATCAATGCCATTATTGTCGAGTGCATCATCTGTGGGAGCCGGAAATACCACCAATTCCAGGGTGGTGGTAGCTCTGGCGTTCCCTCTAATCAATAGATGCCCTTGCATATTGTTCTTCGTAAGTGGCGGGGCAAAGCAACAAATGCCTAAGCAACAATGTAGAGGTGCAAGGAGCATGTTTGGACACAAGAACCTTTAATGAACAGCATGGATACCGGTGTCTTGCACCATTTACAGTAAGCTCTTGCACTCATAGATGAAACCTGTAGGATGGTATTAGAGTAGGGAAAAGCCATCTGTTTTCTGTGTAGGTAGAAAATAAGGCACCACATAGATGCCAATTCCTGATATCTGATAAGTTTTCTTATAATAAGAACTTGACAATGTACTTTCTACCAGAGAGCAATATTCTTAGACAATGCTGTATTTATACTTATATTTTTGCTCTTCAGCTCTGGTTGTTATCTGGTTGCTAGGTTCCCACTTACAAGCAAACTATTGAACTCAAAATGTACAACTGAAAGAAAAGCAAAAAGAGAAATGCCCATTTAATCTTTCTTGGTACCAAAATAAGGCATAATGTTGACATCACTACTGCTTTGGCATTAAATGGTTATTACTGCAATTCATGAGTACCTAGAAGCCTATTGGCACCGTGTTGGAGGAGCTGTTAACCTTGAAGAAGAGATAGAAATCTCAATCTTAAGCCTCTGACTCTATTGGTGAGATAATCACCTTTAAAGCAAATACAATAAAATGGCCTGGTAACTCCAGAACTAGTGATGGGTGAATCCCATTTCGATTCGCCGAAAAATGTGTGTATTTCCCCGCAAAATTTGCGAAACGGCGAAAAATGTGCGAAAAATCGTGAAATCGGAAAGTTTGCGAAAAAAACGTGAAATTCTAATGTTTTCACGGAAAAATAGAGCAATTCGAAAGTTTTCACTATAAAATCAAGCAATTCGAATGTTTTCACTATAAAATCGAGCAATTCTAAAATTTTGCCGAAAAAATCGGGAAAATCGGAAATTGACGAGATTCGCAAATTTATTCGCAGGCGACAAAACACGGGAATTCGCCGTGAATTCGCGCCAGGCGAATTTATTCACCCGTCACTATCCAGAACTCATTATTATTATGTCAACAATGACGGTTTAGCTGAAAACTATAGAGAATCATGGTTATAGCTGGTGTTTAGAAAATAATGATAAAAAATAACATAAAACTTAGAAATATTCGCACCCATCGTTACACTTTACCAGGCGCACATGCGCTCAGACTACGCTAATTCACTAAAAGCAGAGTTTCATCAGGGGCGCTGAATGCTGTGGACTTTTCACTGGCGTTACTTCGGCAATGAGAGCATTTAATAGTGAAGATGCGATATCGTTCATTTCTGCCTCGTGAAACTTCGCTAGGGATCTTGAGCTCATGTCAATTTGCATAGGGTGGGAAATTTAAAGTTGTATGGACGTCTTTATGTTAAATGTTGGTGCAAATACTTACAAATTACACTTTTTAAAACACATGGCCAGGGAACCTTTATAAAGACAATAGAGTTATTATAATGCCCTACACATGAGCCCACTGTACAATGAATGTTCCATATATTTGCAAATGTATGGGGAAAACCGGTTACCCCAAAAAAAGTTTAAGTTAGGTCTTTTGCAGGCAATCAGGTTGAAAAAAGGAAAAGATGCCAGTGTTTTTTGAACTTTAATGCATTTTTGGCTCACAGAAAATAATGTAAGTGACAGCAGATTGAGGAAGATCTAGTTGCTTTAATGTACTTTGCCTGGTCTGAGGTGGCGAAGTCAACTCTGGCGAAAGAGGTAACATTCAGTAAAATCCGCACTTTAGTGAATTTGCGGAGTAATGACTGTTCGCCAGTGTAAAGTCACCTGACTATAGAGTGCGAATGACCGCTAGCGCCAGTCTCTTTCACTAGTGAATTGGCGCATGTGCCCATTAGTAAATTGGCGATGTCCCTGCTGGTGGTAATGCTAACGAATTGTCACTAGTGTTAGCCACTTCTCCTTTTAGTAAATCTGCCCCATTGTGTGAATAGAGCACAGTATAGCACGGGGGCTCAGTAATTCAGAATTTGTTACTTGCATTGCCGAAGTAACAAATTCACTTCGGTTCAGAATTTGTTGTTGCACATTAAACCCTTTCTGCAGAACGTCACCCGTAATCAGTCTATTTTGCTCCTGTTGTTGTAATCTCGGTTAAGATAACTCGCATGGAAGGTGTTTCCTGGCAGGAAGGGAAGTCATGCCTGGATTAGTTCTCCCGTCTGCCATACTACATAAATAAATGATACGGTGTAAAGTTGGGTAGTGTAGATAAAAAAAATAATCTAGTTAGTGCAGCAGAAACGTTGCTGGGCCCCAAGTTCAAACAACCCGAGAGGGAAGCAGAGCCACTTCACTCACTTGAATAACATGGAGCCACTTTTCAATTTACCGCCTTTCCTAGAGAGCATATTAAGAGAGGAAGAGGTAGCCCACAATGCATTCCTTGTAAAGATCTCTTTAAAGTTTGGAAAGGTCACCAGTTGGCAAATCATTTTGTGGCAGAGCCTGAACAGTAATGTTTCTATATTCCTAACAGCAGAACCCATCAGGTAGGGCAAATAGGGTCTTACAAGCAACATGTTACCGGAACATTCACCTCATAACCTAAAGTCATACAATAGGGAGTACTGAGTATTGGAATAGTTAATAAGATCATTGCAACCAGGCAACAAGCAGCTTTACAGTAGAATAATCTGAGGCTTTTCTAAGTAACCTTGGAGAACCATGGCCATTATAAAAGCCCAGAACTTGCACCATGAACAGCCTTGAACTTGCATAGTCTTTTATGGCTATAGAACTCCTCGGATGGGCGAATTTGACCCGTTTCGTTTCGCCAAAAATTTGCTGCCGGCGAAATTTCACAGATGCCCATGAAAGTCTGTGGGTGGCAAAAACTTTTGCCGCGCAGCGAAATTTTTTTGAATGAGCGTCTTTTTTTATTGACACACAACGCCATATAAGTCTATGGGAATCAGTAAACTTTATTCTATTTAATACATTAGTGATACCAAGACTGGGTTTCAAAATAGGCCTTGGTATTTCAAGTACACAGAGGTTCAAACAACCCCCACTGGCCCAATATATATTTATTATCTATGGAATCTTACAGCAAACCCTCTGGCATTTGCCAGAATCCACAGATTGCCAGTCCAGGCATAAGTGATACCCTGTATAACTCAACTTGCAGCCTTGTGCCTTTATATGGTCATAGAACAACCCCTCAGTGACTTCTAATATCCTTATCATTTACAGTAGGGGGTACATTATCCCTTATAATAATTGAGTGATACTCAGAGTTCCCTGTATAACTCAGCCTGCAGCCTTGTGCCTTTATATGGTCACAGAACAAACCCTCAGTGACTTCTCATATCCTTATCATTTACAGTAGGGGGTACATTATCCCTTATAATACATGAGTGATACTCAGAGTTCCCTGTATAACTCAGCCTGCAGCCTTGTGCCTTTATATGGTCACAGAACCCCTCAGTGACTTCTAATATCCGTATAATTTTGCAAGTGGGGGCATCATTCCCTCAAAAGTCATCATCATTTAGCATATTTACATTGAATACCTGTGCTCAAGGTATAGAAGGTATTTTAAATTGCATAATGTCCATTTCAAAAGTATCTTGGAACACCATAGCTAACAACTTACTTAAAGTTAAT
The DNA here is from genome assembly GCF_017654675.1 of Xenopus laevis. Lineage (NCBI taxonomy): Eukaryota > Metazoa > Chordata > Amphibia > Anura > Pipidae > Xenopus > Xenopus laevis. The sequence continues at coordinate 15,096,681 of NC_054379.1, read as the reverse complement.
GTATTTAAATAAGGTTTGAAGGTGGACTTGACTTCTAGATGGGTTAGACTCATGCTGCAATGGCCAATGGGGTGTTTGACTGATGCTATGTAAAGCAGTGATTGTCTAACTTGGCTTGTTGCATGTCGTGTTGGGATCTTCTGGTGTAAGTGACCCCTGAGGTAGCCGGTGTTTTTCTCACTGTTCTAAATAGAGGCTCTCAAGGTACCCAATATCCCATAACTCTTGTATGTTTGTCTTTGCAGATAATTAGCGAGGCTCTCCCCTTATGGTTTCTTGCACGTTTGGCAGAGACTTCTAAAATAAAAGGTAAAATGCCTGGGCATCAAACTGATTCATGGATGTTGCTTAGGGTAACGTACAGAGATATGTGAACCTCTAGAATGAAATGCATAGCTATTATTGTATTAATAAGCATTATATGGGTGGAACTCCACATGCTATACCGGCTGTGATCACTGCTATGATCTGATTGGCAGTTGCAATAGAGAAGCCCAACCCTCTGGACAAACCACAAAGAAGAAAGCACACACAGCATGGATAAATGACAGCTATATGGTGAGCTAAACAAGATAAAAAAAAACCTAAAAACAGCTCAGCTTGGGGTAATTTTTATGCCAGGAACCCAAAAGAGCAAATTCATTAGAAGTATCTGTATCATAAATGTAATAAAATCCTCACCGTTTATAAAGCATTCCTACATACCTACAATCATGTACAGTAACCACCAGAACATGTCATCTGTAGAGGTAACCGTTGCAAAGCAATTCTACCACCTACCAACAGAGTCACATCCCAACGGCATGATCTCATCTCCTGATGTCACCACCTAGATGATGTCAGATGTAATTCTACAGCTGTGCTAACTCCTCCATCCTACCTCCCAACCAGCCATTACCTCCCCAAACACCCCTGGCGCCTCTGTACTGCAGTCTTTGTTTCTGCTGAGTTAATATGTTTTTGAACCTGGTCTAAGCTTTCCTACGATCACCAACACCAGAAGGATTTAAACTTGTTTCTAAACACCGATCGCATCACATATCATTGTCCTTTCAGGGCCGAACATGAACAGTGATTCAGATAGAACCTAGCAAGACCAGTCCAGGACAAAGAGCACCCTGCTCATTAGCGAGGCAGCATTATGGCTGACATCACCACCCCAGCTGTGACACCGGCCACCAAATGCATTAAAACAACTCTATGCTCAACACATGTTTTTTTGAGTCATTTCCCATTAGATTCTTCTGAGCCATATGTGTCAATAAAAGCTCTTCGGTCAGAATGTTTTTCTTTTCCCTTTCAGACCCGTAGAATGATGTCATCGGGCGATTGTTCCATCCAAATGTTTTTATTGTTCTCCATGTGGAAATGTCAACAGGGCTTGCGTTTGTATTTTATGTACGGTGTCATAGTTTCATCAAGCAGTTTAGATGTTGAAAGACTAGGCAGAAAAACGTTCAGGGATTTCCAAAAGACATAATTACGTTCAAAACATATAGCTTCAATATTTAGTTTCTTAACAAGACGTTTATATGGATATCGTTATCCCAGAATTTCCATGTTTAAATTGCTTTTTTTAAAAAAAAAAAAATTAAATCTGGGTAGCTTTCTGTTACCATGTTTACTGATAATGATATATTTATTACAAAAACTCCTTATGGGGTTTTGATCTTGCTGAGCCACCTGTTACTTTTATGCTCCTGCTGTAGAATCATAAATTACCCCTATAAATGTAAAAAAAATAGTCAAAAACATCAGGAAAATGTACATTTTCTAAGGGGCAGATTTATCAAGGGTCAAATTGAAAATTTGAATTTTTAAATTTGAATTTCGAGTTTATTTTAGTATTCAAATAGTCCAAATTCGATTTGAATCAAAGAAAAAAAAAATCGAAATTCGAATTTTAAAATTTATCATGTACTGTACCTTTAAGAATGCAAATTCGACTATTCGCCATCTAAAACCTGCCGAATTGGTGTTTTAGCCTTTTGGTGAAAAAATTTGAATTAAATTCAATATAATTTGTCTCAGATTAAATAGAATTTGCAGCTCGATCCCATTCACCGGTTTATAAAAAAAATAGATTTTTTTAAATAAATTTTTTCAAATTTCAAGTTGATGGGAGTTGGTGGGAGTTTTTAGAAAACTGCCATAAACTCGAAATTCGACCCTTGATAAATCTGCCCCTTAAAAGTCCACTTTTCCCACTTTGAGGCATAATTACGAAAAGGGTGAAATCGAACATTTGGGGTAGTTTCAACAAAAAAGAAGATTCCCATCAACATCGGCAGTTTACTAAAAGGACAAAACACCAAGTTTAAAAATTCTCTTTGCATTGGTGCAAATTCACCTCTCTTCTCCAGGTGAACTTTCTCCAGTGAAAATTTTTGCATTTTTGCAAAGAGAAATTTCTCCATGTTCGGACTGGCGAAATACGATTATAAAGACAGAGCAGCCATTTTTAAATCTCATTATCAACATCACTCTTCCCATGCTAATTTTCTCCATGGCGAAAAATCTCTAGAGACTTTTCCCCACTACTATTGTATGGGAAAAATAAACCAGCAAATTTTCACTGAGAATTTACGCCACAAGTGTACTTAACAATTTTTAGTAAATATGAGATGTGTTGTGAAAAAATACACCTGTTGAATTGAGGTGAATTTTGGTGAAGTTAGAATTTTCCCTAATGTGTCCTAATGTGTTAGGGAAAAACATGTTTTTCTTCTTAAATTTGGACAGGAAAAAACGAGGGGAAAAAAAAACTAGAATCCAGAAATCGGTTCGGGATTTGGCCATCTTCAGCAGGATTCGGCAGAATCCAATTGCCTGGCCGAACCAAATCCAGAATCGATTTTTCATCACACAAACAAGGAAGTGAAACATTTTTTAACTTTATGATGTGCGTGCTGTTCTCTTTGGGCATTCCTGGCCCTTATCTGAATATTAGGCTTCAAATTCAGTTTTGTATGGGGCCGGATTTTTCACAAAGGTTCAGGATTCGGCCGAATTCAAAAAGAGTTGGTTCAATGCATCCCTAGAAATATATTTACTTTGTATTTTGTGAGTTTTGAGTACATGTAAAATGGAAAGGTTGGAGGAAAGTTGGTCCATGAGATTTTGTAGTGGGGACCCAGTAAGGCATTTCATCTACTGCTCAATTCAGTTATGACATTTGCCCACCTCTCATTGTAACTGTGGGGATTTTGGGAATATAGATCTTGGCTAAAACCATGTTAATTATCACACCCAACCCAAATAGTGAAATTCAGAAAGAGAAGAGTACTGTAATGGTAAATATTAGGTAATGCCCCTCTCCATCGTGAAACTGCAGATGTGTGAACTAGCATAACATTTTTATTTCGGAGTTTTATAAGTCTATATTGACATTCCATGGAGCTTGCCAAAGTGCTGAGGTGGTCATACGTTTGGACATAATCAGAAAACACAATGCATTTATTTATACTGGGCACCGGTCCACTTTCTGCAACGTCCGCCTTTCTCTTCTAAATATGAGATTTCATTTATTTTGAAAGGTTTTTTTGGAGAAGTTTATGCTGTGACCTGGCTCACCTCTAGCTTATGCTGGAGGGGGATATCTTTTTTAGGATCAAGGAGAGGGTCTGTGCTGTGATTATGCAAATAATTATGGATGGCAGATGGAAAATGAAAAGAAAAGAAAATTCCCACTTTTTGGCCAATTTGTTCTGTAGAAGAAATAAAGATTAGAAAGGAAAGTCATTTCATGCAGAAAAACGTTATTTCCTTCTAATATTAAATGTTCCCCTCAAATGTGTGTATATATTTTATATGATTATATATGAGTTTATAATGAAGCGTCATTAGCTAAAGCTAAAGGCCATCTAGTCCTCAAACTCGCTATTATAGGAGAGGAATTTGACCCAATTTGGCACTGCTGCCAATCTAGGCACTGGAAAAAACTTTACCCTTCAATTTTAGGAGACTGAATTAAGCCATGGTGATCTTGCCTGTGCCACATAGAGTTTATCTCACCTAGACAACCTACACTACTCTGTCCCACCAGAAAAGTCTACCAAGGAAACATTAATTGGCAACCCTAACCTGCTCTAATCAAACCAATGCCCCTCTCAGACAGCCAATGGCACAGTGCCCACACCTGACCCACCCAACATAACCAGACGGGTGGTGGTCATGAGTAAATAAATAAACAGCAATCAGCTATCAACGTCAGAAGCGAGATTGGGATAAGATGGAGATGGTGGGAAGGGGCTGATCCGGAGGAGAATATTGCCTGGCACTTGCCTACAAACTGCTGCAAGGGGCAACTGGTACTACAGCATCACTAATTCCTAGCCACTCTACTCACTAAATGCAGCCGATACATGAAGTAGTCACTTCAACAAGATAATCACAGAAACCCTTTACAATTCTGCTATGCTCTACATGCTTCTCATCATGCCTAGTACAGCCAAAGCCCTCTGACACTTGTGTGACTGTTCTTGCTCAGACAACAGCAGCATTTTGCCCAGGAGTGGATCCTGTTCCTTTTTATCATTATATCTTACCCAAAAATGTTCTTATTTTGTATGCGGTGCATAGTAGGTTAAGGATTTCCTTGTGCCTCAAATCTATTCCCATGGCAGTGACTACTCCATCTGCTTTGTTTCTGCTTAAAGCTGGCCATAGATGCAAAGATCTGATTGTTCGAATCCTCAACCGATTGGACTTCTCCATCTCCCGACCTGCCACTAATCATTCAGATCAAATAAAGTAGTAAAAGAACAGATCAGACGAAGTTCTGCCCCTGACAGCAATTGTACGATAGTTATGTCCGACAAAGCTGGTGACAGTCTCCTACTGAAAATCGTATGATCGGCAATACATGCAGAGATATTATCGGCAGCCAACAGAAATCTTTAAACCTCTCCGATCGACCAAACGACCGATCTCGAAAAATGTCGGGACTTTCCACACATGGTCCGAAAATCGTACGGTCGGATCTTTGCGTCTATGACCAGCTTAAGTCCCATCTTGTTGATCTTCTACAGTGTTCCTGGATAATTGTATTTGCCAGCACCCAGCAGCACTGTCCCCAGGATGGAATATATCGGCTTTACTATTGGGCCCCAAATGTACCCTGGGCTTATCTTGCCTATTGCTTTCTAGTTTGTATCTTATTTCTGGACAATTATCTTTCATGTGGTCCTCAATGCCTATTTTGAGTGTGGTTATGTTATTTTAACCACAACGCTGTTGATTATAGAATTTCTTATGTGTATAAAATGCCACAAATAATTAACTACAGTATGTGACAAGATATAGTTGGCTGCATTTTCCCTATGAAATATCTATTTTTTTGGGGGAAAAAGGTACTGGGGTAACGGAAAGTGGTTAAAAAAAAGGTTGACCATAGTATTAACTATTAGTATGATGTGTTGATCTTTAGTTTACAGCATTGGAATGATGTGACTTTTAAACTCTTATCTGGTTGGTAGGGACACCCGAATCCCTATTAACAAAACATTGGTTTAAATGGCAGACTGAAAGTAGAGAGAGAAAAAGAGAGAAAGAATAGAAAGATAAAGATAGATTACCTAATCCGGCCTCCAGAAAAAACTATATTAAGTTTCTTTCAAGATAAATTGTGGGGTAGAAGAACAGAAAAGGTGGAATGAATAGTAGAATAAGAAAAGGGAAGGGGGAAAAATAAGGAAAATAAATGCTGGGATATAATGAAACTCATACATTCAGAGGTGTAAAGCCAACTCATTTTCATAAGGGTGGTGTCCTGATCTCCTCACTGCCACATGTGGAATCCCCAGCAGACCAAGCACTTGACCAGCAATGAAGTCACTTATGGGTGAAGCCCCAAGCAGATATTTTCATATATTTTATATTACGGCTGTTGTGCACAACAAAGCTAACAGCTGGCTGCGGGGACTGGGAGGTTTATGGTTTTTGACAAATCCAATAAATTATTTGATTGGTAAACACGTTCTGATTTTAAGATAAACATTAACAGGCTGGAATATGAACTATTATACTGAAAGCTCTGACCCACAGCTAACAATTAAGTAAGGGCAAGTAAAAGTATGCACTGCAGTATATGAACTGATTAGTGCCTGGTCCTAGAATCTGTGAATTGATCAGTGCTTGGCCCTAGAATAGATGAACTGATTAGTGCTTGGCCCTATACTAGGTAAACTGATTAATTCCCCATCCTGCAGTGTGTGAACTGATTAGTGCTTGGTTTCAGTTATAGATGAACTGATTAGTGCTTGGCCCTCCAGGAAGTGAACTGATTAATTTCCCTTCCTGCAGTATGTGAACTGATTAGTGCTTGGCCCAAGAATAGGTGAACTGAGTAGTGCTTACCTATAGTAGGTGAGCTGATTAATTCCTCTTCCTGCAGTATGTGCACTGATTAGTGCTTGGCCCTAGAATAGGTGAACCGAGTAGTGCTTACCTCTATAGTAGGTGAACTAAACTAATTCCAATTCCTGCAGTATGTGAACTGATTAATTCCTCTTCCTGCAATATGTGAACTGATTAGTGAACTGATTAATCCCCCTTCCTGCAGTATGTGAACTGATTAGTGCTTGGCCCTAGAATAGGTGAACTGAGTAGTGCTTACCTCTATAGTAGGTGAACTAATTAATTCCCCTTCCTGCAGTATGTGAACTGATTAGTGCTTGGCGCTCCAGTAAATGAACTGATTGGTGTTTGGCCCTCCAGTAAGTGAACTGACTAATTCCACTTCCTGCAGTATGTGAACTAATTAGTGCTTGGCCCTAGAATAGGTGAACTGATTAGTGATTGCCTCTATAGTAGGTGAACTGATTAGTTCCCCTTCCTGCAGTATGTGAACTGTTTAGTGCTTGGTCATCCAGTAGATGAACTTATTCATTTCCTTTTCCTGCAGTATGTGAACTGTTTAGTGCTTGGTCATCCAGTAGGTGAACTGATTCATTTCCCTTTCCTGCAGTATGTGTACTGATTAATTCCAGTTAATCAGACTGAATCTGCCCCTTTATATGTTGCTATAGTTTCAGTTATATTCTGCACCTAAATACAATCTGGCATCAGTTTCACAAAAGCCATCTCTAGTTTTAGATTTATTAAAAAATAGAGTATTAAACTATTACATTTAATGAATTACTAATAATCCTGTATTGATTCTGCACTAAATATACCATGTATTCTAAACTGGTTAAAAGGATAAATACTGCTTTAGAAGCATTTTTTTTAGCATTTGTTGCCAAAATATATAGAATCTGTGCTTTTCCTTTCATCAGACACATGTGTTCCGTGACTGCTCTGCTGTAAAGGGAAATGAATATTCTCAGAAGAAACTTTCCTAAAACAACATCTTTTATTTGATTTTCTATCTTGACTAGAATATAAGTTAAAAGAGCCGGCATGCGAGGGCAGAAAATGAATTTCTACAGCCCTAATACTGTACATGCTACTGGGGTGTTCCCTGATTGATATCTGCCCTGTGGTAGTAGGGGGATATTCCTACCGAGTATGAAAGAAAGTCAGCCGTGATTATAACAAATGAAAAACGTCACCTAAAAAGAAGTATGTTTAGAATAATCTTGTTATTTCTGTATTTTTCTCTGGCCATGAAGAGAGTAAAGGGAAACTATGCCGTGTTCGTGATTAAGATTAAGCTTTCATTAATGTTCCGTTATATCTACTCCATTCAGTTGTTTTGGGTTTCAAGTCCTCTTTTTATTGAAAACTTGGTCAGCCACCCTTAGCCTATGACTCTTCAGATAGGCACAAAATGCATCAGCCTTAATTCCATATGGGCACAAAATGCGTCAGGCTTAATTTATACTATGTTAAAGGGTGCTTGAACCTTTTAATATAATAATGGACCACATTTACTGACTAAGGTCCTGTTTGTGCCAACCCTTTTATGCATGAGTTGTTTGGTGATTCTCTTCAAGCTGAAGCTCTGGGGCATTGGCACTTGGACCCCCAATGTGATGCAGTGAGTCTACTTTTTTGTTCAGAACATCTGGTTCATTTTTGCACATTCTACCGGTCAGCCACCCCATTGGTGTAAAAAAGCAACAGTAACATGTTCCAGGAGGTATACTAATTTGTAGATGCCCGTGGCCTGCCCCCAAGGCCTCCTCTTGCTAACAGTCAGGAAAGCTCTTAGCAAATTAACTCGTTTATCAGAGCTGAAAACTCAGCTCACATTTAGTTTGTCAGAATGTGTTGGACGTGCTTTAAACAGTTCAACACTATTCTGTCAATCTTTAAAAATAGTTATACTGATCCCTCATTTGAAAGCTTTTTCCCAGTACTCCGCTACTCACCTGTGTTGAGCCCCAACAAAGGTGGTCAGGCGAAGCATAGTACGGACAAAGGTAAACAGTGCCCCAGCCTATTGGTATTTTAACCCACAGCCTCCAAGCCTAAAATATGATACAAAGGTTCCAGGAAGATCCAACATCTAATATTACTGATGCTCAGACAGAACCCCACCAACAAACTGGTTTGCTCATCCATGGTGTGTAGGCTTACAGTTTGGCACCTTAAATAAATTGACATTTTAAGACATTCTCTTGCCTTTCATGTGCATAGAATGTTCCTTCTCTGACTTGTGCATATAAGTGGATAGTGCTATATTTATTGTTAAGTTGAGAGTTGTTGGATTCCAGTGATGCAATGCAATATATTTATGGCCATACTGCCTTTACTATGATGGTTGACATTCCTAAATACATCTCTTCATTCTGAAGGTTGCTTTTGCCGACTGCCTTTAATATATTTATATTACAGAGTCAGGATCCAAAGAACACTGCTTGGTTCATCAGTGCTGTTACATAGTAATATATGAAGACATGGGCTTGTAGTGTGTCAAAGCAGAAGGGCCTTGGCCACCACTGGTGACCAGAATTGTTCATAAAATTGTAGCGCTATAGTAAATTGAGTGCTTCACCCCTATACTGTGCTCCGCATGAGACCTTAATTCTTAGGGGGGTAAGCCCTCACGAACCGTGTGGAGGCAGGGTGTTGTACAACTGTAACTTGGTGCAGGGTACAATAATTGGGTGCCAGTGGTTCTTATAACTTAATGAGATAATACATTTATTGAACAGGAGCATCCACAATGGAGTGTACATACAGAGCAAACAGGATTATACAGAAACAGTGGATAGGCATATATTCACAGCATCTTTGGTTAGTATCAGTCCCCGCAAAGAAGAGAACATGTACAACAGCAAGTGCTTGGGGTACACCTAGCTTTCAGCCTTTTTCCTAAGTGGAACGTGAGGGGAACCTCACATCCCTAGGTCTGTGCACTTAGTCCCTACTTCTGGGCAATTGGTATCCAGGATCATAATCCCACTCATAAGCCTCGGAGGAGCTTCAAGCTGCTCGGCTAAATAGCCTGTCTGTCACTCCTAGAGTGACCTCTTAAGGTGAGTAGCCTATCCTTACTAGACCTGACCTGTCTAGGGGTTAAATTTACTAAAGGGCGAAGTGTCTAACGCTGGCGACGATTCGCCAGCGTTACCGTTTTTAGGCACTTTGCCGATTTACTAACGGGCGCAGACGTAACATTGCTAGCGAAAGAGACAGACACTAGAGCTCAAATGCACTTTATCGCCAGGCAAATTCTCGCTCGGGTGAATAGACGTTGCTCCGCAAATTCACTAAGATGCGGATTTTACTGAACGTTACCTCTTTCTCCAGACTTGCCTTTGCCAGCTCAGACCAGGCAAAATGCATTGGAGTACATAGATGTTCCCCAATTTTTAGTGGAAAAATTTTCCCAAAAAACGCTGGCGTCTTTTCCTTTTTTCCGAATGATAGCCTGCAAAAGTCCATAAATTTTTTTTTTGGGTAACCAGGTTCCCCCCTACATTTTCTAACATATGGAACGTAAACTATACAGTGGGCTCGTGTGTAGGGCATTATAACAACTATATTTTCTTTATTAATGTTCCCTGGACTTGTGTAATGTAATGTATTTGCTGCAACATATACGTCTATTAAACATTATAATTTCCCGCCGTATGCAAATTAGCCTGAGCGAATACGTCTAACGAAGTTGTGCTAGGTATAATTGAACGATAGCGCATCTATGCTTTGATTGCCGACGTGACACTAATGAAAATTTACCAGCGTCTGAGCCCTGGACGCAGCATTTTAGTATATTAGTGTTGTCCTAGCGAATTTACGGCTGGCGAAGTGTTGCACTGGCCGCGAAGCCGTCGCTGGCAAACTGTCTGCTAAATAAAACTGGGAGACTTATTTACCAGTCCCCTACACTATTAACCATAGTGCTCCTATTGTAACATTAGATAAGATAGCAGGAGTCATAGGCCTGATGTCATTAAGGGGTGCACCAAGCTGAAAGAGGCCCATAATGGCTTTACAAAGACAAGAATTACTAACAACCCCCAGTTTGGTTTATAGTCTGCATCGGAAGATACCAACACAATTGTTCCCCCTAACTCAGCACAAAACAACAGGAACCACCTGCTACAAATAATGTGAGTCTGTACAGATATTCATAGGTATTTCCCTGTACAAAAATTTTTTTACCAGCCCCATAGTTGGGTCATAGCTTGTTCAGGGCCATGTACTACATCTATGCCAGCATGCATTGCCCTGTACAAAGCGCAATATTGCAGGGACATGTTTTGAGTATAATAGCCCTTTAATGGCTAATCCACCCATCTGTAACTGATTTTATACTGAATTTTATTTTCTATATATATATCCAGATTGGAGAATAAGAAAGCAATTTATTAAATGGTCTCTTCAAACAGCTGTTTTCTTTCTGGAGCAGGAAAGCCAAGAGGATGAGCTATGTTATTATTACTTCGAGCATCGCACTATAAATCATCAAGAGGGACAGATATTATCATAAGCAGTGTTTTCAGGGCACATTGCCTTCAAAGCAGCATTTCAGTGGTGCTAATATTTATCAAAGTTGCTACTGCTGCTTGATAAATACTATGTTTGGTGGAGATGACAGTGAACTCTACAATTCCGCATATGAAAGTTCCAGTAGTTGCTAATGTTCAGTTATACATACAGTATCACTTTCATGATCAGTCAGACAAGGGGACGGTTTTTTATACCCCTTTTATATAAGGAATAATAATAATAGGTATTAGAAGCCATGGAGTCCACTGCAAGCAAAATGTTAATTTTTTTAAGGAGGACAATGAAAACAATCATTATGGTATGAAGTATCATCTCTTAACATCTTCAGCTTCTGCCAACTATTTTAGTGGTGATATATCCACAATGGTGTGGGCAGCCATCTCATCAAACTCATTAGATTCAATCATTGACTTTTATGGTTGTGTACAAGGCTATTTTATAGAGCCACATAGGCACTAAGGAACAAATATTGTTCTGTCTTGATGTTCTTATAATCCAAGATTACAATGTCCTACTACAAACTGCTAAACAAATTCAGGAACAACAGAATGCAGAGTGCTCCTCCTAGACACAAGACCTAAACCTCATTGTATCTTTTAGCAAAGTTCTGCAGCAAAGTGCATCTCATTCATCCCTCAAAGAACTGGTGACTTTCCATCAGGAATAATAGAGTATTACAGTAAGTCACTAGACAAAGAAGAAATGAAGCTGCTCTGAAGACCATGGGTGGCCATACTCCTTAATAGGCACTTGATATTAACATGGAACTCAAAGGCTGAGGCTTTGTTTAGATAATGGATAAAAGATGGCTGAACACATCAGACCCGAGAACAGGCAGACTGCAATAAAAACAGGAATGTCTCATTCAAAGAAAAGAAATGCCTGGTTGAATTAATCATATGTTTTATTTTGTTGAGTTATTGGTCCTAAAATTTGGTGGCTAGATCAGGAACATTTCCCAGATAAATAAACAGGACAATCCTTCGGCATTACTCGCACCCTATCTCCTACTCTTTATTCAGTTTAACACGCATATACTTGCATTCACAAGCACGCACACAAATATTTTGTATTTTTTAAAAAGGAAAACACTCCCCTTGTCCTTAAAATAAATTATTAGAAATCACTATGGGGTTGTGTGACCTACTGCTTATAATATTTTAAAGCTATAAAGACACATAACTCTATGAGTAGCCTCTTGGACCATGACCTTGAGTTACAACAGCAACCTTGATGTATTTTGTGAGAAACTTGCCTGGTGGTCTAGTGGGGGTGCAGTGGGGTCGCCCGCTGCGTCCTGCTCCTCCAACAACCTGCTGAATAATGCCACCGCATTTCCGGGTTTGCGACTTCGGCTGCAATGTGACGTCACCCGCTGGCGCGAACGTCAAATATTTAAAGAACCGTCTATGGGGAAATCATTGCCCAACATAAAGGTGTGTTCTTCTGTGTACTCCTGTTGTTACTGATCCTGCCTGTCCCTGATTCTTGTCCTGTCTGCTGCCTGTCCCGATTTTTGGCCGTTTTGACAACTCTCTTGGATTCTGATTTTGTACACCATGCTTGGTTCCCTTACTTGCTCAGAACTCTCTCCTTGGTTCTTCCACAATAAGACCTGGTGGCATCTGAGTAGTGGAAGGCTCCACCCGAAGCCAAAGGCAGCTGCTAAATGCGCAAGAGTGGGCCAAAAGCGGAACCTTGGGTTTCGTTCTGGGTTTGGGATACCCTGCATTACACATTTAAGGTGTTTAGTCAGTTTCACTGAGCCACAGACTGGCTTGCCATGAAGCTAAATGTTTTGGGGGAAATCCAAACCTTCACCTGGAAATAATGACAATAATGGATAAATGGAGTGCAGGTGATTTGGATTAGCCAACTTTCCAGACTACCAACATGGAGAAAACATGGATAATGGTGATGTGCGGCTCAGAAATATTTCAACCCGCACCTGACCCTAACCCACAATACCTTAACTCGCACTCGACCCCTAACCTGCAAAATGTTGTCATTGTAGGACCTGTACACAACCCGTTCCTACTTAATATATTACTTCTGTGCACACCTCTGATTCTAAGACAGGGAATCTTCAGGAGCAGTGGAGGAGTGTACTTCCCCAGTCTGATACGCACCCAACCCTAACCTGCAATGGTCAATCCGAACCCACCCAATTGGTGGTCAACATACAAATCACTAATGGAGATCACCTTGGTTGACAAAATGCAATGTACCTGTATGTCATAGCTCAAAAACTTCCAAAGAGACTAACTTCACAGAGCAGTCCTTCTAAAATGAGACTGTCCATATTTATATATATTTTTCTGTCTCAGTGTAACTCCAGTTTGCCTTCACTCTCCAAGCTCCACTTTCTTCTTGCTGAAACAGAAAATGAAAACACAGGCAAATCTCCAGAGAAGCAGTATCAACAAAGCCTCCTTCCGCAGGCAGGTTAGAATATCTGTTTTACTAATCAGAGTGAAATATATCATACAGGATTGGGTAAGGATGTTTATGGAGTCTTTTGTACAATGGTACTGAGCTCGCACATGTCAGGTTTTTCTGTCACCCGATGAAACTCCACAGCTGGCGAGGAACTGCGTCTGCCAAAAGCCCGAAACTTTAATTTAGGAGATACAGTTACAAAAAACAATGTTTGGGGCAAGACGTAGTGAATATTCATGCGAGTGCCTCTCCGCAGAACATAAGAATATTGTGTAATTGACTTAATATGGCGGAATATCCCACAGTAGCTACCTTGCTGAGATGAGTCTTTGTTCTAGCTGAGAAAGCTGAAGGAATATTGCATTCTTGGAACGCAGCCGTGGGAAAACATTACCAATAACCGCATCACATACCTGCCAAAAGTGTAACAGAAATATATATATTAAAAGAGACACATGAGCCATTTTGCCTGAGAACTACAGCTAAGTAAAGCACAAGCTGCCTTTAAATGGCTTTATTTAGGGAGAAGAGATTTGCCCAGAATTAATGATAGGCGTCGAACACTGCTTGTTTTACATAGCAAAGAAAAATAAAAGAATAGCAACTGCAAAAAAAGAAGCATGAATAATACTAGTAATGATTATAATTCATCAAAAGATCCTTATTCTAGCTTAGTATTTGAATTAATATACATTTTAGTTTCCCATAATAGAATGCATTCTATACATTTTAAGAGCAGCCTCTACAGGCCAGGATACTCCTTCTTATTTTTGCTGTGAACCTGGAGGGGTATTTTACACAGGTATTTTACACAGGGGGTCCCCAAACCTTTTTACCCGGGAGCAAAATTTAAATGTAAAAATAGTTGGGTTAAAATTAAATTATGCCCAAAATCTGCACTATTACATCTGGACTCTCTAAGACCAGGTCTGAAGAGACAGCCTAATTCCCAGAAGGATTTATTGTCAAACTTTATTTTGCTGTTTACAGCTGCTACAAAAAATGATTGTTCTTAAATTGGCTCTCCGAGTCCACTCCTTCAATGACTGACATTCTATCTCTTCTAAACCAACTTTGTTGACAAGAAGCAATAAGGATAAAATCAGCACAACCACACCTTAAAAGATCATTTACTGAAATGTGGTTAATATTCTGGGATCAAATTGACACTAACTCCAAATCACATACTTTGGACTTGCTACAATATTAAGCTAAACCATAAAGGTTCAATGAAAATGTCTTTGTATTCTTTATTTTTATTCATTTTATTACAAGTGTATTTTAGTATTTTGTAATATTCGCTGAGTGTTACTTTAAGGTTAGGTAGTTTAGTAGTTTGGTTCTATGATTGGTGTAACCCATGTGTCTTAATCTCTTGAACAAACAAGATGGCTCAATCTACTGTTTTATAATTGAATGAGCTACACTGTTGAGCCTTCATCTTTTGTCAAAGTTTCTGCTTGTTTAACTTGGAAAAACAATAAAAATCATTTAAAACCTTAAAAATAGTTGGGGAGTAACACAAACATAAAACATTGTCCTGGGTGACTCATAATGTGCTGTGTTTGGCCATTTGATAACCAATATGGACTGGCAGCCTATAGGAGGCTCTGTTTGGCAGTACACCTGGTTTGTATTCCAGGAATTCCAAAAAAAAAGCACCTGCATTGAGGCCACTTGGAACAACATCCAAGGGATTGGTGACAACATGTTGTAACAGTTTCTTTTACATTGGATCGGACTGTACAGTGTGGTCTTGACATTCAGTCGGGCTGAGTTTTCTCAAATGCATGTATTTATGCCAGAGTGCTGGTTTTGGTATTAGATTGTGTGCACATATTGATGCTGGCCCGTATGCATGTATTGATGTCAGTGCATGCTCAGAGGGTTTTTAAACTCACTGAGCATCCTCATTGTTGCAAAGCTCTTTGCTGCAAAATGCTGAGCCTTCTACTCAGTCCATAACAAGAAGTTACTGGGCCCCACAGCTAAAATATTTTAGATTTACCTCCTTAAATTTAGCATCAATACATTTATAAAACCGTGCCACCCTGGGTCCCCTATACTTTGAGGGCTTCCCAGTAGTTGTAGGGTCTTATTTTGTTGTTATGGCTCTGCTTCCATTCCTACTGACGCTGGCTTGTTACCTGACCAAGAATGATATTGACCCTCGGCATGTTATACAATTTCCAAAGAGCACTCCAAGACACAGAAATCTAGACCTGTTACCTGCCCACCAATGGAGTTGACTTTTGGCATGTTATACAAATTCCAGAGAGTACTTCAAGAAACAGAAACCTAGACCTGTTACCTGACCAAGAATGGAATTGACCCATGGCATGTTATACAAATTCCAAAGAGCACTCCAAGACACAGAAATCTAGACCTGTTACCTGCCCACCAGTGGAGTTGACTCTTGGCATGTTATACATATTCCACAGTGTACTCCAAGACACAAAAGAGCAGATTTGATCCAATTGCTGCCTGCTGCATTATTATCCTGGAGAAACTGGGCCCTGGACTCCTTATGAAGAGTCTGCTTTCAAGTGGGTGCTCTGCTTATACAAGCAGGTGATATACAAATCCCCCTTCAGTTGTAATGGATTAGTAGATCTCTACAAGTAGTCCAATGGATGGTGGTGGTATCTTCCACAAACCAATGTTTTCAACTTCAGTTGCTTGTACACAATACTACTATAAATCAGGTTCATGTAGTAAATAAAAAAGAAACCCGTGCCTGCAGATAACAATCTATATAGCTAGGACATGTGGGAAATATTGCTCTGCCCCATAACATACCCTACACATGCTTGGAATTTAGACGGTTAATGCTAAATTGCATCTCAAGTTGTCAAAATGCAGGAAGCTATTTATCTGGAACATTTTCTGGCCCCTATGTTCCAACAGCTCAACAGCTTAAGTGGTTTCCTCTGACAACAAACTTTTTTCAGAACTTAATAAATCTGGGCCTATTGCTGACTGCTGTTCCAGTGCACCCCTAACATGCATATGCTTTTTGAACTTTCCCTATCCCAAGTAAACACATTCTCCTTGACCTTGCCTCCTACTATTGCCATGCATCAAGGACTCGCAATATATTTCATTATTTTCCTTTTTTTTTCAAACAGCAAATTACACGCCAGGGATTATGGATATTATGGAATGTTGCATCTTTCACTTTCTGCTCTTGAATATCTCAAAAGAATGAATCGCTCCAATGTGAGGAGGTCCCAAAGAGCTTAAGAAAATGATGATTTCCATAGCAAAACTTGTACAAATTAATCTTGCCTCATTTCATATTGTTTATTCGAAAAATGGCTTCAATTTATTTTTAAATGAATGGAACCACATTAAATCCCCAAGTCCCCATGTCTATTCTTTAGAAAGGAATTCCTGCCAACAGCATTGAGTAAACAGAGGTGCCTTTTTATTCTCTGACCACTACTGTTGATGCTCAAATAAAAATACACAGCATGACTGTGGGAAATCATATGCACATTTTATAATCTAGGGAGCACCACAGGAGGCTGTAGGGAGGAATGAGAGAAAAATAACACATAATGAACAGAAGTGGACTATATGAACTGTATTTCAAGTTAGGACATTTTTACTTTGTCCCCTGGGTGGTCTGGCTTTGGTTTTTATTCTTATATCAATCCCCCTCCCATGACTAACAATGGAATAATAGCAATTGGTGTTGTCACCTCAGATGAGACATGCATGGAAAGCTCTCATATGAAGATCAACATGTAGACAACTCAGACTACAGAAAAGTATAGGGGACCTTAGAGACAATTAAAGGATAAAATGAATAAACTCAATCTGTAAAAAACATTAACCTGGTTCAGCTTACATCTATTTAGCCTTGTCTCCTTTTGCTGTGAGCAAGGAGCTAGTAATGTGCTAATATGGACATGGGCACATGAATTAAGGAAACACTTCCAGAGTTGGTGGGTAGACAGCCACCACTCTGTGTGCTGCTTGTTTATAAGTCATGCACTGGCAAAGGTGTCCTTTCACCATTAAAGCAGTTGATGATGGGTGTCAAGCAATAAGAAGGATTTTAAGATAAGACTTTGGAAATTTACCTTTTACTGCCCTTGATATTCTGAAAGTCAATTAGGTTGAGAAATGTTAGGAAGTTCTCCTAGGAGATCCAAACCAGTTCATGGTGGGGTAAAGCCTGAAGAAGGATTGAGGATATGACTTTTGTTAGTCTAGATCAGGGGTCCCCAACCTTTTACACCCGTGACCAACATTCAGTGGCCAATTCACCAAGCTCGAGTGAAGGATTCGAAGTAAAAAAACTTAAAATTTCGAGTGGTTTTTTGTGCTCCTTGACTATCGAATTGGCGTAAATGAGTAGAAATGATTCGAATAGATCGAGCGCAAAAACGCTGCGACTATTCGCCATTCAATAGTCGAAGTACTGGATCGAGCGCAAAAACGCTGCGACTATTCACCCATTCAATAGTCGAAGTACTGTCTTAAAAATACTTTGACTGCCTACTTCACCACCTAAAACCTACCGAATTGCTTTAAAAAGAAAGTCCCATAGGCTTGTCTTCCAAGTTTTTGATCGAATAAAAAGGCATTCGATCGAATGAAAATCCTTCGAGCGAATATTCGATCGAGCACCTATTCACCTGGCGAATATTCGCCAATTCGACTATTCGCCAGCGCGGAAATTCACCTGAATTGCCTATTCGATTCTATTTGATTCTATTCCCCAGTCGAATTTCGAGGGATTTAACCCCTAGAAATTCGACCCTTGATGAATTTGCCCCTCAGAGTTGGGAAGCAACACAAGCATGAAAAATTTTCCTGGATGGTAAGTGGGTTATTGTCTATTGGTAGCCCCTATATGGACTGGTGGCCTACAGGAGGTTCTGTTTAGCAGTACACCTAGTTTTATACAACCAAAACTTGCCTCCAAGCCTGGAATTGAAAAATAAGCACCTGCTTTGAGACCACTGAGAGCAACATCCAAGGAGTTGGGGAGCAACATGTTACTCACAAGCTACTGATTGGGGGTCACTGCTCTAGATATTATTTGAAGCCCGATCTGAGGGAAAATTAGGTTGAGAAATGTTGGGCAGTTGCCCAAGGAGGCCCAAAGCCTGGTGGGGTCAAGCCTGATGGATGATTAAAAAATGACTTTTGCTGGCATAGATATTATTTGAAGCCTAATCTGAGAGTAAATCAGGTTGAGAACTGTAGCCAATAATTACTTTTTGCTGCCCTAGATATTCTTTGAAGACTAACATGAGGGTGAATTAGTTTGCGACTTGTGGTAAACATTGATTCGCTGTCCTAAATATTCTTGGAATTATCCAGTTTTTTAAACATGTTTAAAAAATTATTTTATTAAGCTTCAAATAATTAGTTTAAAATTAAATTTTCCCGTTCACAGGCCCAATAACCATAACACGGAACCATACGGGTACTATTGTTTCTCCCTATTAAAACGCATGTCAATTCATAGTTAATTCCAAGTCACATGCACATGCAGTCTGTCATATATATCAATAAACAAATGGTCAAGAATGCATCTTGTTTTTGCAATGTTACAAGCCAATTTGTAAAGTGAATTATTTACCCTGGCTTCTCTAAACAAGCACGGTTAACACCCAAATAATAAAAACACCACCTCCCAAGTCCTGTATATTGATATTTCTTAGTGTTGATACTAACGGTGGCTGAAGAACAAAGATATTAGCATATTTGGGTTTTCCCCATAAATTGGCAGGAAAAAAAGTTTATTTTTTAATTTGTGTCTGTTTACTTGAGGAGTTAAGAGCAAACGAGGATACATCTGTCATTGTACATCGGAGCAGATGTTTTGCTGCTTTAATCCCACAAGATCGAAAGTGATAAGCAAGACATAAGCAATGAGCCATCCTCATCCACATTCCAGAAAAAGATCTGGTCTTTTCAGGAGAATGGAACGGTGCAGAGAAACTGCCTGGAAGTGTTGAACAAGTAGTATATATAGAGTAAAAAACTACACATGCCCCCCCTAAACCTTCAAAAGATGATGTGACATCATTATATTAACATTGTGTATTAGTTAGGGACCCCCCAGGTCTTCCATACTCATATCTACGTCTGCTGTCTGCAAAAATAATTGAGGTTTAACCACTGTCTCTAACTTGTCTCAGAAGAGAACAACCAGTCTGAACACTATACTAGATATATATATATTAATAGACTAAACATGTATCTTCTCATCCAACCCTTCCTTGAAACTATGTTTTGTATCTGCCAAAAAAAAAGCATTTTTAATGTCAAGGTATGTCGTTGTATTGTTGGGTAATATACAAGGCACAACGTTTGCTCCATTTCTTTTTACTTTGTGCTTATTAGGTGTTTCCTGATATTCGCCTGTTTGTCAGCCGGCTGTTTTGTTGTGATAACCCAATTGTTGAAGAGTCCAGGCAGGTTTTTTTTTTTTTGGGGGGGGGGGTTCATATGCACAGGAGTGATCATAAAGTTTAGTTGTAATGTAACTGTGGTGTATATTATACAAATATGCATGTTGGAGGGTCCCATACACTGGCTAATAAACAGACAAAGGGGCAGATTCACTAAAGGGGCGAAGTGGCTAACGCTAGCAACTTTTTGCTAACATTGCCATGCGCAGGGACATCGCCAAATCACAAACTTTTCTCTCTGGCGAATGATCGTTACTCTGCAAATTTACTAATGTGCGGATTTTACTGAACATTAGCTCTTTCGCCAGAGTTGATTTCGCCACCTCAGACCAGGAGAAGGGCTAAAAAGCAACTAGATCTTCCTCAATCTTCTGTCACTTACATCATATCCTATTTGCTGAATATGCATTAAAGTTCCAAATACGCTGGCGACTTTTTCTTTTTTTAAGTGTGATTGCCTGCAAAATTCCTAACTTACTTTCTTGGGTAACCGGTTTTCGCCACACATTTTACATATGGAACATTAATTTTACAGTGGGCTCATGTGTAGGGCATTATATTATCGCTCATGTCTTCATTAAGGTTCCCTGGACATGTGTAATAAAAAGTGGTACATTTGCACCAACATGTATAATAAAGACGTCCATACAACTTTAAATTTCCACCCTATACAAATTGACCTAAGCGCAAGATCACTAGCGAATTTTCGCAAATGAATTACAAATGAATTACAATAACACTACCAGACTGTGTAACAGTTTCTTCCCCCTCCTGAATACTCAGGGACTGGACAGATCTCTCACACACACACTCCATCTGACCTTACTTTGTGCCATGGCGTTGCACAGCCACTGTACGCCATTGTATGGATCAATAGCCATTGGACACAATTGTTCCCTATGAGCACATCTGCACATCTGCACTTTATCATGTTCTTTATCATGTTCTTACTACTATCATATCACAATGATACACCCATCATGCCTGACGTTTAGCATTATTTACTTAACATATTACATCTGCTGAGTGTCTTGTCCTGTCCCTTGCACTATTCTGTCCTGTCCTGCAGGAGTTGCATATTTTTGCACTTGCACTTTTTGTCTGTTTTCCAGTACATCTATGTGTAGCACCATGGTCCTAGAGGAACGTTGTTTCGTTTCACTGTGTACTGTACAAACGTATATGGATGAAATGACAATAAACTCACTCTTGACTTGACTCTTGACTTGAACGCTAGGGCATCTTCGATATGAAATGCTTGCACAGCCGAAGTAATGCTAGCGAAAAGTGGCCAGCGTTCGATGCCCTGGACGAAACTTTTCATTCTAGTGAATTAGGGTATTTGTAACGCATTTGCGGCTGGTGAAGTGGTGCGAAGGGTGCAATGCTGACGCTGGCGACAATTTGCCCCATATCTGCCCAAAGGGGTATATTTATCCAGACATGAAGTTAGAGATCACCACAGATCCTCTAGAGTGAAAATTAATTTCTATGGGATTTATCAATGGGTGAAAAGTGAAAGTTTATTCTTTGATAAATACGCCTTTCATAATCCCATAGAAATGAATGGAGAATGGCGGAATTTCACTCTAGAGGACTGTGGTGATCTCTACTTCACTTTTTAATAAATATACCCCGTAATCGGCAGTTTATTGGCCAGTGTATGGGGCTCTCCAATAGGCTTCCCCGACCGATATCTGGTCGAAAATCAGCAAAATGCCGATTGGGCAGGTTTAAAAATCCTGTTGGATGGAAGACTGCATAAGTTTGTTGATGCAGTTCTCGCACCAACTGTCTGCATATCCGTTGTTGTGATTCAATCGTGGGGCCCTAGGGCCCACAATCGAATCAGCCGCATATTGCCCACTCAAAATGGGCATATAGGGCAAGGTTTGATCGTTTGGCAACTTGTCCAACATTTAGGAAGATGAGGGACATTCCTAGGGGAGGTACAATTGGGGGGGGGGGTGAGCAACCCAACAAACACACTGATGATAAATAATATCTATGTACTTGTTGATGCACTAAATTATAAACTGTATAATCCCAGTATAAAAATTACCCTGTAAATGCAGTCGAAGCTCCCACAGGAGACAAGTAGACAATAGAACAAAAAAAAAGACATACTAATCATGATGGTTGGACATAGATGGACTAATACAGGCTTTTCCCTTTCGGCAACACTTAACTGAGATAGCAGCTCATTGGCTTACGTTGATGAACTCACTGACCAGTACCTGACTGGGCTTTGACCTGACATCAATCAAAAAGGCAGTGAGTATCTGCAAATTCCATTCCAGCTTGTCCTACTGCATTGGTGGCCAATTTGGGTACAGATCAACTTGTTTGGCAACCTCGCCACCATAAATGGCCAGCATTAGGCATGGACAGTGGGTGTGATCCTGTCCTGCCGTCTTTCCATGTGATGCAGCCACTGGCCTTGTGGCCCAAACAACTGAAAACAAGGAGATCTGCTCTTGCTCTTATGTCCTAATACATTTTTAATTTTTTAACTGATTGATTCATTATTGTTGGAGGTACTCACACCTTTCTTTTGAAATGCTGCACTGGCCTTGTGGCCCAAACAACTGAAAACAAGGAGGTCTACTCCTGCAGGTCTAGTTTGAGGTAAAAGTTCATGAGATTCCACAAATTACTGGTAATTGGAACTGCAGTTCTGGTGCTCATTTCCCCCGCTCTCTCCTTGTTTCCAGAGGCAAAATGTTGACATATTTGTCAAACAAAAGACAAAACAAAGAACAATGATGCACAGTTGGAAGCTCAGCATTTCTCTTCTATAGACTCTGCTACCTGAAGTCTCCCAGCTGTGCTGCATTGAAAGCCGACTTGGTGGTCCAAGTGGGACTTTTCTAAAAAAATAGTTTCAGTGTTTTTGTGTTTTTAGTGTAATATGTTCAAACTGTATATTTATAATTCTTGATTTCAGCCAAAAAAATGTAAAGCTGAACTTTCTCCACGAGGTAAATCTCAGCAGTCAAGTCATACATAATCATGATTCCCCGCACAATCTCATTTTTAATCTGGTGGAAAATAAGACGGGGGCCTTTCTGATTATAGCCATCAAATGTGTGATTTATATCTTGTAAATCAATACGCGCGGGGCCTCAAGTGTAAGACACTGTGAGAGGGCAAAACTCACAATCCACTCCAATAATATATAGAATATTCTGACATCTGATCCGTCTCAGGCTTTTAAACATTGTGATGTTATGAAAGGAGACAACAAAGCCATTTTTATTGGAGCGGTGTAAAAACGTAATACAGAATGTAAGCAAACAATCGGCCAGCCGAACACGCATTTTGTGCCTTTTGAATGGAAGGACGAGAATATATATATTTATATACTAACTGCTCATGACCTATAGTGATTAAAGTGCTTTGCTTTGAAATTAAAGGGGATGAAAAACCTGGCAGAGATTACAGAAATTCATGCCTTAAGGGCTCCCCTGTATAATTTACTTTAATTGTTTTTCTTTTCCAACTTTGAGAATAAGAGACTTGAAGTCTCTGGAGTGGTGGAGCAGTATCCTTGACTCCAGCACAGTGCTCTGATAGCTGCAGCACAATGCCCAGTCTTTATATTAAACCTAATAAAATTATATAGAAATATTTAAAACATTTGATGTGGCATGAAAACAAATGGCATTCATACATGGTACCAGCCCTGGAGAGGCCTCATTCCTCCGCCTTAACCTATTCACCCCATAATACTGCCCCGTTTTCATGACCTGTGCAGAGTAGTTGGGAGTTATCTCACATCCCTTCACTTGCAAGTGAAGCACGTGCAATTAAATACAAATCTAGATCGCCACATGTTGGGTGTTATTGCTTGCAAGTGTATATTATGTGGTGCAACCAGTGTCCAAGGCCCACTGGGGCTGCCACATCAAGGGCCCACACACACCTGCTCTGGGCCCCCAACCTCTTTCTACCAACTTCAGGACCCGACCCCCCTCTGCCAATTTTAGGTCCTCCTATGGTAGATGCCCACAACCCTCCTCTATTCATTTCCCTCCCTGCCCCTGACCAGTGTGTACCTGCTTTTCTTGCATTGATCTGGGCGGGAGAGATCATGGAGCACCGAGTGAGAGTAGATCTGGGCCGGTGGGGCCCACATGGGCCGTTGGGCCATCAGGTTTTCTCCCGGTGTCCCTCCGGCCCAGTCCAACCCTGAGTGCAACATGGTGCCTGCCAACCCTATTGTGTTACTCTGCTTTTTCTGCACAGGTATCAAAAAGGGGCAGTATTAAGGGAGCACAGTAATGCAGTTTGAGGGTGGGAAGGGAGTCCTCCCCACCTTAAATGATGAATGCAACGAAAATAAGGTAAGTAATAGAAATGAAGGACCTTGACACTGCATGCATCTGAATTGACACGACTGGATGCGAACGCTAGTGTCCTACGTGGGTCCATTTTTTGGAACCCGACCCATACCCATAACCTGCAATCCGCAACCCGGACCTGCAACCCGCATTCTTACCCCATTGGACCCGCTACCCGACCCGCAAGTACCTTATGCGCAACCCGGCCCGCGACCCTCTGAGCATCAAGCATCAGGAAGTGCTGTCATTGTAAACAGGAATTGACATCATCAGAAGTAGGCATGATCAAAAAAAAAAAAGGAGTAAAACAGGAAGTGCTGTCATTGTAAACCAGAAGTGACATCATCAGAAGTAGGTATGATCAGAAAAAAGGAGTAAAAATCGCAATTGAGAAGACCCATGGCCCGATTGTGTAGTTCCAGCCTTAAAGGACAAGGAAAGGTAAGATCTATGGTGAATGCCAGGTTTTTAGGCACCCCACAGCAATTCTAATCACTTTCTTCAGACCCCAGACCAAAAAAGTTGGTTGGAGCACTTTAAATTCCAAGATCCCCTGTATTGCTGCCCCATCTTTATATTTTCAACATGTCTATATTACATTCCAATATTAATGTGCAAGTTTCATCATGTGTAGTAATTGCCGCTGGCAAAGCTGCTTAAGAAGCTTGTGTTGTACGTTAAACACGGTAAGTTGAACTTGTATTCGGAACTTTGCAGGCACAAGCCAGTTTATAATAAGAGTCATAAATTATGGAAGATACTTTAATAAATCAATGTTAACATTGTTAACCAAATGTTGAGCAGAGAATAATTTACCCCATATAATATATGGATATTGGGGGACAGATTTATTCAACTTTAAAATATGAAAAAAAAACCTGCAATTTCATAAATCCAAGGTAAAGACAATAAAAATAGCTTGAATATTGAAAATGTACCTGACACTGGCTTATATAGAAGCTGAACAAATGTTTTCATGAAAATTTTTGATCCTTTATAAAACTTACCTAGTTTTGATGAATCTTCCCCATTTCAGCGAGTTATGTGATACAAGCTGTTATTACCAAACATCACTAAGCACCATTGATCCAGATAGTGGTTTCACAAAGATTTCAAACTATTGAAATCTATAAAAGCCATAGAAACCAATCAACAATTGGTCTTGATCAGATTTATACCAGTTAGATAAATGAAAACAGAGGAACTAATTAATTTCTATGGGTAACTGCACTGGTGAGTAACTAATCCCCAGTACATTTTTTCCAATGAGTCAATGCTATGCTCATTTTTTTATGGACATCGAAGGAGGCATCAAAACTGTAGTTTGTGACCTTTAATTCATATTAGGACCTGAGATTATAACATTGAGATTCATGGGGTAGACAAGGCATTTTCTGTGCCCCCCCAACAGTAAAATAGGGAGCTCTTAAGGGCTGGGATGAATACAAGTCCAAAGAAGAAAATAGTTGTGTAATAATTGATAGATATTTTTAGTATATACATTAGGAATGTCTCACCTCCAGCCATCGAGTCTTTGCCAAACCGCAACACTCAGCCTCATAAAAGCTGAGAGGAATGTGTATATTTGTGTGTGTTTGTATATATATATATTCCTCACTTGAATGTAACTCAAGCATTTATCTTACCATTAGATTGTATGCTCTACAGGCCAAGGTCTTCTTTCCTTCTCTGTCTCTTTTCACTTGAAAAATTGAAAAATTTGTGAATTTCCAGTGAAATTCGCAAAACGGAGCAAAAGTTGGCAAAGCGAGTGTTTTGTCAGCAGCGTCGAAATTGTTGCCGGCATTGGAACTATCGCTGACACCAAAAAACTATTTTGCGAATTTATTCGCCATCTGTGAAATGCGGAAATTCGCCGCGAATTTGCGCCTGGCGAATAAATTTGCAATGACTACCCGGCAGTGCATTCAACAACCTCACTGTCCTTACTGTGAAGAACAACCTACTCTGCTTTAAATTAAAGTTTTTACTTCTAGTCTAAAGGGGGGGGCTCTGGTACGGTGATCCTCTTTATGGGTAAAAAGGTCCCCTGCTATTTGTCTATAATGTCCTCTAATGTACTTGTAAAGTGTAATCATGTCCCCTCGCAAGCGCCTTTTTTCCAGAGAAAACAACCCCAACCTTGACAGTCTACCCTCATAATTTAACTCTTCCCTCCCTCTAACCAGTTTAGTTGCACTTAGTCTCTGCACTCTCTCCAGCTCATTTATATCCCTCTTAAGGACTGGAGTCGAAAACTGCCCCCATACTCCAGATGAGGCCTTACCAGGGACCTATAAAGAGACATAATTATGTTTTCATCCCTTGAGTTAATGCCCTTTTTTATACAAGACAGAACTTTATTTGCTTTAGTAGCCACAGAATCACACTGCCCAGAATTAGACAACTTGTTTTCTAAAAAACCCCAAGATCTTTCTCATTTAAGGAAACTCCCAACACACTGCCATTTAGTGTATAACTTGCATTTATATTATTTTTGCCAAAGTGCATAACCTGCATTTATCAACATTGAACCTCATTTTCCAGTTTGCTGCCCAGTTTCCCAACTTAGACAAATCACTGTGCAAAGTGGCAGCATCCTGCATGGAACCTCTAGTTCTGCACAATTTAGTATCATCTGCAAAAATAGAAACAGAATGTCACAACTCACCCTGGTGGTCTAGCGCCACGCCGCTCCTCTTCTTCTACTGCAGAAACTTAGGGCACGCACGGCGCGCATTCTTCTTATTTATAGGCGCAGGCACGCTGGCGTGATGACACCAGCCCTTAATTCAAATGTATTTAATGTGGCAGTTTGTATTTTTCATTGCCCATTATAGGATCATATATTTTGAGTTCCTGGTGCTTCTGAGCTATTATTCTGTCTGTTATCTGATACTGGTTGTGACCCCTGCCTGTTTTGACGATTCTGATCTCTGAAATCCTGACCCTGCCTGGTAACTGACTCTTCTATATCCATATCGCTCCTGATTGATCTCCTGGTTTGACCCTTGCCTGTCTGACTCTGCTTGTAATCCGATTAGCTGAGGTGAAAGGCGGCTGTTAAAGCGGAAGCAATAGCCGAGAACAGGGTGCTTAACATTGGTTCTGGATTTAGGGTGCAGACCGTGACACAGTACTTTCAATGCCCACTTCCAGGTCATTAATAAACAAGTTGAAAAGCAAAGGACCTAGTACAGAGCCCTGTGGTACTCCACTAACAACACTGGTCCAAATAGAAAATGTTCCATTTACCACCACTGTTTGTAGACCAGATCATCCAGAAAAATTGCAATGCCATTTCTCATTGAGTATCATTTTGCCTTTTCTCTATATTATAATAATAAGGCTATATTAAAGTACTGAGCCGCCTATAATGCCACCTATATCCAGAATGTTCGGGACCTGGGGTTTTCTGGATAATGGATCTTTCTGTAATTACAAGAACTGTTTTATAAATAGAATATAAAATATATATATATATACTGTATATCCATCCACATCTGCACAAACTCTTTATTGCTGTATGTCCAACATCTTTGTTCCAACCATGGTCATGAGGTGGCAGTAAAACACTGGGATAAACATTAGAAAATATGGCAACAACCTATTGTACCAAAGAAACTGTATTTATGCAATTGAAATGCAGGCCTTTCATAAATGGAGCAGGTTACTGGATACATCTATTAATATATAATGTTTAGGACGAGTTTTGAAGCAGCTGGAAACTGGGTACCTATATAATTTGCAAGGGCTTTGGTGATTTTTGTCCCAGTGTAAGACTTGGTTACAGAACGGATGTTGAAACCACAAGTTGTAGGATCGAATCATGGCTGGAGGAGAATCACTACTGCCCTATGCATGCTGAGTATGGTAACCAGGTCAAAGGCTAATAGCCCCAGTTTAATATTTTATTTCAAGATGCATTTAATGCTTTGGATTATTATAACATGCATTCATATATAATGTAACCTTCCCTAGATTTCTGCCACTGCCATGTTTAAGGTCACTTTTAAACCAGCTGTGGGTTTAATTGCCACCTGGTGCTTTATATAATAATGATGTCAATATTATTAATAGGCATGACATTTAAAAATATTCCAGACATTGTGGTGGTCCTAGCTGTGGGTATCCATATGCACTATGTATTAATATAAGCCAGGGGTGTCCAACTGGAGGCTCAAAGGTTGGATGTCGTCCTCCATAGGATTTTTATGACCTCAGTCTGTTCAAGGGCTCCATAGAATTGTATGACATCATCAAACACACAAGGGTTCAGTAATTTTCAGAAAAAGGCAACCCTTAGCTTTTCTTGGTAATGAATGCTCTCACATATGAATATGGTCGAAAACACATTGGGCTTCTTTTGGTATCTTATCTACAGGGAAGAGGAGCAGGATGTCACAAGGTTTCATAACAGAAAAAAGTCCACCATTTCTCAAAAGTCAAGGGTATGAGGAACAAACATTATTAAGATGAGAAAAAATACATGTAGGACAACACATTTTCTAGACTCGCTAGCTAATGGTGAGTTCCATTTTGACTGGGGGATTAGCTACATCACCATATTGGCCAAATCCATTATATTAGGATTATATTCAGGGAAAAGCTCCTGGGTCCAATATGAGTTGTATTATCTTCAGGGAAGAGCTCCTGAGTTCAATATGAGTTGGATTATCTTCAGGGAAGAGCTCCTGAGACCAATATGAGTTGGATTATCTTCAGGTAAGAGCGCCTGTGTCCAATATGAGTTGGATTATGTTCAGTGCAGAGCTCCTGAGTTCAATATGAGTTGCATTTTCTTCAGGGAAGAGCTCCTGAGTACAAAATGAGTTGGATTATCTTCAATGCAGAGCTCCAGAGTTTAATATGAGTTGCATTATCTTCAGGGAAGAGCTCCTGAGTCCAAAATGATTTGGATTATCTTCATGGACGAGCTCCTGAGACCAATGTGAGTTGGATTATCTTCAGGTAAGAGCTCCTGAGTCCAATATGAGTTGGATTATCTTCAGGTAAGAGCTCCTGAGACCAATATGAGTTGGATTATCTTCAGGTAAGAGCTCCTGAGTCCAATATGAGTTGGATTATCTTCAGTGCAAAGCTCCTGAGTTCAATATGACTTGGATTATCTTCAGGGAAGAGCTCCTGAGACCAATATGAGTTGGATTATCTTCAGGTAAGAGCTCATGAGTCCAATATGAGTTGGATTATGTTCAGCGCAGAGCTCATGAGTTCAATATGAGTTGCATTATCTTCAGGGAAGAGCTCCTGAGTCCAAAATGAGTTGGATTATCTACAGTGCAGAGCTCCTGAGTTCAATATGAGTTGCATTATCTTCAGGGAAGAGCTCCTGAGTCCAAAATGATTTGGATTATCTTCATGGAAGAGCTCCTGAGTCCAATATGAGTTGGATTATCTTCAGTGCAGAGCTCTTGAGTTCAATATGAGTTGCATTATCTTCAGGGAAGAGCTCCTGTGTCCAAAATGAGTTGGATTATCTACAGTGCAGAGCTCCTGAGTTCAATATGAGTTGCATTATCTTCAGGGAAGAGCTCCTGAGTCATCTGGGTACCAATGTCCATAGTAATGTAGTCTCCAATATTATGTACTACCTACATGTACTGTAGCTAGCAAAGTAATTATACAAAGAGGGAAACAAAGATCCCACACTGCCAGATTGCTCTTTCTATATATCCCGTTGGAAAGTATATTTATAAAAAGCAGCATTTTTAGTATATATTGCAGAGATTGGAGTCTTAATTTAACAGGAGCTGGAGGTCTGGATAGACCAGTTATTACACCAAGAGCCATCTCTAAGTAAGTTATTCTTCTAAAAAGAAAATTTTTTGTCCCTGCCCTAAAATTGGCCCCAGGTGACCTCCCTGGTCTATGGTGGGTTAAACTTTCCACTTTCAATTCCAGGAGTCCCATTCCTGGGCCAGATCTAAAACAAACATTCTTGTGTGTGAACAGACCACATTTTCTAAGTTTAAGTTAAAAAAGTAAACATTTTAAAGCCCAAATGGTGGTGTGTGGACGGAAGGAAATA
Organism: Xenopus laevis; assembly: GCF_017654675.1. NCBI lineage: Eukaryota > Metazoa > Chordata > Amphibia > Anura > Pipidae > Xenopus > Xenopus laevis. The sequence continues at coordinate 15,066,514 of NC_054379.1, read as the reverse complement.
AAGTGAGTTATTGTGCTCAGTATGCTGCAAATGGCTCATAGGAGGCAGTAATTAAATAAAGAGTGTGGGACATTAACATTTTTAATATAATTAGAGAGGAGAGACAAAAATCTAATGCATTAGTTGCCATTAGTCTTTACCCAAGAAAAATTGCAATTTCATTCCTTCGAAAATTCCACCATGTTGAGGATGTAACCGCATTAAAGTTGTTTTTCCCCCACAAAAATAGAGAAATATATATACATTAAGTGGGTGACTGTACAAATACAAGTAAATATAAGTTGCTTTGAAACAAAAAAAGAGACTGGAGGAGCAAATCCAGATCCCCTTTATGTCCCATTTTAAATAAATAGAGGTCATACCATTGTTTATGGCACATCATTTTATTGTAGTATGGAAGAGTGCCACAGTTAAATGAATAAAGTAGTGCCGATAAACAGTGATCATTCCCATGTGGTTCTTGTTGGGAGGCTTTACGATTTGTTTCAATAGCCTTTTTTATAACACAAGTATTTTGGAAAATAAGAAGGACACTTGGGAGGATCCTACACCAAAAAGATCTTTCTCACTGCATGTAATCTAGGTCATACTCTGGAATTCATCATAATTCAATTCCCTGCATCTCCCGGAGGTCTTGCGATGTTGGCGTTATTAGCATTAGTCAAGCCAAGCAAATAGGGTGGATGCGTGAGACTTGGGCCTAAGTGACAATTACATGTTCACAGTAAGAGGTCCAACATTTGGAGAAGGGAAGAATTATGTAATATCTTCTTGCCCTTTTTTTTTTTTACTTAGCATATTGCGGTTTTTAATGAAGAATTTTCTATGCTTTCGTGAGCTGCATTTTAGGGGTCATTTATCACCTCCCAGTAAGTGGACACTTTACCTCCCTGCCATGTAGAATAGCTACAGGTCTCTGCACTCCATTTTGAAGCAAACAGACATGCGACTGCCCCAAAGAATATAGTAGTGACTGTTAATCAGATCTATATTTATGAGGAGCAGGAGGAAGAGGGTATATAAGTATGGATGGAAGGACAGGGTTGGCCTGCATCTGCTGCTCTCTGCACCTTGCACTGCATTTTTATATCCAGTTATCCAGTGTGCAGGGTGTTGCTCAAAAGCTTGTCCCTTAGTGCTCTTACACTTTTGTCTGGGGTCTTAGTATTATAAATGACCCCTACTGTATTCTTATTAGAAGCTAAAATCAGCATGACATGATGCCAATAGGGTGTACGCAGGCCAAATGGCGCTATAAATGGCACTATTCCTAGAAAGTACGGCTCTCTGGAATTTCTATGTATGAAGAGATACTATGAACTTACTGGTAGGTCCAGTTTGGCTGCACTGAAGCACTGTGTAGCGCCCTATGGAATGCTGGTGGTTGGGCTTGTTATTAAAGTTATCTGTTAGGTCAGCAGCTCTGAGAATAAGGAGACTTTCAAAGTAGAGGGGACAATGTTCTACTATTTCCTGTATGCTGTGCCCAGTAGGAGCAACACTCTTAAGGTGGCCATACATGGGCTGATCTGGTATGCTCTTTGACCTCTAAGTTCTTGTGCCAAATGGACAGAGAGAGTACAATGGGCCATACACAGTATGCCTGCCTTATTTATGATAATGTAGGGGACTGATAAATGTATCCCCATTTACTTTGCATTCCCCCACAGATTGTGCCCAAAGGGGACCCTTAGTCTAAGGTAAGGAATAATTCTAAATTTTCTGGGTCGAAGCATGACCCCTAGCTATCCTCAGGTTTGGCCGCTAGGTGGCACTGTGATATAATATGAATGCCTGAGCACATGTGCGCAGGGTCCATGTTTTTAATTCCATTATCTGAGCAGGCAGGAAGGGTGAAGTGGAACCTAGACAAGGTCAGGTCTAGGAGTGACAGATATTTAGGCTATTTAACTGAGCAGCTGAGGCTCCACCAAGGAGTGTGAGTGGGATTATGATGCTGGGTACCAATTGCCCAGAAGTAGTGACTAAGTGTTAGAGTGAAATCCACTTCGGGTAAAGGCTGAAAGCTGGGTGAACCTTTATGCTATCGTCCCTGTGGGGACCATTGATGCTGTGAGTATATATGCCTATCCACTGTTCCATGTTCCTGCTCCTCTCTGTGTGAACTCCCTTGTGGATTACTCTCTTCAGTAAAGTCCTCTGTTTAAGTTGCAAGAACCACTGGCACCCAATTATTGTGCATTATATCCAGTTACAGTTGAACAACACCCTGCCTCCACACCGGTGTGAGGGCTCAAACCCTGGGAATTAAGGTCTCATCCGGGGCACAATATTGCGGGTAAAGCTCATAGTTATATCAACTATAGGCTTACAATAGGTTTTGCAAATCAAACAGAAGTGATAGTTAAGAGCAACCTCGCCACATCTTCATTTCCTCTTCTACCAATGCAATGGTCAACTTGGTGCATCAACAGATGAAATGTTCAAATTTTCCCCAAACCAACCAATATCCATAATTTATTGATATCAGTTGGGAACGTTGGCCCAACAAATATGCAGAGACACTGTAAGACCAAGATTTCCTTTGTTTTGTACTTCTGATTCTAATTTGCAAAAATGTTGTATTTCTCCCACCTCTCAGTCAGGAACCCCTTCAGATCACATCTGAGCTGACCACCCCAAAAGAATGACTTTATGTAACTTATGAAGCTGTAATATTTTAAGACTGTTCCTTGGTGTTTATATACAACACCATACTATATGTCATCCATATGAATAACATTTAGTGATATTGCAAAGCATTAATGATGTGCAGTTGTCCAGCTGCTTATGATAGCAGCTACAATGTTCCTGCCAACGAGATTTTTAATGACAAAACCACAAAGATTTGGACTACTGAAAAACAGAAGCCAGCTAGAGTGAAGAGGCTCTCTTCTTTTTAAACTGTACTATTCACACTGTCTGAGGAAGCATTGTACAAGGGGCTATTAGAATCCTAAAAATATAAATGTAAAGGTCACCCCCCCAAAAACGAAATGCTTGGGTTTTCTATGGACAAACCGATCAAATGTAGTCTGCGAAAAAGCACATTTAAGCTGAAGACGTTAGAGCACATTTAGAGAATGTACATAGACACATTGTATAAGGGCATTCTGCTTGCGTGTTACGTTTTCCTAATTAATTCCAGATGGAAAAGTTATTCAAACATGACTTTCTTTTTTTTTTTTTACAGAAAGAACAGAAGCCAGAATGAATACTGTGTCATAGTGTGTAAATATCTCATGATTGTTAGAGAAATTATTTTTCCATACTAGACAACCCGAGTGCTGAAGTAATGTTGTGGTTTTCTCTTTTTTTTATTTCAAGAAGTAATTAGTGAGACGTGAGGTCTTTAACATGAACATAGTGGTGCGCAGTTGTAGGCATGTTTATCTCATATATAGATCGGCGGTTCATAACCTTTTCTCATCGGACCCAAATTAGTTGTTGAGTGTGTTTCTCCGCTTGGTTTAGAGCCAGCTATGTATCTTTATGTTACTATTTTCTATAGTAGGAAGAAGTTTCCCATTTTATAGGTTTACATAAACCACAGAGCGGGATTTCCCAACCTTTTTTTACTAGTAAGCCACATTCAGATGTAAAAAGAGTTGGGGAGCAATACAAGCATAAAAATGTTTCTGGTAGTGCAAAATAAGGGCTGTGATTGGCTATTTGATAGCCCTTATGTGGACTGGCAGCCAACAGGAGGCTCTGTTTGGCAGTACACCTGGTTTTTATACCCCGAAACTTGCCTCCAAGCCAAGAATGAAAAATTAAGCACCTGCGTTGAGGCCACTGGAAACAACATTTATGGGGTTGCTGAGTAACTTGTAGCTCACAAGCCACTGGTTCGGGAACCCTGCCATAGAGATTTGCCCTAAATAGTATGGACTCAGCATTGATGGAAATGTTTAGGTGGGATGTTGAGTACACATTTGGGGTTTAACTTCCCATGAGTTTACCAAGCATGCTTCGGTTCTTTTCTTCCTTTTATAATGACCTTGTGTATCATTGCTAAGAATGGTGACCTGAAAGCCCTTTCTCCATGTCACCATGGAGGTCCATGAGCTCAATGTATCATTAGTCCTATAAATTTAATTCAAACACAGTGAACATGTTGCTCTTTCTAGTTACATTACATCTACTATATACAGATACATGGGTTACTAGTAGGACCTTTGCTGCCTGTCCAAACATAAAGCAAGACAAAATATTTTTCTGATTGGATGCCTGACCTAAGGTTTCTGGGCACCTGCTAGACTAGTCCAGCATTGCCAAACTTCATGCATTTAGAGGGTAAAATATCCAAGATAAAAAATAATAGGGTGACATGATAGTGTCATACGAAGAAGTCTGTTGGTCCATCTGGGGGCTATAAAATCCCTTTGAGGGCCACATCCAGTCCATGGTCTTCCAACTGGACAGCGCAGGTCTATACATTTGCTTTTGGGCTTGTTATGATAATATACTGTACCTGAGAACAAACCTGTCATTTGTATTGTCAGAAATATTGTTTGAAATTGAAACCATACTTTGAAGAATTTTGTGTTATTTTAGGTATCTGCAGTTGGGTTCTGTCACTTTCTCACTACAAAGGGGTCAATTGCGTATGCAGCTGCAAATGCGGTCATGTTAAAATAGATGGCAATGTTACTCTTATTGACGCAATTCATTAAAAAGGCACATGCATCCAAACAGGATCCTTGCACTTCTGTATAGTTGCGCTAAACCCCATTGCTTCCATTCTGCCTCTTCTGCTGAATTGTAAGCAGGTGTGCCTCATAAAACTGCAGTGTCATTGTGGGAAGGTGGGATAGAATCACTGTTACCGAGGGAAACATGGTTTGGATGCAAGTAGCTTTTATGAATGGTTTCCCTTTTTGTGTGACCGTAATTGTGGCTGCATTTGTCAATGAGTCCTATTGACTACAGGGAACCCTGGAGCTACCGCCACACTGAATGTGGCGGTAATTCCAGGGTTTCACCAAAAGAATCATAAGCTAATGTCAATTTAAAGCTGCAGGGGGTGCCTATTGGAGGAAGGATCTATATTCTCTCTGGGTCAGGTAATTAGGAAGCCTAGGAGATAACCAACGGGCTTGTGGAGCCTGAGCTTAAGAGAAAGTACCAAGGGGCCTAAGACAAAGAGAGATAATGTCAAAAGACCTGTGATTGTACCTGGATAGGGGCTGAGTTTGGGAAAGTGCAACAGTGAAGCTGACTTGGAAGTAGGCTGTGTGGCCTGACTGATAGAGAGAAGCTGATCTCTGAACTGTTACTAACAGGATACTAACCTTGTGGTGAACCGGAGTCTTGTAGAGGCCCTGGGGTAGTCAAGATAAGAAAACTACATTTTCCTTTGTGAGAGACATATATTTGATGGTGACTTCTGAAGATAAGCACCCTGTTGATGTATTTTTGAGTGAATAAAGTATTTTTCTGCAATTTCTTGTGTCTCAGTCTCGTCTCTCCTTGCCTACTATCAAAAAAAGCTAATCTTCCCATGGTTCATTTTGTCATATTGGGATAAAACTTCCTATGTGGCTGCAATTTTGCTGCAAATATGGGGAAAACACTGCATTCCGGGTAAAAAACATGGGAATTGGCAGCCAGAACTTCACTTTGCACCCGGCACCTTTGGTTGGATATGAGCGAATATGAATATATTGGCTGGGATGTGAGCTGTTGAATATTGATGCTCTGAATCCCCATAATGCAGAATTGTTTATAAATACAACGATTATTATTCTTGCATTTGGAGCACTAAGGCTTGAGAAGCACTTGGATCTTAGTCACCAATAATAGATATCATTGTTTTGCCACAGTTTCTTTTTTTACTTTAATGTTCCATAAACAAAAACAAAATGATTTCATTGGGAAGGATCCTTTGGAGATATTGCTCACTTCCACCTAGATGTTCTCATAACCTGACCTCTCTGAAACTAAAATGGGACAGAATGGCAGAATGGAAAAATGCTAAAATAAACAGAAGCTGTGATACCTTCCTGACATGTAGAACAATAAATATATATGGAACTGACATCAGGAATGTTATCTCTAACACAAACCACACTGAATTTTTGGGAGAAACGTGTAGGCTGTTACAGTAGCATGTGTGAAAATGTGGTGGTGTCTCCATCAATTAAACGACTGATGGATGAGGGTTACCAGAAATGCATTTATTTCTGGCGGCTATTACAATGCTTTAGGGCTTGGAAAAAAAATTACGCAGTGTCTAGAATAAGATAAATGTTCATTTATCTACTTATTGTGGGGCATTAACATAAAAAAGCCACTTCCCCGATAAGAAGATATCAGAAGGTCCTCGTAAGTGAAATTCAAGTGTGTGATTAGGTAATTTAAAGGAGAAGGAATGGCGGTCTTTACTTGGGGGTGCCCCAAGTTAGGTACGCCCAAGTTATTGTATATAATTACCTCTAGGGATGCACCGAATCCAGGATTCAGTTCGGGATTTGGCCAGGATTCGACTTTTTTCAGCAGTATTCGGATTCGGCTGAATCCTTCTGCCCAGCCGAACCGAATCCGAATTTGCATATGCAAATTAGGGGTGGGGAAGGAAATTGCATGCCTTTTTGTCACAAAACAAGGAAGTAAAAATTGTTTTTCCCTTCCCACCCCTAATTTACATATGCAAATTAGGATTTGGTTCGGTATTTGCCTGAATTTTTCGTGAAGGAGTCAGGGGTTTGGCCAAATCCAAAATAGTGTATTCGATGCATCCCTAGCCTCACACCCCGGGCTGGTGCTCCTATCTGGAGAAAACTGCACCGATCCAGGGGTTCTTCCAGCGAGCACCACGGAGCAATCGGCTTCCAGCTTCTTCTTTCTTTGTGTGGATGCGCGTGCACAGTTGCGTGAAAAGCTGAACTCAAACGAAGTTAAGAAAACTGAAGAAAGAAGAAGAAGGAAGCCAATCGCTCTGTTTTGCTCGCTGGAAGACCCCCCAGTTTTCTCCTGATAGGAGCACCGGCCCAGGGTGTGAGTTAAGTATATACAATCACTTAGGGGCACCTAACTTTTGGCACCCCTAATTAAATAAGCCTTTCTTTCTCCTTTAAACAGGAGTATTTCTTTTACGGTATAAAATATATCAGACTCAACTTTACCATTTTCATTTGCTTTGTTTGACTCCAAATGATTGAAAAGTCATTGCTTCCATAACCACATGGAAAGCCTGAGCTGGGGTTTGCCTTCAGGTGGTACTTGTGCGGTAAAAGAGATTAAAATGATTTCATCTATAAATGAGAAAATCCCCCTCTGATCTCATCTAAGCCCGACATCTTTTTATTTCTCTTCTCTAAACGTTAATTACTAAATAAAAGCTACTAAACACATGTTGCTCCTCTTCCCTGTCCCATTTTTTTTTTACAAGCAGGGCTTTCCAGGGATTATTTAATAGCTGTAGTCTTGTAGTTCAAAGTGATCAAATTTAGTTTAATTCTTATGAGGCATTTTGGTACAATAGAAAATTCAAGGGAAAATACATCCCCTTTTTAACATGGAGCTCATTCAGTTGGGTTTTATAAAACGGTGTATAAACACTGTCTGAACTTCCATAAATAAATATTAATGTATTTTAATTAATGTTTTACACTGACATACCTGATTCCACAGGCTGGATGGAAATCATCTTACTCTTAAAGTGGAACTAATAATAATTTAATATAAGCTACATCATACTGAAATAATACACTTTCCAAATATAATCAACAAAAAATTATGACCCGTTTCTGAAATCTCAGCATCTATCTCTCCTCATTTTCTCTTCATTTAGGAGTTGGGATTCAGATTTTCATTGACAGTAAAATATCTTTTGGTTGGGGGTCCTTTTCCCAGCAGATGTATTAGAGCTCACTCAAATAACTGACTCCAGCACAAACAAAATCTAACAAAATAAGTGACACAACTGCATGAAGAGAGACCAGATTTCTGGTGATTTTGAAAGAGTAAGCTCTATTAAAGGGGAACTATCGCGAAAATGAGAATTTAATATTGGTTTCAGCATACTGAAATAAGAAACTTTCTAAATACAGTCTATACGCTTAGGCACACAAAATAATTCAACCCCCGTCTCACCTCGTTTCATTGTGATGGACAGTGATGGGCGAATTTCTCCCATTTCGCTTTGCCGAAAAATTTGCAAAAAAACAGCAAAAAATATGTGAAAATGTAATTGACGGCCATGTCCAATTTTAAAACGCGCATCCAAAAAGTTGCTCGCGTCAATTTTGACACTGGCATTAAAGTCCATGGGCGTCCGAATAGTGTTGATGCGCGGCGATTTTGACGAGAGTGAGTCTTTGGATGCTCGTCCAAAAATTTTTGCCGCAGGTGAATTTTCACAGGAGATTTCTGAATTTATTCGCCGGCAGCAAAATGTGGAAATTCGCCACAAATTTGTGACAGCCAAATTTATTCGCAAATCACTAGTGATGGATTCTGGAATTTGAAATCCCTCTGCTTTCCAGAAAATCTGTGCATCACACACTCTGGAAGACAAGGCGAGGGATGGGTTGCATTACAATGTAAGCCTAAGGGATGTTGGGAAATGGTTCTTATGAATAACGTTGGTTCCTTTCAATCTGTGCAATCAGGTATGTCTGTGTTTAAAAACAATACACTTACTTCTGAAAGAACAGCCAGCGTATACACATTTTCTACATTAGCCCAACTGAATGAACTCATGCCAAACATGGGGATATTTTTTTCTTTAAAAAAGTTGAATGGATTAATTGTGAAGTGGTAAGGGCCAGGGGATGCCTAGGTTCTTTTCCCTTCCACCTCTCATGAATTCAGTACTGTCAAATCCAGGTAGTGCTACATTCATAGGGGCAACTGCAGGTTTGAAGAAATGCAACAATTCATCTAGCGTGGAAGAAAAAAATGGCTGATTGCACCTAATTTTGCACTTTGCACCTTGCCTTCCACATTGTAAATGACCCCTAATATGCTGTGACTTTGACCTGAGACGCTCAAGATCAGTTGAACTTCTGTAGGAACAACAATAGAAACATAAGCTCCATCTGTAGGTGAGAAGGACTTAGTACAAAATCCTTGACTATAAAAAAATGCAGTAAGAGACTCTTTTAAGGTATTGGCACATAATTATATTCACTATTTCTACTACAGCAAGTCACGTTTCCGAGTTTTAATACTTATTTGTGTGCAAAATACCGTTATTGTATTAGCTAGCATAATGTGCACTTAATAACATTTAGGAAAAGACCATCAGTGCCTATAGTTCTGAAAATAGAACGGGACATTTCATGCTGCACGGCTGAAGAATAAACACATTACATAGAAATAAGTGCAAAGTTATCACCGTGTATTAATTACCTCGGCACGTTCGCCTGAGAGCCTGGTGTTGACTTCCAAAAATGCTGCGATCAATGAGTTGCTCTTGCCAAAGTCATTTCGACCCTTGTCCTTTCATTCACCCCTATTAGAATAAAAAGGGTAACAGCTGGGGTGTTAACAGAGATCCATCAAATAAAGGTCATGGTGTAGAGGCGCTGAAGGATGAGTTCCAAATGCGCTATTATTAGCTTTACTCAAGCTGACTTTGATCTAGAAGTATCAGTGAAGGCTCTGAGTACCTTCTTGACCACAAAAACATAAGTAATGATGCTCTTTAGAAATTCACCGGGACATATCAAGATAGCAAGTTCCCCCCATTTGGTAGATTATGAATAAATCGAAGATGATAAGTCATCTATATACCCATTACCGGAAACAATGAGAAGCAATAATAAATGAATGCAGGAGGAAAGGGAGTACACAGAACAGAAACAGATGTGAAACCAATACAATGGGAACAAATAATAAGAGACAAATGAGATATAAGGCTTTAGCCAACAGATCATCGGACCATTAGGGAAAGTGATGATATCTTGCAAGATGTTTAGCTCTTTTAGCATGTGTAGTAGGTACGGATTTCCTCTGGGATAAATAGCAATGACTCCCATAGTCAGATTCAATCTTGATTTTGTTGTAAGTGATATGTTCTTATAAATTTGTACTCTCAATGTTCCTTTGATAATTCAGCATGTAGTCTGATCAGCATGGAAGCTAGTTATTGAGGGATAAGCAATGCACTGGTTAGATACATTGTAGGGTAAGACATGCAAAGATTATGGAGTGTACAACAGGGACATAGGTTGGGCCTTTGTAATGTACTGATCCACTGGAGATAATAAGGGTCATTTTTGAAAGCAGATGCAGTGTTTTTCACATAATTACAATGTAATTGCAATCATACTCTGGCTTGCGGCGACTGCAGTTGCGCAGGTTTTGCATCACTTCTGAGCTTTCAAAACTGCATTCACTGGGCTTAAGTCTGGTGCGCATACTGCTGTAACCCGTTGTGGGAACTCTGAAGCTACCACCACTTCCAAGGGTGGTCATAGTTCCATGGTTTCCCAGCAACAACAGGCACATCTTTCATCAGAAGAGACATGATGGGCACATTGGGACCATGTGGAAGTGCAGGCTCATATTGAGGCTTGAGACAGTTGCTCTCCATCATGAGGCACCTAAACTGTGTGTATTTGTATAAATTACCCCTAATGCCTTGCTTCTTAATTTGCATTGGACTGCCTGGACATGGGGTCGGACTAGGCCAGAGAGATACCGGGAAAAAACCTGGTGGGCCCTGGCTTTTGTGGGCCCCACTAGCCCAGACCTGCTCCTCGCTCTGCTCACTGACCTCCCCTACTGGCCCCAATTATTAGTATTGTCTCAAACAGCCCCCCTCAGGGCAGGGGGCTGTTTGAGGGGGGTTGCATTCTGCCTATGACTAAGTGCTGGGTAAGCATGAAACGCGTTAGGCATTAGAGGGAATACTATACATGTCTTTTAACTACTGATGTGAATAAAATATATTTTTTTACTTAATAGCATGTTTTGGAGAAATTATTGAGATTAAAGTTTGGGAGCACTTAAATCTGCAACTCAGTGGGCCCTGGACCCCCCAGTCCAACGCTACCTGGGCAGCAAATTTATAGAGAGCTTAGGCAATGCTATGCATTGTTACTAGAGAATGCATAATACACTAGGACGGTGTGCTGTGTAATATGGATGAATGTAATGAATTTTGGGGTAGTGGGACATTGTAATTTACTATATTGTGAAAAAAGTGTAAAAGATACGGATGTGGAACCTGGAGTATAATGCACTGTGACACTGCTACGTTGATGGGGCATGAAGAATGTATGATGTACTAGGATGCCCAGAAATATTCAGGATCTCTGGATTCACAGAATAAAGGATTCTGGGGTACTTGTGTTGTCTGTACCTGCAGAAGTGCCCAGGGCAGTGCACTTTACCATGAAAACTGTCAGAAAATGTGGGAGTGCATAAAGAACTCATTTACCATTGGTGAAGGCCCAAGTGCTGGTGTAGTGCAAAATTACTTGGACCCATACGTGGGGCACTTGGGCTTTTACCAGTGTCATGTAGAGATGGGGAATAAATTAGACAGCCATGGATTCGCAGCAAATTTTCTAGTTTCGCTGCCAGCTAGAAAAAATTGGTGTGTTCATATAAATTGTGTGTGTCAAAATTATTGGGACGCCCATTGACTTTAATGCATTTGGACAAAATATTCGGCATTTAAAAATTGTTGCTTGCGTAAAAAATTGTCGCACATCAAAATAATTTTAACGCTCATTGACTTCAATACGTGTCGTAAATGTTTCACTAATTATTCAGCGAAGCGGCACAGATTGGCCCATCACTAGTGGCCTGTGCAAGCTGGAGATTTAATGTTGAGGTTACCTGCTGTATTTTCTTGTTTCCATTCTTGCTGCCATCGCTAGGTATTTTGGATCTGCTCCGTAACCTTTCTTAAGGTCTCTCTTTTTATTTCTATTATGAACATTTCCAAAAACCAGATGCTTTTTTTTTTTTCCCCCCGATGGGCAGCTGGATTCCATTACTAATACAATAGTACTATTTCTTCACATTCTTTTTATGTCCGGTAGCATGATGGTAGAAGTTTAATTTGCCAAGCACTTACAAACTCAAACAATGTAATTGATGGCAAAAGAAGACATATGTTTCCAGTTTCCATCTGTTTCTTGCTATCTGTAAATCGCGGGAATGGGATGAAAGTGAAAACTCACACACCCATGGGTAAATGGAATACACAAAAAGGAACCAGATCCTATCAGATAGGATATTCAGCTGCGGTACAATGCAAAAACTCTGGGGACACATTCAGTGGTAGAGCCGTCTATTAGAACAAGAGCAAAACCTAAATCACACAGGTACCATTAGAGAGAGAGGTGCTTAAATATTCTGGATTTTGTTCACAGTCGCACAAGCGAAACCACCAAAGTACAGATATTCTGCACATGTCTTCAACTCAAACAACACAAAAGTTAAAAAAAAAAGAAATTGCCTTATGTGACCCCGAATACACTGATGAGAAACATTTATTTCATCTTGAATGAATTCTATAATGCTGATCACTTAAATAAGTTAAAGGGAAAATACACTCTAGTTATATGTCAGGTTGCTTTCTATACATTTGGGGGCAAATTTATCAAGGGACGAAGTGAAAAATCGAATTTTCGAGTTTTTTTTCATGGCCAAAACTGTTAAATTTGACTAGGGAATTGTTAAAATTCGATTCGAGATTTTTTAAAAATTCGAATTAGATTTTGGAGATTTATCATACACTGACCCTTTAAGAACTCAAATTCGACTATTCGCCACCTTAAACCTGCCGAATTGTTCTTTTAGCCTATGGAAGACGTCCTGGGATCAATTTGGAGTTGTTTGTAGCCTTCTTTGTTTTTTTCTGAGAAATTCAATTACAATTTGATTCGAATTTTCAGGTTGATCCTATTCACCCGAGCTTGCCAAATTAGATTTTTTTAATAAATTGCAATTGGTTGAATTTCAAGTTCATGGGCTTTTATTGGACTTTTAAACAACTCCCATGAACTCGAAATTCGACCCTTGATAAATCTGCCCCTTACAGTAAATTAGTGGCAGATATCACACTAGGGGGCGGGACACCAACTTTTTTTTACCAGTGAGCCACATTCAGATGTAAAAAGAGTTGGGGAGCAAGACAAGCATGAAAAATGTTCCTCGGGTGCCAAATAAAGGATGTGATTGGCTATTTGGTAGCACCTATGTCGACTGGCAGCCTACAGGATGTTCTGTTTGACAGTACGTTTGGTTTTTATGCAATTAAAACTCGTCTACAAACCAGGAATTCAAAAATAAGCACCTGCTTTGTTGCCAAATGTCTACTTTTAGTGATGATGTCCCGTTATGCTCTACATAAAACATTGTTAGCTTACTGTTTAGAAGCATGAAACAGGAGGGTGATTTAGAAAAGCTGTTTGTTGACAGTATCTTGAGATCTACTGATCACCAGCTAAAGGTCTACTGGTAGATTCTGATCTACCTTTTGGGCACCCCTGCTTTAGTTGTAACTTTGCTGTGGCAACTGATGCAGCAAAGTGTGGAAACCCAGGAGTTACTGCCACCTAATTCAGAACAAGACAGAAGTGCAGGATGACGTTCTAAGGAGTTACGAGGAGGTACATAACACCATAAAGGTGCAAGGCCAAAGGTCAAGTGCTTTTATACAGGTCATGGAGCTTCGAGGTGATTTCTAATATCCTTATATTTTATAACAGGAGGTACGGCGGTACTCTATTTTTTATAATACACCCGTTTCAGTGAATCATGTGACACACACATTACATCACTAAGCAGTGGTTATAAACTGATGACATCACTAAGCACCATTTCTAAGGATCAGGCCCGCATTTGTGGAGAGGCCACCTAGGCCCGGGCCAAGGGCGGCAGGATTTTAGGGGGCGGCATGTTGCCCAACCACACCCAGATTGGTTCAGAAACACTGGGGATGCGCAGGAGATACAATAGATTTTTACATTTCCTGTGCACAAATCCCCATTGCTCTGGTCCTGATGATGAAAATTTGAATGAATAAGAGTGAGGGGAGGGGGGTGATCAGGCCTAGGGGTGCCCGCTATGTAAATCCAGCCCTGCTAAGGATGTCATTTACAAGCTATTCCTGAATTAGATACATTTATGCACTGCATATTCAACTTCATGGGCAGCCACCAAGAAAAAATATGACCAAATAAAAGAGTAAGTATAACAGTACAGTACAACTAACATTGGACGCTGAATTAAGTCCACGTGTTTAATCATCTGGAATTCGCACAACCTGCTTCCCAAACTTCCATCGACCAATAACTTCTTCAACCCCTTATCACTCCCCCACATTGGAATCACACCAGTAAACTTTTGTTCAGGATGGAGACCCCCAATCTCTCCCTTTACTTCTTCTTTACCAAACTCTGTATTTATCAATAGAAGGCATTCATTGAGATACATACAGATCCTACTACATGGGCCTGGAACTTTACTAGGTCAATCAGTTTAGTAGAAGACCAGTTTAAAAGTGAGGCACCCTGAGCAATTATGGTTAGCACATCAACTACAGTACAGTTCTAAAACTTTGGTTGGTTATAGGGTGGTTCAAGACTAGTGATGGGCGAATAAATTCGTCAGACGCAAACTCGCGGTGAAAATTTGTGGTCAAAAAATTTTGGATGCGCATTGGAAAAGGTGCTTGCGTCAAATCCATTGCACGTCTACACTATTCAGATGCCCAATAACTTTAACGCCAGCTTCAAAATTTACGCGAGCGTCAAAACTTGATGAGGGCGTTAATTTTTTTTGGGAGAAATTCGCCAATCACTATTCAAGATGTGTCCATTGCAGAAGATAGTGACTCCTAATATCTGTATAGTTTAGAGCAGACAGACATTATTCTGTATACAATTAGGTATTGTCATTCTTAATTAGGTTGCAGATTATTCAAGACAGGAAAAGTATTGTGCTTTTGCTTTCACCTACATCCCCACATTTCATGCAAATATCTATGTATATAGTGTATAGATTTATAATGCTGCCTAATGTGGTTGCACCTCCACAAACAGATGAATGTCATCCCATATAGCAGTGGAATAACCCAGGGCTCTCGCAATGACTAATAGCAGCACAAGCGGTGGCTAAAAGGAGCTTCCTCTGTGGATCAAAAAGAAATTGAATTACTTTTGTTGTCGTTTTGCTTCACGTTTTACTGTATGATGTAATGGCCCTTCCATTGGAAAATCCCCTAATAAGTGATTTATCTCGATTAGGTCATGCTGCCTGCGGTTATTAATGACACAAAGATATAATGATAAAAAAAGAAAAACTATAAATAAAATCTCAGCTTGTAATCACGTATTCGAGCCACCTTCTGCCCAATAAAATTACCAGTGCGCAGACTTTAATGTACTTAAACATGCATCACACGTGTGGCTCTGAAGCACATAAACCTGCCAGCAGAACAAAGGCAAATCGGATCCCAAATGACACCATATCCCCAGCAGCACCCCCTTCATGCAAAGTGAGTGGTCAGGAAAGTGAGACCATTTTATTATTTGCTTTGCCAGTTTAAAACTAATATTTGAGAATCCGGGGATAATAAAATCAAGCTTTTATTTGATCTTTGCATTTCATGGAAAGATTTTTTCCAAACGCCATAAAGGCAGAGTTGCCTCTTAGGGTTGGTTGGGGGTTAACAAACTGAATATAAATAAAAGAAAGCTTTGGGAAGTGCTTTGCTCTGTAATTCAGTTTATAAAGATGAATTCCACTAGTTCCTTCTTAATGAGCAGCTCAGCTAGGGAGTCATTTACCCCACACTGGAGGTTTTTTCCCTTTACCAACTTTGCCTGCCATTGCAGAGTCATGGTGGAAAGACTGAGCACATGGGTGTAACAGTCACCCTGCAATAGTTTCAGAGGTATCCATGGCAGCAAATAAGCACTCACCCCAAATCTCCTCCTAACTGGCCTTCAGGCTGGGCCCCCTTAGCTCATAACAAGGTTACAGATATATAGAAACATTGGGGTAACAGTCACCCTGCTATAGTTCCAGGGGTACCCAGGGCACAAATAAGCACTCACCCCAAATCTCCTCCTAACTGACCTTCAGGCTGGGCCCCCTTAGCGCATAACAAGGTTACAGATATAGATAAACATTGGGGTAACAGTCACCCTGCTATAGTTCCAGGGGTACCCAGGGCACAAATAAGCACTCACCCCAAATCTCCCCCTAACTGGCCTTCAGGCTGGGCCCCCTTAGCTCATAACAAGGTTACAGATATATATTTAAACATTGGGGTAACAGTCACCCTACAATAGTTTCAAGGTATCCATGGCAGCAAATAAGCACTCACCCCAAATCTCTCTCTAACTGACCTTCAGATTCAGCCCTTCTTAGCTCATAACAAGGTTACAGATATATAGAAACAGTGGGGTAACAGTCACTCTGCTATAGTTCCAGGGGTACCCAGGACACAAATAATCACCCCAAATCTCCCCCTAACTGGCCTTGAGGCTGGGCCCCCTTAGCTCATAAAAAAAGTTACAGATATATAGAAACATTGGGGTAACAGTCACCCTGCAATAGTTTTAGAGGTTTCCATGGCAGCAAATAGATCTGCCTGTGCATGGCCACCTTAAGGCAGTGGTTACCAGAACTTTGTCATTTCAAGCTACAATTTTCTTGCATTGGCCAAGGCCCATTTAGCTTATAACAATGTAAGATGAATAAAACAAAGCATGTATCAGCCATTCAGCAACACTTCCTAGAATATCAAAGATAGCTGCTACCAAATATCTCCAAAAGCCAGGCTTTCCAGAGTATCTAAAGTAGGTATTTTATTTAAATATCAAGGTCACTGGCTTTCAGATTGGACCACAGCCACCCATGCAGTGGCCAAAACCATAAACTACTGCTTTAACGTCTGTATTATTTGAAACCTTACGCCTTATAGCTGTGATTCTCCATCCATCACATTTAAGCTGCTGTTGAAAAATAACCTGAGCCTCCCTACATAGGTAAAGTGCTGGGGGACGGGGATGCTGGGATTTGTCTTTCATGACACAATCATACAAGGCTACATGTTGGTTCAGACCTCTAGAATGACATTTTTTGGACCCCGTTTGCTGTGCAAACTGACATAATTATGGGAGTAATTGGATAGTCAGGGCTTTGCTTGTTAAGTTCTGGTTGTGTTACTCTCATTAATAGCACTTCCAGTGAAACAACACAGCCCAGGGACTAAAG
Organism: Xenopus laevis; assembly: GCF_017654675.1. NCBI lineage: Eukaryota > Metazoa > Chordata > Amphibia > Anura > Pipidae > Xenopus > Xenopus laevis. Next base: position 15,049,321 of record NC_054379.1, on the reverse strand, counting down.
CCACCCCTGAATGACTATATAATGGCTTTTCATTTTAACAAGGCTGCTCTCTCAGGCCGGTATCGGTTTCCCTGCATTCTTTCACTTTCCAGCGTTTCCCTACGTCTTGTGGTCTCTTTCACCTAATGATAAGCAATCAAGCCTTTCTTCATCTTCATTTGGCATCGGTGTAAAATCACCACTGTGCGCAGGGCTGCCGATGGATAGAGTCATTGCATTCATTGTGAATTACTTCATAGTATTTAATGGGCCAATTTTAAAGCCTTTCAAGGTAGATTATGCCGGTGAAATATATCTGAGACCGCAGCTCTTGTGACGTGACCAACATGCTGTAATGGATTATAGGAAAAGAAATATCAGTAAATTAGGGGCAGCAGAAATAATCACTTCTTCGTTAGGCAGCGGAGCCATGTGATCACGTGTGTTGGCTGCTCATTAGAGGAACGTTATGGCTGAGTTGTTACTATACAAAAATAAGAAGCGATGCAAATCAGCTGAGAGAGAAGAAACCATTTATGAGTCGCTTCTCAGTGAAGAGCTGCAATGGCAATTCTTGGAATGAGACATCTAATTCTTTATTTTACTAGGTATCTCAAAGGTTTAATTACGAGTGTGTAAGGAACAATTTCAGACACAAATCACCATGTTTCACCCGGTAATGCAGCATTTTTAGTGTCAGGGATTAGGTAGGGGGCACTGTGGAGGTAGAGGAGAAAGGTGAGTCCTTTAGGCAGGGACTGGCTGTGCCCACAGAATACAAAGGTTAAAGCAGGAACAGGGTGATGAGGGCATAGTCTGTCAGAGTGGAATAGGTGCAGAGCAGAACAGAACAGAGAGGGTGAAGATCAGGACTGGACAGGAAAAAGAGGGCGTCGAGTCGGGACAGGAGCAGACCGGGTAGGAGTAGGATGGAGCAGGTGTAGAACAGGAACAGATGGGGAGAGACAGGGTGGTGCTGGCATAAAATCAGAACAGGACAGTGCGGGCGTAGAATCAGATTAGACTAGGTATAGGGGAGCAGAAGGATCTGGAAAGCAGAAGAGGACGGGATAGCAGAAGAGGGGACTGAATAGAAGGAGAGGAAGGAAAAGGCAGAGCAAGATGCAGAGCGAGACAAGGGAAGATATAGACAGGGTACAAGTCAGAGCAGAACAGGAAGCAGGAACCAGCAAGGCAAGGTCAGGTCAAGCCAGAATAAGGTTAAGGCAAGGGTTAAAGTAGGACTGGAGCAGATCCAGGAGGGGAAGGCGAGGCAAGATCAGAACAAGGCAAGGTAAGGAGGAAAGGTTCAAGATAAGGCAAGGCAAGACAAGGAAAGGAAAAGACAATGAAAGGAGGCTAGAGCAGGAACCTTAAGCTAGGGACAATGCCGCACTGCTAGTATAGGAACTAATGCTCATGGCCATAAATAGGGCAGAGTCAGCCCTGATTGGCTGACTGCAAACCAAACAGGCTGCTGCTGGGCTAGGGCTGTAAAGACCAGGTAACATATAGTGAGCAACCCCATAGGCTGCTCACCTGGCACAGTGGTTAAAGCATCGATCCAAAAACCTAAAGGTCCCTGGCTTGAATCTCAGCAGAGCCTGACATTTAGGTATACATTTGTTGCACACTTTGGCACATTGTGCAGTAGGAACCCTGGAGCTGCCACCACCTTTGAGGTAGTGGTAGTACTGGGGTTCCCCAGCATACATTGCTGCACTTGTGCACAATTCATCCTAACAGACTGGAAGGGCCCAATGGTGTAAAGTGCAAGGTAAAGTTTTGGATGCAAGTACCTTTAATAAATGGCGTCCATCTGTGCAATGGCTATGGCTAAACCACAACCCAGGTTGTAGTGGTAACTGACCACAATGAACTTTTCAAAATCCAATAATAATATGTAAAAAGTTGTGTTGTATGGGCTGAGCCTGAGACCCACCCAACCCATGAGTTCAAGATGAAGTATCAGACCATTCTTGTACTTTACAGTGCTCCCCTTGGTGAGTTGGTGTCTTTTCAGCATACTGTATCTGGGAAGTCTACTAGACAATCACATAAACATTAAATAAAGCCAATAGGCTGGTTTTGCTTCCAATAAGGATTAATTATATCTTAGTTTAGATCAAGTACAGTACAAGCTACTGTTTATTATCACAGAGAAATAGTAAGAAAAAAGAGTCAGTGGGAGATGGTCTAACAATAATTCTGAGTTTTCTGGATAACTGGTATTGGGATAATGGATCTCCTACATGTACTGTATTTTATAGGAATAAATAAGACCTTTCACCTATAAAAAGAGAAACGTTCCTTTCTTGGTATTTTCTAAACCTAAAATAGTTTTAAGTCTTTCACTATATCACTTTCGCACTGTGATTTTACATTTGGTAGCTATTAACGTTGAGTCACCTTATCTGTAAATTTTTAGTTTGAAAAATATAAAACACTAGAAACTGTAGCCTCCTTTGCCACTGAAATAGCCTAGGCGGAACAAAGAAGGGTTGCATTTCAGATGTCCTCTATTTTAACTGGAACAAACAAAATGACTGCTTTGGCGTAGTCCATGTGTTACAGCGTGTATTGATGCTATTACTCTGTAAAACACAGCAGAATCCCATGGAAGTGCCAGCCAGTTCTGGCTGTTTTAGACAATAAGAACATATTTAGCCTGGAGAAACCATAATTTCTAGATAACGTATGTATCTTGGAATATGAACATCCAGTATAACTCAAATTATACTTATTCTGTCATGTCATAATGATAACAATATGTTTTTTTAAGTGGTTGATTTAAAAACACATATTTTTAATAAGAAAAGGCAATTTTGTGCCAAATCTATCTCAGCAGAAAAATCCTGGGCCAAATGTGTGCCTTCCAATGGCTCAGAGGAAAACATAAGTATATTAGGAACATGATTCCATATTAAAATCATCTCTCATTTTTAAGACAAAGCCCCCTTAAATATGAATGTTAATATGCTATATACATTAAATAAGATGCTCCTGTAAGAGGGGCCTCCGTTCCAGGTGCTCCCAGGTCATGTCTTTGCAGCGACCACTCTGCTGGAATTCAGGTTTCACTAACCACCAGTGACTAAAGGTGGCCATCCACTATTAGATCTGCTTGTTTAGCGAGGTCGCCAAATGAGCGGATCTTAACCTGGTATGCCCACTAATGGCTGGGCGATATATGGTGAATCCGAATGTTCGGATTACAATGCTTTCAATGGACACCAACAGATCGCAGAACCGCAGGACTGAGGCAGATGCGGTCATGGATCTCAGAAAAAAATAAAACTTGCCCAGTAGATATCTTTTTTGGACTATCGATTGGGAGGACCCGTCGGGAGCCCCCACACATGGGCAGATAAGCTGCCAAATCGGTCTAAAGGACCAATATCACCAGCTTTAATCTGCCCGTGTATGGTCACCTTAAGCCTTCTTGTAGGTCACACCTCTGGTAGGTCACTTTGCCTTATAGCATTGAAATGGGAAGATGAGCTCTCCAAAGTAGCAAATTCACCCCATCTGGTTTCCACAATAGAAAAGGATATTACTTTGTAAAGTGTAAAACTGACTGATTGGGGGCTTGAGGATGATAACACATGCAGTAAAAGCAGAATGATGTAATGAGAACAAAGAAAGAATAACAGCAGATAAATGGAGTAAGTATAATCAGAAGGACAACTCCTAGCAATTGGCTAAAGGCTCGTTCTCACAGGTGTTTTCACCCTGCACTCCTGGATTGCAGGCAAACTGACTGCAGGGAGCGCAAGGCGAAAGTGTTTGTAAGTATGAGTCCTAAGAGTTGGGGAAGGCTGACAGTAGGAAGAAGTCCATAAAGCTGGCAAAAGGTCTGGGCAAGCTGTAGGCAAAACAAGGCCATGTAAAGATCCAGAAGATCAGTAGAAATAGTATCAAGACAGGGTAGGAACACACTCATGTACAACCTCAGGAGTCAGGCCTCTTTGAATCACGGCTAATTCCCAGGACATACATGCGGATCTTTGCTGCGTTTTCGACCTGTCTGCGACTCAGTTTCTAAAAAAGCCGTCTGCTCCCGTAAATTTGATAGCAATGTTATGCTACGCAAGCGTATTTACTCAGTGGTCAGCTTTTTTAAAAACTGATGCGTGGACCAAAAGATCCCCAAAAGAACATAATGATCCAATACATAGTTACATAGTTACATAGTTAAATTGGGTTGAAAAAAGACAAAGTCCATCAAGTTCAACCCCTCCAAATGAAAACCCAGCATCCATACACACACCCCTCCCTACTTTTAATTAAAATTCTATATACCCATACCTATATTAACTATAGAGTTTAGTATCACAATAGCCTTTAATATTATGTCTGTCCAAAAAATCATCCAAGCCATTCTTAAAGACATTAACTGAATCAGTATCACAACATCACCCGGCAGTGCATTCCACAACCTCACTGTCCTGACTGTGAAGAACCCCCTACGTTGCTTCAAATGAAAGTTCTTTTCTTCTAGTCTAAAGGGGAGGCCTCTGGTACGGTGATCCACTTTATGGGTAAAAAGGTCCCCTGCCATTTGTCTATAATGTCCTCTAATGTACTTGTATAGTGTAATCATGTCCCCTCGCAAGCACCTTTTTTCCAGAGAAAACAACCCCAACCTTGACAGTCTACCCTCATAATTTAAGTCTTCCGTCCCTCTAACCAATTTAGTTGCACGTCTCTGCACTCTCTCCAGCTCATTTATATCCCTCTTAAGGACTGGAGTCCAAAACTGAACTGCATACTCCAGATGAGGCCTTACCAGGGACCTATAAAGAGGCATAATTATGTTTTCATCCCTTGAGTTAATGCCCTTTTTTATGCAAGACAGAACTTTATTTGCTTTAGTAGCCACAGAATAACACTGCCCAGAATTAGACAACGTGTTACCTACAAAGACCCCTAGATCCTTTTCATTTAAGGAAACTCCCAACACATTGCCATTTAGTGTATAACTTGCATTTATACTATTTTTGCCAAAGTGCATAACCTGCATTTATCAACATTGAACCTCATTTTCCAGTTTGCTGCCCAGTTTTCCAGTTTAGACAGATCACTTTGCAAAGTGGCAGCATCCTGCATGGAACCTATAGTTCTGCACAATTTAGTATCATCTGCAAAAATAGAAACAGTACTTTCAATGCCCACCTCCAGGTCATTAATAAACAAGTTGAAAAGCAAGGGACCTAGTACAGAGCCCTGCGGTACTCCACTAACAACACTGGTCCAATTAGAAAATGTTCCATTTACCACCACTCTTTGTAGTCTATCTTTTAGCCAGTTCTCTATCCAGGTACAAATACTATGTTCCAGGCCAACATTCCTTAATTTAACCAGTAACCTTTTGTGTGGCACTGTATCAAATGCTTTAGCAAAGTCTAAGTAAATCACATCCACTGCCATCCCAGAATCGAGGTCTCTACTTACATTCTCGTAAAAAGAAATTAAGTTAGTCTGGCAAGATCTATTACGCATAAAACCATGCTGGCACAAACTCATAGTATTATGATTTGCTATGAAGTCCAGTATCTTATCCTTTATTAACCCTCCGAAAAGCTTTCCTAATACTGACGTCAGACTAACTGGCCTATAGTTTTGAGGCTGAGAACGGGATCCTTTTTTGAATAGAGGCACCACATTAGCAATTCGCCAGTCTCTCGGCACAATGCCAGATCTCAATGAATCCTGAAAAATTAAGTAAAGAGGTTTGGCAATCACAGAGCTAAGCTCGCTAATTACCCTGGGATGAATACCATCTGGCCCTGGACCTTTGTTAATCTTAACATGTTCAAGTCTCTTTTGAATTTCTTCATGTGTGAACCATGCATCATTAGTTGTATTACTAGAATTGGGAGTGTTAAGAAGGAAACCTTCACTTACTGGTTCTTCATTTGTGTAGACAGATGAAAAATACGAGTTCAGAATCTGCGCTTTTATTTTGTTTTCATCAACCAGCTGACCCCCCTCTGATAGTAAGGGTCCCACCCCTTCCTGCTTCATTTTTTTACTATTGACATATTTAAAAAATAATTTTGGATTTTTTTTACTGCTTGCTGCAATATCCTTTTCTATAGCAATTGCCTTATAGCTTCTTTGCATGATTTATTGGCCTCCTTGTACCTTATAAATGTTTCGGCTGTACCAGCTAACTTGAAAGCCTTAAAAGCACGTCATTTCTTACCCAACACCAACGCTTCTATTGAACCAAAAAGGTTTTGCTTTGCAACGACGTTCCTTGCTTACAAGTGGAATATACTGACAAGTATATTTATTAAGCAGCATTTTAAAGACTTCCCATTTTTGTTCTGTGTTTAACCCTGTGAAAAGCATTTCCTACTTAATATGTTGCAGAGATGCCCTTATACTGTCAAAGTTTGCACGTCTGAAATTTAGTGTTTTAGTTACTCCCTTATAGAATTGCTTCTGCAACAGAATCTCAAAGGAGACCATGTTATGATCACTATTCCCTAAATGCTCACCCACACAAATGTTAGAGATGAGTTCAGAATTGTTAGTTATTCCAACTATGTTTAATCTGATTGCCTTCTTTTTCTCTCTCTCCTCTATACTTCTGCATACATCCTCTGCACTCCAACATCCATCAAACTATCCTGAAATTGAAATCTCCTCTTCACTGCTCCCATCACCCTCTCTCAATCTAAGCACACTATCTTGTATTGTTAAATCTATTATCCCCTCTCATCCCATCAAACAATACACTGCTCGCACTGTCAAATCTAGGTCACACCTTGTCTCACTCTCATTATTACTATTACTTGCAGCTGGGGATGTCTCCCCAAACCCTGGTCCAACTCACTCATTTGTACCCTCACTTATTCCTACTCTCAGGCATTCAACAAGGTCTTTTCCAGTCTCTCAGACTTTACGTACTTCTAATATTGCAAACCTAATTCACATAAAGCCAACACCCTCCCTGCCTTTCTCATGTGCCCTCTGGAATGCACGGTCAATCTGCAATAAACTAACAGCAGTCCATGACCTCTTTATAGCTAAATCCCTTCACCTTCTTGCAATCACTGAAACATGGCTCTCACCCTCAGACACTGCTTCACCTGCTGCCCTCTGCTATGGAGGCTTCTCACTTACTCACACTCCTAGACCGGATGGCCGTCATGGCGGTGGGGTGGGATTTCTTCTCTCTCCCAAATGCAGGTTTCAAAATCTAACTACACCGTCTTCTCTCTCCTTCACTTCTTTTGAAGTCCACAGCATACGTTTGTTTTCTCCAATCTCTCTGCGTGTTGCTGTCATATATCGCCCCCCAGGTCCCTACTCCACCTTCTTGGATCACTTTGCTGCCTGGCTTCCATACTTTCTCTCCAGTGAGACACCTGCTCTCATTTTAGGGGACTTCAACATCCCCATTGACAACTCTGCTTCTGCTGCCACCTCTAAACTTCTCTCTCTAACAGCTTCATTTGGTCTCTCTCAGTGGACCGACTCACCTACCCACATCGAGGGTCATGCTCTTGACCTTATATTCTGCCACTCATGCTGCCCATCCAACTTAATAAACTCTCCTTACCCTCTGTCTGACCATCATCTACTCTCCTTTCAGATACTGCTTTCACCTGCACCTTCACAACTATCTCTCTCTACCCACACATACAGAAACCTTAATGCCTTTGAACCACAACAATTATCAACAGTATCAGCACAATCCATATCTCATATTAATACTCTCTCCTGTCCCAATATGGCAGCTTCTCTCTACAACGATGCCCTTTCAACAGCACTTGACTCCCTTGCACCTTCTACCACCCGTCACAGCCGGCCAGCTAAACCCCAACCCTGGCACACTAGTGTAACACGGTACCTCAGAAGATGTAGTAGATCAGCTGAGCGACGGTGGAGAAAGTCACGAACTGATCCTGATTTCATCCACTTCAAATTCATGCTCTCTTGCTATAACCGAGCTCTATTATTAGCCAAAGAACATTACTTCTCTTATCTAATATCTACTATGTCCTCCAAACCACAGCAGCTGTTTGCCACATTTAACTCACTCCTATGCCCCCCTCCACCTCCTCCACCTATTAATGTTACTGCCCTAGACCTTGCTCATTTCTTTAATGAAAAAATCGATCTCATTAGGCTGAGCATACCGTCCGACAACACTCTCAGACCAACGTGCAGTCCACTCACATCTACTTTGCACTCCTTCACCCCTGCAACTCTAGATGAAGTCAGCAAACTTCTAGCCAGCTCAAAACCCACCACCTGCTCCCTTGACCCCATACCCTCTCGCCTTCTCCACCCAATCTCTGATACACTCTCTCCTGCACTTACCCACCTATTCAATCTTTCACTCTCTACTGGTACCTTTCCATCATTATACAAACAAGCACTAATCACTCCTATCCTCAAAAAACCTTCCCTTGATCCCAGCTCTCCCACTAACTATCGACCGGTCTCCCTTCTTCCATTCGCCTCCAAATTACTAGAAAGGCTTGTTTATAAACGCCTGATCCAGCATCTCACTCACAACTCCCTCCTCGACCCCTTGCAATCTGGCTTCCGCCCATCACACTCGACTGAAACTGCCCTCACCAAAGTAACCAATGATCTTCTATTGGCAAAGTCTAAAGGTCATTATTCCATTCTAATCCTTCTAGATCTCTCTGCAGCCTTTGACACAGTTGACCACACACTCCTCCTTGACATTCTACACTCAGCTGGCATTCGGGACACTGCTCTTTCATGGTTTACATCTTATCTGTCTGACCGTTCCTTTAAAGTTTCCTTCTCTAACTCTACTTCTACTACTTTCCCACTCTCTGTTGGAGTTCCTCAAGGCTCTGTTCTTGGCCCCCTGCTGTTCTCGCTCTATACAACTTCACTAGGAAAACTCATTCAGTCATTTGGACTTCAGTATCACCTTTATGCTGATGACACCCAACTCTACTTGTCTACTCCTGATCTTTCTAACTCTGTCCTTTCCCAAGTCACAGACTGTCTCTCTGCTGTCTCCTCCTGGATGTCACAGCGCCACCTGAAACTGAACCTTTCTAAAACAGAACTCATTATATTTCCTCCAAGATCTTCCCCTGTCCCTCAGATATCACTCACCGTAAACAACACCACCTTTCATTCCACCACACAGGCACGCTGCCTAGGAGTCATCTTAGACTCTCATCTGTCTTTTTCACCACACATTCAAACACTTGCAAAATCTTGCCGTATTCAACTGCGCAACATTGCTCGAATACGACCCTATCTCAGTTCAGAATCAACTAAAACACTGATTCAGTCTCTCATCATCTCCCGCCTTGATTACTGCAACTTACTCCTCACAGGTATTCCAATAAGTCACCTTTCACAACTCCAATCTGTTCTAAACGCGGCCGCTAGACTCATTCATCTAGCTCGCCGCTCAACATCAGCTGCTCCCATATGTATGTCCCTTCACTGGCTCCCAATCTCTTCTAGAATCAAATTCAAATTACTTACACTCACATTCAAGGCCCTTAATAATGAAACCCCTCCCTATATTTCATCTCTAATCTCCAAATACACTCCTTCACGAAACCTACGCTCTGTTTCTGATCTTCGCCTCACTTCTCCTCTGGTCACTTCTGCCCATTCTCGTCTACAAGACTTCTCTCGGGCTTCTGCTTTTCTCTGGAACTCTCTGCCACAAGCTGTCAGACTTTCTCCTTCCTTCCAAACTTTCAAGCGCTCCTTAAAGACCCATCTGTTTAAAGAGGCCTATTCGTTGTACCTTAATTAATCATTGCTATATCAAAAATGACAAAGTGTTTATACAATCCTAATGTCTCAATTGTACCCTAACCTTTTAGTTTGTAAACCCTATTGTACTCTGTAATCCTTGTCTGTTATCCACCATTTATTCCCTGTTTGCTATAACTGCAGTAAAGCACTGCGTATCTTGACAGCGCTATATAAATAAATGATGATGATGATGATGATGATTACAAGGTCCAAAAGAGAGTTATTCCTAGTAGGTTCTAGAACGAGCTGGAAACAAAGAAACAGGCTTAAATAGACCCTTAATTGGGCCATTGTCTGCAGCTGATCCTACTGAATTTGCAAGTGTGGTTGATGGACAGTAGCAGAGTGTTCTACCGTGTTAACCATGGAACAAAATCAGAAAATATAGAGTAGGTGATAGCTTTTATTGGCTAACTAAGTAGGCTCTACACCCAGTGCGCACACACAAAATACTTACATTTGACTCAGGACTTGTGTCACCTCACAACTACGTGTTAATTACAACAACCTCTACAGAGGACCCTAGTTGAGGGACTTGGATCAATATCTGTATGGGAAAAATTTCACAAATATTTGTCAGATTGATAACAATTTTTTACTCAGCGCTAGTGTGTATAAATGTCTGAACCAGGGACCTAAGCAGTCCTGAAAGCTCACATTTTTTAAATCTATTCAGTTAGTCAATAAAAGTTATCACCTACTTTATTTTCTGGTTTTAATGGAAAGTACAGGCAGAGGCAGTAGTAATAAACATTACTTGAAGAGCTAAGCTGAGAAGGTCTCCTGTGGCTCAGCCAGGACGGGCATGGGCCTATCACCATAAGGTCCAAGTTCTAGTACTGAAAGGTCCTGACCATTTTCGTCAACTCAGGATGTAGTGGAACATGACAATGCAATGCTTAGCTGTGTTGCAGGATCAGGGTAATTGGCCTGAATTCAACTGGGCCGCATAGAGTCTGTATGTTGTCCCTAGATTTGTGTGGGTTTCCTTTTAGGCTTCCAGTTTCTCCATCACTTGCAAAAAAATACAGGCAGTATTATTGGCTCTGGGTAAAAATTGCCTTTGTGTGTTTGTTGTGTGTGAATGTGTAAGGGGCCCGAAGGCTCAGCCAGGAGTAGCGGACCTAGGAGGAAGCACCAGTCCAATAGTTCGAAGTACAGGCAAGGGTTTAGAAGAAGAGTAGTCAAAGTCCAGGCAATATGGTCGGTTCAGGCAGCAAAGGTTCAGTACAAGGAAACAAGCAAGGGTCAATACACAGGATCAAGAATAATAATCACAGGAAGCGCACCCAGGAACTCACAAGGAAGAACCTATAGTAAGGCACAGTCTGCAGGGCTTCAGCGTCTTTTATAGGCCCCCTTTGGCGCCAAAAATGGACGCAGTGACGTCATGACGCTGGCGTCCTCAAGCAGGCGTTTTGACGCTGGCGTCCATTCTGACGCTGATGCTTTGGCGAGTCTTCTGACGCTGGCGTGATGTCACAGAACTGCGACCAGGAGGAAGCACATGGGGAATGCCGCCATCTTGGACGCCGCCATCTTGGGACACCAATGTAAGATCTCCTTACAGAATGATAAGGAAAATACCTGTATGTCAGATGTCCACTGAAAATTGCTGACTCAAGCTGGAATCAGCCAGTTACAGCAGGTGAAATTTGTCAGCGACTCACAGCATGTGTGTGGTCAAAAAAAAAACCAGTTTGGTTGAGGATTTATAATTAACATATAAGCAACTGTGAGAAGTATATAATGAAGACTATCTGTGAAAAAAATTTAAAAACATTTGTTACAATCTATTGGATTATTTGTAATGGCAATCTCATTTAACAACTAAACGTTGTCGTAGTACATCAAATGTGTTGACCAGGTTGGGACGGACTGAGGACACAGGTAACTGTAGTTCACAACAGCTTGAATTTGAAACCTCCATCCTACCACATGTTGCCAAACACGAGGTAAAATGAGTGCAAGTGTAAAAGCTTATGTGAATCATTTCAGACACACCCCTTTTGTTTAGACAAACAAACCAAGCTTCACTATCACACAATCTGTTGGCAACAAGACAGTATTTTCCATTTAATCCAAAAGGGAAAACAACACTTGGCAGGATCCTTAACTTTGTAAATTCATGTCACATTCAATAAACAACAAATCATGTTCGCTGTTAAAAAGCGGATATATACACAAATTTGTTTCGAATTTCTGGGCCAAAAAAAAAAAAAACAACTTTCTGTTTATAATTTCTTTCAGAAAGAAAAAGAGCCCTGCATACTTTTTAGATGCCCTCAGATTAATTTTTTTGAGTAGAGATCGTGTAGATAAAACGGTTGCTTGAGTTACAAAAGAAAACAAAATTCTATTAATGATATAATTGGAGTTGGTAAAAAAAATGTGAGATTTGTCTTAGATTCATTCAGAAAGTTCAACAGAGATTGGCCGTGTTAAAATAGATATAAAAAGATAGATACCCAAGAACAGTGCAAATATTGTTTGGGGAACCTGTCAACTTCACTGACCCAACTACTTCCAAGTAAGAAATGTCAAAGAATTGACTTTGGCTCCAGTATCAATAGAAGTCAGCAGACGACTCAACATGATTTTTTGTTTTCAGTATTAACTCATCTACGAAGGGTAATCTATCATTAACTTTTATTTATTTGTTAAAATTCAAATTTGAGTTTTTGATGTGATTTGAGAACATCACAGCAAAATATGAATTTGAACATTTTTACAGTGAAGATTTCTAAACATGAATTTTCCATTCCCTCAACAAATTTGGATGAAAAAAACCTGACGAGATTCTATAGAAGTCAATAGGACATACATTTTAGCTATTTTATCATTTGAGATTTTTTAAAAAGTAAATTTTTAAAAATACGAATGGAACACGCAAATTTATGCAAAATTTTTTCTTAGATATGCTAGTGGCCAAGAAAAAAATGTGATCGATTGAGTTTAATCACAATTATTTTTCTAGAGGAAATTTTGGAAAACTTTGAAATCCAAAGTTTGTATTCCTTTTGGTCTGCCCCACGGTGTTTATATGTTCCCAGGGGTTCTCCAACAACAAGACTTTCTTTTTATTTACAACAAAGGTATGGTGAATGATTAAGTAAACTATAGCAAAAAAAAAAAAAAGTTTTGCCCATCACAAAATTTTAAACTATTAGGCAGGGGTGCAATGAGGCTGTGACCACACAATTTATATAGACAAAGATAAGACACCCTCTGCACTCAATAATAAATCAAAAATAATCATAATCATAATCTGTGACGACTCACCCTGGTGGTCTAGCGGAGGGGGCCAACAGGGACGGCCGCCATGAGGCGCCTCTGCCTTCAGGACTGCTGCTCCTTAGGGCGTGCGTGGCGCGCCTCTGTGTTATTTATAGGCGCAGGAGCGCTGGCGTGTTGACACCAGCGCGCATTGGCGCTAAATTCAAGGGTATTTAAAGCCACAGCACACTACCTTCACTGCCCATTAAAGGATTTGTTCCTGGAGCTTCTGAGCTGTTACTATCTGTTTATCTGATTCTGAATTCCTGTTGTGACCCTGCCAGGCTTTTTGACGATTCTGACTTCCGTATCCTGACCCCTGCCTGATATCCGACTTCGCTTCATCTATATCCCTCTGATTGATCTCCTGGTTTGACCCTTGCCTGCCTGACTCCGTTTGCACTCTGCCTGCCCCAACCCGGCCTGATCTGACTACTCTTTTGCCTAAGCCTTGGGCCGCGACCTTCTGCCCAAAGACTTTGCAATTACCGTTGTGCCCCTGTGCTTGTTCAGAACCCCTCGATTTGCACCTCTCTTAATAAGACCTGGCGGCATCTGATTAGCCGAGGGCTCCTCCCGAGGTGAAAGGCGGCTGTTAAAGGCAGAAGCAAGAGCCGAGAACAGGGTGCTTAGCATCGGTTCTGAATTAGGATGCCAACCAATTAGGATGACATAATCTATATGCTAAGGATTAGCGATGGGCGAATCTTACCTGTTTCACTTTGCCAACAATTCACAAAATTGCATAAATTCGCTAAAATTCAAAAAAAATTTGACGCGCAACAAATTTTTGACGAGCAACACTTTTTTCACCGGATAGAGCGTCATTTTAGCGTGAACCTTAGCGGAAAAAATTGCTCATCACTACTAAGGACATTAAGACATTTTGGGCCAGATTTAATTCAGTGAGTAAAGGGTTTATTATGTGAAAACTCATGGACGAAATTCAATTTGAGATGCAATTCAGTTCATAAAAACGTACTCACAGTTTAACACATAAAATGTATTTAGGAAAAAAGTCTATGGGGAAAAAAAACTGGAAGTAAAGTTTTTTTTCTCCTCAAATTGAATCTCGTCCATGAGTTTTCAATTGGTAAATAATGAGATAACTTTTTTCACTAAATTAAATCTGGCCCTTTGTGCATTAAACTGCCAAAGAAATGTCCTCCCCTTTAGGGTAGAGGCACACAATGCTATTTGGCGGAGATTAGTCGCCCGGCGACAAATCTCCTCATCTTCGGGGCGACTAATCTCCCCGAACTGCCTCCCCTGCCTTCCAATCGGCTAGGATGTAATTCTTCGGCGGGATGGCATTCACAGTGCTTTGTTTTCCGAAGTCGCCGGAAGTTACCTCATGAGGCAACAATGGAAAACGAAGCGCTCTGAGCGCCATGGGAAGGCAGTTATGGTACCTGTACCATGATTATTGCATCAAAGAATTATTGTCCTCAGTGTGACTGTGAACCTATGAGTCTAGATGTGTTCCAGCCCCAACACATTGATTGCTTACAGAGAAACCAATCGCTTTGAACCTGCTGAGAACTTGCTTTCCCATCCAGCCAAGTAACCACCAGAGAACCTCTTCTCCAGAAACGGGTCAGTATTGTATAGGAAGACAATCTAATAGCGATAAATCTAAAGCAAAAGAAATCGTTGAGCACATAATCTGAGCGTCTTCTTCGGTTCAACAAGTCCAGCTAAATGACATAGACATTAGTATATTAAGACACAATGAGGATATCCCCTTAGGGCAGAGACACACGCAGCTATTTTGGGAGATTAGTCGCACAGCAACAAATCGCTTCTTCTTCAGGCAACTAATTTCCCCGAATTGCCTTTCCGCTGGCTTGAATGAAAATTGATGGTGGGATGGCACTCAGAATGCTTTGTTTTCTGAAGCCACCTGAAGTTGCCTCACAAGGAAACTGAAGTGATCCAAGTGCCATCCCGCCGGCTGGAATCAAAATCGCCGGCTTTTCGGGGAGATTAGTTGCCTGAAGAAGAAGCTATTTGTCGCTGGGCGATTAATCTTCCAAAATAGCAGCATGTGTCTCTGCCCTTAAGAACTTTGCTGAATCAATCTTTGTTTACAAGGATAATGAATGACCTTAAAATGAAGTGTGTTTCTGCTACAGTTTTTGTCTATTTATTCCCAGAATAGGACAAACAGAATTGCCAGGGATTTGTAATGATAGAAACCCTTTCATCTTTCAGTGGACTTTCTCCTGATCCCATATATCATTGACCAGTTGTAAACACAGTATTGCTTTGTTAATTCGTCATAAAAAAAAAAATGATTATGCAGCGTGTACTTTAAGCGATGGGAAAATTTTCCTCTGTTCGTTTAAAAATTAATTTAATGACAAGCTTATTAGCCTGCAAGGGTTTTTTCATTCAGCTCAGCCCTTTTTACCAGCGCCCACAAATTGTAACGCAATCAATAATGTTGTAAAGTTGATTGGGAAAAAAACACAACAATTAGTCAGTATAAGTTTTTCCAGGAGCCAAGACTTATATTTTCTTTTTTAAGGTTTAAAACGGAATCTATATTGCAGATCTTGTTCTACAAGTTATTGTGGTTAACCGAGAAACATGCTATGAGTCAGGCTATTGGAAAAGGCACAATAATTAAAGGCAAATGCTATGACATAACCATTTATACACAGAAGAGTGGTTTTGGATTAAATGTACCCTGAGTGGTGGCTTAGCAAGTGTTGTTATCTATGATTATTCAGCCATTTATTCATTTCTTTCAGGCTAATATGTGCCATATGTTTAAAAAAAAAATAAAAAAAAAATATATATATATATAAAATATATTTTCACTCTCATTGGAACAAATTTTCATCCAATAAAGGAAGTTTATGGTAAGTTTGGAAATGAATCTATGGCAGTTGTGAATTATCCATCAAAACATATGTTTCTTGAGCTGTGAAATATATTTGGAAAACTGAACCTGTATAAGATTGTGTGTCTGCTTTGAGACACTTTTGGAGTAATCACAATGCTGCGGAATATTTCCCTGACACTTATGGAAAAATTGAGTCTATGACCAAAGAATTTCATTCCTAAACTGTTTGTTTAAGGGTATTGGAAAAAATACCCTAAAGAACACTGAAATGTTTATTAATTCTGGTACCAAGGGCCCTACAGTTGCAGCAGGTAACATACATGCTGGTTATACACTATATGGTAGTGTGTTGAGGCCTCCATAATTGAGAATGATTTGAGGATTTTTAGGGATAACAATCTGTGAAACTCTAGGCAGTGTCACTCAGTGGCTACTAAAATAAAATAATGTCTTGCAAAAAAAGAGCATTAACTTGAGTGATAAAAATATAATTACAACTCTATAGATCCCTGGTAAGGCTTTACCTTAATTATGAAGTGTGGTTTGGAGCTTCAGTCCCTAAAGGAGAACCAAATCCTATAGTTAAAAAACCCCTACCCCCCTACCCTACATAGACCTCCCTCCCTGTTCTTCCCAGCCTAGCTGCTGCCCCGGGCAAATGCCCCTAAGTCTTTACCTACCCCTCGTGCAGATTCTGTCCAGCGGAGTTCATGGGCAACATTTTCTTCTCATCGGTAATCTTTGGGAAGTAAGTGCTGTATTGTGAATGCGCAGTTGGAGCTTTTTTCCTACTTTGCGACAACTGCACATGCGCAAAACTCATGGAAATTGGCGAAGTGTGTGCAGAAGACCCGAAGATTACTGAATCGGTTGAAGATGGCGTCCGTGAACTCCGCTGGACAGAATCTGCACCAAGGGGTGAGTAAAGACTTAGGGACATTTGCCCGGTGTAGCAGCTAGGCTGGGGGGAGGTGGTCTATGTAGGGTAGGGGGTAGGGCTTTTTAACTTTAGGGTTTGCTTCTCCTTTAAGAGTGATATAAATGGGCAAATGTTCCCATCACCCCAAACTATACAACCAATGTGCTGGATTAGCTGTAGTTGAATTGTAGTTTTAAGCAACAGGGGACACATACTTGATTTACAGCTATGACCTTTTGTTGCCTTACAGCAAGGGTCCTCAACATTTGTTACCTTTTTTTGAGCCACATTCAAATGTAAAAAGAGTTGGGGAGCAACATAAGCATGAAAAAAGTTCCTGCAGGTGCCAAATAAGGGCTGTGGTTGGTTATTTGGTAGCCCTTTGAGGACTGGCAGCCTACAGGAGGCTCTCTTTGGCAATAAACCTGTTTTTTGCAACCAAAACAGGCTAGAATTGAACAATAAGCAATTGTTTTGAGGACCCTGGGAGCAACATTCAAGGGGTTGGTGAGCAATATAAATTGCTTACAAGATACTGGTTGGGGACCACTGCCTTTTACTATATCATCTACTGTTTGAACCAAGCTAAACCTATAAAAAAACTTTCTTTATCAAGGGTCTGATGGGATTTGTTGGTAAGAAGACAAGTGATATATATTTATGTGTGTTCTATGTCCCATGCCTTTGTTGGAATCTGCTCAGCTAGACCTCTTCAACTTTTCACCCCAAAATAAACAAAGGCCACCTCAAGAAGCCGTGCAGTAAAGGTAAATGAGGCTTTTAGATAAGCAGTAGTCGACCCTTCTCTTTGTCTTTGGCAACTATTGCAATGATCCTGCATGCATATATAGAATACATGCCATAAAGCAAGAAAGAACTGCTGTTTTCCCCAAGGAAGAACAAAAAGTCACCGCAACTTTTTTAGAAGTCACCTAAATCTGTAAAGTTGTATTCTGATGACAGCATCTATTGACAAAAGACTGACCTTATCAACTAAGAACATTTATTTTGACCACCTAAATGATTTTTTTTAAGACAATTTATATTGTCCGTAATGCTGTAAGTGGAAAGATTCATTTACCATTAGTAATGTTTGGCTCTGCTGTGGAACAAAAATACCATGTATGGCAGCCAATGCCTGTTTAACATCTTGTTTTACTGTGATTTACAAGCTTATTAACACCACAAGGAATGACATCCACCAAGAGGAGTGATAAAGAAGCTTCCCTTTGACAGATTGTATCTGAGAAGGGTAATGAGCAGCATTGTATCTCTCGAAATCCCTTATCCTTTACAGAGGGTGAAACTGGTGTTATGAGTAATGTGCATAACGTACAGTAGTTTGGCATGAGGAGAAGAGCGATAAGCAAAGTGAAAACTGAGTTCAGATGACTTCACTCCTTTGTAAACGGCTTCAAAAACAGCTCTACTCGTGTTTAATCAGTTTTGGACAACATCTATATTAATGATTTTAAGTTTAAGCAATTTTTTATTCTTCCTTTGGTTGTTGATAATGCTGAAATACACCACAATGAAGATCTGGACAGAAAACAGACAGAGCCAGATTATTATTAAGAGTAGTATTATTACTCGTATCAGTCATGTGCAAAGCATTAGCTTTACTCCTCAGCAGTCTTGCATTGAGCAAGAAATAATTAGAAACATGGCCAACCAAATCAAACAAGTACTAATTGAAACGGAGACATTCTCTGTATTACGCAAAGCTTGCCTGGGGTTATGCAAAGAAATGGAAATACAAGATAACAAGATGACAAGTTTTAAACACAATGCCAGCGACATCCAAATGTCGGCAACATTCGTTAGTATTGACTTACCAGCATTATGGTATTCAGATCCAGTACTTGCAAAAAGGTTTTCCTGAAGTAGGATTTTTATTTCATTGTACAGGTATGGGACCTGTTATCCAGAAGTTCGGGACCTGGGATATTTGGATCTTGCATACCTTATGTCTACTCGAAAATCATTTAAACAACATATAAACCCAATAGGCTGGTTTTTTTTCACAGTACAGGTATGGGACCTGTTATCCAGAAGTTCGGGACCTGGGATAACGGATCTTTCTGTAATCTGGATCTCCATACCTTAAATCTACTCGAAAATCATTTAAACAACATATAAACCCAATAGGCTGGTTTTGCTTAATTCTATCTTAGTTTGGATTAAAGGAGAACCAAACCCTTTTTATTAAATCGGTAATCTTCGGGAAGAGGGCGGCGTGTCGGCGCATGTGCAGTTAGCGCAATCTGCTGGTCCCGAACAACTGCGCATGCGCCAAAAGTAGGAATCCACCGAATCCACTATGTTGGTTTTGGCTTATCCCCTGAATTCTTCGCAAAAGATTCGGCCAAATACCGAAGGGGAAGCAAAATTTACTTCCTTGTTTTGTGACAAAAAGTAACGGCATTTGCCTCCCCACCCCTAATTTGCATATGCAAATTAGGATTTGGATCGGCCGGGCAGAAGGCCGAATCCAAATCATACTGAAAAAGGGCAAATCCTGACTGAATCCCGAACTAAATCCTGGATTCAGTGCATCCCTTGCCAAAAGCCATGGAAATTGCTGAAGCTCCAGAAGAAGACCCGAAGATTACCGAAGAGAAGATGGCGCCCATGAACTCTGATGCGCTGAATCTGCAACGAGGGGTAAGTAAAGCGTTAGAGGCATTTACCCATGGCAACACCTAGGCTGGAGGGGGGTCTATGTAGGGTACGGGGGTAGGGTATTTTAATAAAAAGGGGTTGGTTCTCCTTTAAGTACAAGGTACTGTTTTATTATTACAGAGAAAAGGGAAATCATTTTTTAAACTTTTGATTATTTGGATAAAATGGGTTTCTGGATAACGGATCTCATACCTAGCTTACGTACTAGCTTACTGTTTATATTATCCCTTTATTTTAATGGTCCATTAAGAGAGAATAGCAGGGATACCTATTTGCTGCCTTGGTTACTAGGAATTGTAAACCAACGAGCAGCTGTCCTTGCACAAGTTGGACAGTCCTGGGGGAAAAAGTTGTAACTTTGTAGTCACTTTCTCATTAAATTTCAAAACCCCCACGACTCCAGCAGAGGTGGAGATATTTTGGACACTAAATAAAAATGAACACTTTTGTTTTGTGACTTGAATTTGCCTCAGAGCATCACAATAAATGATGGCTGATGTTCAACGTGTACATTTAAAAACCATTTTTAAAGTCTCTGGGACATTGAAAGCACTTTGCTGATTTTTTAAAGAGATTAGATTGTGGTGGAACATTACTACTTTGGAAACCTATGTGCATTAAAATGTCCCCAGAGGAGAAAGATTGCACAAGTTTCCAGCTGGTCCGAATGAGGAAATATTTCCTATCTGTGTAGTAGGACAAGCTGGCTCTTCATTGTACTCAGTGTGTTACGGAACTCCAGATGGGGAGTAACAAAATCCAGCACAAATATAACAGGAATGGTTTGGTTGTACGATACAACAGGGCATATTCAAGCCATTCATGCAGAAAAGCACAAGAAGGAAATCATTTAGAAGAAGATGTGCCAAAAAAAGGGAAAACATAGACTGGCTACCTGAGCACCAGACCAGAAAGATAGGGTTGGATAGACATTATATATCTCTGTTGATGTACTGAATATGTTTGGCACCAAATGGCTATTAATCAATTTGAATACAAAGGGGTTTATATGCATGAGATACCCCTGAACTATGGACCTTGAACTCAAAAGTCACGTTCATAAATGTGGTCCCGTAATGCATATTTATGTCCATCTTCCAACGTCCTTTTATAACCAGTAGGCCCTAAATAAGACGACAACATCCCATCCAAAAACAGGACTTTCGTTCAATAGTCAAGTCAGAAGTGAAACTGAATGGGTAGCGGTGTGCAAGGCAAAGCATCAATTCTGTCAAAAAAAACTCAACCAAATGTATCAAGATTGCCATCCTGGTTCAAAGAGACTGTCTAATATGAATCACTGGAAAACATTCCACTGTTCATTAATATTGTCCTAAGCTAATTCTACCCAGTATTTGGACAACTGTTACATGGGGTGATCAACTGAATACTACGCGAATTTTGCATGGGCAAAACTAACTAATCTGATCTACTTCCATGCACCCAAGCTGCCCTGCACCACCCATGTTTTTAAATGCAATTCTTCTATATAAATATATAACATATGATTTTTACCTTGGAAAATATGAGTCTCTTCATGAGGATACACCCTCCATTGGCAGAAGGCCACTAACCACAAGGACCACAATGGAGCCAGAGTGCAGTGAGCTGGAAACGTTTTTATGTGCATTTTGTGTGTATGGATGTTGTTATTGAGCCATATTTTTTTAGACTATTGAAAATTTAGCAAGGCATGTAATCATCTTCTGAGACTTGAGGATTGTTCTTCAGTGGTCCCTCCAATATATCTAATACAATATATACCTAATGCGCTTAATGCTACTGTCCTTCAAGTCTTCTCAATCAAGTTTACTTTGTGCCTCAAGAGAGGAGGCATTGCACTGGTAAACTGAGTCTCAACCTTCTTCCAATAACACTGTAGAGACTCCAGAGCCAGCATGGGCTGTGATTGAAATAGCAAGGTAAACAAAGAGCTATTAAATGTTATCCAAAGACCTGAACTTGATGGACTAATGTCTTTTTCAGCCTAACTATGCAAACATAATTTATTGCTTTGGTTGTTTCCAAAACTACTACTATAAGCAGTTGCCTTGAATACTAATTTTGCAGATATTAATTCCCCCCCCCCCACTACAATAACAACAGTTTTATTTAATATATTCACTTTCTGAAAAATATTGTCAGTGAAGAACTGTTTTAGCAAGCTACTGGAAGAGGAAGAAGTTTTCTTCTAAAAGGTACCGCAATTGTAAGCTCTGATGAATGGGCAACAGAATGAGACAAAGGATAGTTTTAAAGAACTGAGATATAAAATATTGTACGGGTTATTGGGCAATGGTTTTTTCAAAATCAACAACTATCCATCTTAAACCTTTAAAATTAACCTGTGCTGATTCAAAATATAACAAATGTGTTGGACATTTTCTGAAAAGAACAATATAGAGGTTATTTACCAACACAGTGCAGTTAGGCACAAATGTATGCAAATGTTTCACTCCTTAAAACTCTTAATTAAAACATGTGTCCAAACATTTCCATATAGTTGCGCCAAGCACCATTGAATAATTCCTGCCTCTTTGATGAGTCGCAAGCAAGTGTGTCTATTAGTGCTGTGGAACCCTAGAGATACTGCTACCCTGAATGTGGTGTAGTTCCAGGGTTCTCACAGCAGTATGTGTCAAACGGTGCTTCATACATCAGCAAAAAAGCACCAAACACAAATGTCACTTTAACATTGAGTGTCTCGAATCCTTAAAAACAACTTGGAAAATGTTAGCCACAACTTGCATTTGATTTATTATCATTTAACAATGGGTAACGGGTATAAAACATGCCGATTTGCTTTTAAAATTGTGTGGCCATAAATGACCTTTTATATTTCAAGTAAGACTAAATACTGCTAGTTAAACGAATATGCTTTTTACATACAGGATCTCTAATCTGGATTACCTACTGTAGCTTGTATTCGTGTACAGTGTCGGACTGGGATACCAGGGGCCCACCCAAAAACCTTAGACCCGGGGCCCACCAAGAAAATTTAGACCAGGGGCCCACTCTCACTCAGTGTCGGACTGGGATGCCAGGGGCCCACCAGAAAATCTTAGGCTGAGGGCCCACTTTTCAAACTACTATACCTCCTCTCCTCACTCAACCTCTTTATTCTCCTAGTTTCTTTTCTCGACATACTATACTAAAGTCTTCCATTATTAAGCCTCTTTGTTCGCATAAAGAAATAGGGAATGACCATGAAATAGGCCAAATGGTTAGAAGCAAGAGGCCCACTGACCCCAGGGCTCACCAGGAGTTTTCCTGGTATCCTGGTGGGCCAGTCCGACACTGCTCTCAGTACGATTATTCTTCCTCTCCTCACTCAACCTCTATTCACCTAGTCTCTTTTAGTTATACATACTATAATATATTATTCCATCTGTTTAGCCTCTTTGTTCTCCTAGAAACATGGAATGACCATGAAATAGGCCAAATGTTTAGCAGCACAAGGGCCCACTGACACCTGGGCCCACCGGGAGTTTTCCTGGTATCCCTGTGGGCCAGTCCGACACTGTATGTTGACCAAAGAGCATACTTACTGTACATAGCCAATGGTTTTAGAGAACTTTGAGCCCCAAGACTTACAGCTGTGGTTCTGTTGGGAGCTGTGGTTATGTTGGGGTCTGTAGCTCAGTGTTGTTACAGAGCTGGTCAGTTTGACCTATTTTGCATTTAGATTTACTATTAAATGAGCCTCTGTGTCTGCTTTATTCATGAATGTACACTGTCAGTTTTGGATTGCATATTTTGTGTAACTTGCTATTAATACAATATATATAAAGACTGCATTTTTATTGGCTACCAGTTTTTGTTTGTTTTACATTTTAGCATGCCTAAAACAGTATTAGAATTTCTCTTTTTCCGGTTATAAACTGAAGATTCACCACCTGTGATTTTCAATAGATTGGAGAACTGGGTGACAAATTAAGTTCAATGTTGATAAGTGCAAGATTATGCACCTGGGCTCATTAACATGTGAGTTATACATCCAATGATTGTGTGTTGGGGGTCTCCTTAAATGAGAAGGATTTGGGGAGTTTTATGGATATCAAGCTGTGACACTCTAGGCAATGCCATTTTGTGGCTACTACAGAAAATAAAGTACTGGCTTGCATAAAAAAGTGCAATAGTTGAAGGGATGAATACATAAAAAAGTAAAGTCTCACCTTGAATATGCAGTGCAATTTTGGGCTCTATCCTCAAGAAGGATATAATCAAGCTGGTGAGAGTGCAGAGAAGAGCAACTAGACTGGTAGAAGTAATGGATGAATTCAACTATAAGGAAAGACTATCAAGGTTGGGGTTGTTTTCTCTGGAGGAAAGATAGTGGGTGAGGAGACATGATTATTCTTGACAAGTTCATTAAAGGACATTATAGGCAGATAGCAAGGAATCTTTTTTCCCTTACAAAAGATCAACAAACCAGAGGTCCCCTGTTTAAACTTGAGGAACTGAACTTTCATTTGAAACTCTGCAAATGGTTCTTCTGGTTCTTCATGGTGAGGGAAGTGAGGTTGGGAACGTCCAGTCATGTGAGGTTGTGATAGCAGGTTCTGATAATGTCTTTGAAAGGGGCTTGGATGACGTTTTGGACAAGCATAATATCCACGCCTATAGTGATCATAGGATCTACAGTAAGTTTAGTTAGTTTAGGTGTGTGTTCATATAAATGCAGTGGAGGAAAGTATAGTATAAAAGGATTGAGGTGAAATTGTATGTGACTCATTGTCATAGGTGTCAATGGGAGAGGAAAAAGTGTATTAAACATATTTCCAAACTGTCAGAAGCCAATTACTTCAATACAGAAAGAAACAGCAGATTTGCTACATAGTAGCAAACCATTTGGTTTGTTCCTAAAACTTCCCAGAAAGTATGCAAAACATTTTTCCACTTTTAATACTTATTATTTCCTTCCTATTATAAAGCATAATCTGATATTAACCTCAGGTTCAGTTTTGGAACAGGAAATTGTTTTGCAGATATAAATCTCCCTGTATTCCCCTACTCCCTATTCAAGTGATACTGCTATAACATCAGTGGTGGATCATAACACAGTCTGACCAGGTGACCACATTAGACATGGCTAATTGGGGCCCAAAGCCAACAAGAATTTAATCCAAATTAAAGGTGTTTAAAATGATGATTTGTTTACCTTTTCTAAGCAAGGGGCCATCCCGCCACCAAACAAACCTTGGGCTGGGGACAACTTGGCAGTGTTCTTCAGGGCTGTCCCTAAACCCCTGCATGCGATTGTGCAGCATGAGATAGGGAGGGAATTAGATGATTGGCTGTTGCTCTACCTGTAAAGCACTTGAGGTCAGCAAACATGCTCGCTTTATATATTTTGGGGAACCAAACTGGACTTTATTTGTAGAGTGTCAATGTCATGTGTGGGGTTCACAACCTATAATTGGAGCTGGGGTGGAGACAATAAGACCCATTTCTGTGGTTAGATAGTAGAACACTATACTCTCATGTCAGGAAAGAAGGCCCCATCCCTGAACCCAACTCTGGCACCCTCCAGAAAAGGAAACAGTATTGGAAACCAGGGGGCAGATTTACTAAAGGGCGAAGTGGGCGTTCGCCAGAAATCCAATCCACAGGGACATCGCCAATTCACTAACAGGCACAGACGACAATTCGCTAGCGAATTAAGAGACCATTGCTAGCATTCGTTCACACTCTATCGCCAGGCGACTTTTAGCTCCACAGATTCACAGATTTTACTGAATGTTACCTCTTTCGCCAGAGTTGACTTTGCCACCTTAGACCAGGCAAACTGCTAAAATGAAGCTAAATCTTCCTCAATCTTATGTCACTTACATCATATACTGTCTGCCAAAAAATGCATTAAAGTTGAAAAAGCGCTGGCGACTTTTCCTTTTTATAAGCGCGATTGTTTGCAAAAGTTAAACTTGGGGTTAAGATTTTTTCCCCAGACATTTGAGGGCCATCGAACATTAATTTTGCACTGGGCTCATGTCTAGGACATTATATGATCTCTTTTGTCTTTAATAAGGTTCCTTGGACATTAGTAATAAAAAGTGGCCTCTTAAAGCATTTGCACCATCTCTAATAAAGACGCCCATACAACTTTAATGTACACGCCCTATAAAAATTGACCAAAGAGTAAGATCACTAGCGACTTTTCCCTAGGCATAAACGAATGCTAGAGAATCTTCACTATGAAAGGCTCGCACTGAAGAAGTATCGCTAGCTAGCCAGTGTTTGGTGCCCAGGACACAACTTTGAAATTTAGTGAATTAGAGCAGTGGTAACGAATTTGCGCCTGCCTAAGTGGTGCGAAGCGTACTAATCGGTCGCTGGCGACAATTCACCCTTCAGTAAATCTGCCCCCAGAAGTTTTTGTAAAACACAATGGACATTGCCATTATTGAAGGGAATCAGATTATCCCATTGTGTTTAAAGGTATCACTTTAACTCAAACCACATTTTAGAAGTTCCCCTTGAACATACTTTGTAACTTCATTACACAATGGCAGTAAAACATGGCACTGAAACCATGTATATTCATTTTGCATGAGTCAGGATTAAAATTCTGTGCATATGACTCAGGTCTAAAAAGTCATAACCTTTGTCTACCTCTAGCATTTCCCCACATCCCCACCTCCCTTCCCAGAAGCTTGCACTGGAAATGCAGCCAGTTTGAAAGAACATGTATATTTTGCTCCAATTCTAACTGGGCAAAAGGAAATTGTGTCATAGGCCCCTCAAGACCATTCATATTCATACGCTTTAAATGCTATAATTGAAGTCTTATTTTATGCAGCTTTGAGTTAAAAAGGAAGAAATATGGTTTTTTTTTTACTCTCTTCGATTTTTGGACATTGAAATCCAGTAGATGGTAATTTTTGTCAGGAAGTTTGAACATCTGTTACATCAATGTTTATTTTTTTGTCCATACTTGAGTTGAGCACAAATGCAACTCCATAGCTGTTGCGCATCGCCTAACTGGAAACTGATTTAAAATTAACCGGAAAAAAAAAATGACTTGCTTTCAAAAAAA
Source organism: Xenopus laevis (assembly GCF_017654675.1). Lineage (NCBI taxonomy): Eukaryota > Metazoa > Chordata > Amphibia > Anura > Pipidae > Xenopus > Xenopus laevis. The sequence goes on along the minus strand of NC_054379.1, from coordinate 15,022,798 downwards.
AAAAAGAAAGAAGTAGAAGTTATGCGTCTCCGTTCTCTGTTTTTCCCATTAATGTACAGATTTTCTTTCAATAATATAAGTAACGATGTAGGAAAATAATCTTTAGAGGATAATAATCAAGTTGGGAAAAAGGAACAGCATTTTAGCCCCCAGGACTGTTCGCCTAGCTATCGGTCTCATTGGTTGCTCCATGGTGTCGAGCACCCTCCCGAGACTGGCAATTGGTTTTTGCTTATGCAAACAGAATAGCAGATTGGCTGACACAACCCAGAGAAGCTATTTCATAACTTTTATGAAAGCTGCAATGGCTGCCATAATGTCCACAGCATCTGTATCCACATGAGAGAAGGAAATGCGCACATGCGAATGTTGCCCTCCAAGCTGGCACTGAGTGTTAAAATAAAACAAATTAAAAACATATATATATATATAAGTATGATGCAGTAAAGTACAGAGTGAAACGTGCACCAAAGTTTTGTTGAAATAAAAAAAATCTGAGCTCAGAACAAGACACATATGTTGGAGAAAGATGAAAGAACAAGGTTGCTTTGTCCTCTAACTGCCACATCCACATGGGTGGCAGTCAACATCATTTGCATGCAGTGATTAATGTTCCTCACGTCTTACTGCATAAAGCCATCAGATTTGGTTACATATGTTAAAGGAAACACTACAGTGTACAAATGCAAGAATACATAAAGGATTTATTTTGTTGCATTCACATTGTCCAGGCTATATTATTAGTATTGTACATGACACTTATTTTCTGACCCATGAATACTGCTCTGCTCTTTCTTCTCTTCTACATCTTTGCTCTCTCCTACTGTAACCCCCTTCTTACCTCTCTTTCTTCCCTTACTTTTACCTTGTATTCTTTCATTCCGTCTCCAAATGGAATTTCTCCTTTCACTTTCTAACCCGGGGTCTCCTCAAAACATCTTCTCTTTTCAGCCATCCTTAAGTTTCTCCTCTTATTTTCAAGCATTGCTTTTGTTCTTCTCTTCCATTCATCTATCCTTATTTAAATATCAGCAGTGCTGTGAGGAGCGCCCGATGGCACTCCACTCCTGGTCCAAACTTGCACCAGAGGAAGGACCACTGAGGTCCAAAACATGTAGTGCTTCAATAAAAAACTACATTTATTCACACTGGAAGGCTCTCCAGATTTCTTCTTCTTATATGACACTCCACTCCTCCTCCGCACCGTTTACAAGATGGCGGTGCCCAGGGAAGAAGCTGCATCACGGTGACATCATCACGCCGGCATGTGACGCCGGTGTCAACACGCAGCGCAATGGTGCCAGATTCAAATCTTAGAAGCCGGCAAAAGACTTGTATCACTGCCCGTGTATAGGATTTGTTTTCTAGTTCCTTGGTGTGCGAATTTTGCTATTTTTGGACTGTTTCCTGATCTTGACCTTGGCTTTCCTTCTGACCACGAATCTTGCTGCCTGTATTGACCCTCTATCTGGATAAAGACCCCAAACTTTGTTTAACCCTTCGGATACTTCGATTGGACTTCGTCCTGACTTCCGCATCTGAGCCGGTAGGCCATGACAAGTGCATGGTTGCCATTTAGGTCACTACACCGAAGTCTAACAGAGATTAGATCCTACAAAACTGAGGAGGTAATTTCTTACATAGGTGCTTCTCTTACGGCAGTCTTACAAGGATTCATAGATCCTACAGAGTCCTACAAGGGCTTCACTTACTTAGGAACCTATTCACTAACAATTTCTATTTTTTTCACCAATTGAATTTTTTAAAACAAACAAACAAACAAATTTTTTGAGATTTATTATACCCCAACCATGGAAGTAGTTTGAATCCGAAAATACACCATCTAAAACCTGTTGAGGACATGTAGGAGTCAGTGGCAGAGGTCCCTTGAACTATTTGAAGATGTTCAAGTTTTTTTTGGAGGGTTTTGCCCAAAAAGTCAAACTCAAAATCAATTTGAGTGATTCAGTGAGAAATAGATTAATTTGAGTTTTCAGGTTGTTAACCCCGAACTCAGACTTTTAGTGGCTTTCAGATTTGTTTTCGCTAGTAACTGTCTGAAAACTCAAATGTTTAGGGGCTATAGAGGTTTTCGTATTTTTATTTGGATCAATAAGCATTTTTTTTTTTTGCTTGTGATTTTTATATTTGGAACTTTTGGCAATTGTGGTCTTAGAGAAAATGAAGTTATTTGTGGTTTCAAAAACCACAAAAAAAAGTGTTGATAAATGGGCCATGTTGGTCAGTTCTGCTGACTGTGCTACAGTTTCATAATTTTGCTCTGCTGATGTTTCTCTGATCTTTCGCACGCAGAGTTTCCTTTCTTCTTCTGAAATTTACCCCCGACTGTAGCATGGTCAGCATAAATGCCCAACACATTGTGCTGTAGTTTCAGTTCCAGTATATTAGCAATGTGAAAATTGCTATTATCTTGAAATCTACAAAAAACTTAAAAGTGGTAAAAAGTTCTTAGAAGATCACTGCAATTTGTTTTGAAGGTTTACTCAAACCATGAGCTACTACTATAGCCAATAATAAAGCTCAGCACTAAGCACTAAGCAAAGGAAGTCAAAGCCAAGTAAGCTCTCAGCTTATCTCAGCAGGACGTTAGTAATATCTGCAAGACTGAAGTAACATGTCCCATATGACAAGGTTTTTCTGCAGATATCAGATAAAACAACCCAGGGCATTTGATGGTTGTATTTGGACGCTCAGTTGTTTATGTTGAATCTTAAGGGAAAAAAAGAAACTTGTAGTCCAAAAATATGGTAATGTGTTTTCTAGAGAGAAAAAGCTTTCAGTGCAGACTGTTTTCATTTGAAATCTGCTTTTGCGTTTAGAAAATAAAGGGCGTTTTTTGAAGAAAGCCTAGGTCAATCTCAGTAGAAAGCTGGACTAAATTAAGGGGCACATTTATCAAGGGTCGAAGTGAAAATTCGAAGTAAAAAAAATTTGAATTTCGAGCTATTTTTGTGTACGACTAGGGAATAGTATTTCAGTTAGTCTTCTTATTCAATTTTCGAAGTTATGGGAGTTCAAATAAATTCCCATTACTTCGAAATTTGACCCTTGATAAATCTGCCCCTAAAGGTTGGAACCCACTCATTCAGATAATTTATTCTCCTCCTCCTGCTATGCTCTCAGGTGTAATAATATTAGAACGCTTTTGGGTCTTAAAACTTTTGAGATTTAAGCATCCCATTAAGATACAACCATTTTTTTCAGGCCCTCTTAAAAAATGATGAGCCCAGTACAGTTTAGCAGCAAAATTAATTGTTTGCAAATCCATTTATCTGTCGCTTGCCTTCCACATTAACCAATGGATTTGGAGCCCACACCCTGTCTATATAAACAGCTATCAGGGAGTGATTGCTTGTAAGGCCTGTAGTTAGTGGATATAGATCTTTAAAATGTTGAATTGCCTGCCACAATCTAAAGTTCTGCTGCTTATTTACAGAAACTGCATTCATACCATTCTCAAAAGATAGTGCTTAATCTCTATGGTCTCTGCTGACCATTCTCTAAGTCAGTGATCCCCAAACCAATGGCTTTGAGCAACATGTTGGTCACCAGTCCCTTGGATGTAGCTCCCAGTGGCCTCCAAGCAGGTGTTTATTTTTGATTTCTGGCTTGAAGGCACGCTTTAGTTGTACAAAAACCGGGTGTCATGCCAAACTGAACCTTCTGTGGGTTGACAGTCCACATGGGGCTACCGAATGGTCAACCACAGCACTTATCTGGCAACCCCAAGAACAATTTTCATGCTTGTGTTGCTTTCCAACGCCTTTTACACCTGAATGTTGCTCATGGGTAAAAAAGGTTGGGGATCCCTTTTCTAAGTCCTGCTGCTTGTATGGTGGGAGGGATAGCTGCATTCAAGCCAACAACACTCTCAAAACATTGCACAATCTATGAAGTGGGGGCCCTTAACCCACTTTCTAAGTTTTGCTTCTACTTTGCACTTTGGAGAGACAGCCGCATTCACTTTATGCAAAATTAACGGAAAACGTAAAGGACTTTTTGGTCAACCTGATTTGGACTGAATAACTTAAAAAATTCAAATATAAATAATAAGTCCTCAACAGTGGAGAATAGTCATAATAAGTTGGGTGGCCACAAAAAAAGGCAATTTCTATATTGTATATTTAAATAAATAGACTTCAGTATTTTAAATTTGAAGGCATATGGAAGATAAAACAGTTTTTTGCATTTTTTACGCTCACATTTTACAGAAAATTTGCTTTGCAGGAAAAAAAAATCAAAATCTCGCAATTTTTTCGTATTTTTCACCAGATTTTCGCGTTTTTTTCGATATTATTCACCAGAAAACTCCAATTTCTTATGCTTTTTTGCCCGAAAACTCCGGGGTATTGCACAAAACCCAGCACACATCGAAAAATCATTGGGACTTCTCCCATTGACTTATATACAGGTCTGAGATGCCAGATTTTCAGATTCTGACTTTTCCATCCTCGGGGGTTTAATAAATTCTGAAAAATTTGTGATTTTTAAAAGTCAGATTTTATTTTAAAAAATCACAAATTTTTCGTGATTTTTGCATTTGGAGTTTAGTAAATAACCCCCTTGGTGTTTAGAGTCATCTTTTGCCATAACAAAAGCCCCACCCAGTTTTACCAGAAAAGTTAAAAATCATGCTTTTTCAAAATGGTGACAAATGTTGGTTTTCATTTTATTTTAGTCCCTTCCCTTACACAATTTTAACTCATTTATCAATAATTTTTCTCAAATAAATTGAAGCAACTAATTTCAGATTTTAGCACCTTTGAGGTATGATAAATCTCTAATTTAAAATTTTAAATTATATCCTTATAAACGGTGAGTAGTGATGTCATCAGTTATAAACGGTGAGTAGTGATGTAATTTCTGTCACATGACTCACTAAAACTAGTGTATTATAATTAATAAAGTACCCCCAGTTGTAAAATATAAGGATATTATAAGTTACCTCGGAGTTCCATGACCTGTATAAAAACACTCGGCCTTCGGCTTTGTGTTTTTATATGGTCATGAAACTCCTTGGTAACTTATAATATCCTTATATTTTACAAGAGGGGGTACTTTATTCACTATATATATATATATATATATATATATATATATATATATATATATATATATATATATATATATATAATTTTACAATATAGTGTTTTAATAATTTGGCTTTCCTGGAAACAGTCATTCCAATTGTCATAACAAGGTTTCAAAATGCTTCAGACTGGCCTGAACAAACTTTCACTGTCACTGATAACTGTTTTAGTGTCCACTTGCCACATTCTTTAAAATTATTGCAAATAAAGTTATAAAAACAGTACACCGGTCAAAAATTGTTTTGATTGTATTGTCTCCATATTTAAAGATGCAAATAACAATTAACTCCAAACAGTATCAATAAACAGGAAAATGCAAAACTTAGAAATCTAATTGCAATGAAAATATCAACTCATCAAAATGTCAACATTGTAATGTAACGTATTTGTTAAGGAAGAAAAAGAGAAATGTGTTGAATGTCAGTTCCACTCCAAATTGACAAAATATTCTTTGGGTAGTCTGGTCTGCAAGAGAAGTTGTATAAACACAAGGTTTAAAAACAGATTATTATTTAACAAGTGCTTACTGAAAAGTGCTCCCACACTCCCAATAGTAGTCTACATTGTTGAAAAAATACATAAAAAATCATTAAAAAAGTCATAAATTATCAAAACAGCACAAGTCAAAAAATATCAGCCAGAAGCCGATACAGCAAGACTGATTAATAATCAGAATATACAGACTGCACTGGGTCCTGTGTTGTCATGTAATCTAATGTGGATTTTACAGTTTTTGTATTGTTTAATACAAACTTTCTCCAACTCTGCAGAACCAGTGGCTGCAGCAAAATAATCCTCCAAATAGAATGCCAGTTTATCTGTTTAAATCGGCTCCATGATCTTTGTCCCTGCAGCTGGAGTTGCAAACAGTAAAGGGGATGTAAAGGCAAAAATAAAATACAAATCTCGACACAGTCTCCGACTGCTCTACAGGGAAACAAACAAAGCTGCTTGAGTCCTGCTGTTCATACAGTAAGTATGATTGTTTCCCTGCAGAGCAGTTAGGGACCGTCTGACAATTCCTATCCACAGCAGGGGAGGGAGAATTTCACTGCATACAGTCAGGTTTCTTATAAAAAGGTACACATTTTTTAAATAAAGTATATTGGAGATAGGTTTCTTTTTCATTAAAGAAAGTAAAAATGGGATTTTATTTTTTTGCCTTTACATGCCCTTTAAGCCCGCAGCCTTTAGGTATTTTAATATAAATAGCATAAACCTATTTCTATTATCAGCTGAATCTGTTTGCTAGGAATCACAATGACCTGACTCATCTACATTCCCTGCATTGCCAGACAGGCTCCTTCAAGAATGAGGTGGTTCTACTGACCTTTTTTTGTTATTAATAACGCTTATATTTAATGAATGCTCTTCCAAGAGACTTAAAGTCTCATGAAAACTGCAAAAGAATTTTCTAAGAAGTTTTGCTGGAACCAGTTTTAATAAATATTTCCCTTATCAAATCGTTTCATTTTTTTTTTAATAAAGATGTTTGTGTTTTTAAAAAATGCAAATCCAGAATCAGACTAAATTACAAATATTTCCTATAGTCCTATGTCCCCCTTTTTTAAAACAACCAATTCTTTATATTTTCCCAGGAATTGTGTTTTCTCTGTTCATTATAAGACCGCACCTCTGCAAAGAAACTATCATAAAATAAGAGATGAAGCAAAATGTTCCAGAAACACATAAATTAATATTGATAGCAGAATATCTATTTATTAAAGGGATACTGTCATGGGAAATGTTTTTTTTTTTCAAAATGAATCAGTTAATAGTGCTGCTCCAGCAGAATTCTGCACTGAAATCCATTTCTCAAAAGAGCAAACAGATTTTTTTATATTCGATTTTGAAATCTGACATGGGGCTAGACATATTGTAAATTTCCCAGCTGCCCCAAGTCATGTGAGTCTGATGTGTTTTGAAAAAAACATGTTTTCTGATGACAGGATCCCTTTAATGATTGATGGGTTCATTTTTAAACAATAGATATTTTTACCAAGCAGTAACTGAGACTCTTATATTCCTGTAAATAAAACAATACAACGTTGATCTTGAAGTTACTGGTTGGATACTGAGAAAAGAAAGCACTTCACTTATAAAATGAAAGAGTGCTAAATAAATAAAAAAAATAGAAAATGTCATTCAAGCACAACTTTGAGGTAACCCACAATTTGTCACACATCAACAACAATCTCCTATACATAGAGTATCTCTTAGAATTACGTCAAAGGCAAGTGGACTATTAGGGGCAGATTTATTAATGGTCGAGTTGTGTATTCCACAAAAAAATTGAGTTTTCAAGGTGATTTTTTTCAGTCAAAAATCGATATTTCGAGAAAAACAATAATATCTTGAAGATATATTATACCCCAACCCTGGAAATAGCTTGAATATTAAAATAATACAGTATACAAAAATACTTAAACCTGTTGAGGTCATGTAAAAGTCAGTGGCAGAGGTCCCTTGAATGACTTGAAAATGTTTATAGCCTTCATGATGTTTGGGTTTTTTTCAGTGGGTTTCATTCGAAAACGATCAATTCGAACTATTCAAGTTTTTTTCCCACAGAAAATGCAATTAATTTGAGTTTTGGTTTTTTTAACCCCAAACTCGCAGATTTCAGTTTTTTCTAGTCATGATTTTTTTTAAAAAATAACAAACCATTCGAGTTGTGAGTTCATTCGAGGTTTTGAAAAGCTCACATAACACTAAATTTTTCAATGTCAATGTCCAGTAGATTTTGACTTAATTCTAGTAGATACTGTATATAGCATGACCTGGAAAAATTAGAATCTTCATAGACAATCTCCTATACAGAATTCATATGATTATCTTTCTCTAAGTCACTAAACAGTCAAAGGGTTCATTTAAATTTCAACAAAACCTTTCTGCCAGCAACCAATTGGCTCCTTAGCAAAGAAACGTTTGCTTTTAGCATACCGAGAGTTGAGGTACAGTTACTCATGCTTTCACATGGGTTTGTTTAGCATATCGAGAACAGACTTATTACAGCTTTAGCTTTAATATACAAAAACTGTCCATGAACCAAAAAATTACCAGGGCATGCAAATATAACATTATAAACAGTATAGGGGTATATGGGGTTCACGCTCCCAACAGAATTGGGTCTCCAAAGTATGTGCTTCTTAGCACTTTGCCTCCTCCTTCTTATTCTCCTGCTGGGACATTCCTACTCATTACCTATACATGATTTAGGAATCTATAATTTATGACTAGGGAAAGGCGAATTCGACCCGTTCCGTTAAAAATCCACCGCAAAATGTCGCTGACGCCCATTGAAGTCTATTTTTTTGACGCGCGTCTTTTTTTTTTGACTCACAACGCCATACAAGTCTATGGGCGTCATTTCCACGGCGAAACAAGGCGGAAAAATTTGCCCATCCCTATTTATGACCACTTGAGTGGTGGTTTCCAGTTTCTACAACATGACCATGGTACTTTACAGTAACAAATATCAGTACAATATTGGCATGCTGTGTTGCATAGATGGATAATCTGAACGATACCTCATATGAGAAAATCCTGCCCCAGAAACAATCACAATCACTGTAGAATGACTCTATTATAGAGTATCACCAGGAAGCATGTGATCTCTATATAACAAATATGTGCTTTATGAGGGTGTGAAGTAAGAGGGAATATGGATCCATTTTTTAATCCATATATTGTTCCATAACTGACCTCCTGTTTCTTAGTCCACCAGAACTTTGATTATTAGTTTAAAAGGGAAACAAACTATTACAGTTCCTGGCTCCGGCCAGTATTGTAGCAAGACAGATGCCATACTACTACTACTACTACTACTACTTACACAGCTCCCTGCAGGAATGTCTAATTAAAAGTGTCTGCGTGTGATTTGGAGCTATTTCTAGACCACTACTGCTCTGTAACTCTTGTGCCAATATATTAATAATGGTTATTGAACCATTAGAATTTTAGATTTACTATTGGAAATAACAATATGGATCAAATTATATTACTTTAGAACAAATTGCTATATTAATCTAATTCTGATTTCACTAAGAAAAGTGTGTTCGTGATTTAATGTGGTCAATATGGTTTACCATCTTAAACCAGTTTTTCTTTTGGGGGTCTGAGATATCAACTGTAATGCTCTGACAATGTTAAATACTGATTCTGATCAATTCAATCGAACTGGCCAGGATTCAAAAGATTGGACTAGACAAGAGAGGTGGATCAAATTGTGAAATACCATCATGATCAAATGACTAGTCCTGCTACTTAACTTTTTTAATTTTAAAATTTCAAACAATAAATAAAACGGCTTACATTCTAATCACAGCACACATTTAAAATGGCCTTCAAGTTAACCAGTAGAACAGAAACTAAAATGGCTTCCTTGGGATTGCTTCTCAGTTTACAAAGAATCTGTAGAGAGTTTGGTATATTCAGAGGTCAAATTATTATTTACTGTGCACACCATATTCTAGGAGCATTATATTAATCATAGTGACAGTATTGTTTCACCATTTTCCCAGTGGTTAAAATATCACTATGTATTTTTACAGATGGAATGTAAAGTATTGCAAGTAGAGACGCGCATGGGGACTGCCCTTTGCTACAACATCGTAGCATAACAGCTCTATCTCTTCCAATGGCTGAGCACATTTCTCACTATCACTGAAAGTAGCTTCAATGATAACTTATAAAAATAATCAACGAATAGGGCTGAAAGAGAGTTAAAAGTATATGCCAATGCTACTATGAAAAGTCAAATTTTATTACAAGTGATATGGCACAATTTTTTTCCAAAAAACACCATAGCTATTTGGCAATGAAAAGAGACAAGAGAGATACCGTATAGGGGTAGTCAAGTAGTGATTTGTAGGTTAGGCCAGGGATGTTCAGCATTCCAATTGTTATTTATGACCCCCAGACTGTAGAAGGGTTCCACGCATTTCTTTGGATGACCTCACCGTATTCATATTTATATATCTGGCCCTTAAAGGAGAACTAAACTCTTAATGAAAAAAAATCTACTACCCTACCCTACATAGACCCCCCTCCCTGCTCCCCCCAGCCTAGCTGCTACCCCTGGTAAATGCCCCTAACTCTTTTCCTTCACTGTGGCAATTTCCGGGACTTTCGTTGCATGCGCAGTTGTCGCGAACCGGAAGATTGCTCCAACTGCGCATGCAACAATACACCGCTCTCATTCCAAAGATTACTGAAGTGCCGGAAGATGGTGCCTGTGAACTCCGATGCCCTGAATCTGCACCGAGGGGCAAGTGAACAGTTACGGCAGGAAAGCTATTTCCACTCCTCCAGCTCACCACAATACTACAAGATGCAGAAAGGAAGTACCAGACAATATCACATAAGCTGTTCCACGCCTCCTCTATACTTTTTTCTTGCCATCATTCTGGTAGAGGTTGATCTTCATCTGTCCAAAGAATGTTTTTCCAGAACTGTTCTGGCTTTTTTTAGATGTTTTTTTTTTTTTTTAAAAGCAAAGTCTAATCTAGCCTTTCTATTCTTGATGCTTATGAGTGGCTTGTACCTTGCAGTGCACCCTCTGTATTTACTTTCATGCAGTCTTCTCTTTATGGTAGACTTAGACCGTGGATGTCCAGGTCTTTTTGCATTGCTAAGTTCACCAGTGCTTTCTTTCTTTCTCAGGATGTACCAAACTGTAGATTTTGCCACTCCTAATATTGTAGCAATTTCTTGGAAGGGTTTTTTTCTGTTTTTGCAGCTTCATGGAAAACTACACCCCTCAAACAATGTAGGTCTCTATAAAAAGATATTGCATAAAACAGCTCATATGTAAAAACCTGTTTCATGTAAATAAACCATTTTCATAATAATATACTTTTCTAGTAGTATGTGCCATTGGGAAATCATAAATAGAAAATTTCCATTTTAAAAAATAAGGGTAGTCACCTGGGATTGTGCGATTCACTGTACTCACAAACATACCAACAAACCATACATGTTACGTCACATGAGCCAATTAACAGACAGAGTTGTCTTTTGCTTCAACACTTCTTCCTGTTACAGTTAGAGCTGCAGTATTTCTGGTCAGGTGATCTCTGAGGCAGCACACAGACCATCACAAAATGGTGGTTCAAGGCTAGAGCTGTAGAAGGGCATAATTTAATTAAATATATAGACCAGTTTGGTAAGATTCTTTAATATGCCACTGAATACGATGTAAACTATCTGTTGCTTAAGTATTATTTTGGGGGTATAGTTTTTCTTCAAGGATGGCTTGTTTCACCTGCATGGAGAGCTCCTTTGACCGCATGTTGTCTGTTCACAGCAAAATCTTCCACATACAAGCACCTCCCCGTCAAATCAAATCCAGGGCTTTTATCTGCTTCATTGATAATGACATAATGAAGGAATTGCCCACACCTGCCCATGAAATAGCCTTTGAGTCAATGGTCCAATCACCTTTGAGCCCCTGAAATTAAGTGATTGTGTTAAAAAAGGCTTTAGTTCCTCACAATTTTATGCAATCTTTTTGTTCAACACAGCGAATTAAAGCTGAAAGTCTGCAGTTCAACTGCATCTGAGTTGTTTCATTTAAAATTAATTGTGGCAATGTACAGAACCAAAGTTAGAAAAAAGTTGTCTCTGTCCAAAGATTTATGGGTCTAACTGTATGATACCATTATCATTTGGGAGCACAATATTCTCTATATTAAATTGCTGCATTCTCAGGGACAAGAAATATACAAATGCTGGAAACACACTGTAAAAGGTTGCTAAAATGCCTGCCATTTTATACTTAAATATCCACTTTAAACACATTGAGAAATGCTGGCACTTTACTGACTGCTAGTCATGAGCTCATTCAACAAATAACCAAGCAAACTAAGGGACACTGCTACGTCAAGTGCTCTTAAACATAGACACTTTGGCATACATAGTGCTCAGAACTGTGCTACAAAGCACATAATTATTTTCCATTCTGAATTGTTTTTGATCATTCAAAATATATATATATATATATATATACCTTCTATGTTATACAATTATTGGCTTACATAAATTCTGTATAAATGTGTAAAAATGGAAGTTGAAAGAACAGTTATGCAATGTTCTTCATTAAAGTGTTAGAATTAGCCAAGTTATGGCGGCACATGCAATGTAGTACCAGTAACTGATTATGATTCTACATTTTCTTTTAAAGCATACATCTTATAATGACGTCACTAATAGACTTTAATTACACTAGGAATGCACTGAATCCACTATATTGGTTTTTTTTTTTACTTCCTTGTTTTGTGACAAAAAGTCACGTGATTTTAAGGATTCATTTTGGCCAGGCACGAGGATTCGGCTGAATTAGAATTCTGCTGAATCCTGGCTGAATACCAAACTGAATCCTGGATTTGGTGCATCCCTAGCGTACACACTTCCCTTTCACAGATAATAAAATATACTCAAATTAAAAGGAAGAAGAAAAAGAACCTTGTTTGTGGCTGTATAGATTCTTCACAAATTCTTAATAAATTTCTTAAACCCACCAGGGATTATCTCGTTAACCAATTCTCAATACTTCAACCTTTTTTTTTTATTTCTTCCTTTTAATTTGAGTGTATCTACAACTCCTTGGGTGTCTGAGGAGCAGGGAGACAATTTTAATTGAGAAGAGTTGATACTTCACCTTTTTTCCCAATAAACAGATAATAAAATATACTGAGCTAGTTGTCAAATATCTAGTCAGATTTTAGATTTCCGGGTTTTTCTTTGATGTATGCCCCACTATGAGCATGGTATTCACGAAAAAGCTGAAGCAGCCGTTTTAATAAGACCCAGAACTTGGCATAGAGAAAACAGAAGTTTCTCAACTTTCTTCAAAGGAAATTCAATACCAAAAAAAATATCCTTCAGGCAACAGTTTTTGCATATCAGGTCCCTCTACAGAGGACAGAGCCCATTACATCTGTATATACTTACAAGTCAAGCAACACAAAAACTCACCGGAGAACCATTAGTTGTATGCAAATCAGTGCATGTACCTCTGTTGGGATGTCAGTAGAACATGTTTCGGGATGATTGATGGTACTTAAGGCAAGATTGAGGAAGATCTAAAATATGTTGGCGCGACATCTCATTAAAGGTAGATTTAAGGGGAATTCAACCCATTTTTGTGTAAATTTTGGAGACAAAAATATGCGATGTTTCTATCTTAGCAATAACCTCCCCTGGCTCGTGCCAAACCAAACTATTGTCTGTTTTGTAAATCTGTAGATTATAAATAAAGAGCATCCCCTTTAATTAACCATTTGCCTGCCAAGCAAGCATGTCATATGTGCTCTCCCGGCTTCCTTCTGTTCCATTGCTGTACACACACTTACTGCTGTAGGTAATTTTTAAAAAATGTCAGACAATGTTATAAAACTTGTAACTTTAGGAAAGCGTTGAGGCTGAATATTGAAGAATAACTGAATATAAAAGAAAGACATATTTACTTATTTTGTATTCATCAGAATCTGTTCTTTCCAAAAATGTATAGTGTTATAGGAGTCTTTGGCCTTGAAATCAGAAGTATTCAGGTTTGCGGAGAAGCACTTTGTAAAAGTGGTAGTGTCCTGGTAGAGGTTTTTGACCTCTACAAATCAGAAATCTTCATAAAACTATACATATTTGGTATTGGCGTGTTCTGGAGACATGGGCCTTTCCAAATCAGTTGTAATTTCATGGATAAAATAAATTCTGTTTCTACTATATCTGTTTATATTATGGAAAATATGATTTTTTCTATTTTTTGGCAGAAGCTTAAAACAGATTACAGAAGTGGAATTACATCAAAATTCTTGCATATTTTGAAAGTTTCGTTTGTTCTGAAAAAAAACCCCAAAAAACAGTATATCGTTTTCCTGGGTAAACCTTAAGTCCCCTCCAGTAAAGGTCCGTAAAGTGAAAGAGCAGTAAATGTTCAAAAACTGTCTAGAAATAAAAAATAACGAGTGACCAAATCGGCAGGCAGTGAAAGAGTTAAAGATAGTTGAGCAGATAGATGTTTTCTTCATTCCCCGCCAAGCACTACTCCTGGAAACAAGTATGAGTGACAGGTAAGAGGAGGATGTTTTCATTGCAAAAAAAGCTTTATAAAAACAACTTTTTGAAAGTAATTCAATCATGTATTATTTAAAAGGGCCTAGCTCAAACATACATTTTCATTCTACAAAATGAGGAATAAACATATTTTCTTTTAACTGATTTCCTTTTAACTTAACATCTGACGAAAACGATTCCCTTTGAAAACTATGAATAGACCCTTGTGGAAACTACTTCTAAACAAACCAAACTCAGCAAAATTGTCTTCAGTAGGATAACTACGTCTTAGAAACAAAAAATATGATGTGTTTTGTTCCAAAGCCCCGTTTTATGAACTAGATCCCAAAATTACAACCACAAACCAAAATGGAGAAAAAGAATTAAGTTGGCCATAAACATAGAATTCGTTCAAGCAGTATAGCCATACATACATATGCACACACCGAAGCAGACACCTTGATGTTAGATTTTCCTATGGATATTTTTTGGTTTGTCCTAAATGGAAATTGCATCTGCCAAGCTGAGTGTAGAAAGCATCACCAGATCTGGAAGTGAGAGAACATTTCAACATGTGACTAGATCTAAACACGCTATACATATGTAACGTAAGGTATCCCAAATGCAGAACTAACTCTAAGGACCTGTCATGGCTCACTCTTCTGCCTATAGCACCCGCCTTTTGCTTCAGGTGGAGCCCTCCGCTATTCAGATGCTGCCAGGTCTTAACGTGAGAGGTCCAAAGAGAGAGGGTTCTTGGCAGGCTAGGGAACCGAACAAGTAGTAGAAGAATGGTGAACTGGAAGCGCAGTCGATGGCCAGGCCGGGTCGGTAGCAGTCAGACAAAGCAGTACAAGATGAGGAATCAGAAGTGTAGTCAAGGTCACAGGCCGGGGTCAAAAAGCAAACAGTAATGCGGTACAGAATCAGAAGAATGGTCAATAACAGGCAAAGATCAGTACAGGTGGCAGGATAGCAAAGTCAGGGACAAGCAAGGGTCAGGAACAAAGATCAGACTTGAAAACACACCCAGGAACTATAGAAATAGAACCTTATGTTGGGCAATGCGAAAAAGGACAGGGCGCCATTAAATATTTGAATTTCACGACATGCGTGATGACATCAGACGTGGATGCGCGTCAAAAACTGTCTGAGTTTCTACCAACTATCCTGTCAATGTCTGCCTCCCAAGTATTTTCTTGGAACAGTATATCCCTGGAAGATTCTTTGTTCAGTTTCCTAAATCTAAACATGTCTGAAATAATTTCGCACTGTGCTTGATGATAATTCTATATTTACTATTTATTAGATAACCAAACACAACAAGGAAACATTTTAAGTCAAACTATATAATTCCAATATCCTTGAAAGGGAAATGGCACTCAGACATAAGACTTTTTGTGATTTTCCCTGGGAAAAGTGAATTTTCTATGAAAAGGCCCTCTAACCAAGTACATTATTTTTGGGAGAGCATTGCAAGTATGTGCTTGTGGTAATTCCAGAGTTCTCTAGTGTTTATGTACAGAATTCATCAGGCTGAATGGGTCCCCAGTTGAAGTGCAATGGTATCACGAGATGCGTCGGGCAACAAAGTGTTCGTCCGCTGATGCTCCGTTATCTCAATATTGATGAAAATTTTATTATGGGACACCGGCCAGTATTCTTTGATATGGCACTGTATATCCTGCTTGAGTAACTTATTCAGACTATGCAGAGTATTAAAATACTTGGGGGGGTTATTTACTAAACTATGGTCAGGCTTTTTTGGGAAATTTTTACAATTTTTTTTTAAAACTCAAATTTTTCGATATTTATTAAAGCCCGATGCAGCAAACACCATAAGCCGGAAATCCACCATCTCAGACCTGCAGCAGTTGTGTATAAGTCAGTGAGAGAGGTGCCTATCCTATTTTGAAGTTTTTCTGATTTTTTTCGGGAAAAAGCCCCAAAAAAACCGAGTCATTCAGGAAAAAAACTCAGAAAAATCGTACAATTCAGGTTTTCACATGATTTGATCAAGTTTTTACCCAAACCGATTAAATGGAGCTTTTTTAATAATAAATAAGGTCAAATTGTGTATTACAGTTTGGTTGTGGCTTTTTTATTTAAAAAATTAGATAGATAAATAACCCTCTTGGTGTCTGGTGTAACAAAGTAGAATTTCCTCTACATTCTACCTAAGGACCACATTCAGGAAGGAGATTTTAATCTATGTACATAATTGTGTTGGGTATATATCAGTTTGGATGCTTAAATATGGATTGCATGAGGATAACTAAACAGATGAAATGGAAAACGAAGGCTAATAGCTTTATTTAATGTAATGGTAACATATGCTGTAGGCAGGCTTCTGGTATTAATAAAAAAAAATTGCCTTTTCAAATTTATAACCTTAGGTTTGGCTCTTGTTTTCAGGTTCTAGGCTGAACAGCAGCACGGAGGCTTGTTCTAAGTGCTAGGAGGACTTTTGGGTTCAAGTGCCTTTGTGAAATGATGTGTCTATTCTGGCGCTTGCCACTTGTATTTGGATTCATAGACTAGCCTTCACATTTCCGTACCGTTAATTATTTTTCTACATTCAAATTTGCTTCAGAACCATTCAAACTTTAAATTCATGTAAACCTGTAGCTCATTAATTTTAATGTCAACTAAAGCGCTGGGTACATGAACTGACCATTTCAGGCCAAAACACATCTGTTAATCTCCTTTGATCTAATAACCTCAATGGTAATTTGTGAATAACACTTTTTCTTGTGTAAATACAGGCACTCTCAGCCAGTGGCAGTAGGAGCCGATCAACAGGGCAAAGATCAGATGGTGACAGACGAAATGCAGAATTGAAAAATCGCTCAAAAGAATCACTAAAAGACTATGAACATTTTTCAAATGACAGAAATTCATGGGAGCTTTTTATTTTCCATGTGAGTGGAGGAAAAACACATCACTGGAAGAAAAATATTTTTGCTCTGTTTCATTTACAAGATTGACGCTCTATTGCGCCCCCGTGGGTCCCTCTGGTAGTTTCTGTAAAATCCAGGATCTTAACTGTTCCAGCTCTGCCAGATTAAGCTCATGATAAAGGTTTGGAAAGCTATGAAACAAGGTGTTCACGCCAAGAGATTTCAGTGTATTATTGGTTTCTTCACCCCATTTATGTAAAACCAGCTTATCTGCTACTCCGTGGCACTGGAATAATTCTGGCAGGGAACTTTTTGCTTCTTTAAGTGCCTGGTAGGGAAAAAAGAAAAAATTTTCACAATTCGAGGAAAAAAGCTGCCAAAAAAACACCCAAAACCTAATAACGTGAATATACTCTAGAACAGTGATCCCCAACCAGTAGCTCGTGAGCAACAACATGTTGATCCCCCAACACCTTGGATGTTGCTCTCAGTGGCCTCAAAGCAGCTGCTTATTTTTCAATTCTTGGCTTCGAGGCGAGTTTTGGTGCCATAAAAACCAGATGTATTGCCAAATAGAAGCTTCTGTAGGCTGCCAGTCCACATAGGGGCTAGCCATTCACAGCCCTTATTTTAGCATCTCAATGGAGGTGTTTTAGCACCAATAAATGGCTTCAGCGAACCACTAACCATGAGTGAAAGAAAAGTTTTTGTGTTAACATTCATATTCTCTGAAAAATTGTTAAGAAATCATAAATTCTGCCAGGGTATGTAAACTTATGAGCACAACTGTAATCAGTTCAGGTAAAAAACTCAGTAAAATCGAGTGAAAACCTGAATCGTACGATTTTTATATGGTTTTTTTGTCCAATTTTTTTTTGCCTGAAAAGCCCAAAATGGTCTGTTTTTTGGGCTAATTGCATCGTAGACCACAGAAACTTCAAAAAAGGATAAGGACCTCCGCTATTGACTAATACACAACTTTGGCAGATCTGAGATGGCGGATTTTCCGATTCTGGCTTTTTGCAGCATTGGGCATAAAAAAAACAACTAAAATTTCGAGTTTAGCCCCAAAAAGCCCAATCAGAAAAATTCGGAGTTCAGTAAATAAAGCCCTGTATGTACATTTTATTTCTTGTTTATAAAAAGAAAAATAGTAAGATCAAAGCGAGTCCACTCTGTGTAAAACCACATATTATAAATCAAATTAATAAGTGCTTGTACAGGTATGGGATCCGTTATTCGGAAACCCGTTATCCAGAAAGCTCCAAAATACGGAATCATCTCCCATAAACTTCATTTTATCCAAATGATCCAGATTTTTTAAAAATGATTTCCTTTTTCTCTGTAATAATAAAACAGTAGCTTGTAATGATCCCAACTAAGATATAATTAATCCTTATTGGAAGCAAAACCAGCCTATTGGGTTTATTTAATGTTTACATGATTTTCTAGTAGACTTGGGGGCCGATTGACTAACTTCGAGTGAAGGTTTCGAAGTAAAAAAAACTTTGAATTTCGAAGTGATTTTTGGGCTACTTCGACCATCGAATGGGCTACTTCGACCTTCGACTACGAATCGAAGGATCAGAACTAAAAATCGTTCGACTATTCGACCATTCGATAGTCGAAGTACTGTCTCTTTAAGAAAAAACTTCGACCCCCTAGTTCGCCATCTATAAGCTACCGAACTCAATGGTCCCCATAGGCTTTCCTAAGTTTTTTTGATGAAGGATATTCCTTCGATCGTTGGATTAAAATCCTTCGAATCGTTCAATTCGAAGGATTTTATCGTTCGATCGAAGTAATAATCCTTCGATCGAACTATCTGCGCTAAAATCCTTCGACTTCGATATTCGAAGTCGAAGGATTTTAATTCCCAGTCGAATATCGAGGGTTAATTAACATAAAAAGCTGTATAATAAAAGTTCTTTTCAAATGAATGAAATCCAAATTAGTTTTTTTTATTAAAGCATTCATAGCTGTTGTAAACTTGTTTAAAAATCTCAGCTGTCAATCAAATATTGCCTGCCCCTCCTCTATGCCTTAGGCATAGAGGCGGGGCAAGCAATTACTTTCACTTTCCATTCAGCACTTCCTAGATGTCACTGCTTTCCCCACATTTCCCCCTCTCTCTTTACCATTTAATTGTGTAACCAGGACATGGGGATGGACATCAGGTCCCCCATTCTGGTGCACAAACAAGATTCTGAGATGATCCAAGACTTGTCTTAATAACAGTCTCCACAAAATGGCTCCTACCTGCTGCTATAATTATGAATTTCCAGACCGAAGGAAACAATATTAATTTAAATTGTGTAATTAAAGTTTATTTTGCTTGACTAACATGATAAAATAGGATTTGTAATATTTTTTCGGGCGACAGGTCCCCTTTAAGGTATTAAGATCCTAATTATGGAAAGATCCATTATCCGGAAAACCATAGTTCCCGAGCATTCTGGATAACAGGTCCCATACCTGTACTGAACAAAATCAGCATGTCATTTCTTAAGGTGTCAAGCATCATGGTTAGTCTCTGTATGCTTTCTATTGAAGTACATCAGCTTTACTATATATTTGCACAGCACAGAACACAGTACATTTGGAGAGACAGTAAATATCAGTGTGAATAACACTATTTTGTTTCCATTACCTGATATAGAATGGAACCATTATTGAGAAAACTAGAAAGAGCAAATACTCCAGCAACATCCTTATGGTACCTATAGGCTAAATGCATTGCCATGGCTCCTCCCATTGAAAACCCTCCTGCAAAGAGAAGACAGTTTAAAATGTAACAAAAGATTCTAATATTTTGAACACAGATTTAAAAACAACCATTGGCTGCACTTAAATATACATAGTGCATGTGAGATGCAACCTTAATGCTGGGTCAAGACAGTATATATCAGCTCTTATGACTAGAAGACCCCATCACCTGCTAACCATCATTATATTACTTTAGTAAATGTGCATGGCACTTGATTGGTGGTAAAGTCCCCTTGGATAAGCAGCAGAACCCAATTTCTAGACATGTGTCAAGGGTTGATGGAACCATGGTGAGCAAATTGAGATTTTACTGTTCATCATATGCTCAGCAGGATGTAATAGTACAATGCTGATTTTTGGGTTTGATTTTAAAGGAGAAGCCAGGAAACCAAAGGTTAAAAAACCCCTAACCCATACCCTACAATGCCCCTAAGTCTTTACTTACCCCTCCATGCAGATTCTGTCAAAAGGAGATCACGGGGTGCCATCTTCCTCTCTTCAGTAATCTTCGGAATGAGACCGTGGTGCAGCGTATGCACAGTTGGAGCAATTTTCTGTTTCACGACAACTGCGCATGTGCCGAAACTCACCAAAATTGCTGAAGCGTTGGTCTCATTACAAAGGCTACCGAAGCGGCTGACGATGTCACTCGTTAACGCCGATGGCTGAAATTAATGTGGAGGGTGTTCCCCCCCCCGCCTATGGGGACCTTCCCCATAGGCTAACATTGCACCTCGGTAGGTTTTAGGTGGCGAAGTAGGGGGTCAAAGTTTTTTTTTAAAGAGACAGTACTTCAACTATAGAATGGTCGAATATTCTAACAATTTTTAGTTTGAATCGTTCGATTTGAAGTCAAAGTCATAGTCGAAGGTCGAAGTAGCCAATTCGATGGTCGAAGTTTTTGAATTTGAAATTCGAAGTTTTTTTTATTCTATTCCTTCACTCGAGCAAAGTAAATGTGCCCCGTAGAGCTGAATCATATACAGATAGAAATAATAGAATTCTACCTGTGTCTGACAATTCAGCAACAGTAGTGGCTGATGTTCGGGTGCCTTCAAAGGCAATTTTACAACCAGCCTGATCCACAACCAGACCGATATCCATGTCTTCTGCTAATATCGATCAGCTCGTCTCCTGCCATACACGCACCGAATACCGCACAAAATTTTTTTTTGCAGAATATTATCGGTGCGTCTATGGCCACCTTACTGCATGTACAAAATTTTTGACTTCCAACAGACTCTTAAAGGAGAAGGAAAGGTTAAAACTAAGTAAGCCTTATCAGAACGGTCCATCTAAATATACCAGTAAACCCTCAAAGTAATGCTGCTCTGAGTCCCCTGTCAAAAGAAACACAGCATTTCTTTCCTTCTATTGTGTACTCATGGACTTCTGTATCAGACTTCCTGCCTTCAGCTTAAACCTCATTGCCCTGGGCAAGAGCATGCTCAGTTTGCTCCTCTCCCCCCGCCCCCTCCCTTCTCTACTGTAATCTGAGCCCAGAGCAGGGAGAGACTCAGGCAGGAAGTGATGTCACACCACATTAATACTGCAGCTCCTATCCTAAACAAACAGAGAGTTTCTAGAGCTTTTTACTCAGGTATGGTAAAACATTCTACAGAATAAATATAACATTCTAGCTTACACTATTGCAGCTAATCTACTGGCAATAAAATGCCTCCGTAGCTTTCCTTCTCCTTTAAAATGAAGATGAAATTACAATAAAAAGCTCATCTCATCTCTAAAATACAGTGACAATTCAATACCACCGAAATACAGCAAATATTAAGGGAATAGCAACTCGCACAGATTCCCAAAAATTTGGTTTCTCTTGCAGATTCATATTTCTAGACCATTTGGAAGAACAAATATATCAGAATTGATTCAAACCAAAAGGAACATCAGTGTTTTTCGGGAATTCTCAAGTGCTCTTGGGAATTCTTTTCTTCCTTCCAATTGCTTTGTTAATAAAATCTATGTGACCCTTGAGCAATGTACACAAAAAAATCACGGGTGTTTTCACTTTTGAGAAAATTCAAGTAATACATTCTAAACATCGGAGAGCACAGTAAACGTTCCACATTATTTCTGTGCAACATGAATCGCAAGTTCTAAAAAAAAAAAAAAAATCTACCCTTTAACAGCAGACTTACCATTTAATGTATTAATATGACTCATTTTAATAAATCACGTTATTTTGCCTGAGAAGAACTAGATTGCTCCAAATACTTGGATGATGTAAGCATTATAAAGATTACATTGAACTTTAATTGTTAATGAGAGAAACATCTTTCATGGAGGTTAAGTTGAGGTAAAGGTCTTATTTTTTATTGGAATTTACAGAAGTCAAGCACAGCTTTTTGTTCCAACATTATAAGATCATATATATTTGTATATGTGGGGTCTGGGTGCACATGCTCTAGACCTACATCTCAAGGTGGAGGCATCATACCAGGGAAAAAGAACGGCAGTCACTTATAGATCCCATGGACAGGCAAAGTAAAACAACTGCAGACTTTTTAAGGCAAAAATAAACAAATCCTTGCGCGTTTTGTGCACTTAGGGACTTAATCATAGGCTGATTAAGTCTACTTATAGGGGGTTATTTACTAAAATACAAATTTATCTCATATTTTATTAAAAAAACAACGACCAAACTCGAATGCTCGATTTGACCTTATTTATGAATGAAATAACCCGAAATTTGGATGGCCGGAAAACCCAATAAAAACGACCAAGAACCCGAACCCACTCGAATTTTTGGCCTTTTTCCCAAATTGTTTCGAGTTTTGCCCGAAAAAAAAAAAAAATTAGAATTTTTCAAGATTTTACTTTTCAGACTTTAATGAATAAGTCTAGTAGAAAATCATGTAAACATTAAATAAACCCAATTGGATTTTTTTTTGTTTCCAATAAGGATTAATTATATCTTAGTTGGGATCAAGTACAAGCTACTGTTTTATTATTACAGAGAAAAAAGAAACCATTTTTCAAAATTTGGATAATTTAGGGGCCCATTTACTTAGCTCGAGTGAAGGAATAGAATAAAAACAACTTTTTCGAATTTCGAAAGTTTTTTTGGCTACTTCGACTTCGAATCGAACTATAAATCATTCGAATATTCGACAATCGAAGTACTGTCTCTTTACAAAAAAACTTCGACCCGCCACCTAAAACCTACCGAGGTGCAATGTTAGCCTTTGTGGAAGGTCCCCATAGGCTTCCTAGCAATTTTTTGGTCGAAGAAAAATCGTTCGATCGATGGATTAAAATCCTTCGAATCGAACGATTCGAAGGATTTAATCGTTCGATCTAACTATTTGCGCTAAATCCTTCGACTTCGATGGATTTACATTCGGCAGTCGAATATCGAGGGTTAATTAACCCTCGATATTCGACCATATGTAAATCTGCCCCTTAGATAAAATGAAGTCTATGCATTTCCATAATTCAGAGCTTTCTGGATTACAGATCCTTTACTTGTCACTCTTCTGTACTTCTGGTACTAAATAAACCTTAAACCCCCGCCTAAGCATTGCAGTGGGCTTAGCCAAGGCAGCCAGACCCATAGGTTGTAAAAAGTGCTATAGTTCTATGGGCAGAGACTGCAAAGTATAATATAACCAGCAAACAACTCCCAACCTATAGAATAATGCACATTTTATGGAGTTGCATAAGGGGGTCCAAAATCTCATAACGGTCCATGAGAAAACTGAAGCTGCATTTTACACCCAGTTAGTCACAATCTGGCAAGTGAAGCTGCAATGAGTCACAAGCAATCTTTTACAATGCAGTCACCTCCAGAGTCGAATATTAGGTAACGAGACTTTCTTGTGGTTAACACTACAAAAGAAAGGGAGGTGGGGGAGAAGAGTCTCGGTGCATTCGGCTACCTCTTTGAACGGCTTTTTTTCCATGGAAAAAGCTGCAGTGTATCACTCAGCAACACTACGCTCCCTGGGTGAAGTCTATAGTAAACCCTTTGCGAGACGGTGATTTCAATGAATATTTGTAGTATGTGGCAAAATGTTATGATTCACAAAAGGTAGAATTTCAGCGACTGGCTTGACCTGATGCACAAAACACATGCTTAAGAGGGGGATTGCTTTCATTTTTTTCCAATGTGCTCAGTAAATTGGGTCTTCCCTGGCCTCGCTTACAAAAAATGTGGAATAATGAGCGACTGCCCCATCCACCAGAGGTTACACACAGGGATTCTGTAACGTCTTACCAAGGGAAAGGTGATTTTTACTGGCAGGAGACACCCTTTGTTTCCACTACACTGGTGTAATCCCCGAGCACGTCACACTGTCAGTTGCTTGAACAGATGGGCTATAAATTATCATTAGTCTTAACTTTCAGATTTTTCATTTGCAGGTGAGAAATCCAACGCTTCGTGACCTGCTTTTATACGTTTATAGTATTTCAATCTAAATAAAAACAGCTTGCTCTGTGATAGTAACATAAAGAGGGCTATTTACTAAAATCTGAATTTTTCCGATGATTTAAATAACAAAAATCTGACCAAACTAGAATCCACAATTTCACCTTATTTATTATTAAAAAAGGCTTGATTTAATAGGTTCAGGTAAAACCCAATAAAATCGAATGAAAACCTGAATCGTGTGATTTTTTCTTTCTGGAATCGCTCGATTTTTTCTGTTTTTCTTCCTGAAAAGCCTCGAATTTTTGTCCAAAAACCAAAAAGATCAGATTTTCAGGCTAATTCTAGCGCAGACAACAGAAACATCAAAATAGGACAGGGACTTCTGCCACTGATTTATACACAACCTTGGCAGGTTTGAGATTTTCAGATTTGGGCTATTTGTTATATCAGGCTTTAAAAAATATTTAAAAATCCAAGTTTAAAAAAAAAAATTTGAGTTTTGCCCCAAAAAGCCAAACAGGAGTTTAGTAAATAACCCCCAAAGTATATGATTTGCTACCTGCCTGAGGAGGGTATTAAAAATAGCATCATATTACATAAACCCATTCTGTTTAGTGATGTGCAGGTCAACAACCGACCCTAACTCACCCGCTCCCAATCCTCACATGACCCCAACCCGCTCTGCACTTCTATTTACAGGCCAGCGCCCAAACCACCCATCTCTGACATCACAAATGGGGGTGGGGTGTCAGGTAAGTAAATACAATCAATTGCGGATGACTAACTTTTGTAATAGACTTAGGGGCAGATTTATCAAGGGTCAAATTTCGAGTTTATGGGAGTTTCTAAAAACTCCCATAAACTCGAAATTAAAAAAAAAAACGACCAATTGAAATTTATTAAGAAATTCTAATTTTTTAAATTCAGGTGAATAGGACCGACCTGCAAACTCAAATCGAATTCAATCAAATACGATTCGAGTTTTTTTTTTGGCAGGTTTTAGATGGTGAATAGTCAAATTTGAATTCTTAAAGGCACAGTACATGGCAAATTAGCCAGGAAATTCTACCATTTCTGATTTTTCAGGGAAAAATCCGAAAAAAAATCAGGTTTTTCGGGGAAAAAAGATCGAAAAGAAATCTAGCGATTTGGGTTTTCGCTTGATTTTATCAAGTTTGTCCTTGATCCTGCTTTTTTAATAATAAGTAAGGTCCAATAGTGGATTCTAGTTTGGTCTGACTTTTTTTATTTAAATACTCAGAAAAAGTTGGATGTTAATAAATAAGCCCTCCATGTTTATGGTTTAGTAGCAAGACATAAAGCTGCCGTTATATATATAGTAATTAAATAGGGACCCGCACTCCAATGTTGCGTGAAGAAAAAAAGGTTTTTATTTCAAAAAATGGGCCGAAACGTTGGATGCACAAGTTGAAATAAAAACCTTTTTTTCTTCACGCAACATTGGAGTGCGGGAACCTATTTAATTACTGTATGCTAAAGCTTTGACCCAGCACCCACAGTAACTCCAAGACTGGATCAGAGTGTGAGCGTTTGTCTATATATATATATATATACATATATATATACAAAATCGAACCCAGGCACGTGAACGTGGAAACGGTGTGCACCTTCAGACGACAGATATATATCTATATATCTATATGTATATTATATTATATTATATATATATATATATATATATAGCGTAAGGAAAAAAAATGGCGGTACCTAAAAGAATTCTGTTCTTCTCTATACCCATTTTCAGTTCTTCATTAATCAAACTTGTTAGATCCCGACACATTGAGTCCAATGACTCGAGATGTTCTGGGCTGTGGACTGAAATTTTGTACCTGTCAAACCAAACACTGGACAAGGCTCCGTTCATTAGTGTGTATGGGCTGCAAGACAAACAAAACAAAATGTATTAAATTCATACATAAATACTGTATTTGTATAAAAAAAGATGCTCAGTCAATCCAGTTAGGAAACGTGCAGCTATGAGAACTATAAGTAGATGAAACAATCCATCAATGATATATAAAGTAACGATAAAGTGAAATATTCCCATCATGGTGAGCAGATATATCTATCTGTAGCTTTAGGGAATTTACTAAATGCACATTTCAATTAAATGTTCTAAAACTATACAAAGGGAAATGATATCAACCCACCACTGGCCTCCTTCTCCTACTTCTCCTTCCTATCACCCACACTCACCAAATCCTCACCCTGCTTTAACAGTTAACAGCTGACTCCTCCTATTGACATCACAACACAGGCCCTATGAAATTATCTCCCCTCTCGTTTACGTCACTGACCATCCCCCCCTCGCAGACCCGCCCCCCCCAACCCGGCAAGTACAGTTTTTTAAAAAGTGGCAACTTTAGCTTAAATAAAAATGTTTTACAGAAATGTATTAACAAATAAGTAGTCGTAGCTAGTGATGGGCAATTTGTCCTGCTCTGATTCATCAAAAAATTAGTGAATTTCCAGTGAAATTCGCGAAATTTTATTTTGCCGTCCGCACCAATTTTGATGCCTGTGTCAATTCTGCCGCTCGCGTTAACGCTGACGTTAAAGTCAATGGGGTACATTTATCAAAGAGTGAAGGTCCGCCACTAGAGTGAAATTCCGCAGCTCTCAATTACAGTGCTACGCAATATGTTGGCGCTATATAAATACATGTTAATAATAAAATAATAATTAATTTCTATGGGATTTTGAAAGGCGTATTTATCAATGGGTGAAAGTGAAAGTTCACCCTTTGATAAATACGCCTATAAAAATCTCATAGAAATGAATGGAGAGTGGCGGAATTTCACTCTAGTGGCGGAACTTCACTATTAACTTCACTCTTTGATAAATATACCCCAATGGGCGTCCGAATAATGATTACGCACAGCGGTTTTGACGCAATCGACTTTCCCAACGTGTATTTTCCCGCAAATTTATTCGCCGACGGCAACACATGGAAATTTGCTGAAAATTTGTGCCTGCGAATTTATTCACCCATCACTAGTCACGGCATGGATACTGAACTAAATCTGTTATCCGGAAATCTGTTATCCAAAAAGCTCCAAATACAGAATGGCAAACACCCATAGACTCCATTTTATGCAAATAATCCACATTTGTTAAAATGATTTAATTTATCTCTGTAATAATAAAACAGTACCCTGTACTTGATCCCAAATAAGATATAATTAAAGCTGGCCATAGAGGCAAAGATCCGATCGTACAAATCCTCGATTCTTACAATTTTTGGACTGTGTGTGGAGAGTCCCGACATTTTTCGTCCCACGGAGATCGTTCATTTGGACGATCGGACAGGTTAAACGATTTCTGTCGGCTGCCGATAATTTCTCTGCATCTATTGCCGATCTGATGATTTTCAGTGGGAGACTGTCACTGGCTTTTGTCGGACATAAACTTTGGTACGATTTCTGTCAGGGGCAGAACATCGTCTGATCTGTTCTTTTACTACTTTATTTAAACTGATGGTTAGTGGCAGGTTCGGGTCCTTTCGTTCCTCCGGATATTGCAGGTAAATCTGCACCAGCTTAATCAAAATTGGAAATAAAGCCTAATGGGTTTATTTAATGTTTTTCTAGTAGACTTAAGGTGTAAAGATCCTAATTACAGAAAGATCTGTTATCCAGAAAACCCCACATCCCGAGCATTCTGGATAACAGGTCCCATACCTGTACTGATAAACTTATGAGAATTGGTAAAATACTCAGGAAAGCCGAAATTCCGCCAGACTCACTCCTTTTTATAAACTTGCGCAACGGCGCCCCCCGCCCCTTTCCATGATGTTCGGGAGGGGCGGGCGAGCGCTGGTATATAGATAGGAGTAACGGTGAACGGGTTAGGGCAGTGATCCCCAACCAGTAGCTCGTGAGCAACATGTTGCTCTCCAACCCCTTGGATGTTGCTCTCAGGGTCCTCAAAGCACGTGCATTATTTTTGAATTCCAAGCTTGAAAAGTTAACATTGCATAAAAACTAAGTATAGTGCCAAATAGAGCCTCTTGTAGGCTGACAGTCCACATAGGGGCTACCAAATGGCCAATCATAACCCGTATCTGGCACCCCAATGGACTTTTCATGCTTGTGTTGCTCCCCAATTCTTTTTACATTTTAATGTGGCTCACGGTTTAAAAAGGTTGGGGACCCCTGGGCTAGGGTCAAGTTTTTCTTGACCCGCACATCACCACTGGGGTAGCATAAGTTCTGCCTTCAAAATCCTCTACTCTAGCTTACAATTTTCTTGCTTTTTAAGATTTTATTGTTAGCACAATTTCATGTTTACCCAACTAGTAAAAAAAAAAGGACTTCTCTCTAATTAAGCTTGTCTGATAGTGATACAAACATTTTTTTTTTTACAAATGCTCAAAACCTTTCAAAGCCTTCCTTTGATGCGGGATCATGAATCATTGTCTTCAATCTAGAGAAAAGTTCTAAAAGATTTATTTGGCAGATAACTGGATACTGCTGATCAACGGCACAGGGCAGAGCACACAAAGATCAGAGCTGTTCTAAAGAATGGCTCCGGGCCTTTGTCAAATTTACTTTGGACACCAACCAGCTTCAAGGTTTATTCGTCAAATGTACAGCATGCGATGAAAGCAGCTGAGTCAGTAACAAAAAGAAGTGCTAACAGGAATGGCATCAGTCACTATATAAATATATAGTCTCGGGGTTGGAAGCCAAATTTCAGATCCTAGAGACATGGAGGCAGCTGCACAGAGCATGGAACGTAAGAGAGACCTTTGTAGTAAACAGCAGGGACACAGCAGATGGAGAGTCCATGGAGATGGAAGGAGAAGCTTGTTGAAAAGTCTAACCCTCTTTCAGATTTCCCCCCTGGAGCCTGAACATTGGGCCCAGGTAACTTATTAAAGACATGAATTGTTTTTTCTTTTGGATCAAAAATCAAATACTTTATGGCTAATCAGAGGATAACATGAAGTGCATCCTGTCGTCCAAGCCTTCTGTATTTTTCTCTTTGAAATAACGACATTTTCATCAAAGTGTAAAAAAACTCATTTGTCTACACTGTACCCAAGAATCCGGGAAACGCACTGCTCTTCTTGTTGCCCGAATCTTACAATTTCCTGCCGAAAGGTTAAAATATTGTTTTAAACTACGAACTTAATACAAGATAAAAACTGAATAATGAAGATGGAGTCAACCCTATGTGAGCTAGCACCATAAAGATGTAGCAAATGTTCTTCCAACTCAGAATGACGCAGGGAAATGAATTTATCAATTTTTGAGTTCGCATTTTCCGGATAACGGATCTTTCTGTATTTTGGATCTTCATACCTTAACTCTACTAGAAAATCATATAAATAAATAACCCCAATAGGCTGGTTTTGCTTCCAATAAGGATTATTTATTATTATTTACTTTTTATTATTACAGAGAAAAAGGAAATCATTTTTAAAAATGTGGATTATTTGGATAAAATGGAGCCCATGGAAGATGGCCTTCCCACAATTCGGAGCTTTCTGGATAACAGGTTTCCGGACCCCTTACCTGTAAATATATTTATACAGGTAGGGGACCGGTTATCCAGAAGGCTTGGGACCTGGGTTTTTCCAGATAACAGATATTTACGTATTTTGGATCTTCGTACCTTAAGTCTACTAGAAAATCATGTAAACATTAAATAAACCCAATAGGCTGTTTTTGCCTCCAATAAGCATAAATTATATCTTAGTTGGGATCAAGTACACGCTACTGTTTTATTATTACAGAGAAAAAGGAAATCATTTTTAAAAATTTGGATTATTTGGATAAAATGGAGTCTATGGGAGACGGTCTTTCCGTAATTCAGAGCTTTGTGGAACATGGGTTTCCAGATAACGGATCCCATACCTGTATACATTGTACTACAGTTGTGATATCATATAAACGTAAATGGGGTAATGTGATAAAAGGGACTTTGTTTGCTCAGGAGCAGGAACCCATAGCAAACCAATCAGCAGGTAGACTATACTGGTCACCTGTATTAATATGACTCTTTATTAAGTTTGCTGCTGATATACAGATGGAGCAAAGATGCAAACGACATCACTTTAGGCTGTTTCAGTGTCACTAAAAGAACACAACATGCTCGTATTTATATATAATACACAAAAGCCGTGAATATCTTGTAAATTATATCCTTATAAACGGTGAGTAGTGATGTCATCAGTTATAAACGGTGAGTAGTGATGTAATTTCTGTCACATGACTCACTAAAATTTGTGTATTATAATTAATAAAGTACCCCCCAGTTGTAAAATATGAGGATATTAGAAGTTACCTCGGAGTTCCATGACCTGTATAAAAACACTCGGCCTTGTGTTTTTATATGGTCATGAAACTCCTCGGTAACTTATAATATCCTTATATTTTACAAGAGGGGGTACT
Organism: Xenopus laevis; assembly: GCF_017654675.1. Taxonomy (NCBI): domain Eukaryota; kingdom Metazoa; phylum Chordata; class Amphibia; order Anura; family Pipidae; genus Xenopus; species Xenopus laevis. The sequence goes on along the minus strand of NC_054379.1, from coordinate 14,992,161 downwards.
TTATTCACTATATAATGGGGTACTGCCCTATTTACGTTGTATTCAAGAATAACTAGAGAAAGTACAAAAAAAATTGGCACTTAGACGTTGTTGCCAGTTTTAGCCTCCAATCCATGTGATCACTGGAGCTGGCATGAACCACCCTAGGGTCTAGTAGAAAGCATAATTATAACCAGTGATATCCAGTATCTGTTTTTTTTTTCTCTGTGTAAAATGCATCTGGACTTTCCTAATAAGCTGCTAGCTCATCACGCTTATTGAATCACTACAAAGCAAAATATGTGCAACTACATGCAAAGAATTTAAGAGAAAAGGGGGAATGTGGGTTTTCTAAGGACAGTCCAGGACTTTAGTATTTATATTTAAGCCCATAAAAGTAATCCTATCTGTACAAACTGCTTTTGTTTGTGCGCTGGTACCAAACTGTGGCAGGCACTGCTCCGGAGCATCTGGTTCCTATCAGAGCTCAATGTTATGGCACTTATCAACCTAAAGGGCTCATAACCTTCTGGGCCTATTTAACACTTACACTCGTGCAAAGGATAAAAATATTACAATCGATGGGTTTCTGCCTTCTGGTTTTCTCAAGTAGAGTAACATATTAAATAACACTCCAAGGGGAATGTCCATTGTTTATAGATTGTGGACCTGGTTTAAGGAGAGAAAAACGAATGATTAGTCTGGGCTGCATTATATAGTACGAAGCGTCGGGGAGACCCAAGTAGTTACTGAGTAAGTCAAAGTTAAACAACATGCTATCAGTGCTGATGGAGTAACAACTCCCAGATTCTGTTGAAGCTTGATTTAGAACTTCTTATGGCCACACAGTCCAACACCAGGCCTTCAGTATTGCAATATGGAGACTCCTTCAGGCTGTATAATAGAGCCTTAAGCATAACCCACGAGAGGGTTTATTTGCTAATAGAGGGCTAAATTGAAAAAACAAAAACATCAATGCAACTGTCCTTACCCCAGAATGCAGCACTCTCTTCCCACAGAAGAGACTATTATTCCCACTGCTACTATAGGCACCATCTCTCCCTACTATACCTGCTATCCCACAGTCACACTCCCTTCCCAGAGACTATTACTCCACTGTTACTATAGGCACCATCTCTCCCTACTATACCTGCTATCCCACAGTCACACTCCCTTCCCAGAGACTATTACTCCACTGTTACTATAGGCACCATCTATCCCTACTATACCGGCTATCCCACAGTCACACTACCTTCGCAGAGCCTATTATCCCACTGTTACTATAGGCACCATCTCTCCCTACTATACCTGCTATCCCACAGTCACACTCCCTTCCCAGAGACTATTATCCCACTGTTACTATAGACACCATCTCTCCCTACTATACCTGCTATCCCACAGTTACACTCCCCTCCCAGAGACTATTATCCACTGTTACTATAGGCACCATCTCTCCCTACTATATTTGCTATCCCACAGTCACATTCCCTTCCCAGAGACTATTATCCACTGTTACTATAGGCACCATCTCTCCCTACTATACCTGCTATCCCACAGTCACACTACCTTCCCAGAGACTATTATCCCACTGTTACTATAGTCACCATCTCTTCCTACTATACCTGCTATCCCACAGTCACACTTCCTTCCCAGAGACTATTATCCACTGTTACTATAGACACCATCTCTCCCTACTATACCTGCTATCCCACAGTCACACTCCCTTCCCAGAGACTATTATCCCACTGTTACTATAGGCACCATCTCTCCCTACTATCCCACAGGCACTCTCCCTTCCCAGAGACTATTATCCACTGTTACTATAGGCACCATCTCTCCCTACTATACCTGCTATCCCACAGTCACACTCCCTTCCCACAGACTATTATCCACTGTTACTATAGACACCATCTCTCCCTACTATACCTGCTATCCCACAGTCACACTCCCTTCCCAGAGACTATTATCCACTGTTACTATAGACACCATCTCTCCCTACTATACCTGCTATTCCACAGTCACACTCCCTTCCCAGAGACTATAATCCACTGTTACTATAGGCACCATCTCTCCCTACTATACCTGCTATCCCACAGTCACAATCCCTTCCCAGAGACTATTATCCACTGTTACTATAGACACCATCTCTCCCTACTATACCTGCTATCCCACAGTCACACTCCCTTCCCAGAGACTATTATCCACTGTTATTATAGGCACCATCTCTCCCTACTATACCTGCTATCCCACAGTCACACTCCCTTCCCAGAGACTATTATCCACTGTTACTATAGACACCATCTCTCCCTACTATACCTGCTATCCCACAGTCACACTCCCTTCCCAGAGACTATAATCCACTGTTACTATAGGCACCATCTCTCCCTACTATACCTGCTATCCCACAGTCACACTCCCTTCCCAGAGACTATTATCCACTGTTACTATAGGCACCATCTCTCCCTACTATACCTGCTATCCCACAGTCACACTCCCTTACCAGAGACTATTATCCACTGTTACTATAGGCACCATCTCTCCCTACTATACCTGCTATCCCACAGTCACACTCCCTTCCCAGAGACTATTATCCCACTGTTACTATAGGCACCATCTCTCCCTACTATACCTGCTATCCCACAGTCACACTCCCTTCCCAGAGACTATTATCCACTGTTACTATAGGCACCATCTCTCCCTACTATCCCACAGCCATACTCCCTTAAAGGCATCTCTGCACCATAATACAACACAGTCCCTGCTTTATCTATTTTTTTTCTGGAAGTTTTGTTTTCATAAATAATTTGCAGAACTCCAATTGTGTTTGAGACTTGCCAGGACAATGAAATCTATCAATATGAAAGGAATGAAGTAAAAACAAAATAAATGCATAAAATGTTTTATTGCAATGGCAGAAGAGAACATATTTAAAAGTAATGCAGTGAATGATTAACATCTCTCTTGCTGGTAATATTATCAAGTAACTTGGCAAGGAGGCTGTTTGTAGGTTACTGGCAGGGTTTGGCTTGGAACACTTTTATGGGGCTATGACTCTTAACAGTAATTAAAAAAAAACAGCAGAGGGGAAATCCATGGCCAGCGTCCCACTCCTGCTGAATCAGTGTTGGTCGGGCTGCTGACCCTGCCTATGAAGACATCTGGGAGCAGAGTTTCATAAAGGACATGCTAATTATCATCAATGCATACCTCCCTCAGAAAAACACAATTGCGGCTCCTCATTTATGGGAAAACCCAAAACGGATGATTCATCCTGGGGTTTGTAAGAATGAGGGGTAAAAAATCATGAAACAACCTCAGAACTGTAGCAACGCAGCAATAAGGCCTTTGAAACATTAAAAAAAATGTTCCTTCATTTTAATTTTATTAGTGTTCTTGTAAAGATGTAGAACAGTGGAGGATTTGTGCTTATCATTTATCAAGACGTAGCCCGAAAAATGTGTTGATTAGAAGCATGGGAGCAGCAGTGAGGAGGAGTATCTGGTGACTGGATGATTGGTCTATGGTGCATATTTCACATTACAACGTGCATGTTTACTACATGTAGCTTTCTGTTGTTTTTAAAGAAAATGCTGCTGTCATTTACTGTCCTACATGTTAACCCTTATTGTTGACCAAGATAAAAAAAAACCAAAAACAACCCTTTAAATGACAATAAAACGTACCTTAAAGGAGAACTAAAGCCTAACTAAAGAAGTAGGTAGAAATGTTGTACATTATGTTTTGTGCTTCTGTACCAGCCCAAGGCAACTCTTTAGCTGTAAAGATCTGTGTCTCCAAAGATGCCCCAGTAGCTCCCCATCTTCTTTTCTGCTGATTCACTGCACATAAGAGTCCTGTGCGGGTCCATTTTTTGGAACCCGTACCCCACCCCACAACCTGCAATCCGCAACCCGGACCCGCATTCTTACCTGCTTGGACCCGCAGGTACCTTATCCGCAACCCGAACCAGCTGACCATCAAGAATCATTAAGTGCTGTCATTGTAAACCGGAAGTGACGAAGTAGATCAGAAAAAAGGAGTAAATATCGCTATTTAGAAGACTCGCGGCCCAACCCACAAACCTGCAGAACCGCGTCTACACCCACACCCGGGAACTTCTACCCACAACGTCAGGGTACTGCAGGTTTTTGCAGGTACCCGACCCGCTGCAGGACTCTACTGCACATGCTCTGTGCTGCTGTTGCTTATTGAGCTTAGGGGACCCACTCGCAATATACAGTACAGTATTGCTGTTTTAGCCTATGGGGGACCTCTTAGAACCTATTTGGAGTCGATTGGTGGACTTTGAAAAATTTAAGGCTTTTTGCGGAAAAAAGCTGAATCAAATTTGATCGAATGTGCTATTCCTTCGATTCGAATTTGGCCGACTTATTCAATTGAAACGGACCTATTCAACCAAAAAACAAAAAACCCACTTAATTTCAGTTGGTCTTTTTCAATTCGAAATTCGACCCTTGTTAAATATATCAATTTAAAGCCGTTTACAGGGTCGGCGACCCCCCCTTCCCAGAGCTGATTTAGAAGGTGGAAAAATTACACTTTACACTTTATTATTAGCAAAACGGTGACACATAGAAAATAGAAAGTAATTAGAAAAAGTTGTAATTTCTGGTGATCCATCTGAAAACAACTAGTTGTTTGAAGGTGAACAACCCCTTTAACTTATAGCAGCCACTAAAAAAGGCAAAGTGTAAGTCATTTGTCCTATCCGGGTGCACATGGGATGTCTTTTCTTCTCTTTTTTAATTCAGTCATATACCGTATATACTCAAGTATAAGCCGTCCCGAGTATAAGCCGAGGTACCTAATTTTACCTCCAAAAACTGGGAAAGCTTATTGACTCGAGTATAAGCCAAGGGTGAGAAATGCAGCAGCTTCTGGTAAGTTTGAATCAAAAAATTGAGGGTTTCTGCTCCCATTGGAGGTGCCGGCGTCTCGTTTTTGGATGCCGGCGACCATTCTTGGACGCCGGCGAACATTCTTGGAGACTATTCTTGAACGCCGGCGACTATTCTTGGAAGCCTGCGACTATTCTTAGGCGCCGGCGACCGTTTATGCTCTTGAGCCGAGTATAAGCCGAGGTTGAGTTTTTCAGCATATTTTGGGGGCTGAAAAACTCGGCTTATACTCGAGTATATACGGTATGTATATGTATCACTGGTTTTCGGAAAGCTGCATCAATTCATGAAATACAAAATTAATAAGAATATATGAAAAACTCAATCAATTGCATTTGAGGTTAAATTCAAATATTGCTTTTTGCATGCAATTGGTTGAGATTGTCATGTGATCTTATTAATTTTGTATTCATTTATGTTTTTGGGCTTTCTGCATTATGTCTATGAATAAGGACCGGAAGGGTTCAAAACGCGTCAGACATAATGTATCCAACTTCTAATGTGCATTTTAAAAGTGATCTATATATCACTAGTGATGGGCGAATTTGCGCCGTTTCGCCGAAAAATTGGCGAATTTCGCAAAACGGCGAAAAATTCGCGAAACGTCGCTTTTTGACGTCAGCGCCTGTTTTTGCCGCGAATTTTCACGGGCGTTTTGCGAATTTATTCGCTGGCGGCGAATCACGCAAATTCACCGCGAATTTGCGCCTGGCGAATAAATTCGCCCATCACTATATATTACAGAAGACGTGGCATATTTCTTGTTCTACTGCTACAAATTGCTCTGTTCTGTACCAGGACATGTTCATATAGCCTAAAAAGCATCTTTTCCGGTCCCCTCCTATTTATCTTCCTGGGTGTCATTCACACCAGTCTGCTAGGGTCAGCATATGATATATGACATTTCAGGGAAAAGAAACAATGTAAAAGCCATAAAATAAAAAAAAAGACTAACTGCACAGTACAATCCCAATACGCACCTCGTTTAAGAAGTTAATTTTAAGGTGGAGTTGGAACTTCCAGTAGAAGTACACAAACATCAGGCTCATCTACAACACTGACCACATGGAAAGAATTTCAAATTTAGGATGGGTTAGAATTTAGGATGGATTAGAGGTTTTCTATAAAAGAGATGTTTGGCCAAAAGGCATTTACCAGCAGATTTAGGGAGATGAACGATTTAAAAAAATAACTACCAGATGGCACTTACCGAGTTGGAGCAGTTGGAAAGATTACTTTGATATGTTTGAATGCCAAGTCTTGCTTTAAGATTTCCCTTATCCATGATTTAATTCCTTGACCCGAATGTCCTAGAGTCACAAAAAAGAAGGGCTAAAGATTATGCAATATGGCAAATACATTGTTTTCTAAAAACATAAAAGACATCCTTTTCAAAATCTCTAATGGGATCCTCATTAAGGCAACAGCTGGGCAATATCTCTTTCCAAAAGTCTCAATATTCCTCCTCCAACTATGGGGAAGTTAGAGTTGAGATGGATTAGCACCTTTAAGTTAACTTTTAGTATGTTATAGAATGGCCAATTTTAAGAAACTTTTCAATTAGCACTCATTATTTGTTTTTTTTATTGTTTTTTAATGATTTGCCTTCTTCCGATCTTTCAAATGGGGGTCACTGACCCCTTCTAAAAACAAATGCTTTGTAAGGCTACACATTAATTGTTATTGCTACTTTTTATTACTCATCTTTCTATTCAAACCCTCCTTTGCGAAAGATTTGGCTGAACACCGAACCAAACCCGAATTTGCATATGCAAATTAGGAGTGGGAAAACATTTTTTACTTCCTTGTTTTGTGGCAAAAAGCCACCTGATTTCCCTCCCTGTCCCTAATTTGAATATGCAAATTAGGATTCGGTTTGGCCTGGCAGAAGGATTCGCCCGAATCCTGCTGAAAAAGGCAGAATCCTAGTCGAATCCTGAACCGAATCCTGGATTCGGTGCATCCCTAGTATTCTGGGCAACAGTACACTATTTCCATTTACTTCTGTACAGTGATATACTGTTAGTTTTCAATTATCTTTTCCTTTAAAGCGTAACACAACAGTTAAATCATATAGTAGTGCTTATTGTAACATTTGCTTCCAGTTCAAGGCTCCACCTTTAAATAAGGTCAAATAACTAAAATGGTCTCCAAAATTGATGTTTCAGCATTCAAAATTCCATTGCCCAAAAGTATGTGCTAGATTCAACCCAATCTTGGGGAATATATATATATATTTTTTTTTTTTTAGGGCCAGTAGTAGTGGACAGGTGTTTGGGGTATATTTCTCCGGGACTGCAATGAGATGATTCTATTGATTGTTTTCTGTAACGGACCTAAGGTGATGATGCCACTTAAGTCTGAATTAATCTTTAATATATTAAGGACAACTATGAACAAAAGTGCATATTTGACCATGACTTGACAAGTGCACTGATTTGACATGGAAGGAAATTCAAGCAAGGGAGAGTCAGTTGACTCGAGGGTATGAAAATGATCACATTGGCTATGGTCTAGTGGCAGAGAATTAGCCTGGACCATAGTTTCTCCAAACAATTTTTTTGCACTGATCTTTAACGACTGTTTCCTTTATTGTTACACTTTATATTATAAAAAGTGATTAGCCTTCTAGAACAGTTAATCCAATTATAAATGAAATGCAAATAGGTCCTAGATGCAGATGTCTAAACTAGGGATGCAAGCATATGATCCCCCCCCCACACTTTTTTTCCCCTTTCGCTCCCCTTATTTGTATATGCAAATTAAGAATCGGTTCAGTATTCAGTCTAACCTTTCACGAAGGATTTGGCCGAATCCCAAATAGTGGATTCAGTGCATCCCTGGTTTAAACACATCTAAATGATCTGTAAATTAATCACTGCAAGGGGGGGTTATTTACTAAACTCCGAATAAAAAAATCACGAAAAATTCATTTTTTTTTCTCATAAAATCAGAAAATCCAGCATGTCAGACCTGTCGAGGTTGCATATGAGTCAATGGGAGAAGTCCCAATAATTTTTTGATGTGCGCTGGGTTTTGTGCAATACCCCAGAGTTTTCGGGTGAAAATTCTGAAAAAAATCGGATGAAAAATCCAAAAACAAATCGCAAAAATCTGATTTTTTTCCTGTAAAGCAAATTTTCGGGAAAATTTAATAATAAATAAGCTCAAAAAGCCAGAGCAGATTTGATCAGAGTTTGTAGCAGAAAATATTGAGATAAATTCGGACTTTGATAAATAACCCCCTTAAAGGGATACTGTCATGGGAAAAAAAAAAATTTTTCAAAATGAATCAGTTAATAGTGCTGCTCCAGCAGAATTCTGCACTGAAATCCATTTCTCAAAAGAGCAAACAGATTTTTTTTATATTCAATTTTGAAATCTGACATGGGGCTAGACATTTTGTCAATTTCCCAGCTGCCCCAAGTCATGTGACTTGTGCTCTGATAAACTTCAATCACTCTTTACTGCTGTATTGCAAGTTGGAGTGATATCACCCCCCTCCCTTTTCCCCCCAGCAGCCAAACAAAAGAACAATGGGAAGGTAACCAGATAGCAGCTCCCTAACACAAGATAACAGCTGCCTGGTAGATCTAAGAACAACACTCAATACTAAAAACCCATGTCTCACTGAGACACATTCCGTTACATTGAGAAGGAAAAACAGCAGCCTGCCAGAAAGCATTTCGCTCCTAAAGTGCTGGCACAAGTCACATGACCAGGGGCAGCTGGGAAATTGACAAAATGTCTAGCCCCATCTCAGATTTCAAAATTGAATATAAAAAAAGTCTGTTTGCTCTTTTGAGAAATGGATTTCAGTGCAGAATTCTGCTGGAGTAGCACTATTAACTGATGTGTTTTGAAAAAAAACATGTTTTCCGATGACAGGATCCCTTTAATGAATGCAATCCTTAGCAGCAGTGGAGAAATCTTTTATGCAGTAACAGCTTTACCCTTTATTGCTTGTTTGGCCACTACTATAGTCGTTATTATATTTTCCCACTTTCAGGCGACACAAATCAGAAAAGGCATCCAAACACAATTAAAGAGCGTGCTTGAAACTCTAAAGATTCATTTTGCAGTGGTTAAAACGGAGGTGAACATGACTCATGCCTCTGCCATTTAATAACGACCCACCCAGTTCTAATTTGATAATATAAACATGCATTCCTCTAAACGAATAACACAATGAGACAGCCACTCAGTTAAAAGTGAACTGCTAATTGCAACAATAATGAAAACGATGGTTCATTAAAGAACGTGCTAACTTTTTGGCAATGTGTTTAGAAAATCTACAATATACAAGTTTGGGTGGTAACAACTTGAAACACCTTCATATAGACTTATCCTCAAGTAGATAATAGGATTTAAACAAGATTCCTTGTAATAGCCAAGTGCAATATTGATACTATAGAAGTTTTGGTAGAAGACTGTGCTCTTTGCTACCCCTTGTACTTGTCTTCTTTCTTACCATCATCTTTTTACTACAATAACAAACTGGCAGTTCAATAAGTTGCAGTTGAAGACTTATTCAAGTACCGTATGTTTTTGTTACATTACTTAAAGGGGAGCCGTCAACCAAAAAAAATGTTCAAAATCCTATTTTATCAAATGAGTCAAGCAAAATGAACTTCCATTACATGGTATAAATTATTTGAATCTTTTTTCCTTCAGTCTGGGAATTCATAATTATAGCAAGCATGAAGCAGCCATTTTGTGGACACTGTTATTAAGGCAAGCCTTGTATCATCTCAGAATCTTGTTTGTCCACCAGCATCTGTCTCTTTTCAGTCTGTCTTCATGCAGGAGTTGGGAGCCTGCTTTTGAATGGTCCAGTGCAGCCTTTAGGGGGCTCCTTTTGCCTAGAAGATGTGTTAGAGCTCAGCTTTTTAAGGTCACCGGGGCTCCTTTTGCCTAGGCCCTAGAAGATGTATTAGAGCTCACTGTTTTAATCCTGTTTCTCTACATGCAGGATTCGTGTAAAAGTCAGTTATTTTGTTAGGTTTTACTTGTGCTGAAGTCAGTTATGTGAGTAAGTGCTAATACATCTGCTAGAAAAGGGAATCCCTGCCTAAAAGATATATTGGATCTAACTGTCAATGAAAATCGGACACCCCTGAATGAAGAGAAAATGAAGAGAGACAGATGCTGAGAGAAGTTTAGATTATTTTAAATATTTAGCAGGTTTCTTATTTCAGTGTGATGAAACGGATATTACATTTTCATTTTGTGTACAGTAGGGATGTTTGTGATTTAAGGTTCACATTGACTATTATGGAAATGTTGCAGTTACCTAGGTGGCGGAGCTAGATTGCATCTTGTTAAATTGCTTAAACCACTATTATAAATTCCCCAGGACCACAAAAAAGACCTTGATTGTCTCAGACAATCTCCCCTCTTGCCCACTAACTTTAACTTGCCTGATGGTGCTGCCCTCCTGCCCCTTAACTGCAGTTAGCACTGGATTTCCAATCAATATCGTGACCCTTCTTGCTCTAGCCCGGGGTTTCACATAAGCATAAAAACAGTCTCTGAGGATGCCAAATAAGGGCTGTGATTGTCTATTTGGAAACCAATATTTGGACTAATTACCTACAGGAGGCTCTATTTGGCAGTGCTCATGGTTTTTATGCAACTGAGACTTGCCTCCAAATCCAGGAATTCAAAAATAAGCACCTGCTTTGAGGCCACCAGGAACAACATCCATGGGGTTGGTGAGCAACAAGTTGCTAGCGAGCCACTGGTTGAGGATCACTGCTTTAGCATGTGTGTCCTGGGTTGAAGTTAATGACCCCATACTTACATTTATAACATTTACATTTAGTTGTATACCTGAATAGGGGTGCTGAAATAAGGTTTTTTCACACCAACAACTTCACAGAAGAAAAATTCATAATAATAACATAATTAATAACATAAGTTTGGTATATATTATGTATATAACCACTGCAAGTAGCATTTATGTAGCTACACTGCAATGGTACGGAGATGAAGGAAGTGGCGAGATGCCACGAAACGCGTCAATTGTGGGGGTGATATAACATCCATGTAATGTATTGACGGTTTTAATGGATATCTAATAAACACAGTTTTAATTTTCTCGACCACCGTGTGCTCCGTACCATTGTCTTCATTGCTGTCTAGTTCATCTGATTCCGGGGACGTAATCAACGTGTAGCACAGGTGTCTGTCTGGATTCACGGGACATGTTGGGGTGAGTGCTCGCATGTTGTGCCTACTACAACTATGTAGCTACACTGACTTCAAGTTCTTGAGAAGCATGCTGATTGGTACAGATGCCATATAATCCCATAATTATTAGGAAAGTGGATAGGGTAATTTGTCGTCCGGATCGCTACAACCGAACAGTTTGCTGTCTACCTGGTGCCAGGGTTCGGCATGTGGTTGATCGGATAGACAAATTATTGGGTGGGGCTGGGCACGACCCAGCTGTCTTAGTGCATATCGGTACTAATGACAAAATAAATGGTAGATGGAAGACCTTAAAGAATGATTTCAGGGATCTAGGCTCTAAGATCAAGGAAAGGTCTTCCAATGTAATCTTTTCTGAAATTTTGCCTGTGCCACGTGCAAGTTTAGGAAAACAGCGGGAGATTAGGGAGCTTAATGCGTGGCTCAAGTCTTGGTGCAGGAAGGAAGGGTTTGGGTTCCTAGAGCACTGGGCTGACTTTTCGTTGGGGTACAACCTATATAGCCGTGACGGTTTGCACCTCAATGGAAGGGGGTCCGCGGTGCTAGGGGAAAGAATGGCTAAGAGGTTGGAGGAGTGTTTAAACTAGGCAAGAGGGGGGTGGGTGAGATAAAGGATTATGGGGAAGCTAGTGTAGACGGGGTAGTGGGGTTAGTAAGGGGTCATGGGGGAGGAGTGAGGGGGGCATACAGTTTACCAGCTAAGGAGGTCCCTCTGTTACAAGGAAAACAGAATAATACTAACTTAACGTATAATTCTTCACTAAGTAATGCACATTTCAAAAGTAAAAGTAGTAACCTCCGCTGTTTGCTGGCAAATGCACGGAGTTTGTCAGGTAAAATGGGAGACCTAGAATTAATTGCATGCTCTAAAAATTATGATATAATTGGTATCACTGAGACCTGGTGGGATGAAACATGTGACTGGATTGTGAATTTAAATGGTTACACCCTTTTTAGGAGGGACAGAGGGATTAAAAAGGGTGGAGGAGTGGGTTTGTATGTAAAGCCTGAATTAAAGCCATGCGCTAAAGAAATAAAAATAGCTGGTACTGGTGAGGGTGTAGAATCACTCTGGGTAGAGATTTCGACTGGGCAAAAGGTATCAAAAAGAATTATCATTGGTGTATGCTATAAACCACCTCGTATAAGTGTCGAGTATGAAGCCCAGCTACTCTTGCAGATACAAGCGGCTTCACAGCTGGGTCAAGTTGTTGCTATGGGTGACTTCAATTATCCAGACATTGACTGGGGTAATGGGGTTGCTAAGACAGAAAAAGCTAATAGGTTTGTAAATATGCTGAATGACAACTTTTTATTCCAGCTCGTTCAAGAACCTACTAGGAATAACTCTCTTTTGGACCTTGTAATAACTAACAATACTGAACTCATCTCTAACATTTGTGTGGGTGAGCATTTAGGGAATAGTGATCATAACATGGTCTCCTTTGAGATTCTGTTGCAGAAGCAATTCTATAAGGGAGTAACTAAAACACTAAATTTCAGACGTGCAAACTTTGACAGTATAAGGGCATCTCTGCAACATATTAAGTGGGAAATGCTTTTCACAGGGTTAAACACAGAACAAAAATGGGAAGTCTTTAAAATGCTGCTTAATAAATATACTTGTCAGTATATTCCACTTGTAAGCAAGGAACGTCGTTGCAAAGCAAAACCTTTTTGGTTCAATAGAAGCGTTGGTGTTGAGGTGGGTAAGAAAAGACGTGCTTTTAAGGCTTTCAAGTTAGCTGGTACAGCCGAAACATTTATAAGGTACAAGGAGGCCAATAAATCATGCAAAGAAGCTATAAGGCAAGCTAAAATTGCTATAGAAAAGGATATTGCAGCAAGCAGTAAAAAAAATCCCAAATTATTTTTTAAATATGTCAATAGTAAAAAAATGAAGCAGGAAGGGGTGGGACCCTTACTATCAGAGGGGGATCAGCTGGTTGATGAAAACAAAATAAAAGCGCAGATTCTGAACTCGTATTTTTCATCTGTTTACACAAATGAAGAACCAGTAAGTGAAGGTTTCCTTCTTAACACTCCCAATTCTAGTAATACAACTAATGATGCATGGTTCACACAAGAAGAAATTCAAAAGAGACTTGAACAGGTTAAGATTAACAAAGGTCCAGGGCCAGATGGTATTCATCCCAGGGTAATTAGCGAGCTTAGCTCTGTGATTGCCAAACCTCTTTACTTAATTTTTCAGGATTCATTGAGATCTGGTATTGTGCCAAGAGACTGGCGAATTGCTAATGTGGTGCCTCTATTCAAAAAAGGATCCCGTTCTCAGCCTCAAAACTATAGGCCAGTTAGTCTGACGTCAGTATTAGGAAAGCTTTTCGAAGGGTTAATAAAGGATAAGATACTGGACTTCATAGCAAATCATAATACTATGAGTTTGTGCCAGCATGGTTTTATGCGTAATAGATCTTGCCAGACTAACTTAATTTCTTTTTACGAGAATGTAAGTAGAGACCTCGATTCTGGGATGGCAGTGGATGTGATTTACTTAGACTTTGCTAAAGCATTTGATACAGTGCCACACAAAAGGTTACTGGTTAAATTAAGGAATGTTGGCCTGGAACATAGTATTTGTACCTGGATAGCGAACTGGCTAAAAGATAGACTACAAAGAGTGGTGGTAAATGGAACATTTTCTAATTGGACCAGTGTTGTTAGTGGAGTACCGCAGGGCTCTGTACTAGGTCCCTTGCTTTTCAACTTGTTTATTAATGACCTGGAGGTGGGCATTGAAAGTACTGTTTCTATTTTTGCAGATGATACTAAATTGTGCAGAACTATAGGTTCCATGCAGGATGCTGCCACTTTGCAAAGTGATCTGTCTAAACTGGAAAACTGGGCAGCAAACTGGAAAATGAGGTTCAATGTTGATAAATGCAAGGTTATGCACTTTGGCAAAAATAATATAAATGCAAGTTATACACTAAATGGCAATGTGTTGGGAGTTTCCTTAAATGAAAAGGATCTAGGGGTCTTTGTAGATAACACGTTGTCTAATTCTGGGCAGTGTCATTCTGTGGCTACTAAAGCAAATAAAGTTCTGTCTTGCATAAAAAAGGGCATTAACTCAAGGGATGAAAACATAATTATGCCTCTTTATAGGTCCCTGGTAAGGCCTCATCTGGAGTATGCAGTTCAGTTTTGGACTCCAGTCCTTAAGAGGGATATAAATGAGCTGGAGAGAGTGCAGAGACGTGCAACTAAATTGGTTAGAGGGACGGAAGACTTAAATTATGAGGGTAGACTGTCAAGGTTGGGGTTGTTTTCTCTGGAAAAAAGGCGCTTGCGAGGGGACATGATTACACTTTACAAGTACATTAGAGGACATTATAGACAAATGTCAGGGGACCTTTTTACCCATAAAGTGGATCACCGTACCAGAGGCCACCCCTTTAGACTAGAAGAAAAGAACTTTCATTTGAAGCAACGTAGAGGGTTCTTCACAGTCAGGACAGTGAGGTTGTGGAATGCACTGCCGGGTGATGTTGTGATGGCTGATTCAGTTAATGCCTTTAAGAATGGCTTGGATGATTTTTTGGACAGACATAATATTAAAGGCTATTGTGATACTAAACTCTATAGTTAATATAGGTATGGGTATATAGAATTTTAATTAAAAGTAGGGAGGGGTGTGTGTATGGATGCTGGGTTTTCATTTGGAGGGGTTGAACTTGATGGACTTTGTCTTTTTTCAACCCAATTTAACTATGTAACTATGTAACTATATGGAGGGCTACAATGTGATTAATTCGTTAAGCCAGTGATCCCCAGCCAGTGACTCCTGAGCAACATGTTGCTCACAAACCCCTTGTCTGTTGCTCCCAGAGGCCTCAAAGCAGGTGCTTATTTTTTAAATCCTGGCTTGGAGGCAAGTTTTGGTTGTATAAAACCAGGTGTACTCCCAAACAGAGCTGCCAGTCCACATATGGACTACCAAATAGCCAATCACAGCCCTTATTTGGCAATCCTGGAAACATTTCCATGCTTGTATTGCTCCCCAACGCTCTTTATAATTGCTTGTGGCACATGGGTGAAAAAAGGTTGTGGACCCCTCCTGTAAGACAGAAGCAAAATACATAGTTCAACCTGATGCTGCACGTAGTCAAAAGTCTTCAGCGCAAAACGTATTCATTGCTCAGGAGAAACATTTTTCTTTTCCCATACCAATTTTTATACTTCTCCTTTCTCCATCACCCCCAAGGAAAGAGCAAAACAGGGTTGTGATGGAAAATGGTCATCATCAATAACTTAAAACCATTCTTTAAGGTCTATAAACCTCTGGAAAATGTTACAGGTTCTTGAATGCAAAGCTTCTTCATGCAAAGACGTGTATTTCAACAGTCATTTTATTTTCATCTCTACAGAGATTAACATAATTTTTATGAGCTTTGAATCCACTTGCTTCGGAAAGCATTAGTATCGGTGTGTTTAGAACAGTGCTGACATTACAAAGCGTATGCCTGCTCATGTGTATCCATCCTATGACTAATTCTACATTAATCATGGGTCAGAAAGTGACAAGCCACAACAGATGCAGCAGAGTGCCCAGATCTAAATGTTTCATGGCCAATAAGAAGCCAAACTTGTGAAGTTCAAAAGCCTTGAGTGTTGACCATTAGGTAGTGACTCACAAACAGCTCCTCATAATCTCAAGCCAATGATCTCATGCCCATTAGAGGCGCCTCGCTCGTTAACGTTGGACTCATTGTACACTATAATTGTCATCTGTTCAAGGTACAAAAAGCAAATCTTTTAATAGACTACATGACTACTCTGACATGTACAGAAGAAATTAACTTCATTGGCAGTGGAGATGCAATCGTTTGAGGTCCAACAAAATGATTAACCAATTAAAGACAATGGAAGGTTGAATCCTTAACAGGAAAAGATTGCTAAATGAGTTAAAGCCTAATTAACTTAGGCTACATCATCACAATGGTCATTTTGCAAACCCTTGATGTCATGCCCATCACTTTTTTTTTTAGAAGAGAGGATAGCATGGACTTCAGAAGAGTTTCTAAGGGTAAGGGCACACGGGCAGATTCGTCGCCTCTGTGACAAATCGTCTCTTGTTCGGGGCAACTGCCTTCCCGCCAGCTATAATGAAAAATCGCCAGCAGGATGGCACTCACGGCGCTTCGTCTACTTCGGAAATGAAGCACCGCGGGTGCTTTCCCGCTGGCAATGTTTCATTATAGCTGGCGGGAAGGCAGTTGCCCCGAACAAGAGACGATTTGTCACAGAGGTGA
Source organism: Xenopus laevis (assembly GCF_017654675.1). NCBI lineage: Eukaryota > Metazoa > Chordata > Amphibia > Anura > Pipidae > Xenopus > Xenopus laevis. Next base: position 14,975,774 of record NC_054379.1, on the reverse strand, counting down.
CGAATCTGCCCGACGGCGGAAGGTAGGGGAAGGCAGTTCGGGATATTGCCAACTAATCTCCACGAATCTGCCCCTGTGCCCTTACCCTTACAAACTTGAACTTAAATGATGCCCAGAAATAGGTTTGAAATACAAAAAAAAACCAACCAAAAACTAGAAGACATCTCTGTAAAGGGATGTCCACCTTTCCACAAAGTCCTACCCAAAGCCGGAAGCAATTTTGGGTATCTGGAGTTGTAAGCGCCAAAAAGTGTGCCAACTACAATACCTTATAACTTTAGATACAAACACCGAAAATAATCAAATCTGATGTAAGAGCTTCTATGAAGGAGGATATGGCAGAAGCAGTTCCGTTTCTAAGAACAATACTTCAGTTGATTTTGGATTGTATTTAAAAGCTATTCTACATATATATGCTGCAGGTTCTGTTAATATGTAAGTTGTTTTGGGTTTAATATATGAATTGTTTTTGGTTTATGTAGTTTCACTTTGATTTTGGTATAGAATTACTAGAGGATGTGGCGTATATTTTTGAGCTATGGAAGTAATGAAATGCCTTGTATGTTGTATATGTAACTTTTTTCAACGGAAAATACCTACATACAGAGGAGTTTCGCAGTTGGAGGTACCATAAACTGAGAAATCGAAGGATTTATGTACTAACTACACAACCCTAGTCCTACCAATGCGGTTGAACCACACACAGCTAAAACACCTTGAATTCCCCACCAAAGATATTGCTGAATATCACACTGAGTATGCGGTTCTGTAAACATAAGAATTTTTAACTAAAAATACAAACCCAAGAATATTGGGTCACGGAGATGACACCTCTGCCTTAGTGTGAAATGTGAGTTTGTGATGTTAAAGAGTACAAGCAACATGGAGAACCTAATGCACTTATTTAGGTTAACTAAAAAGGAGTACTATTTGGGGGGGGGGGGTAATTTACAGACACCCCAAATGTAAGTGAAAAAGCACTAAGGGGCGCATTTTGACTCTCCTTAATTCTCTTTTAAGTAGTACTTGAGTCCGGGCTTTGGAAGTGCTCTGCACCTGGTACTACAGGTATGGATCCTGTTATTTTGAATGCTTAGGACAAGGGGTTTTCCGAATAACGGATCTTTCAGTAATTTGGATCTTCATACCTTAAGCCTACTAAAAAAACCATGTAAACAATAAATAAACCCAATAGAATTCTATTGGATTCAATAAGAATTAATTATATCTTAGTTGGGATCAAGTACAACGTACTGTTTTACTATTACAGAGAAATTAAAAAATTTGATTATTTGTATAAAATGGAATATATGGGAGACATCCTTTCTGTAATTTGGAACTTTCTGGATAACAGGTTTCTGGATAACTAATGAAAATACCTGTATATAGAAAAAGCCAACACAAGGTTCAGAGAGCAGTACTGTTGGCTACATAGCAACCATGTCCATGTCTACCATGGGGTAGGTGGAAGTTATGGGGTTCCATTACAGGCTATCTTTTGGAAAATCACTAAAAATTTAATTTTCTTTCATTAGGACAAAGTTTTACATCTCCTCTAAGATATAACACATCGTTTGCTCTGCAATTAATCACAGACATGCAGAAATTTCCAGCTTGGTTTGCTTATGGAAAAAGTTTCATCCCTAAATTATTATCTGGTGCCATAAACACAAAGTCCTTTTTTTATTGGCCTCTCTAGTCCAGTGTAAAAATGGTATAAATAAATATCATTTGGCTATTAGCACAGTGGAACAAGCAAATTACTGACCTTTCAGGCTACAAGGTGTCATTCTGTGTTTTGTGCAAAAAAAAAAAAAAAGGGGAAAAAATATTTAACAAACAGTTAATCATTTTTAACAGAGATGTTCATTTGTCAAGATCCCAAAATAGAGCTTAAGGGCAATTATTCTGGCTGAGTAATGTTTCAGGCTTCTGACTCAACAATTACCACTTTTAGCAAAGAGAGGATGGATGACCTGCAAATCTCAGAGACTTGTCCCTCGCACATCCAAGACAGGATAAGACGGCAGTACATAAAACAGCAATTACTCATAGTCAAGTTAAGTCCCTTCATCTGCACAGCACTAAATTAAAAGCATATGCAAAGCAGCACAAGTTTTTATCCTTTGGGGCACAAAAAATGCACTTTGGTGTGCATCTTTAAGTATTCCTGGGGTTACAAACGGAGCCCCAGGCAAAAAAAAAAAGTTAGGAAATCCATAGTTAGAGCATCCTAAATATTATAGGAGAAATAAACCCTTGCTACTAAAATCCCCTACCCTACATAGACCCCCTTTCCTTTTCCCCCCCAGCCAAGGTGTTACCCTTAGTAAACGACCCTAACTCTTTACTTACCCCTCTTTGCAGATTCAATGCATCAGATTTCACGGACGCCATCATCTTCAACCCAAACCTGAAGTAGATATTCAGCCTGAACCAGTGGGTCCCCACAGGCTTTACAACAATTAAAGCAAGGCTCTATACTAGGGATGCTCCAAACTCACTATTTTGGTTCGGCCGAAACCCCTGAATCCTTTGTGGAAGATTCGGCCGAATTCCTAACCGAATCCTAATTTGAATATGTAAATTAGCGGTGGGAAGGGGAAAACATTTTTTACTTCCTTGTTTGTGACAAAAAGTTACGCGACTTCCCTCCCCGTTCCTAATTTGTATATGCATACTCAGGGCTTGGTAAAAATACTATTTTCTTTTGCATATGCAAATTGGGATTTGGTTCAGCCAGGCAGAAGAATTCGACCAAATCCTGCTAAAAACGTCAGAATCCTGCCCGAATGCCGTACTGAATCCTGGATTCAGTGCATCCCTAGTCTATACTGGAGCATGGAGACCTATGCCTTTGGGCGATTAATGTGAAAGGGTACAAAGTGTAAAAGACATGGAAGACTGTGGCTGATCTTTGGATATTGCACCCTGCCACTTAGTAAATGAGGCTTACATAAACCCATTTGCCATTGTACTTTTCACTGGGAAATGGGTTGAATATACATCACAGCAAAATTACACGAATCTGAAGCAATACAGCAAATAGATTTGATGTTCTACTTAGGGGTGCATCAAATCCACTATTTTGGATTTGGCCGAACCTCCGAATCCTTCTTGAAAGATTCGGCCAAAGACCGAACCGATGGGAAGGGGGAAACATGTTTTACTTCCTTGTTTTGTGACAAAAAGTTACGCAATTTCCCGCCGCCCCTAATTTGCATATGTAAATTAGGATTTGCGTCGGCCTGGCAGAAGGATTCGGGCAAATCCCGAAACGGATCCTGGATTCAGTGCATCCCTAGTTCTACTAATGTTACACGGCAACCCTTTTGAAATAAATAGAAAGAAAAGTGGTATAAAGGTTATACCTTTATTGGCTAACTAAGATAATCATAGCAAGCTTTCAGAACATTTTAGTTCATTTATCAAGCTGATTACAATGAAGCTGTGGTGTGTGTGTGTGTGTGTGTGTGTGTGTGTGTGTGTGTGTGTGTGTGTGTGTGTGTGTGTGTGTGTGTGTGTGTGTGTGTGTGTGTGTGTGTGTGTGTGTGTGTGTGTGTGTGTGTGTGTGTGTGTGTGTGTGTGTGTGTGTGTGTGTGTGTGTGTGTGTGTGTGTGTGTGTGTGTGTGTCATCATTAAGCTCATAGGTCAAATGACCAAAGTCATTTACAAGGGGATCTGCTTCTACACTCCAAAAATTCAGCCCTAATTTATACTCCGCCTCTTTGACCCACATTATCTTGTACCTTATCCGCTTGTCTCTTGCAGATCCCCTCGTGAATGACTTTTGACACCTTACACATAGATTGATATTCCTTTTTGTTAGACATTTGACCTATGAGCTGAATGTTGTTTATATATATATATATATATATATATATATATATATATATATATATACCAGAGAACACCATGAGCTGAATGTTGTTTATATATATATATATATATATATATATATATATATATATACCAGAGAACACCACAGCTTCATTGTAATCATCTTGAAAAAGGAACTAAAATATTCTGAAAGCTTGCTATGATTATATTAGTTAGCCAACAAAGGTATCACCTTTATACCACTTTTGTTATTTTTTTATTTCAAAAGGGTTGCCCTGTAACATTTTTACTGGCCAACGCGGTACAACAACTTTACCTGCATGTTCTACTAACAAACATTCGAATGATATTTTTACTTTTGACCATCGAGTCTTTGGCAAATAATCACAGGTAATCAAATTGGCCAGTTCCGCTGAGAGCTGCTTCTCATTTGCCTAAATGGTAAATGTCTATTAATGTCGTCACCGGTTTTGAGTAAAACGGACACCTCTCTGTGAATTCCCCCCAAGAGAACGACCCTTGTGAATGTATCTCAGCATATTGATGATTTGGCATTGAAGGAAGAGTCAGAAAAGCTCAGCAAGTACAGAGAAATGTTACAAGCCACACTGGATCATAAGGAGGGTGCTTAGCGGCTACAGCCAATGATATTATGCCAATTTCCATTTCACTACACTGATTCCCTACCATGGTAGAAGGTGTCAGGGCACACCCTTGGCCCTTGTAGAATCCTGTATGCCAACTCTGGATTACTTAACATGAAATAACCAGCTCTTCCGATTTAGGAAAGACTACTCCCACTTTGCTCTGGGTCTGATGTGCATAATTGCATATAGTATTTTTATCAAGCCCTGAGTATGGAAACTTGAGAAAAAGAGCAGCTCTGTTTTTACGGGATAAACCCTAATGACATATAGTTGTATCTTTGTTTTAGCAATAATGCCCAAGATTACCGGTATGGGACCTGTTATTCAGAATGCTCTGGTCCTGGGGTTTTCCGGATAAGGGGTCTTTCCGTTATTTGTATCTCCATGCACCTTAAAAAAGTCTATTTAAGTCTTTAAGGTAACTTTTATTATGTTAAAGAACGACCAATTCTAAGCAACTTTTCAATTGGTTTTAATTTTTTTTATAGTCTTATAGTTATTTGTCTTTTTGTTCTGATTACTTGCAGCATTCAAATGGGCTTCGCTGTCCCCTTCTAAAAAAACAAATGCTCTGTAAGGCTACCAATGTATTGTTATTGCTACTTTTTATTACTGATCCTTCTATTCAGACTCTCTCCTATTCATAGTCCAGTCTCTTATCCAAATCAATGCATGGTTGCTAGGGTGATTTGGACCCTAGTTACCAGATTGCTTAAAATGCAAATTGGAGAGCTGCTGAAGAAAAAGCTAAATAACTCAAAAACCTTCAATAATAAAAAAAATGAAAACAAATTACAAATTCTCTCTGAATAACCCTCTCTACATCATACTAAAAGTTAACTCAGAGGTGAACAATCCCTTTGTCTATTGTAAAATCATGTAAACATTAAAATAAACCCATAGGATTGTTTTGCCTCCAATAAGGATTGATTATATCTTAGATGGGATCAAGTACAAGCTATTGTTTCATCATTAAAGGAGACATATAGGATAAATGAAAACACCCTAATTTTGTAGGCAATTATAAGTAATATATGATGTTGCCTTTAAATAGTGCTACAAATTTATATTATCTTTAAAAATAGTCCCTTTATTGGAGCTCCTTATAGATGTTCTCTGGTCCCTTTCTGTGTTTCAAATGAGGGTAGGGCGTGTCCTAACCCTGCCAGAAGCACAGTAGGAGGGGGACAGCCAATCACAGCCCTGCAGTCACACAAACACAGACAGGCTTCAGTTCCCTATCAGGTCCTGCTATCTGCTGATTGGTTCCTGTCCTACGATGCAGTGAGCTGCCGGTTCACCTGCACAGCCTGGGAATTCAGGAAACGGGAAGTGGAATAGAAAGGAGGGATTTTTTGCAGAAATATTCAATAAATCAGCCTGAAACACTACTTTTTTAACCACAATTCTTCTATATCTAAATGAGTAAAATGCACTGGTACATTCTTATTTTTTACAAAAAAATTTCTCCTTTAACAGTGGTCGGAGTTCTGTATTATGTGGGTATAATAATAAAAATACATCACTTCACAAAGGGAAGTGCTGGTCCAGGACTTGTTTATTTCAAGTTACAATTGTATGTTCAAAATTGACCTTGCACCCGCAAGATAGATGGATATATAGCCCAGGCATACCAAATACTTGCTACCATATTTGTGGTTATTTTGCTTTTTATTCAGCAGCTCTTTGGTTGGCAGTTTCAGTAATCTGGTTGCTAGGGTCCACATTCCCCTAGCAACCATGCATGAGAGACTGTAATATGAATAGTAGAGGCCTGAATAGAAAGAGGAGTAATAAAAAAAAAGTTACAATAACAATATATTTGTATACTTACAGAGCATGTGTTTTTTAGATGAGGCAAGTGTAGGGTTGCCACCTTTGCTGGTGGCTAAACCCGAACAAAGACTGCATTGGGGGTGGAGCAGTGTTGACACAAGAGGCCGACATAATGAAGTCACTTAGACGCAACTGGCTGGATTTCCATCTAGTTTTCTCAATGTTGTAAATCTGACAGAAAGTTGTGATGTCCATTGCAAAACCACACTTGTGGCAACCCTATCTCTTATCTATATTCTGTCTGATTAGTATACCCAATCCTTTAATTACAGGTATGGCATCTATTTTACAGAACTCAGTTGTCCAAAAAGCTCTGAAGTATAGCCATGCTAATTTAGAAAAACAATTTCTTATTATTGATTGATTTGCTCTTTTTTTTGTTTTGTTTCTGTAATAAGAAATTAACCTCACTTGATAATTCCTTTATTGGCCCAATTATCGTTCTGTTTTCACTGAAAACGGAACAGAAACTTGAGACCCGAAAAGGCCTTAGAAAAACCCAAACTGTTCGGGTCAAAACCGACCAGGTGGCAACCCTGGGTCAGTGACCCCCGGCCCCATCGGAAAGCTGGAAAAAGAGTCAAAAGAAGGAGGAATATGATTAAAAAACTATAACATTAACGGAAAAGTTGAAAAGAATTATAATATACTAAAAGTGACCCACTTCTTCAAGGATAAGAAGGGCTAGTTTCTTTTTTTAAGGTTGCCCAATCCTTACTGCTTTAGCAATGCATTACTACCTTGTCTGAGTTTCATATAATACAAAACAAGAGGCCTACAATCCCATAGCAAGCAATCATGACAATTACAACTAGTAGCCCTAGTGTAAACTTTGCTACTGATTATGTACCACACAGGCTGCCGTTGTACTGAAACTCCCAGCATTCCTCGGTACAACACCTGCCGTGGTCCAATTCTCCGTTTGAGGGGGCCGCGGGTAGATGATTCTTTCTCTCAGTCTCACTCACATCTAAAGCCCTTAAAAGTAGGGAGAGTAATAAATAACCTGATCCGTGAAGGAAGATAACGGAAGCCGTATGCTTCCCAGCTGGAGCCACCACACATCGGGATAAAGAGAAGGGCGCCGCCATGTTGGGAGTTCCGGCTGACGTATCTAATTGCGCATGCGCGGGGTAACGCGCTGATTCCTAAACAAGGCGTTTTTTTTTTCATTTCAGAGCTGAGTTGACAATAATAGCGGCAGCATGTCTTCTCTGACTGTGGCTGCTTTGTCGTTTATCGGGTTAGGAACAGAACAGCCCCATGTCCCCTCGGGCTCATCCGCCCTTTTTTTCATTAATTCATAAAGTTGCCAACATTTAATAACACGTTTTCATGGTTCTCTATTTTTACGGTATGGTGTATAATGTTTCCAGTCTGGGCAAGTGAAATATGAGCCACGTGGCAAAGCCGAACTAATTTGTGTTATAGGAGCCACATGTTGAAAGGCTACAAGCAATATTCTCTCCCTAAAAAGCTACACAAACTTTGGGGAGATAAACTCGTGAGGCAACTTCGGAAAACGAAACATCGCGAGTCGCTGGCGATTTTTCATTATAGCCGGCGGGAAGGCAGTTCGGCCCAAAGAAGAGGATTTTTGTCACCGGGGCGACTAATCTCCCCAAATCTGCCCGTGTGCCCTGACCCTTATAGGTTTTTCTCTGCTATTTTTCATCAAAAGCAGAGGAGATGGGGACAAAAGTTACCTTCCTACATTTGCAGGAAACATTAAAGAATCAACAATTTAATATCTGAATTTGTATAATAAACAAATGGCATTATCTTTTGTTTGTTGTTTACTGATTGTATGTTCTTTCTTGTTATTGCTTTTATTATTAATAAAAAATCCTATTTGATCCCATTGTAAGCAGCAGTCCTGTCCTGCTTTATGGCTGAGATTCTAGCTATCTGTATAACAGAGCATTCTGTCCCAGTGGCTGCACAGATCCTATCTGATCCCCATTGTAAGCAGCAGTCCTGTCCTGCTTTATGGCAGCTGAGATTCTAGCTATCTGTATAACAGAGCATTCTGTCCCAGTGGCTGCACAGATCCTATCTGATCCCCATTGTAAGCAGCAGTCCTGTCCTGCTTTATGGCAGCTGAGATTCTAGCTATTTGTATAACAGAGCATTCTGTCACAGTGACTGCACGGATCCAATCTGATCCCCATTGTAAGTAGGGTTGCCACCTGGCCGGTAAAAATAATGGTTGATCCCAATATTATTAATAGGGAAAAAGATTAATATATATGAAGGCCGGTATTTTTTTCCAGAAAAGGTGGCAACCCTAATTGTAATTAGCAGTCCTGCCCTGCTTTATGGCTGAGATTATAGCTGTCTGTATAACAGAGCATTCTGTCCCAGTGACTGCACAGATCCTATCTGATCCCCATTGTAAGCAGCAGTCCTGCCCTGCTTTATGGCTGAGATTCTAGCTATCTGTATAACAGAGCATTCTGTCCCAGTGACTGCACGGATCCAATCTGATCCCCATTGTAAGCAGCAGTCCTGTCCTGCTTTATGGCTGAGATTCTAGCTATCTGTATAACAGAGTATTCTGTCCCAGTGGCTGCACAGATCCTATCTGATCCCTATTGTAAGCAGCAGTCCTGTCCTGCTTTATGGCTGAGATTCTAGCTATCTGTATAACAGAGCATTCTGTCCCAGTGACTGCACGGATCCAATCTGATCCCCATTGTAAGCAGCAGTCCTGTCTTGCTTTATGGCTGAGATTCTAGCTATCTGTATAACAGAGCATTCTGTCCCAGTGACTGCACAGCAGGCCCGGCCTGGCAATCTGTGGGTTCTGGCTAATGTCAGAGGGGCTGCTGTAAAGTCCCATAGACAATCACTAATTAGTGGGCTGGTTGAGTACTATTTGGGCCTCTGAGTACTTGGAATGCCAGGGCCTATTTTGACTCCCAGTCCAGACCTGCTGCACAGATCCTATCTGATCTCCATTTTAAGCAGCAGCCCTGCCTTGCTTTATGGCTGATATTCTAGCTATCTGTATAACAGAGCATTCTGATGCCATACACTATAGTAAGGCTGTTATGGATCACACTCTACCAGTTACATACCCAGATAGGTCTGATACTATGCAATCAAGTGTGGCAGTTATTATGGATAATGTTGTACATTATATATCCCATAATATGTCTGATGCTATGCCTGGCTGAGAAGGGAGGGGGAGAGGCGCATGGAACTGCTCTGAATGAAGAGGTGGATGGGGAGAAAGAAGGAGTGCATGGGAGTATTAAAGGTGCAAAAAAGCAGGTTGTGAATGTAAAAGTGAATGTGGGTGGAAAGGGTTGGGGGTGATGAGGATTTGGGGGGAAGGCATGTCTGGGAGCTGAGCAGATTGAAGGGAATGTGACTGAGCAGGATCAGATGTCAAAAAGGCATCATGTGGCTTAAATCTGGTGGATGGGGAGGAGATGCCAGGAAGCAGATACATTTGCAGGAAACTAATTAAAGTATCAACAATTTAATATCTGAATTTGTATAATAAGCAAATGTTGTTTACTGATAGTATGTTCTTGTTATTGCTTTTATGGTTGATAAAAATTCCTATCTGATCCCCGTTGTAAGCAGCAGTCCTGTCCTGCTTTGTGGCTGACATTCAAACTATATTTATTACAGTTCATGCTGTGTTCATTAGAACTACATGGAGAAGGTGCTTGTGTGTCGTTTAAAATGTGCTCTGGGGAACACGTACTTATTGATCACTAATTACCAATTGGTAGCTCTTCCTTATGCAACTAGTTAATCATTTAACTATGTGTAGGTATAGATAAAGGACTACACTTTCTGCTCAGACCCTCAGAAGATGCTGGAACTTTACGAAATGCTTTGTTCCATCATCCAATGACCTCTTAAAATCTGTTTTTTTTCCCCTTATATCAATTTTCTTTTAATCCACCGTGGCTCTTATGGGACATCGCTTTTAAATTTGGTTTGTTAATAAATGGAAGGTTTGAGGACAGAATAAAAAGGTTTACTTCTTTTATGTACATATTCAGACATTGGTTAAGGTTTTTTTTTCTAGTCGAAATTTAGCTTTTGAAATTACACTCTGGGCAGGTTTATTGTATATAGCATGCATGAGCTGTGCTCAACATAAAACACATCACAGTTTTACTGCCCAGGTGCACTCTGTTTGGAGTAAAATGAAGATCAGAGAATACATTACTGTTCACCATGGTCTTTATAAAAATAAACACAAAATATATATTTATATATAAAAATCCATACGCTTTCATTATAAAGAAAACATTTAATGGAGCTGCGTTTTTTTCCCTTGAGCTTTTACATTTTATTAAATTGCATTTTTAATGTCCTTTTTTTCTTTTAGCAAATGGTTGAAAAATCTTACTGTTTTTGAGTGTTTTAAAGGTTATAGTAGAGAAGTTTGGCCATGCTGGTGTGTAAAAACTCAATTGGCCCTGCTGAACCAGACCCGCACCCATCTGCTGCCTGTGCCCCCTTATCTACCCACCCCCTGGCCTCACGAGAGAGAACAGGTATGCACGGAGAGCCCAGAGAGGGGTTGCGGTTGGGAGGTCCCTGTATCAGAAGCCCCAGTGGGCCTCAGACCCTCTAGTTCAACACTGGACACAAGTGGTGTTTGCTGGTAGCTGAGGAAGAATATGGAAGGGGATACATTTGTCCAGGTTCCTCTTCTTTTTACTGCTCTACAGCAGCATTTTAATACTTCAGCAATATCAATAACGAGCATAATTAGCTTGTTAGCGGACTGCTATACTCTCAGGACTATAGTGTTCAATGGTCCCTGCCTGTCAGTAACCACCTCAGATGAGAGGCTGGTAGGAGGGAGCCTGTGTGCTGCGTAACCCATGTTAAGCATGTTGTCAAATAGAGAGTATAGGAAGTTATGTTCAAGAAGGTGATTTAATTGTAACAATGGTAACCAGTAGCTTTGCAGAATACGATGGAATCAAGTCCACTACACACAGAGGTTAGGCAGATAACAAGAGAAAGTTCTTAGGCAGGCAAGAGATCTGGGGCAGATAGAGTTCAATCATAGATGGGGATAGGCCAAGATCAGAGGCTGGTCTGTCATAATCGGAGACAGGCCAAGGTCAGTCTCAGAATGTCCAGAAAACAGGTCAAAATTCAATAATGACAAACACAGGAACAAAAGCAAGGATTCAGGAACAAGGCTGAAACAGGAACCAGACTGAACTTAATGATCCAACCCCTGGGAGGTAGGAGGGGACAGGCTTAAATAGGCCCATAATGACCAGATTATAGGCCCTGGCCTATAGGCCCTGGCTTTAATGAGAGTGAGGATGGAGACATAGGAAATAGCAGAGGTAGCAGATGTCTATATGGACAGTTGTGAGCAGCAAACTCCAAATGCCTCCAGTCACTTAGCAGCATACAACACCTGCTGAATACCATGCAGGCCAGGGCTTGAATCCCCAAGAATCCGGATATGGCCATTGTGGATGCCGGTGGGATGTTTAGAGTCATAATCAGGGCTGCCATCAGAAATCATTTGGCTCCATACTTGGTTATTGTCCCAGTACTCCCAACAAGTAGAATTTGGTCCAGATTAAATAAAATTGCTCATCTCAATTGACCAGACCACACATTTTAATCTACCTAGTCACTTAAATATGCCCATAACCTGCTTAAACTTTACCTATTCTCTGGTAAGCCCCCTCCTCCCCCTCTGATGTCAGCCGTAGTTTTAATTCAGAAAAGCTGGGGAGACACGGGTTGAGGATCAAGGTGCAATAATATTACTGTAGCTGCACTTCCATAATAGCAACCCACAAGTCAACATATACCTTAGTACAGTGATCCCCAACCAGTGGCTTGTGAGCAACATGTTGCTCTCCAACCCCTTGGATGTTGCTCCCAACGTCCTCACAGCAGGTGCTTATTTTTCAATTTCTGGTTTGAAGAAAAGCTTTAGTTGCATAAAAAAATGTGTACTACCAAACAGAGCCTCCTGTAGGCTGCCAGTCCACATAGAGGCTACCAATAGCCAATTACACTTTTTGAGTGCTTATGTTGCGCTCCAACTTTTTTTACATTTGAATGTGGCTCAAGGGTAAAAAAGGTTGGGGACCCCTGCCTTAGTACATCCTCTGCCTGGTTACCGAAATGTGACATAAAAGGGTTCTCTCTCTACACTGGCTTATCAAGATTTATCTGTATTCCTTCATTTACAAGCACTTGTGTGCTTGAGTTGTCCATCATTTTAACAAAATACGCTTTCTGAACTTGTATACACATACAAAAACCCTCTACATATCTCCTTACTCTCTCATGATTCCTGCTCTAAAGAACTGAAATTTCTTTGTCAAATCAGTAAGAAAGAGAGAAAGTACAAATCAAAGCAATTTAAGGTCAACCAAAACCTTTATATAGAGTCATGTTTGCATGTTTGTGTCGAAGAGAGCTAAACAGTCATTTAGTTTAATTGTCCCTTTCTTGCTATATGTTTTGTTTGTTCTATTTTATTGTTTTTAAGTTACGGTAAATATGTGGGAAAATCTCTTAAAAAACAGATTTGCCAGAGAAGTAAAGCAGTTTTATTGGATGATTGCTGCTGTAGACCATGTGGATTTGATTGTCTATTCTGCAGACCTCTGCCATTCTGTAAGTGAACAAAACGGTTTTGTCGACCTTCGCTCTCCATTGTTTATGGCAATGTCAGTGTTCGTTACACATCCTTCACCAGTGGAAAGTGTCATTAACAAAGGGTTACTCTCCTGCCCCAACTAATTCCCAACGGTAGTTGAACTTTGATCTTCATATCTGATGCATCGTTTTGTGACCTGGTTCCAACATACAAATTGCAAGGGAACCAATTTTCAGAGGAAGTCCTTGTGTAAATCTCTCTAATTTGGAAATGTATTCTGATTTGAGTCTCAGCTTCGATTTCCACCCACAGACTCCTATGACCTCTCTAAAACGTTTTGCTTTACAGAGTAAACTAAACATGTTGTATGTTCCTATTTATGTGAATTTGCATACTTGGTTAATAATTCTGATCTTTTAATTTTATTTCCACATCACATAATCTGTAATCAGACCTCAAAATGTTGTCCTCCTCACTTTTGTCCATCGTGCTGGGCAAGTTCTTGACTCTCAGTGCTGTCGATTGAATGCTTCTGTTTTCTTCTTTGAAAGTATGTGATGTGGCAAGATCAAAAAAGTGGCAACAACCAGCCACCGAATGGTTCACATACCATATGCTTATTATACACTCATATGAACAGGGCACAATCGACTGAAGAATGTAGCTTCTATGACATTATAAACATAAGATGCAATAAGCAAAAGCTCTCCATGTTCTCCATGTTGTTTGTGAAAATGCAATCAGCCCAGTACCACAAAGTAAGTACAAGTGGGAGTAAGATGTGGCCATCATGAAAATGACCTGTTCCAAGGAGGAAAGACATGAAGAAGGGAGCCTGCTGGGTAACCTGGTGTATACCTGCAAATAGCAGAGTTCAGAAGCCATGAGAAGGTGAAAGTGAGGTTTAACGAAAATAACTTAAGGTGCAAAACAGAAACCAAAATGAATATGCAAAATATGACTGTGGTAACCGGCAGGCAGAGCCAGAGTCCAATAAACAGGCCAGAGGTTGGGACAGACAGCTATCAACGAAAGTCCAAATGAACAGGCTGAGGTCAAGAGAGGCTGAAGTCAGAGGGAATGCCCAAAGAGCAGGCCAAGGTCAGTACTGGAAGATCAACATCAAACAGGTAGGGACAGGGCCGCCATCAGAAATCACTGGGCCCCACACAACAACATTTTCTGGGCCCCTTGCCACGCCTCCCTTAACCATGCCTCCCTTAACCATGCCTCCCTTGACCATGCCTCCCTTGGCCACGCCCCCACCAGGTCACATTGACATAAGCACAGAAACGTAAAGTAAAAAAAAAACATTTTGGCAAAAAGGGTTATTAAGCCTGCCACCACAGGGGCCCTTCCTTGGGGGGAAATCAGGGGCCTTTCCTTGGGGGGGAATCAGGGGCTTTTCCTTGGGAGGATCAGGGGCCCTGCATGGGGGGATCAGGGGCCCTGCATTGATGGTTCAGTGGCCCTTCCTTGGGGGGATGCAGGGGCCCGCATTGGGGCTGCAGGGGCCCCATGGGGCTTCAAGGGCCCACATGGGGCTTCAGAGGCCCACATGGGGCATCAAGGGCCCGCACGGGGTTTCAGTGGCCAGCATTGGGGCTACAAGGGCCCGCATTAGGGCTTTAGGGGCCCACTTAAGGCCTTCAAGTGCCTGCATTAGGTCTTCAGGGGCCTACATTAGGGCTTCAGGGGCCTGGGGGCCAGCACAGGGGTCCAGGGGCCCGCACGGGTGTTCAGGGGCTCACATTGGTGGTCAGTGGCACTTACCTGCAACTGGGGGTCTCCAGTGGGGTCTTCTTCTCCAGTGGCGACTTCTTCTCCTTCTTCTGTGCGGTCTTCTTCTCCTGTGCAGTCTTCTTCTTCCTAGCGAATTTTCGCCTGGCAAAGTGGCATGAAGTGTGACAAAGCCTGGCGAAAATTCGCCCTTTAATGAATTTGCCCCAATATCTCTACCCTTGTACTTTACTAATACTTTAAGGGAAATTGACAGCCTCATTTATACATTGGGTATATGTTGACAGTAACCAGCACTAATGTGGACACTAACACTATACATTAGGTATTGTTATAACTAAGAAAGTCTCTGGTTTTAAAAGTGCAACAGATATTTCTATCTGGCCTGGAATTGTATCATCACCTTTATTTAATGCAGCAATCAAGCTACTCAAACTTTGAGCTTAAGATTCCAAGGAAAGATTTACATAAGATTCCAAGGAAAGATTTATATTGTACGTAATGTAGGTAGAGACCGGAAGTGCCACTGCTTCTGCAAAGAAACTATAACAAAGAATCAAAATTATAGCATTATTCCAAGAGCAGAAATCTATTGCAGATGCTGGTGTAAATACTCTTTCTTCTCTGTTCATAATATTTAAATTTCAAGTGTTAACACTCCAGAGATCTGTTATACCAGCGAAGTGGTTCATTTATTTCTTCAAACCGTGGGTTACATTGCGAGCGACGAGTCAAAAGTTGAGCACAATTATGGATCATTAACTTCAATATTATGATGACATCACAAATTGCATTACTAGTTTACTTCCATGTGGAATAAATAAGTCATATTTGCATTAATATTTTTTTGGCCGTTCCCAGCTAAAATGAAAGTCATTCACCCATAGCAAACTCTGACTTCTGATATGAAAAAAAACAGAACAATAATAAGCAGAAAAACATTAGAAGCGTAAGTGCTTTGATAGGACTTACTAGCTCCATTAAAGGATCCGCTGAATTCAAATGCATTGACCATCTTTAAAAGTGCTGTTTTGCATGAGAAAGCCTCTTTCGAAGCAAGTACATTTAAAGGGCAACTAAACTAGAATAAGGCTAGAAATGCTGTATTTTGTATACTAAACATAAACATGAACTTACTGCACCACAAGCCTAATAAAACAAATGATTTATGCTTTCGAAGTTGGCCACAGGGGGTCGCCATCTTGTAACTTTGTCAAACATCTTTGCAAGACCAAGACTGTGCACATGCTCAGTGTGGTCTGGGCTGCTTAGGGATCATCATAAATTATCAAAACAGCACAAGTCAAATAATGTCTGCCAGAAGCCAATACAGCAAGACTGATTAATAATCAGAATATACAGACTGCACTGGGTCCTGTGTTGTCATGTAATCTAATGTGGATTTTATAGTTTTTGTTTTGTTTTTCTCCAACTCTGCAGAACCAGTGGCTGCAGCAAAATAATCCTCCAAATAGAATCCCAGTTTATCTGTTTAAATCTGACTCCATGATCATTGTCCCTGCAGCTGGAGTTGGAAACAGTAAAGGGGATTTAAAAAAATAAAATCCAATACAAATCTCTACACAGTCACTGACTGCTCTACAGGGAAACAAACAAAGCTGCTTGAGTTCTGCATGGCTGGGAAGTAAGGCCGGGGCTCCCCCTGCTGTTCATAAGTATGACTGTTTCCTTGCCCAGCAGTTAGGGATCGTCTGACAATTCCTATCCACAGCAGTAAAAGGATGAATTTGACTGCATACAGTCTTCTTATCAAAAAAGTACACATTTTTTAATTAAAGTATATTGGAGATAGCTTTCTTTTTCATTGAAGAAAGTAAAAATTGCATTTTATTTTATTTTTTGCCTTTACATGCCCTTTAATGACCAAATCACTAAAAGTTCCAAAATGAAAGGTATACATTTTACTTGTCCGTAAAGCAACTGTATGGACAGCTGGAGGACCAAGGGCAGATGTGGTGAACCAAGATATTGTATAATAACTCCTAGCTTGCTCAGTAATCCCATCTACCTTTTTGGATGACATCATCATTTTATTGTCATTTGGCCCGCGCATATATAGAATTGTGATAAACTGTCTCGTTTTGGTACGACTCTGTTCTAGAACTGTAAGAATAATACTCATTTTGGTCTAGTGGGGAGGCAGGGCTGCCCTCCGCCAGTTGCGTAACTATTTGCTGGTGGGCTTTGGTACAGGATTGGCACCCGGGCCCCTCCCCCTATGAATCGCGCATCGGAATACTGCTGCCGTTCCCACTGTAAACCCTCCCCTTGCCCAGCCAAGATAATCAGAAGGATTCCTCTGAAGTAAACGCAGTTCACAAGTTGTTCTGGTCGGCATTTGCAGTTTTGGTCAGGAACAGGAAAGAGGAAAATGTAATCCTCACACCCAAGAAAAGTGCCACGTTTCCCCAAAAGATTCCAGAAAATCCCCCAAAGTTAAGATAATGAATGAAAAGCGCAATTCTATATAAATATGCCTGCTAGTATTGTTCCATAAAGAAGGTTCATGCAGTCAGGAGACTTGTGGGAAACGGTAGCCAAGCAAGTAGTAACAATGTATCATTAGTTCACAGAGCCCAGGTAATACAGCAGCGCCCCGACTCCATTTAGGCTGCGCGCCCAGCTCCGACACCACACCCAACCAAATCACAATACAATTAGGCCCTATTCCGTGCTCTGTACAACACACCTGGCAAACAAGCGTACTTGATACATTCAATTAAGCGACAATAAGCAAGAATAACGGCTCAAATTAGAACATGTAGTGAACATCCCACATTATGCATTTACTCTACAAGGAGCGACCATGTGAGTTCCCGCATAAGCGAATGGACGAAGCGGTCCATGCACCTGGCGTTCTGTTAATTCCCCTAACCCTCATTTACTGACTCCATTTGCAATACCTTATACATGTAACGCATTCACACAGCCTGGCAGTTGTAAGCCCAGCAGGGCTTCTGTGACGCAGCACTTTCAGTGGGCTCTCTCATACCTACAGCATTGCACCATGTGGCCACAGTAAAATAACTAATGTCTAACGGGCCTGGCGCAGGATGTGCACCCCCCTCCCATGGGGCCAGGGCCAGCTCCTTTTCAGGGTCCCCCTCCCATCCCTCTAGATGCATGGTCACCTCTCTAGACACACCACGCTGCTGCGCGATCTCTGGTGGCCCCGAAGATGAGCTGGCCCTGGTGCACTTGGACCCCCTGCTCCCGCCATCTTCTTCTTGCTCTCGCCGATCCTAATGTGCCGTTTCCGGGTTCGCATTTCACTCGGATGTTGTCAGCTTTCTTAGCCGCACCATGTGACGTCAGCATGGTTGGTGCAAAAATTCTAATATTTAAAGGCACATCTTCCTTTTTGTCATGTTGCTCAAAGTAAAGGTCTATTCCATAGTTCCTGGTTGTGTTTTCCAAGTCTGATATTCAGGGCTGGAACTAGGGGTAGGCAGAAGAGGCAGGTGCCTAGGACGCAAAGTTGGAAGAGCACCGGGCACAGTACCTCTTCTGCCGGATTCCCCCTAGTTCGGACCCCTTTGCCCCCATTTGCGGGACACTGTGGCCACTTGCTCTACTCTACGCATGTGCATGTACACATCTTTGTTCACGCGCGCGCATGTGTAGGGGGGTTGCCTAGGGCACCCAGTAGACTTTGCCCGGCACTGCTGATATTCGTTCTTGACCCTTGTCTGTCCCTTACTTTGCCTGCCTGTACTGCCCACTGCCTGTTTTGACCACTCTGTGGATCCTGATTTTGGTACCACATTTCTGATTGGTGTTGACCCTGGTCTGTGACTGTCCTTAGGTTTTTTCTTATCCTGTGCAAGTATTGATCTTTGTCAGCAATGGTAATTTGCCTGTACTAAGCATTAATCAGTAGGAGCAGCCCTATACATTTGCAGATGGCTTGTATAGAGAGATACTAGGGAATCATGGCAATGTTTGTATTCCCCCTGCACTAGGAGCAATTCTGCAGTAAAATTTTAGGGTAAATTTTAGTTCAGTGATCCTTTTTTATAACGGTAACTAGGAGACATATCAGAACCAGTGTTTTATTAAGTTTGTTATTAAAACAGCCTCCCTAGCTTTTGTGGGTGTTTATCTTTTCATAATATGATTGGGTAGTGCTGGTATAATGCTCTCAGTGTTACAGCGAAAGCCTCTCTCTGTACTAATTACCCATTCATTAGCTGCTTATTTACATAATTTTTGGCTCGTTGGTCTCTGTGTGCTTGCCATGTGCTTTCAGCCATCTGTTCTGGAGATATTCCCATGCAGTTTAATAAATGCAACAGCCACGGCATTTTCAGATGTTGATTCCATAAAAATGTAATGTGATTGGACTTGGACAGGTGTTTTAAACAGGCCACCCTTCTTATTTATTTTGCTGCCAATCAGATCATACAAACTCTGGTAGAATGTTGAAAGTATCCTGAAAGTTACATTGCAAGAAATTCCTACATGTCATAAATAGGTTTCTCCATCTTGCAGAAAAAAAGGATATTGCTGCTTTTTTTTGTATATTCCTGAGATGGCTGTAGCAGCAAACACTTTTACATGTATACAGTCCCTATGGTAGATTAAATTAAAGGAATTATTAAAATATGTTTGGGAATTTGGCCCAAGAGAAACTTTTCAGACAATTCCAAATTGTATATTTATGTTGAGCCTTAAATTGACCTTTAAAAGAACAGGCAGTGCTTTTATTCACACCTTCCAACATTTTGGAAATAGAAAGAGGGACGAAAAGATTTGAATTTTTTGACCACGCCCATTTTTGTGCACACCCCGTAATTACCAAGTTCATTTTGCAAAATTTGGCAGGTTATGAAAGTTTGAACAAATTTCTGTGGTTTACATGTGTTATTACAGTTTTGCTAATGAAGGTGAAGTTGCCCTTTAAAGGGGTTGTTCACCTTCACCTGAGTTAACTTTTAAAGGGGCAGATTTAACAAGGGTCAAATTGAAAATTCAAATTTTTAAATTAAATAAATTTTTAATTAATTTTTTTTAGTGTAATTCGACTAGGGAATAATCCAAATCTGATTTGAATTTAAAAAAAAATTTGGAATTCGAATTTTGAAATGTATCATATTGGGGAAGATTTATCAATGGTCGAGGTGAATTTTTTAAAGCTATCTTTTGTGTACTTCGATTAGGGAATTGTCCAAATTTGAACGAATTTCTAAAAAAACCTGCAGAATTGCTGTTTTAGCCTATGGGAGACCTCCTAGAACCTATTTGAAGTCAATTGGTGGACTTTGAAAAAACTTTAAATCGAATTCCAACTAATGCGCTATTCCTTCGATTCGGACAATTCAAATACGGATGAATACGGACCTATTTGATCGAAAACTGACCTATTTGATCGAAAACGGACCTATTCAACCAAAGAAAAACTTTCGGTTGGTCTTTTTGAATTCAAATTTCAAAGCTTTTTCAATTTGAAATTCGACCCTTAATAAATATGCCCCGTAATGTCCCTTTAAGAATTCGAATTTGACTATTCGCCATCTAAAACCTGCCGAATTGGTGTTTTAGCCTATGGGGGACCTTCTATAATTGATTTGGAGTAGTTTAGTGGACTTTTTTTCTTTTTCTTTTGGTGAAAAAACTCGAATCAAACTTGATTCAAATATGATTCGAGTTTGCAGGTCGATCCTATTCGCCTGAATTTAAAAAATTTAATTTTTTAAATTATTTTCAATTGGTCTTTTTTTTCGAATTTCGAGTTTATGGGAGTTTTTATAAACTCCCATAAACTCGAAATTCGACCCTTGATAAATCTGCCCTGCGGTATATTGTAGAGAGTGATATTTGGAGACAATTTGCAATTGGTTTTCATTTTTTATTATTTGTGGTATTTATAGTTATTAAGCTTTTTATTCGGCAGTTCTCCAGTTTGCAATTTCAGCAATCTGGTTGTTAAGGTCCAAATTACCCTAGCAACCATACATTAATGTTAATAAGAGACTGGAATATTTATAGGAGAGGCCTGAATAGAAAGAGGAGTAATAAAAAGTAACAATAACAATACATTTGTAGTCTTACGGAGCATTTGTTTTTAGATGGGGTCAGTGACCCCCATTTGAAAGCTGGTAGGAGTCAGAAGAAGAAGGCAAATAATTAAAAAGCTATAAAAAAATAAATAAATGAAGACCAAATGAAAAGTTGTTTAGAACTGGGTATTCTATAACATACTAAACGTTAACTTAAAGGTGAACCACCCCTTTAAGCTGCAAGTCACAGTTTTCCCAAGTGACCTGCTTATTTTAATTTGCTACAATTATATCTTTGGTTATCCTTAGTGATGGGCGAATTTATTCGCCAGGTGCGAATTCGCGGCGAATTTGCGCGATTCGCCGCCAGTGAATAAATTCGCGAAACGCCCGCGAAAATTCGCGGCAAAAATTCGCCGGCGTCAAAAAAAATTTTTGCCGAAAAAGCGGGCGCCAGCGTAAAAAACGGGCGCCGTTTCGCGAATTTTTCGCCATTTCGCGCAAAATTTTTCGGTGAAGCGAAACGGCACAAATTTGCCCATCACTAGTTATCTTACATTGTTACAAATGTATCTAAGTTCATCTGCCACGTATTCACGTGTTCAGTGCAGGAGATCAGTGAGAAAGTCGGGACATTTCAGTAAGAATCCTTGACTGCGGGTTGAGCTGTCAAAATCGGGATTGTCCCGTGTTAAACAGGACAGTTGGGAGGTATGTTTTATTGAACACCAATGTGCATCATTTTCTTTAGTGTCCTATAGCAATACAGGAATATTACATTCCCACAGTAGTGTCTTAGCAAAGCCAATTATCACTATTGTCTATTTTGTAGACGTGACAAGTAGCTACTGCTTGTAGCTCTGTGTATCTTCACCCTAAGTCCTATAAGAATACGTTTCAGTGCTGGGTTTGTATAGGCAAGTGCTACAGAGAGGCAGAAGGCAATGAGCTGCACCTACTACCCAATGTACTGCAGCTTTAACTGATACGTGAGCGAGGGACAGGGAATATTGTTGAAAGTTTAATTGAATAAACTTAAAAATAAACCTGTAGACAAGGCATGCCCAAAAGGTTGATTGGGATCTACCAGTAGACCTTCAGCCGGTGATCTGTAGATCTCAAGACACTCAAGTAGATGTCAACAAACATCTTGTCTAAATCACCCTACTATTTCATGCTTTTCATTCAGATATGTATGTTAAAGGGATACTATCATGGGAAAAATTTTTTTTTCCAAATGAATCAGTTAATAGTGCTACTCCAGCAGAAGTCTACTCTGAAATCCATTTCTCAAAAGAGCAAACAGATTTTTTTATATTTAAGTTTAAAATCTGACATGGGGCTAGACATTTTGTCAATTTCCCAGCTGCCCCCAGTCATGTGACTTGTGCCTGCACTTTAGGAGAGAAATGCTTTCTGGCAGGCTGCTGTTTTTCCTTCTCAATGTAACTGAATGTGTCTCAGTGGGACATGGGTTTTTACTATTGAGTGCTGTTCTTAGATCTATCAGGCAGCTGTTATCTTGTGTTAGGGAGCTGCTATCTGGTTACCTTCCCATTGTTCTTTTGTTTGGCTGCTGGGGGGAAAAAGGGAGGGGGGTGATATCACTCTAACTTGCAGTACAGCAGTAAAGAGTGATTGAAGTTTATCAGAGCACAAGTCACATGACTGTTTAAGAAACAATTGTTTAGTAAATATAGCAATATACATTTTCTCATAAATTAATATTTAAGTAATATTTTCCATGGAACAGAATGCTAACAGTGATATTATGGATTTAGATCATAATCACTTAAAGTAGACCTCACATTAGTAAAGTATGGGCACTCCCGCTGTAGACTATAGATAAGGCAACCAAAAACCTTTTGGCCTATGGTTCAAGCCTACCTTTTCGGCTGCACAGTTCAGTAACAATAATGTCAAAGTAAATATATGATTGGTTGCTATTAATGACAAAGATCAGTTTGTCATTATATTAGGAATTAAGCTCAGATTTACTAGTAAACGTAACCTTCTTGATGGTTTTAAGAAGAGAGACTTAAATATCTAATAAGTGGCAAGAGATAAGATCAATATATTGTAACCGTTATTAGTCAATGGCATTAAACAGAAATATTGTTCATCTCATGGGAGCCTTTATAGTAGTTTCTGAGACCTCAGAGAAAAATACATGCTGGTATCTTAATACGTTCCGCAGATGGTGTGAAAGACAAAGTAAGAAAGCACATTTATTGTCTAATCTTGGGATGATGTACTGTTTTTGGTTCGTGGTTTGGTCATTAATATTTTGTAATGGGTCGTACTGCAAATTTATCTTTCTTTAGCCTCTTAGATAATTTGTTTCACAAGTAATGGCTGTTCCGTTCCAATGGGTGATCTCACAGTTCAGGCCACCAGGAGTGTTGTATATATCAATTTGGGAAATAAAAAAATACTTCCACAATAAAAGGTTCTCAACGAACTCAGCTGAGGAAACGTAATAATGTAACATCATTTTATTATTTGGTTCCCATCTGTTAATAAAAGGGTAGTGATCTCCACATTCACACTTTGCTAGAGTGTCCTGGGTTTTAGGTGGAAACTTGATTTGTTAGGACTTGTGTGGGGTTGATCAAGGATTACTTGTCTTAATGGAATGAGAACATTGAATTCACTGACTTATTGGACGTGTCGGTCACGTATGGTATCCAACAACCCCCAAGGTCCCGGTCTCGGCTCACGCTTCTGCCTCTAACAACTGCCTTTCGCTTTGGGAGGAGCCCTCCACTTCTTGGATGCTGCCAGGTCTTTAAGTGAAAGGACCAAGGGGGAAGTTCTGGGCAAACAAGGGAACCATAATATATACAGGAAGGATGGGGAACAGAGAGTGCAGATGTGTAACAGGCATAGACAGTACTAATCAGATTAGGAATCAGGAACTAGGAGCGAAGTCAGAATTACCAGGCTGGATCAGTACCAGTCAGACTGTGCAGTACAGAATCAGGAGCCAAGAGCGTAGTCAGGATTACCAGGCTGGATCAGTACCAGTCAGACATAGAATCAGGAGCATAATCAGGATTACCAGGCCAGATCAGAACCAATCAGACGGTGCAGTACAGAATCAAGAGCATAATCAGGATTACCAAGGTGGATCAGAACCAGTCAGGCGGTGCAGTACAGAATCAAGAGCATAATCAGGATTACCAGGCTGGATCAGTACCGGTCAGACAAAGCAGTACAGAATCAGGAGCCAGGAGCGTAATTAGGATTACCAGGCCGGATCAGTACTAGTCAGACAGTGCAGTACAGAATTAGCAGCCAGGAGTTTAGTCAGAATTACCAGGCTGGATCAGTACCTGTCAGACAGTGCAGTACAGAATCAGGAGCCAGGAGCATAATCAGGATTACCAGGCCGGATCAGTACCAGTCAAACAGTGCAGTACAAAATCAAGAGCCAGGAGCGTAGTCGGGGTAAACAGGCCGGAGTCAAAATCAGTAACACGGTACCAAGTCAAGATCCAGAAGAGTGGTCAAACAGACATGGGTTGGTTCTGGCAGCGATACAGCAAAAAAAAAAACAAGCATAGGAACAGAAAATCATACAAGAATCACAACCAGGAACTATGGAACATAGACCTACTTTGGGCAATGAGTCAGTGCAGTGTTGGGGGTTTTATAGGCAGGTTAATGGCTTACACAGATCACTTGTGGCCATATTAACAACAGGTGAAAAAAGCCAACCCTACGTGCAATTACATGGAAAGCAATAGGAGTGAACCAGGGCCTTAGCTGTCTGCTCACATAGCACAGTGGAAATGCAGACAGCACAGAGACACCAGGTCCCCGGTTCAACTCCAATCAGGTTGTTTCACTAGCCCTATAATTACTATGTAATTATTATATCTAACTAGAATTCAATGATCAGAGTTATAGGGTTGTTAATATAAAGTGTCTATGTATCAATTAAGTCTTCGTTGCTAGATAGAATTTACAATTCTCACCCATAAATAAAGTTACTCAAGATAAATTTGGTGTTTAAGGCCTATAGGCATGGGTTGGGTTGTGAATTGCCTCTAGAATAAGCCCAGCGCCCAGCTTTCCCTTCTCATGCTCAATAGAATCATGGGCCACAGAAAGGCCACAGACACCAGTGATATCATGAAGAAACAAATATAGGCTCACTGGTCCATTTTTTTCTCGATTCCTAGTTTGCACTTTGCTTCTAAGAATGTAGGAGAAAAACATTTATTCCATTGATGGCGTTTTACCCTAATCTAATTGGATTTAAGGGCTTATTTACCAATGAAATACTAAGTGCAAAGTTTGCCTTTAATTTGTCATACTTGTAAGTACAATTCCCCCTTTCAGATCTGCACCATCATAGAAGGAGCGCACAACTTGTCCCCACTGTTCGGGAATCACTTATTGAGTTATGGCACACGTTTTCATAGCTGGAATGGTCTCATTTAAATGCATCTGGCATCACTAACAGCGTTAGCATCTAATTTGCTTTGCTGCATCCATGGAGAACCCTGGAATTACCTCTAGGTCCAGTGTGACAGTAATTTGAGGGTTCATTTGTGTCCACGAACTTGTAGTTAATCATTCGGACTCAACACTAGTATGAATAACTTGCATGCTCAAACTGCCAACCATGTTTGTTCTTTGGTATAGTTTTTTTATAGAACTTATAATATTACAGTATGTTTCATATATACAATCTATGTGCAACATTTTGGGTTAAAGAACAGTGGTTTAGGAAGAAGAAACTGGGGAAATCATTACAGAATAATTTTCTTTGTTGAAGAGTTCCATTGGAAGTTGTTTAGGCAATTAATTACAAACGATTACAAACGATGACACATATGCTATCTGCAATTAAACATGTGGTCTGAACAGCTTTCATGTGTTCTGTCAAGACTGATGTAACGCACGAAATCCTTCTGCTCAGTGCACCGCAAATTGCTCAGTGCAGCAAAGATCCTTTAATTCCTTAAATTGATAAATCTAATTTTCTTCCTCTAAGTAGTTAAGGTTTTGTGGGCCTCGTGTTACTTGTTAAGGGCATGTCAGATTTTTTGGCAATAACTTCCCAAGAGACCAATTTTGTAAAGTACTTGTACAATTCTTGACGTTACCTATGTCACCAGGAGGCTAAGCACCAAGCAATATGTTCTGTATTTGGTGCACAGGGTGGATTTAAAGTCTGTTAATCGTAATCTAACCACACAGAATACCAGTTTGGCAAATTCTCTCTGTAAAGATAACACATCTTGGTGGATTTGGATGTTCTACATAGTTATAGAGTACTAAGTGCAAACAGCATGTGTTTTTATTAAAGGGCAGATTTCGTAGTAATTTTTGGGTACTTCGACCATCAAATAGGCCAAATTCTACCTCGATTCTAATTGAAAAACCTTCGAAAATTCGACCAGTTGAAAATCGAAGTACTGTCTCTTTCAAAAACGTTGACTTCGACACTTCGCCACCTTAAACCTGCTGAATTGCTGTTTAGCCTATGGGGGACCTCCTAGAACCTATCTGAGGCCTTTGGCCAAGCTTTGAGAAGTCGAAGGTTTTTTTTGAAAAATCCTTAAAATCGTTCGATTCAAAGGGATAAATCGTTTGAGTGTACGATTTTACTTTGATCCTACTTCGATCGAATATGGCCGTTTTCGCTGGAAAAATTATTTCGACTATCGAAATATTCAAATTCAATAGTCAAATTTCGAAGTTTTTTTTACTTCGAAATTCGATTCTTGATAAATATGCTCCTAAATGTTCAAATATTAATATTGCCCTTCAATCAACTCACCTATATATACAGCATGATATCATTTGCCTCTTAATAATGCACATGTAGGGGACTATTTATCAAAGGTCGAATTTTAGAGCTATGTTAGCTTTTTTAAACCTTGAGTGAACTCGAACAAACTCACAACTTGAACGGTTTCTAATTTAAGAAAAACCTCAAATGGAAACAACTCGAATCAGTGAGCCAAAGTTTTTAACAACCGATCGAGTAAAACCCTCAGACAAAAACTGGAACATATTAATGGCTATTGACATCTTAAAATTGTTCAAGGAACCTCTTCCATTGACTTTTACATGACCTTGAAAGGTTTTAACTGGTGTATTTCTGGATTTGAGCTATTTCCAGGGTGGGGGTATAATATATCTCGAACAATTTGAGTATTTTTTTAACCTGAACATAAACTTGAGTTTTTCATGGAAAACACAACTCAGCCTTTGATAAATAACCCTCTAAGATGATTCAATATCATGGCCAATTTAAGGTACAGCCCCACTGAAGACTATTGTTGTATATTGGTATACAATGTTGAAAATTGTTGTGTATTTATATACAGTGATTATGCAGCTATTGTGGCACAAATACAGGCATTTTTTCATTGTATATGGCACTGGATTGAGTTTTCAATGAGTTGTTATGTATTTAACTAGAATTTGTTTAGAACAGTGGGGTTGGACTACACTTAAAAATATATTATGATTATTGTTAAAGTGATGTTTTTATATAGTAATTATGTAGACACTTTTTATATTTATTATATATTACTATGAAAGCTTGATAGCCCTTATGTATGGTGAAAACTCTCTTTTTAAATATTAGTTTTGATTAACATTTTTATCAGTGCCCCCCTACATGGCATAAATAGCAGTCACCCCAATACAAAAGCCTGTGTCACAGCTAGTCCAACTAGAGAATGTACCATTGGAAACCACCATCTATAGACAATCCTTCAATCACTTCTCTATCCATGTTCAAAACCCAACGCCAACAGGCCATAGTTTATAAAGCAAATGTTTCTGGTGCAACGTCACTGTGTAACTTCTTCTTACCGAATCTTAAAAAAAAAACTAGTTAATTATAAGATACAGTGACATAGTGTGTTGTGGTTATGCGCTTCATTTGCTTATCACCCATAGATTTCATACATGTGGTATCCATGTAAGAAGAAATGATGCCAAAACCCTAGCCAACATTACCTAAGGGTATGGAACAAAGACACAGCTCAATGCTGGATGTTCCCAAACTCTTTTCATTCAGACCACACATTATTGGCAATGCAAATGGGAAAACAAATCATAGTCTTTGATCATAATTGAAATATCAGTGCACTCACATACTAAATCATGACAAGCATGACAAGGTTTGAAAGAGACCAAAAACTGACCACACACGAAGACACCGAAGACAATATCCTTGTTTAATCACTTATAACAATTAAATGCAGGAACAAGTTATCTGGATAGCATTTTATTTGATTTTGCTCACATAGATAGGCCAACTGCATCACTGGGAATGATTAAATTTGGGGGGCATCTTCTAAGTTGGCCAATAAATTGTCATCAAGCTGAATGATCATGTGACTTAAAGGATAACTAAGGCTTTTTTAATTTCCTTAAAAAAGACTCTAAACAGCCCCTAAAATTACATACTTCTTTCCCACCAGTGAGTCTTATGTTTTCTCTAGGATGAAGCTGAAAACATGCTCCAGAAATCAGTCCCGTACATATCTAGTGTGAAGCCTCCCCTCTTAGTATACTGAGCCTTCCTTCTCCTTTAAATAGGAAGTCTTGTTAAAGAACTGTCTACTGCATGAGCTAGGTGCCTCCTGCTTCAATGGAAATCAATCAGGCATGCGTAGTAGACAGCTCTTTGACTAACTTCCTATAAAATAATTTTTTGGCTAATTAAGTATATTGAAAACATTTTTTATTTAATCTATATTTTTTTATTTTATCTATTTACTCAGTTTTTATTTTTATACTGAACAATTCCTTTTAATGGCAATCCAATGTGTTGCTAACTTAATTCTTAGATATCCCAATCCCTTGTTAGCGCATTGTACAGGCATCTCTAGAGGGCTAGAGAGATTTGGTCATGGGGGGCCTGTAACAGCGAAGTCGAGCAACCATTCATTGGGTAGTATGTATTAGTCAACTGATTGGTTGCTCTGGATGACTAGTCTTTTTTTTAACATAACCTGTTAGTTGGTTAGGATGGGCATGTTACCCTAAAACATTGTGATCAGCACCAGCAACCAATTTACAAAATAAATCTTTTTTTTACCAACAAACTTTTTAAAAATCTGCCCTAAAATCTTACTGCACTTAAAGGAGAACTAAATCCCCTGCAATGTTAAGTCCCCATTGTCCCCCCTCTGTTGGCCCCCTCCCTGCCTCCCCCTGTAAATGCAGAGTGGATCTCACGGGCGCCATATTCTTCTCTTTGGAAATCTTGGTATTCCCTTCCTCCCCTTTGGCAATTTCTGCCTCTTTCGGCGCATGCACAGTTGTCGTGAACCAGAAGATTGCTCCAACTGCGCATGCATGATTATGACGCTCACTTCACAAAGATTACTGAAGAAGAAGATGGCGCCCGTGAGCTCCGTTGCACTCACTCTGCATGTGCGGTCACTATTTCAAGAGCAGACAGAATTCTGGTGTAAGACTGCGCAGGGGGGAGGCAGGGAGTGGGCCAACGGAGGGGGAACAGTGGGGACTTAACATCACAGGGGGTTTAGTTCTCCTTTAAGCAAGGGGGGAAAGATAGAGCACTTGAAGGAATTATTAATGAGGCCTCGAAGGTGAGCCAAGAAAAAGGAAAAATGTGTGTAGCACAGAAGGAAGGAAACAAATTCAGAAACCTTCCTAATGACACAGCAGGGAAATATTTTTTCTTCTTTGACAAAATGTACTTTGCTATTATTAATATTTTACAGGAGTGGAGGTGATAAATATATATATATATATATATATATATATATATATATATATATATATATATATATATATATATATAATTGCTTGGTGAGGGCAGCACTCCGCCTTTGTAGTATTCCTCGGGTGCACGGTAATATATATTATAAGCAAAAGAAGACCAGCAACACCGAGATCTCTTGTGACATAATCAATTTATGTTGTGAAATCACATGCAAGCCGACGTGACGTTTCGGTCCACACAGGGACCTTTATCAAGGCACACCTTGATAAAGGTCCCTGTGTGGACCGAAACGTCACGTCGGCTTGCATGTGATTTCACAACATAAATTGATTATGTCACAAGAGATCTCGGTGTTGCTGGTCTTCTTTTTGCTTATATATATATATATATATATATATATATATATATATATATATATATATATATATATATATATATATATAGGATTAGTTGTTAACCTCTTGAGTTCCAGAAGCATCAGCAGCTTACATCATGACTTTGGCTGCTGGGTGCATCAACTCCAAATTTATCCTCACACAAAGACCCTTGTCCTTTCTATAATGATTTAAAAAAAAAAATGAATTTTCATCTGTTTAACTAGAGTTTTGACTGTTGGTAATGAACAGTTAGGCCTTCTTGAACAAATGCATACTTACACAGCTTGAAGCATTTAAAACCTTTCATGTTGGTCTCTGGCAATGCTAACGGTATGCAGTTCGCTTCTGTCACTTCATCATGTGAAATGATTTTCCTTTTTAACCCAGTTAACTGCAAGAAAAAGAACATAAAGGGCCATAGTATAACATTATACTATTCTAGAAGTCTAGATAGCAAGTGAGTGGTTAATCAGTCAATACTTTGTTGGATGGAAACTGCTGGATTCTTCCTCTGTCTATGATTCCATCCTGTCCAATACATAAAAAAAAATTAATTCTATGAGTGTTTGCTAAGAAAAAACATGAGGAACTCTTATTTCTACTTCTTGAATGTTGTGCTGTAACTGATGTGGAAAACGTATATGTCCAAGGGACTGAGATTTGTAGCTGTTGCTTATAGCTGGCCAGCTACGAGGTTAGTAATCAATAACATCTATTTTTGGCTACCTACAATTAGCAGGAAATACTTGCTCCATATATGGAAATACTGAAGCACAAATTAGCTGTCTAAAATGCTGGACATGTATATTGGCCTCTAATGAACGTATTTATGTAGAAATATAATCCAGGAGCAGCATCTTAATGTCCAGTAAGGGTATAACATGGGCAAAATGTCTCCACATTGTGTTTTTTTAAAGTGTCATCATGTAAGAGGAGCCCAACCCTCATCATGGCCTATAATATTGGAGACACATGAGATTTGCTAGCATATGTATCAGGTCTTTTTTACCATGACATTTTTTGTTAACATCAAAATTTCCAAATCTCAAATTTTCAACATTTAATAAGAGCACAAAACTTGAAAAATTCAGAATCAGAAAGCTGGCAAAATCAGGTAGTCAGTGGGAGATGTATATTTGAATTAAAATCTAACTGTTGTTCAATTTGAGTTTTTAAGCAATTTGAGTTTTTTTTTAAAAAAAAGTAACCGCACGTTCTAAATTGTTGAGTAGAAGTTTTCCAAATTTGAAAAAAAACTCTGAAATTCTTAAATTTCAATATGGATAAAACTGCCTCTAAAACTTAGTTATAATCTGTAATGTTTCCCCTAATTTTTTAAATACTGTTTTATCAGTACAAGCCATGTGACAGGGTGGATTCCATAATATTGATAATAATCATTTCCCCTACTAGCCCATAACAACCACATGCAAAATGGCACATTGGCATGCTATAGTTAGAAAAGATTTTGAACTCAAGTTGAAAAATTAAGAATATTGTAAAAATGACACTGATGTATAATGCTCACATGGTTTGGTCTCCCAGTGGGGGAGCAATGGGTAATCAGCAATTAGTGGAAGTGGCAGCAGTTGCGGCACAGTTGGAGGGAAGTTTGCAAATAACTGGCGTGGGCTGGATAGAGGAGTGCTGGGTCTAGGGTGCCAGTAGAGCTTAGCCCAACCTCATATTGTGAATTTAATCATTATTAAACTAGTGGTGCAAAAGAATTTTAAATCAATTTCAGAAGCAATGTGTGATAACCTGCCTGGAGTTGAACCTTGGACCTGATGTTTTTGTGTTGTCTGCATTACCACTGCTTTATGTGAGCAGACAGCTATGGCCCTGGTTCACTCCTATGGCTATGCTTGGTAACTGCTAGTAGCAGGGCTTGTTTCATCTTTTGCCAATCTGGCCACTACTTTGGCTATAAAACCCCCTACTCCGCTCTGACTCATTGCCCATTATAGGTCTATGTTCCATAGTTCTTGGGTGCACTTCTAAGTTTCAGTATTCGGTTTTGATCCTTGCCTGTTCCTGACTTTGCATTCCTGCTGCCTGAACTGACCCCTGCCTGTGTTTGACTATTCTTTGGATCCTGATTTTGTGCCGTATTGTCTGTTTGGTTTTGATCCGGCCTGTCCCTTGACCTTGCTCCTTGTTCTCCGTTCCAGTTATACGTTACGTTTCCCATGCCTGCCCAGAGCTTTCCCCTCTGCATTAAGTCCTGGCAACATCTGAAAAGCGGAGGGCTCCTCCCAAAGCCAAAAGCGGCTGCTTTAGGCAGAAGTATGAGCCGAGACCGGGACCTTCTACCTATATATATATATATATATATATATATATATATATATATATATAGTAACTGGACACCCCTATAGAATTTAATCAAGTGCAAAACTAATCACCCAAAATAAAGCACCTCCATAGTACTAATGAAACACTGTAAGGCAAAACGTACAATAAAATTTGTGAGACAAAAACTTTCTGTACATGCGTCTCAAATGCGTATATATTTTTCCATTTTATTCCTTGGTTCTTGTTTGTGGAAACGAGTGACATGATTTGGCGGGTATCAAATTCAATGGTTTGGGTAGTTATCTAATGCATGGGTTGCCAGCATTTTGTGAAATGTTTCTGGGAACATATTAAAAAGGTGCCAAAAATCAGAATCATATTGCAGGGAATCATCACATGGTCTTAGACTATAATATATTTGGCCTTCCTTTGTCCTGATGAATTAAAATTGAAAAAAGTACGATATATTTTTTTCAAATTTGAACTTATGCAAATATTTTGTTTTCCAAAATACGTTTCTCAGATCTTACCACAGGGGGAGGTGTTGCTTTAATTTTCCAAATCTGGTTTCAGTTGAATCATTTGATGCTGTAATCCCACACAACAAAGTCCACCGTAATAACCTCACTGCCGTGTTGTATTTGCTGTTATTTTTTATTTTTCTGATGGGAATTTGTTTTTTTAAAGATGCAGCCTGCAGATACAGCTTGGCTATTCCATACACCAACGTTATTAATAATAACAATTTTCCAAATGGCAGAGGGAAATCTTATGTATTTTGGATGTTAAAAAAAAAATAAAATCAGTAATGAATAAGCATAGTGTTTAGTTTTTTTTACCAACAATTTCAGGGACTTTAAACAATAGCTGTCAATGTCACCTTCAAGTAAAGCTTGCTTATGGGATTATCATATGGGAAAATATGTTTTTGATTATTGTGATTACATTAACTGTGGGTTATGATCTCACAGGCTGGTTTCCCTTGAAATCGTCTTGATGCCACAGAAAGAGCCGATTCAATTAAGTCATGCTAACATGTGAGAGAGCAAAACATTGCACCACTTGATTGCCTGGCAGTGTGTCTATGTATTAATGAAGTGAAACCGTATCCGCGTGCATGCTTTTATGGAAAACATTTACAGGTTTTAGAAAACCACCTCTGTTTAAACCATTAAGGATGATGTGTACTTTGTTCGAGTATAATTTACATTGGGCTTACAAGTTAAACTCTTGTACTCAGCGGTGATGAAAACAAATTGAAAAAGGCTGAAGCTAAGCTCCACAATGCAACAGTTCAAATGGAAAATATTTGGAAACAAGAAGCCTGGATGACTTACATTGACGTTTAGCAAGGAAGCCTACTGAAGGCAAGAATACAGCGATCTTATATCAGGGACATTGGGAAATAGTGGATCTTACCTTTTGCTTTGTTGAAAAATCAGTTATATTTATATACTGTAGACATAAATAGAAATTCCTGGTCTATTATTTTTACATAAAAATTCTACAAACACAGAAAAAGCTTTATAATTCCTTTTTGTTTAAGCTTTTTTAATTGTAAAAACTGACCATGTTTATGTATTTTTATGTATTTTTATGTATTTTTAAGTTGTGATTTTGCCCTCTAGTCGAAGCAAAATTTTGATTGAGTTTTTCAAAAAGAAAAAATCTAAAACAAATGTAAATGTGAATGAAAAAAAAAACAGTCACAAATCATTGCCCAATTACAACTCAAAAATTCCCATTTTTGTTTTACTGGCCAAAGCTTAGCTCAATAAGGGTCATTTACGAAGACCACAGAAGAGTACAAAAGGGTGCCACATGCAAAGAGCACTTCTGCCCAAATTCTGACTGTGCTTTTCATCTCATGCTTAATAAAAATTTCAGTGCAAGGTGTAGATACCACTCCATAACATATGCCACTACTTTCCTTCCCCCACCCGACCCCAGTGAATACAGCCTTGCCAGGCAGTGCTGTATTCATGGGAGCAGCCGTAGGTTTCTCCATATTGGAATGACAACACCTGCAACAATGTTGTCAGCGGTCGGTCAGTGTGAAAAGCCAGTATGGATATGTGAGAATTTTTAGCCCTGGAAACTCCTCAAAAATATAAGCTGTTGTAAATTAGTTTGGTGCTGAAGAAATTTTATGCTGAAAAATGGAGCTTCTAAAAGTTCCCAAAACTTATCGTCCCAATGAGAAGGAATGCCCATCCAAAATGTTTTTTTTTGCATTATTAAAGGAAATGTAGTGAGCAGAAAACAATATTAAAATGCTACTTTTAATTGCAACTACTTTTACAAATAACTTTAATCATTGAAGACTTGCGGGCAGATTTATCAAAGGCTGAGGTGAATTTTCGGATGAAAAAAAAAATCGAATTTCGAGTTTTTTTTCGTGTACTTCGACTGGAATAGTCTAAACTCTATCCGAATTTGAAAAAAATTAAAAAATTCGAATATATAGAAATTTATCATGTACTGTCTCTTTAAAAATTCAACTTCAACCATTCGCCATCTAAAATCTGTTGAATTGCAGTTTTAGCCTATGGGGGACCTCCTATGACCTATTTGGAGTCAATTGGTTGACTTTGAAATATCAAAGTTTTTTTTGGGAAAAACTTCTAATCGAATTTGATCGAATGCGCTATTCCTTCGATTCATACGATTCAAATTCGGCTGAATACGGACCTATTCGATCAAAAACTGACCTATTCGACCAAAAAAAAAAAACCTCGACTTAATTTTGGTTGGTCTTTTTGAATTCGAATTTCGAAGTTTTTTTCAATTCGAAATTCGAAACTTGATAAATATGCCCCATGGAGAGTTACTTTTTTTTCACCAAGTTTTGCTGAAAAAATTACACACACAGACTCCAATGGGAGGGAAAAAATTCTGCACATGAAAATTTTTTTGTATTTTTGTGAACGGGTCAGATTTGCCCATCACTATTGTCATCTACCATCAATACTGTCCTTAGTGGTTGTCTATTGCTCTTCATGCTTGTCATGTGCATGTTTCTTATTGCCACTTATCCCTCACTAGCTTTCCTTGTCTTCCCTTGTCTAATGCACTCTTTATGTTCCTCCACTGATGGCTGAAAACTCCACACTTTATTCGATACCAACAATTACAGGTACATTAACTCTAGTCTCTTAGATATTGCTTCCAAGAGATCCAACTGAGGCACAAGAATCCCTCTCTCTCTCGCTAGAGGAACCAGTCATGGTTACATTAGTCTCTGTACTGACCTTGTTTGCCTAATTGTTATTGATGTTGCTCATACTGTATTGGAGATATTGTTTATAGGACACCATCTTTTGAATGAAAGCTTGGTCTATAATATCAGGCTATGATGAACTATCATGAACATATGGCACTTGCTAAGTTGAGGAGAAGTTTTGAGGAGATGGTTGAAGGGAGCAGTATTGGATTAGTACCCTAACCTCTTAAACATCTGTAAGAGAAACAGACATAGGCACTATAATAATACAAGATAAAAAAAGGCCTCGTGTAAGACACACCAGGAGATTAATCGATCACAATATATCTCCTCTTCTGAGGGTGACTAATCTCCTGTAAATGCCTTCCTACCGGCGTTAAAGTTAATCACTGGTGGTAAGACCCATGTGTTGACTTGACCTTCCAAAATCACCTGATGTTACCTTAAGATAAAACTTTAGACAACTTCATAAGACTGAAGCAACACATGGGTTTTACCATTGGTGATTCACATTATCGCTGGTGGGAAAGCATTTACAGGAGATTCATTGGAGGCAGAGAGAAGGCTATTAATCTCCTTGTTGACCATTGCCCTAAGGGGCCAAATATAATTTCCGTGACTGCATTACTCAACCACCATCCCTAGACCTTGCACCTCAAGGGAAGGTGATCATGATGATTTTTCATAATAATTTATACATAGAAGCCCTGCCACTATCGATGCATGTTTGTACAGTTTAAATTATTTCTTTTCAAATACACTGCTCTGCAAAATATGTTTGTGATTTATTTACCGTGATAAATAACACAGAGACCCTGGAACAATCCATCTCATCTTGCCATTCATTAAAGGATGGCTACAACTGTATATTTATGATACAAGCTCTGAAGCACTTTATCTTCTTGGAGAAATAATTTTTGTGACGGATGTGGTATGTGGGGGGGGGGGGGTGGAAAGATTGGCATGAGAAAAAAAATCCAATCAGCGTTTGGTAGGAGGCTTAAGGGAAAACACTGTCAAACTGCAAAACAAAAATGAAAACCAGCAACTGGCAGATTAGTCAGGAAAGTAAACAAGATTTAACCCAGTATAAACTCAACAGCAGGAATTTATACTGTAATTTTAGTTTCAATTTTAAGGTTCAAACGTGTTGTCATTTAAAGGACAAGGACAGGATGAATACAATCAAGGGTCTATGAAAAGGCATTCCTAAATACTGAGTAACTGCTCCAGATTCCTTTTTTGTAACTTAATTAACATTTTTTGAAAATAAGAGTACAAAAGCAATCACGTTGAGATGCAGTTTTTACAGCAAGTTTAGTATGGATCACATATATCTGAACTGTTATCTTGTCTGCATCAATGTAGACATCAGTATAAGTACCATGGGTAAAAACAGTGGATAAACAAACTTCGCAAACGATCGGTAACTTGTGCACAACTTCGGATCTTCGTGAATTTGCGCAGCCCTGGCGAAATTATGCCTGGCGAAGTGTGGGGTAGCCAACACTGGCGCAACTTCGGAGGTAAGTAAATTTGCCCCAAAGTCATCAATGCTCAGAATTATCAATTGTGGCATAATTATATAGTGCCAGAGTTCAAAGGGAACGAAGCTCCCATGTTGACTAAACCTTCAAAAACTGGGGGATTCTTTTCTGAATAAAAGCAATGGTATATTAAAACTTTTTGTTACATTCTATTCTATTGTCAATCTCTAACCAATGATTTCCATTTTGATGCTTTGGAGATGCGGACTGCAGTCAGTACATGATAAAGTAGTTTCTGGGTTTGTTCCTTCAAGGTGTTTCCCTAGTAGGAAAGTAATAATATCTAATTGGATGTTATCATGTGCCAGGCATTCTAATCTAATCTAATCATTCTCACTTTTTACATGCAGTCATGCAACGAGACTCTGACTTGTCGCCACTGAAGCACGGAATGTGGGAGCTAAAGGATCCAGCAGCAGAGAGCCAGGGAGGAGAAATCGAGCGCCGCTCCATGGATGGTCGCCGTGTCGCCTTTTCTCTAGAGGACAGGAAGCAGAGTTTCTGTGAGTTATTTTTTAATAAAGACTTTTTGATTTTTAAGTATAATTTGACTTGGTGTATTTTTTTCGTTGTGTACTAACGAATTTTCTAAAATGTTTTTTTGATGTTACTGGTAGTATTTAATTAAGCCAAATATCTGACCAATATTCCATAGAGATTTCATATCCAAGTGCAGTGCTCCCATTTTGTCATATAGCTTTATTTATATTCTGATAAGAAGGGAGGGTCATTAATTAGCTTATAAAGCTTTGATATCAACCCTTTTTGAGGCAAACCTTGTGCCAAAAATTCGGAAACTTCTCTTTAAAAGCTCTAAGAAATGGGTCAGTAAAGTGCCTCGGTTGGAAGTACAGCTACAAAGGTTTGAAGATATAAGATGCTTTCGTTCTTATTTGGTCTAATGAGAGAAGAGTTGCTAGGGAGGGACATAGTAGATCAGAAACCTTAAATAACTAAGTTGGGTCTCCTGACTTACGTAAAGGCTGTGTTATTGCTGGCTGTAAGGAAGGGTTGCTTAGAATTGCTGTCACTGGAGATTAAGTGAAGACAATTTGTATTTAACCTATAATTTTTTCCATAAATCTAATGTTAACATGGTGGTCTTCAACATTGGGATATTAGGTAATGTATTACCTGGTAAAGGCCAAAACCATACGTTAGGGTGATATGGTATAAGTTGTACGTTTTCTATATGTGCGCTTTCACGTACAGCTCCCTAAATTCAAAACAAGTGCTAAGCTCCCTGGTCACAGCTCAGTCTTCCTCCTGTAGCAGCCGCCTTTGGCCTCGGGAGGAGCCCTCAGTTACTCAGATGCCACCAGGTCTTACCTTGAGAGGAGCAAAGCAGATGTTCTGAATGAACAAAGGGGCACATGCGTATCCAAGGTTTTGAACGGAAGGCAACAGTTCAGGAAATAGACGAGAAGTGTAGTCAGGAATGCCGGGGTCGGTACAGTTGGAGTTCAAGCAAGGTCAACAGGGTCAGTACAAGCAACGTTCAAGGAGTCATCAGGCAGGCACAGGTCAATGCCAGTAGATTTCAGAATAGTCAGGCAGGCAAGGGTCAGAATTGGCAGAGTTCAGAATAGTCAGGCAGGCAAGGGTCACAACTGGAATCGAAACAGACAGGAATCACAGCCAGATACTAAACAAATTAGACCTAACAATGAGCAATGAGTTTGGATTCAAAGTCCCTTTAAATTTTTTAACTTCGCACCATACGAACGTGATGACGTCACGTGCCCGACACGTAAAAACCCAGAAGTCGCACACTAGGAACCAGCAATCTACAAAGAAGAGGAACCATGTGGCGGAGCATCCCTGCTGCCCCCCTAGATGACCAGGTGAGATATTACATGTGCAATGAGTGTTTGAGTTCCAAAGTTGGGCAGCCTCATAGTATTGTGTCAAAGTTGGGCTGCCTCATAGTATTGTTGAAGTGACGGAACACCTAAGCCTCCTTGAATAACAGGCACATTCAAAACATGTTTTGATTCTATGTTTCATTCCTCCCCAAATAAAATTGTAAATTGCTGCTTCTAATTCCTTAAAGAATTTCAGTGGTATGTGTCCATTTAAGCAAGGTAGTCTTAATTTTGTGGGCTAGTGGGAAAAGTTCTACCAAATAAGAGATATGCAAAAGATATCTGTCTTCCAATTATATTTATAGTGTGAGAGTAAAGACGCTATTGTATTGGCGGGTAACAATATTGGTAGAGCCTCTGTTTTAGACAGAATAGGCTTATTTAGAGATTAATGTGTATTCCCATAATATCTATGCACTTGATCATTGAAATCGCTGGTGGTAAAACATATGGTTGCTTTGTTCTTCTGAAGTCACCAGAAGTTGTCTCACAAGGAAACTTTGGGCGACTTCACAACGCATAGGCTTTACGACCGACAATTTCAATTATTGCCAGTGCAGAAGCATCTTTGGTAGATTTCTCAGCTACAGTCGTGCATTTTTATTGCAAATGTCAAATCTCCTCATCAAACATGGCCCTAAGCGTAATATAGTCACCAACTGCCAGTCACTGTGTTACCATGAGTCTCATTGGAATAGGTGTTCATTTTGAAAATTACATCATTGGAAGTGTGAATTGTTGTGAAACTACCCATGTAAGGATGTTAAAGCAGTATTTAGCCCTCCTATGTTGGACCTTTTGCTCACTGAGCTGTTGTTTGGTCCCCCCAATGTATACATCTTTGCAATCTTCTCTACACTGGACAAAATATGCCACTTTCATTTGCTTGGGCTTTGGTGTTGGGCAGTTCCTGCTACGTACTGTATATCATAACCTGGATGAATGAAAGCCTTCATAGCAACATATACCTGAAGTTATCACCAGGGATCCATTCAGGGCAGATTGACTCTTTACCAGGGATACCTGTTGAGCTGGAGAAATAACCTTTTCAACAAGAGAGGGGCAAAAACCATGCTGTGGTAAAACACTGTAGTATCTAAGTATCTTTTGGCACTCTGACGAAGAGACGTAACTACACTAATTCACTAAGATGCGGATTTTTCTGAACGTTACCTTTTGCGCCAGAGTTTACTTCGCCAGCTCAGACCAGGTGAAGTGCAATAGAGTAGATAGGAGTTTGTTCAAAAATAGTTGAGAATTTTTCTAAGTCCCAAAAAACGCTGGCGTCTTTTACTTTTTACAGGGTGATAGGCTGAAAAAGATCATACATTTTTTTGGGGTACCTTCCATCCCCCCTACATTTCCTAACATATGGCACCTAAACTATACACTGGGCACATGTGTAGAGCAATATTATACCTCTATTTTATTTTATTATGGTTCTCTGGCCTTGTGTAGTGTAATGTAGTTTGTTCCACATAAACAGTACGTCCATTGTACTTTAACTTTACGCCATATGCTAATTAGGCATCGCTAGCGTAACTTCAAACTGCTTATCGTATTAACGCTAGCGCAACTTCGCTAGCTTTCAGAACCCTGGACGCAACTTTGGATTTTCCTGAATTAGCATTTCCTACGCCTACGAAGTGTTGCGATGTCAGCGAAGCCGTCGCAATTTTGGAGGTAAGTAAATTTGCCCCAGAGCTCGATGTTGTAGTATGAGATCTGTTACACCCTTAAAATCAACTGTAATATCTGCTATTTTACTAAAGTTTCTGCTTTTTTTGTTTTATTAAGCGTATTTTTATGGAGCTTTTGTCTTGCCGCAGACTCCCGCCAGTCCCCCATACATGCATAAAATAAAGTTCCATTACTACAGATTCACTTTAAAAAGTATTAATAAAAAATATAAAAAAATGATTCTTAATACTCGTCTGTCTCTATAAGGCCCATTGCCTGCCAAACCTTTAATGGCTTCATTCTTTTAGGGGGAACAAAAAGGGCTCTACTTTGGCTAAAAAAAAAACATATTCAGAAATCGATCATTAAATATTCCCTATCTCAGTAAATTCTCGTTTTTAGTACTTACATCTGGATGTGTCAATATTTTCTTTATTGTTGGAAACCAGCGTAATTGTTTTAAACTGTGCCTTCTAGTAAACACACATTCCAGCGGTGCTAATTTTTAGGCAATTTTTATAGCCATAGACAGCTGCTGTCTTAAAAGCCACATGAGTTTGCCTTGGAATTTCTCAAATGGTTTAGGTGGGAGCTGTAAAATCCCCTTTGATGAGCTCAGCTGATTTTTCTCTCTATATATTTGACATTAACACTGATCTTAAGCATTAATACGCAACACAGCAGCTGCCTTAGCTTCAGGATAAAATCTGGCGTTCTGGCCAATCGCTTTGTAAACGAATCCAGTAAAAAAAAAAAAAAAGGGCTTTTGACATATTAAAAAAAAAAATGTATTTTATCGTTAACTGAAATCTTTTTAATGACGCCACACACATTTAGATACACAAAGGTACCTGGGCAGGAACACAGGCTTCAAAGCA
Source organism: Xenopus laevis (assembly GCF_017654675.1). Classification (NCBI taxonomy): domain Eukaryota; kingdom Metazoa; phylum Chordata; class Amphibia; order Anura; family Pipidae; genus Xenopus; species Xenopus laevis. The sequence continues at coordinate 14,934,482 of NC_054379.1, read as the reverse complement.
AAATAAATGTGTTATAGTTCTGTTAACAGTTATGAACAATTTGTTTTCTCTGCGGTTGGCAAAATGCTGCAAAAGAACATTTAGTCCTGTGAAATGAAAGGGCTGTTACAGAATTTGAGAAATTGTAATAGACCAGATTTATTGGCGGAATACAAAAAAAAAGGCTATTATTATTCTTGTAGCAGATACAGTTGAAATAGCTCTCCAGTGCCACTGAGTTGTAATTTTTGTTACGCAGAGTCTTCGATCTATGGCTGCTACTTGTTGCACTGGAGAACTAAAAGGCACTGCAAACCTATAAAAAAATGCATTTCTTTGCTAAGTTTCTGTATTGTATCCCTGGTAAAACAATTCTACATAGTCAAGCAATGCACTTTTGATTTGCACTTGCCACATTTGCTAGTTGCAGTAGAAAGGGCAGTGCAATGGGCTCCCATAGAGTGCACTCTAGTAAAGTAAAGGTGTCCATATATCTGCTACCACTCATGGTATCTGATTGATAGGCCTACGGGATGACGGACAGATACTGTGTGATCAGCCATACACAGGCATGGGAAAATATTATTGTTTGGGCCAACCAGATTTCAAAGTAAGTGGTTCCTCTCCTGTTGATGCGTTGGGCACCTACTGACTATGTGCTGACGAAGCTTTTATTTTGTGAAAAATGAATCATAATCTTACAGGATGGCAGGGTGACCTGTACTAGAAGTTATAGTAATAGTATGTACAGGTATTGGATCTGTTATCCAGAAAACTCAGAATTACGGAAAGGTTGTCTCCCATAGATTCTATTTCATCCAAATAATCCATATTTTATAAAAAGGATTTCCTTTTTCTCTGTAATAATACAACTGTAGCTTGTACTTGATCCCAACTAAGATATAAATAATCCTTATTTTGTATTTCAGAGCTTTCTGAATAACAGATCACATAACTGTATGTATACAGTATCGGACTGGCCCACCGGGATACCTGGAAAAGGTGGGCCAAGGTATCAGTGGGCCCTTATGCTGATAGATATTTGGCCTATTTCATGACCATTCCTTATTTCTATGACAACAATGAGGCTAAATATATGGAATAATAGATTATAATATCTAAAGAAAAGAGATTAGGAGAATAGAGGTTGAGTGAGGAGAGGAATAAGATTAATTGGTGGGCCCCTAGTCAAAGGTTTTTGGGTGGGCCCCTGGTGTCCCAGTCCAACACTGTATATATACACATTTATATATACTGAGCAAAGATGCCGCAATTTGGTGCACGTAGGTGTGTCTTGTATCATATAATATACACATAACCCCAGCACTCCACTATACAGCTTTAAGAGAAAACCAGAACCTAATCTTTAACACATTAAAGGGAAAATATCTGAATTAAATAAAAAAAAAAAAAAAGAGCGACACGTTTCATTACATGGTTTGTACAAAGTATGCATAAACTGACGTTTCCCATAAAAGCAGTGTCCCTTCCTGAGGCCTAACTTAGTGAAAAAGAGATTAATTTGTTTGGGTGGAGAAAGACCATACCTGTTTTTCACTTTATATAGCATGACCTCTTTAGAACAACTTCTTAACAGTAAGATGCCTGAAATTGCAAACTAGAGAGCTGCTGAATAAAAAGCTAAATAACTCAAAAACCACAAATGATAAAAAATAAAAACCGGTTGCAAATTGTCTCAGAATATCACTCTCTACATCATACTAAACATTGATTTAAAAGTGTACAACCCATTTAAAAGGGCAAATTTACTAAAAGGCAAATTTTTGTCTCAAAGGGCTTCGCCATACTTCGAACACAACTTTATCAGACATTAATTTGTAGCGAATAAGCGTATTTATCAAAACTCGGTTTCTTCTCTGCAGATGAATGCTGGCAAAGTTTCGCCAGTGAGGACATAATTCCTTCCTAGCAAAACTTCGTTAACATACTTACGCTTACATCAATTTAAATATGGCGGGTATACATATAGGTCATATATATGTCTTTATTAGTGAGTGTTAATGCAATTGCTGTAAGTGGCCACTTATTATTAAAAATGTCCAAGGAAGCAAAATAAAGACAAAAGAGATCCTCTAATGTCCTAGACATGAGCCCACCCTAAAACAAATGTGGAATGAGCTTCAAATGGTTAAAAAAACATATATTTAACAGTTACAACTTTTAAGCATAATCCCACATTAAAATATAACAAAACACCACTGTTTTGTATTTTTTATGACTTTTTTGGCATACAGGACATGATGCGCTAGAAAAGCCCACTTCGTGCCCCAAATAGTCTACTACAATGAAAGTGAAGCTTGCAAGGATTTCTCCTGAATTTTTCCAGATTATAGATCCCATATATATTTGAATATACATGCTTAGAATAGAAATTCTCATTTTCAGTTATCAGTTTTGATCATTTAGAAATGCTTATTTCTTAAGAATAATACATTGAGTTTTAAAGGAGAAGGAAAGCTACAGAGGCATTTTATTGCCAATAGATTAGCTGCAATAGTGCAAGCTAGAATGCTATATTTATTCTGTAGAATGTTTTACCATACCTGAGTAAAAAGCTCTAGAAACTCTGTTTGTTTAGAATAGGAGCTGCAGTATTAATGTGGTGTGACATCACTTCCTGCCTGAGTCTCTCCCTGCTCTGGGCTCAGATTACAGTAGAGAAGGGAGAAGTGGGCGGAGAGGAGCAAACTGAGCATGCTCTTGCCCAGGGCAATGAGGTTTAAGCTGAAGGCAGGAAGTCTGATACAGAAGCCCATGTGTACACAATAGAAGGAAAGAAATGCAGTATTTCTTTTGACAGGGGACTCAGAGCAACATTACTTTGGGGGTTTACTGGTATATTTAGATGGACCTTTCTGATAAGGCTTACTTAGTTTTAACCTTTCCTTCTCCTTTAAGACTGAATGTTATCACAAAAGTTATTTAATCCTCCAACTTCAAGTCGCCTATTTATCAAAGGTCGGATTTTAGTGGTGTTAGAGGCTTTTGAAGCTACGACTAAACTCACAAAAAAAATATCCTAATAAAAAAGTACGAACATAAAATTATGTGCTAAAAGATCCGAATACCTCAAAAACTTCTAAAAATTTACGTTTTCTGATAAACCCTAGCAAAAGAAAAATCCGAAAACCTCTAAAAGTCCGAATTGATTTAAAAAGGTCCAAAGGATCATCCAAAGCTCCCATTGAATTCTATAGGACATCAACAACTTTTAACTGGCAAAGTTTTGTTTTAGTGGTTTTCATGGTTTTTACTCTTAATAAATCTTGAATTTTTAGAGCTTTTGTAAAAAAAAAAATAGTACATTTTTACAGATTTGTGAAAAAAAAAAACGAAATTTGATTGTTAGTAAATGGGCCCCTAAGCGTAGCTTTTCTAAAAGTCCTGAATATTGCAGCTCTTCTCACTCTAGACCCCAAGCATGAATGAACAGGGTTTGCTCACAATAACTCTCTTTTATAAAGAACTCAGATCTTTTTGAATTGGTGATTTTACTTTAATTAAGAAATTAAGGTTTCTGTTTCTGCGCATGTTTAAGAGCAGAGCCTTTTATTTCCAGAAGGTCATTAAGTATGAGAAAAACCAACTTTGAGGAAACAAATGCAGTATTGACCCCAAGTCCGTAAGTAAGATTTTCCAAATTATGACAGTAGATGGTCAAAACTCTCTTTCCTTGGAAAAATAATCCACACCTTAAACACGGAATAACGTTGATTTAGGAAAAATAAATACCTATCTCAAATGCCCTTCTTGGTAGTAAAGTACTTAATTTCTTCAATGTTAATGATGGTGTTAGAGGAGAAATAAAGCTCAACAGTTAAGAATTAGACTAGAAATATTACACCTTTTTGGCCTTTTATGTACCAGCCCAAGGTAACCACAGCCCTGTAGCAGGGAAGATATGTGCCTCTGAAGATGTCCCAGTAGCTTCCCAACTTCTTTTCCCAGCACACTTACCTGAACTTAGGGACTAACTCATAATATACAGTACATAAACACTGTAACATTTATGATAAAAGGATGGTTATTATTTCAGACCCACAATAATGGCAGCATAGAAACCAGAGCCTGTATCATCAGCTTCTTTGACAGATGTAGCATTACAGTCTGCTATTGTCTTGTTGATTTCCAATGACCTAGGGGTCAGTGCTGATTATTTAGCTTCTCACAGCAGTCCAGAACACACTGAGCATGTGCAGTGCCACCAATGCTCAAATGATTAAAATCCAAGATTTTGGGGCAGATTTATTAAGGTTTGAGTTGTTTTTTTCATGAAAATTCGTATATTCTAGGTTTTTGGTCAAAAGTCACATTTTCAGTTTAAAAGAAAACTCAAATTGATCAAGTTTTTTAAATTTATTATACCTCAACACTGGAAATAGCTTGAATCCAAAAATATACCACCTAAAACATATCGAGGTTCTGTAGAAGTCAATGGCAGAGGTCCCTTGAATCATTTGAAGAGATCAGCATCCTGCTTGATGTTTGAATGATAGAAGGGTTTTTTTCGGCCAAAACTCAATCAGTTCAAGTTTTCTGGTTGCAGAACTCACAGAATCGGGTTTTTGCCATTTGAGTTTTTTCTTAAGTAAGATACCATTTTTTTTCCGAGGTAATTTCAAGTTCATTCTAGGTAGCAAAAGAACTCTAACACATGGATTTGGTTCAGTATTGTGCCAGAATTCATCCTTTTTCAGGTGACTGAACTGAAGCCGAATCCTTAAAATCATCTGACTTTTTGTCACACAAGCAGGGAAGGAAAACTTCAAATTCAGTTCGGTATTTGGGTAAATCTTTAACAAATGATTCAGGACTTGCCCGAATCCCAAAATAAAGAACGAGGTGCATCTCTACTGCTATTACCGGGCTGCTGAACCTATGGGCTAATACAGTAAGTTCAGTATACAAAATACAACATTTTTATATGTAGTCATGATTCTTCAGCCAATAAAGGCCTCATTTTACAAAAATAAATAATTAAGTTCTACCCTGTAGGCCATGTTTCAATGTAAGTACCAACAATCACCCCTAGTTAGAAGTATGAATTATATGCATTGTTAGGACTTAGATCCACTCAGTAATGTCCTTTTTAATAATGGTTTTCCCAACCAAGGTTGGCCTCCTTTGTAGTACCTGGCAATTCTATGCCTTTACATCTCATGGTAGGTTTCAGCAAGAGGAAATAAATACATGAGGTGCATTATCATATACAGAAATCTAAGGGTGCAATAGAATGAAGCTAAAGAAGGTCTTAGTCAACCAGAATGAGATTTGTTTTCACAAGGACATAGCATACAAGAGCAAGGAATATTATATATGACAATAAGAGTTGACATTGCCTAGCCGAGGGCGATTGGGAGTTGTGGTTTAGAAACAGATTTGCATAGTTCACAAAGCACACTCTATTATACACAGGTTTGTTATTTGCCTCAAGCTCATTTTGTCATTCAGCAGGCTGCCTGAACCTTAAAGTGCATACCAATTATGTCATTATTTATTACATTTCCAATGACATCTTTCAACGCATGCAAGCTTTAATTATGGAATCGTGGGTAATTCTGGAAAGGTGTGAAAAGGCGCACGTGAGATGCCACCCTGAGCTCCATATTTCTTCAGTAATTAGTTAGGACAACATCAACACTGTACAAAGTAAAGAGGTCAGATAAAAGCGCGTGTGTTTGTACATGTTACCGCCAGTAACTTGCATCATTCAGGAAACCTTACTAAAGGCCTTCTAACCGATTACATTTCTTTTAGCTTCCACGATGAGAAGGAATTAATCACCCAGTCAACAAGCATCCTAATTTTCCATAGGTATCTGCTGAACCACCATATGGAGTTAACTACAGCATACAGTATATATATATATATATATATATATATATATATATATATATATATATATATATACAAAGGGGGTTATTTATTAAACCTCAAAATTTTTTTGAGGTTTTTGAGACAAAAACTAACATTTTTCATAGAATAAAAAAACTCAAATATTTGGAAATTTATTATACCCTGATGCTGCAAAAAGTCAGAATCCAAATCTGGCATCTCAGACCTGTCAAGCTCCTGTATAAGTCAATGGGAGAGGCACCTATCTCAATTTGAAGTTATTGTGGTCTGCACTGGGTTTAGCCCGAAAATCCAACTTTTTCGGGGTTTTTGGGCAAAAAAATAGGGTGATTCAGGAAAAAAAAGCCAGAAAAATTTAATTTTTGCTCGATTTTTTATCGAGTTTCTTCAAGATCCGATTGAATCAAGTTTTTTTTTTTAATAAATAAGCTAAAATCAAGCATTGGAGTATGGTTATTATGGGATAAATTCAGATTTTAGTAAATAACCCCTGAAGACTTGTCTAGTCCTTTAATGAACTTATTATTCTGTTGCAAGAAATCTTATATCAAACTGATTCAGAGTTAAGGTTTTACTAAATTTGATAAAATTCATACTTTTATTTACTATAGCTGATTTAAAAATGAATTGGTTTTCGAGAGAATCATGCTAAAACTTTCCCTAAGCCTAGTAACTTCAAAAGCCAATGAGCAGTTAGAACTCTCCAGTGATATGGTTGTAAGCATTGGTCTAATTGGTTACATGAGTCTCTAGTTTCGGGGGAAATTACATTATCTGTATCGATATAGATATGACATCAATATTGTATATAGTGATCATATTATCGAAATAAACCTCTGACCCTGTACTTGATATCCATTTCTAGGGGGACAATTTATTAAGCCGCAACTCTTTTGGTTCGTGCTTTTTGATGCCAGAAATTTAGGAAAATTAAAAATATTCCAGCTAAATCCTGTCGACAACATGTAGAAGTCCCTTTTACAACTGGAAGATCTTTGATTTAAGGTTTTGGGGTGTTTTTGACACTGACTTTTGACTTTTTTTTGAAAATTGCATGACAATCCGTGGTTTTAGAGAAATTGGGTTTAGTTGTGGTTTCAAAAACTTTCTAAAACCTTGAAAATGAGACTTGATAAAAAGGCCTCCACATGTACTAACAGCAATATTTGGATTATTCCGCTATATATTTTGTGTCATTTGCGCAAGATGTCCAGTTTCTGATTAAATATAGCAACTAAAAAAACAATACTTTGGGAGGTTTCCCTGTTTTTCTCATTTTCATTTTAGCATGGTATGTGATCAGGCGCATATTTTCATATTTGAGCCAAACCTCCACTCGAGCGATTGGGCCCACAACATTACATCTGGATTACATATTAAGTAAAAATAGCCCAGGTGACCCCGTGCTTTAAAGTGAGGAATATGTAGTACATAGGTCTCAACACAGAGGCCTGACAATCAATCGTAGTAATAGAATAATAGACATTGAGAGATCATCATTCCTTAGCTGAGTTGAAGGGAACATCAACATTACAAGGGAACCGTTATCCAAAGAAGTCTTTGTTTTCATTGAAGTCTTTGTAAGATGTCAAGAGCAGGAGGTTAGTGTGAAGATGACTGGCTAGTTATAGGCTTCTGCCCCTTGTGTGTAAATGTACCTTTTTCATGTTTATCTTATTCTTACTAGCTGACTGAAATCCAGTAATTTTTCATGGCATAGATTTCAGCATAGACAGCTCTGCTGCCCAGGCAAGTCGTTGCTTATTAAGGGCTATAAAGAAGAGGAAGACAATGTCAATGAGCCCAAAATAGTTATGATATTATCATAATAATGCCTTTGAAAGAATATTATAAATCCAACCAATTAAAACATAAATGAATTGCAAATTAATTGCAAATTAATTGTATTGGAGTGATTTGGGAATATTTCACATCTTGGTAGAGAATATCTATAGTGCCTTGAGGGGCTTTTTTACAAACATTCAGATTTTCACAAATCAAAATTTTCCTCTAAAAATTCTTGTTTTTTTATTTTCTCTAAAACTGAAGAAATTCGAGATTTATCTAGGGGGTTATTTACTAAACTCTGAATGCAAAAATCACGAAAAATTTGTGATTTTTTTTAAATAAAATCTGACTTTTAAAAAATCAAAAATTTTTCGTTATGTATTAAACCCTCGAGGATAGAAAAGTTTGAATCTGAAAATCTGGCATCTCAGACTTGTTGAGGTTGCATATAAGTCAATGGGAGAAGTCCCAATGATTTTTTGATGTGCGCTGGGTTTCAAGCAATACCCCGAAGTTTTAGGAGTTTTGGGCAAAAATCAGTTTTTATATGAAAAATCTAAAAAAAATCATGAAAATCGAATGAAAAATCCAAAAAATCTGATTTTTTTTCCTACAAACCAAATTTTTGCGAAAATGTAATAATAAATAATAAAGCGCTAAAAAAAAAGCGGATTTGATGAGAAAATATTGAGATAAATTTGGATTTTTATAAATAACACCCTTAGGGGCCCATTTACTTAGTTTGAGTAAAGGAATAGAATAAAAAAAAACTTCGAATTTCGAATGATTTTTTTGGCTACTTCGACCATCGAATTGGCTACTTCGACTACGACTTCGAATCGAACGATTCGAACTAAAAATCGTTCGACTATTCGACCATTTGATAGTCGAAGTACTGTCTCTTTAAAAAAAACTTCGACCCCCTACTTCGCCACCTAAAACCTACCGAAGTGCAATATTAGCCTATGGGGATGGTCCCCTTAAGTCTACGAGAAAATCATGTAAACATTAAATAAACCCAATAGGCTGGTTTTGCTTCCAACAAGGATTAATTATATCTTAGTTTGGATCAATTACAAAATTACAAGGTAATGTTTTATTAATTTGTAGCTTTCTGGATAACAGGTTTCTAGGTCAAGGTTCCCATACCTCTATAACTATAGATTCCTAAATGGAATGCCTTCTAATAGTAGGCTCCCTTAACAAAAATGTTCCCCTCCTCCACTGGTTCCAAAGCTCCTTGGCTTGGTTCTAATGGTTGTAGCACTGACCTGCATGAGCCAAGATTTAACCAAATACCATACGATGTTTCAAGAAGAATTTTAGGGGCAGAACTGCAAGAACACTAAGGGGGTTATTTACTAAACTTCGAATGGAATTTTTTTTTTATATAAAATTGGACATTTAAAAAATCATGAATTTTACGGAATTTATTAAACCCCGATAATGGAATAGTCTGAATCTTAAATCTGGCATCTCAGACCTGTCGAGGTTGCATATAAGGCAATGGGAGAAGACCAAGGTAAATATCAAAAACATGCACAGTTTCTCGCTTAAAAACATTTATTGGTGCATATAAACCACAAAAAATAATAACATATCAATATTCAATTCACACACACCACAAAGCAGTGTCTCCCCCCCCAGTCTGCCTACCTGTTGTTAGCCACACCCTCCTGACGCGTTTCGCGCTATTGGGCGCTTCATCAGAGGAGGTGAAGACCCAATGATTTTTTGATGTGCTTTGGATTTCGTGTAATACCCCAAAGTTTTTGGAGTTTTCAGGGGTGAAAAAACCCCAAAAATCATGAAAATCAGATTTTTTTTCGGGAAAATGTAATAATAAATAAGCGTAAATAATCCGATCGGATTTATTCGGAGTTTGTAGCAGAAAATGTTGCGATAAAATTGAACTTTCCCCCTAAGGAACACAAGGAATCTTTTTGGGGTCTGGCTGTGCTGAATGATAAGTAAGCTAGGGGCTGAAAGGGAGGACACCCAAGTTAATCCCTCCTTGTGCTCCTCATAAATAAAGAACAGGCAAATGCAGACAGCACTGTGTTATGGGGCAGCTGCAATTGAAATATAGTGTCTCACCCATTGTAAATGACCCTATTTGTGTCCTGAAGCTGCAGAGCTATAGCCGAAACCTTTGGGTATACTTCCATTTTAAGAGTCCATTAGGGGGACCCAAAATCACATACTTATTATTTACTAGATGTTATTTGGCTATCCCTACAGAGCTCCTGTCTTATTACTCTTTAAAAAAGACTTTGCAGCATATGCAAGCGTTTAAATAGCGTTCCACATCTGCAGCTTGCTGAACTTCACTTTTATTGATTTTATGTTCTGATTTTGCTTTGACTCCAAGAGACAAAGTACAAAAGACAATAATTAAAATGAATGAGACAATTAAAGGAATGCCATGCGAATACTATACTTCTCTTCCACAAATATTGTTGAAGTGAAGTATACACTGGGTGCACATGTTATGCATCCGCTTTCCCAAATGTAGTAAGTTCTTGAAAGGATTGCTTTGACAGATCCATTTTTCGTCTGCAAAAGGAAATCCGGCACAGCTGTAAGTAGTCTACCTCCCATACACTTACCTTTTGCCTTGGAAAAACTTGTAACTCTAACATATAATGCAGAATTGGTTTGAATGTACTCTGACCTTCTTGTTTGCTCAATTATTCATGACATCATGCATGGGTTCTGAGTATATTTTAGGGGTTGATTGGTGTTAATTGTATGCATCTGATGAAGGGATAATGTGCTGTCACTTGATGAGCATGTTAATAAACCCGCCAGCATTCACCTAAAAGCAAGTGAGACCCTGCTCATTATCCTGATTGCTGTTTAGATTTATTATAAACTCATAAACCAAACTTCAGGCAGAGGGGCGGTGTGAGATACACGGCATCTGTGCAGGAGGAGAAGAATAACACATCACTTTGCTCACCGTCAACAACAGTGCAGAGACTATGATTAGGGGCTCCAGGGCAAAACTAAACCTACTCCAGCCATGGCTCCTTCAATGTGCTAGAGGTTGTAATGGCCTTTTCTTGATCATTCTCTCTAAAATATTATTTCTGCTTTTTGTGAGCCGTCTTGGTCTTCAGATCTTTATTCTTTCATAAGTGTCACGACCGGCACCCAATACCAGAACAAGTGCCAAGCACCCTGGTCTCGGCTCGGCTTCACCAGTAGTGTGACCACCGTTGGGCTTCGGGAGGAGCAGGCAAGAGAATCGTCAGACAGGCTGGGTCGAGGCAGGCAGATATCAAGAATCGTCAGGCAGGCAAGGGTCAAAACCGGGTAATCGAACAGATGGGATCAGGCAGAAAGAGTAGTCGAGATGCAGGCAAAGGTCAGAGTTCGGATATCAGAATAGTCAGGAACAGGCAGGGATCAAAACCGGAAATCGCAGATAAAGTTTTCAGGAACAAACAGCACAAGGCTTCAGGAACCACTAGAATAAAGATTCTATCACAGGCACCCTCTGGAAGCCCTTACAGTCTATTTTTACTGTTTAAATTTGGCATCATCACGCCAGCGCACCTGCACCTTTAAGGGACACGGAGGCGCACGCGCGCCCATAGTGGGGCAAGATGGCGCCGGCGCTGGAGCATGCGGCCGGCGCCCCCACCGCACAGGTATTTTTTTATTACAATAAGGTTCAGAGGGTGGGAATAGATAATGGCATGTTTGTGGGTTTCAGTGGACTGGGCCTTGTGTTATGAGACTTTTAGAAATGTGTTTGAAGACTACGTGATATTGTTCCTGGGTATAAAGGGATTCTGTCATGGTTTTTATGGTGTAGTTTTTATTACTAAAGTACACTAGTTACACTGTAAACAAATTACTCTACCATATAAAAATCTATTCCTGTACCAACAAGTGTATTTTGTTTAGTTGTAATATTGGTGTATACTGTATGTGCATCTCAGGTAATTTTGCCTGGCCATGTGCTTTCAGAAAGAGCCAGCACTTTAGAATGGAACTGCTATCAGTTAAGTTATTGTTTATCCAACTCAATGTAACTGAAGGTGTCACAGTGGAACTCAATGCTATTCTTATGTCTACCAGGGAGCTGTTATTTTGTTACCTTCCCATTGTTCTGATGATGGGCTGCTGGGGGGGGGGGAGGGAGGGAGGTAGTGACTTCACTCTAACTTTCAGTGCAGCAGTAATGAGTGGCTGAAGTTTATCAGAGCACAAGTCACATGACTGAGGGCACCTGGGAAACTCACACGTCTAGCCCCATGTCACATTTCAAAATTAAATATTGATAAAAAAACGGTTTGCTGTTTTGAGAAATGGATTTCAGTGCAGAAGTCTACTGGAGCAGCACAAACTGATGCATTTTTTAAAAAAAACAGAATCCCTTTAATCTTTAGTCAGAGGGAAATTGATATGGACCCTACTGAATACCGTAGAATTCATTTTTAAAATTTGTCTCACTTTTAAGAATTTTTACAGAATACGTAAAATAATGCTAGTTACATTTGATACCTCAAACAGTGCGATACCTCCTTTAAAATGTATTCGTATATATGTTTTTACCAATATTGTATGGCTAATGTATATTATAGCAGTTATTTACTATTACCCCAGATAGAGATTCAAAAGGGGTTAAGGAGACCAAATGCTTGCCTTTTAGCTCACATGGAAAGATCATTTCTTTCCAGGGTCTGGCTAAATACAAGGCAGCCCTGCCATAAGGCAGATATAAGTAAAGGGACCCATTGCAGGTTGTGTCTGCCAGTGCTTCCTAACTTGCTCATCTGAATAATGACCATGTCAGGGGTGGTAGGGTAGATGCTTTAGTGCAGGGGTCCCCAACCTTTTGAACCCATGAGCAACATTCAGAAGTAAAAGGAGTTGGGGAGCAACACTAGCATGAAAAATGTTCTTGAGGTGCCAAATAAGTGCTGTGATTGGCAATTTTGTAGCCCCTCTGTTAATTGTCAACCTATATTGAGGCTCTGTTTGGCAGTACACCTGTTTTTTATGCACAAAACTTGCCTCCAAGCCTGGAATTCAAATATAATCACCTGCTTTGAGGCCACTAGGAGCAACATCCAAGGGGTTGGAGAGCAACATGTTGCTCACGAGCTACTGGTTGGGGATCACTGCTTTAGTGCCTCCTTCCCCTGCCCACCCCTCATGAATGTAGAGCTGCCTAACACAGGCAGAACTGTATTCATCAGGGGAACGCAGGACTCTATGCTCCATGTTTTGCACTTCATGTAGTAAATTACTCCTTATGACTATAACAAAACAGTTGGCCACTGAATATCCAGAAACAGAGGCCTTGATAAATACAGGATAAATATATAGAATATCATTATGAGTCTAATTCAGTAAAGGAATACAAATATGCATGTAATAAATAAAGAAAAAATGCAGGTAACATTATTTAAATCTCTAAAGTTCATATTTTGGTGTGACTATATTAGCATAATGACACACAGGGCATCATCTTTGCTTGTGTATTTCAGGAGTCTAGGAAGCAACTAGCTGATGGATGAGCCATTAACTGGAATGAAAAATGAGTGACAGCACTGCTTCTAGAGCTTTTTAGCCCAAAAGTGGGAGATGGTAGGTGGGCACTTTTCTGCCAGTAGTGAATATGCACCATGTGCCATCAAACTTGGTAACTAATAAATGCATCTGAAAATGAAATCAAATCAGTTGGGGGGATTCTTACAACTAAATTTTCTGCCTCCTTACCCAGACTAAGGATTAAGTTGTATGGAACAGCTAAAGGGCCACATGTTTGATTCCTGTCTCAGATTTTATGATTCTGTTTTAAATTACAGTGCTTTGTAATGAGGTACATTTCTAATAATATTTCTAGCCCCGACCAAAAAGTAGGCTCAAATCCAGGACCATGCTGTTTTACATTTTAAATTTAGGAATAATAACCCAGTTTAAGTCTGAGATAAACTTTTATTTTTCAGATCCTTTTATACATGTATATATATATATATATATATTATCACAGCAGATGGTAACTCGGAGCTCCTGTAACTGGACGTCTTCCAAATGACATCATCTTCACAATCAACGCAGGGAATTGGAGTGAGAGGATACCTACTATGACATCACTGGGAGATGTTCCAAACATAATATATCAAAGGCTCCAACTTCTGAGTTTAACAGATTAAAATGAAAACAAACCCAGGCTGCAAATGCATAAACTACACATTAACACCTTTATCCGAATGAAATGCCGCCATTCAGAACCACTATTTATTTTGGTAAATGACACATAATAAGGAGGCTGGTTGCTAAATTACAATAATGACCTTGATTATTTCAATAATGATCCGATTCAACTCTGGCATCAAATGGATGTTTGTCTGGGTTTCATCAGATATTTACAAAAGTCCAGCGTCAACGCCAAGATATTGATAAATTAGAATTTCGGTGAATAAATAAATATGTGAAAATTACGTTTGTGTGTTCCAGGCATAGACCAGAACAGAGTAAACACTGGCACTCACTGCAGGTTCAAGCAGGGGTGTACCCTTGCGTATTTATTTAGCAAACGTGCAACGTTTCGGGGTTGTACCCCTTTGTCAAGCATAGCCAAAGGGGTACAACCCCCAAACGTTGCACGTTTGCTAAATAAATACGCAAGGTTATACCCCTGCTTGAACCTGCCATGAGTGCCAGTGTTTACTCTGTTCTGAATTGATGTGGAGGGTGCCGATCCCCCCAACACCATGCAGCAGGCGCTGATATCCTGAAGGCCAGGGAGTGCGAGCGGGCTATATCACACCAAACATAGACCAACCTCAGCTTAGATACTGTTTTGCTATGTGGCCAAACCCAAGTGAAACAGACCACCAATTGAATAGCTAGGAAAATAATACTAGCCTCGTATGTGTTCATGTGAGCGGATGGGGGGAGAGGAGATGTGCAATTGTTTGCCATGATTTTTCAAAATCCTTTGCTTAACCAAGAAAATTATGAGGATTAGTAATCACTTGCAACTATTTTTTGTAAACAGATACCATGTTCCTTAAACTCTGGAGCATCTATTAAAAGTGTTTGTAAACATACAACTAATGCATTTGCCCTTAGTCCTTCTTCACACTTGCAAGTTTGATCTGATTGTTATCCGAGTAAGCAAGACCCAAATATTATATGACTAACTCTTCACAATCACACCCAGTCATGGCCAATGAGACTAGCAAAATCAGGTTCAACTTGAGTTTCTTATTGGGTGCAATTACAGCTTGAACTGGTCCTATTCAAATTGGGAATCTGATTTGGATCAGAATCAGGTCAAATTCTTAGGTGCCCAAACTTTTATACCTGTGAGCCACATGTAACATGTAAAAAGAGTTGGGGAGCAACACAAGCATGAATAAAGTTCCTGTGGGTGCCAAATAAATGTTGTGATTGGCTATTCGTTAGCCCCTAGGTGGGCTGGCAGCCTACAGTAAGCTTTGTTTGGCAGTACACCTGCATTTATACACCAAAACTTGTCTCCAAGCCAATTCAAAAAAAGCATCTGCTTTGAGGCCACTGGCAACATCCAAGGGGTTGGTGAGCAATGGGTTCCTCAGGAGTCATTAGTGGGGGATTACGTCTCTTATATGTGCCCTTGGCTGTAAAGCTTTGGTCAGGTAAACCCAATAATTTGGTTTTGAAATCAATACACACGGAAGCAGATCGAAATTAGAATTTGAGTAGTTTCAAGGGTTTTTTTTTTCAAATCTGAAGACAACATGTAAACTCAAAAATGTTAATTGTGTGCTACTTTATGAAGAATCTTGAAAACGTGATTGTTCAACATCGTTTAAAAGAACTTGAAATTGTATTTTCAAGCAAATGAAATCATGAGAAACCCTGATTATCAACTTGCTTGAATGACGAAGATAAACGACCTACTGACTGTGTTGGTATCTTGGCAAGTTTAAGGTGGCATCATGATGATACCTTATATTCAGAATAATATATATATATATATATATATATATATATATATATATATATATATATATATATATATATATATATATTTGTAATAAATCTTATATATCAAAGAAAAGAATTGCGATTGCTGAAAATTTATTTTTGATTTTTTTGTGAAGCTCAACAAAAAACTGATCAAGAATGTTAATAAATCTGGCCCACAACCACAGTCCTCTTCAATATATGGCAATGCAATAAATTCGTAGAGATGTGCCATCTGTTATCAAGATACCGGTTATCCACAAAGCTTCAAAATATGGAAATTCCATTTTCCAGAGTCCTGCTAAACTTTACATTTCTTAATTTTTCACTGCTCTGTTTTTCTTTGTAAAGTGAGACTAACTAAACTAGCATAAATCCCTTATGGTGAAAAAAACAATCCCATTATTTTTCTTTAATGTTTATGTTTTCTTTAATAGTTTAAATTCAGATTAGATTAAAAAAAAACCTGGATCATAGATCCCATACCAGTATGTACACGAGTAGTAAATTGTTTTTACATTTCAAACAACGCAGTCAAATATAACATTAATGTTATTGTGGAAATATCGCACTAAATCTTATATTTTCTGGGGGAAAAAACAAGAATCTTTGCAAGCAGATTTTCTAATTCCTTTTTGTTATTCAATATCCCCAATCTGATTCAAAATGGATGATATCACCAAAACATAGAAGTGATGACAGGCTAATGTGTAACCCTGATACATTTGATCACTGTCTGTCGCGAGGGTTACTATATTCTTGGAATAGGAAAAATATTAAGTTGCGGTATAACAAATGGACATAATATTTTCCAAACCAGGTGTCAATCATGGCTCCAAACAAATACTGCAATTGTTTTGCTGTGGTTGGTTGGAATAGTCTATTTATACATCAATGTACAGTATGCTGTTATATAAGCGGTGATCAGTGTAGCAAGAATGTCCATTGCTCCTTTTCTGTAGATCTGATCTAAATCATGGCAATGTTACAGTAGTACAGGAAAACACCGATTTGTGCGGAGAAAATAGGAACTTGGTTAAAAGATTATACAATATTTGCTTACTCAAATGTTATTTTGTTTATCCTTTTTGTTGTCTTGACACTTGGAGGGCGATTTACTGAACCACAACTTTTTCAGGTTGGGCTTATTGTAGCAAAAACACCCAAAAAAAGTCACAGGAAAAAAAGCACAACTTTTGTGGGATTTATTATATGACAAAACTGAGACAATTCCAAATCCAAAAATACTCCAGCTAAAACCTTTCAGACTCATGTAGAAGTCAACGGCCAACATCCCTTTTACAACTGGAAGAGCTTTCTTTTCTTTGTGGTTTTTGAGGTTTTCGGTGGTTTTTGAGGTTTTCGGGAGTTATTGATACTGGCTTTAGTGCAACAATACAAAAAAGTCGTAGTTATTGAACTGCAACTTTTTCCCTTGCTCTTAAGATCTTTTGATAAATGATTATCATTCGTGGAAATTATTTTATTTGTGGGTTCTTAAAAATAAAAATGAGAAAAAAATTTTAGTTTTAGTTTTAAAGGGGGTTTTAGTAAGCCCCCCTTTATTAATGGTAGACATTTGTTGGTATTAGAACTTTTTGAAACCACACTTAGGGGCAGATTTATCAAGGGTCGAAGTCATTTTTGGATACTTCGACCATCGAATAGGATACGACGACTTCAAATTTACTTCGAATTCGATTTGAAGTAAAAATAGTTAGAATATTCAACCATTCGATAATCAAAGTACTGTCTCTTTAAAAAAACTTCGACTTAAACCTGCCGAAGTGCTATGTTAGCCTATGGGGACCTTCTACAGCATTTTTCTAAGTTTGTGAAGTCAAAGTAAAAATTATTCGATTGTATGATAAAATCGCTAGAATCGTTCGATTCGAAGGATTTAATCGTTCGATCGTTCGATTTTACTTCGATCGTTCGATGGCCAAATTTGATGAAAAAAAGTTTGAATTCGATATTCGAATTCGAAGTATTTTAATTTGATGGTTGAATTTCGAAGTATTTTTAACTTCGAAATTCGACCCTTGATAAACCTGGCCCTTAAACTCATTTTCTATAAAACCATGAATGCCACAATAGTTATTAAAAGATTTGAATATAAAAAGTATGAATGAAAAAAACACTGAACAATGTGCTAAAAAATACAAATACCACAATTGCTGGTGAAAAAAATCAGAAAACCTCTAAAATCTGCATGGCTAAAAAGAAGATCCAATAGGATCAGCACAGCTCACATTGACTTCTATGGGACCTTGACTGCTTTTAATCGTAGAAGTTTTGGATTTGAGTTTTTTTGTGGTTTTTACACTTGATAAATCTCTGAATTTTTGCGATGTAGAGAAACAGAAAAAAAAACTTTAGACAAAAATACAATCATGAAAAAAATTAAAATTAAAATTTTAGCAAATTGGCCCCTTACAGTCCAAGATATGGCATAATTAGAATTATTCTGGAAAACACCAGCATTTGGTACCATGTGAGCATGAACATCTTCAAATCTTTTGGGTAATCTTCAGCAAATGTCTTAATTTCCCTTGAGTTACAATTCAAATACACTCGGTGCTAAGAACATACACCCAATAGGCTATGGCAGTGCTGTCCAACTGGCAGCCCATGGGCCACCCCCCCCCCTTGTGTGGCCTTATACAAAATGCTAATCGGGCACCAGCACTTTGTCACTGTATGTAGCACAGTATGAACTCTTCATCTTAGAGTGATCCTGATAGATTTCCCTGCTCTGTTCTGCATGCCCTATGCTCCCTGTGACAGACCTCAGACGCTAGATGTTTGATCAGATGAGAAAATAAAGTCATACCTTTTTAACCATAACCTCATGTGGGCGATTCCTTCGGGTGCCGGTGTGCGCTGCTACAAAACCTGTTGTGCTATGCTCCCTGTAGGTGCCATACTCTGGCTGCCCTATGTTCATTGTGTGTGCCATACTCTGCCTTCCCTATGTTCCCTGTGTGTGCCATACTTTGCCTGCCCTATGTTCCTTGTGTGTGCCCTACTCTGCCTACCCTAATTGTTGTTAGGGCCCCCTAAAGTGTTTAATCATGTGTTGGGGGGTTGCTGTGTTATCCACATTGGAGGAGGAGACTTATGGATATGAGGGTATGTCTTAATATGACAACTTTTTTCACATATGAATGACAAGTGATAGCCCTGCAGTGAGCACCAACCATTTCGTTTTTTGGTGTGTTACCACCATTAATGTGGACATGGTCTTGTGGAAACATGGGTGTGGTTTAATGTGGGTGTGGTTTAAAAACAGGAAGTTATCGGTTCTTCACCATGTAGGCCAGAAAAAATCTGGCCATTGGTACCACAGAACTTGGCCAGCACTGGGCTACGGTATATCTTCCCATCCCTGTTTCACTATTGCATCGTATACAATACACAAGTGAACATGGTTTCCTTGTCTACCATAGCAATAACCATATATTCTCAATATAAGTGGTTTATGTCCATCTTTCACTTGAAGTTAAATATAAACTTTTTAAGTAGCTTACACAAAGGGATTTACAGTTTGCATGATTTTCTAATAAATGTTTTAGCAAGCTGTACGTTTCCACTTATATTTGGAAAACTTTATGGCCTCTGTCTAACGCATAAAGCTTTCCTCCCACAATGCCCCATACCATGCTAAAATTAGGTAATTATGGAAATATTTACCCATATGGCTTCTCACTTAATCTATGTGCGTGCCACTTGCAAGTTGTCAGTTTATAAAGGAACAAACTAAAAATGTTGGGAAAACTTTGGGTAAAATTCACAGAAATTGCTTTACTTTATACCTACAGAGCGTATCATGGCGAAACTAAAGGATGGATAATAGAAGCTTCAGTTGAGTTTTTGTTTTCAGTCATTTATAAAGATTCATTTATTTTTGGGGAAAAAAACACTTTTTCCTGATACTCATGTGACTGTTGCTGCTTTTATGCTTTTCAGAGTCCTGTCTTTATTTATGGCAGGGATTGTTGGCACAAAGACACCACAGAGGTCACAAGACCCTTTTATAGCATATCTACTGTATTCCTCCTTAAATATATGACTATAAATATGTAGATGGGATACATTTTTTTAACCTACTTTTTTGACAACTAAATTTTCTTTCGCAAGTATCTAATGAGTTGCTATTGTCAACGGGTGCATGTTGGCATTAGACACTTGCACACTTCCTTTCTGTGACTTGCAGCTCTCACTGCTTAGGGGGTAGGACACAACTTGCATACTGTAGGTGTAGACCCCAAGTCTTGACCAATGGGGGCATATTCAATTTTTATTGCAGCAAAAATTTGCAAATTCAAATCTGAGTTTTCAAACCCTGAAGTTTTTGAGATTTATTAAGCACAGAAAAACTTTTTTTTTTCCAGTTATCTGGTACACCACTTTTCTACGAAGAGTGCATTGAACCCTTCAATCCAAAAACAAAAAGTAAAATATATATCCTTTTTCACTGATAAACTATACTATGGGGCAGATTTACTAAAGGGCGAATTGTCGCCAGCGACTGCTTCGCACACTTCGCAAGGCGCAAATTCGTTACCACTACGCTAATTCAGAAAAATTCGAAGTTGTGTCCTGGGTGCCGAATGCTGGTGACTTTTTGCTAGCGATACTTCTTCAGAGCGTGCATTCATAGCGATGATTCGCGAGCTTTCGTTTGTGCCTTGCGAAAAGTCGCTAGTGATCTTACGCTTAGGTCAATTTGGATAGGGGGGTACATTAAAGTTGTATGGACGTCTTTATTAGAGATGTTGGTGCAAATGCTTGAAGTGCCAACTTTTTATTACAAGGAACCTTAATAAAGACAAAAGAGATCATATAATGCCCTAGACATGAGCCCACTGTAAAATGAATGTTCCATGGCCCTCAAATGTCTGGGGAAACATGTAAACCCAAAAAACTTTAACTTAGGACTTTTGCAGGCAATCCCGCTTAAAAAAAGGAAAAGTCGACAGAGATTTTTCAAGTTTAATGTGTTTTCGGCAGACAGGATATGATGTAAGTGACGTAAGATTGAGGAAGATCTAGCTTCATCTTAGCAGTTTGCCTGGTCTGAGGTGGCAAAGGTGGCGAAAATAAAGTTTAGTAAAAAATGCACTTTAGTGAATTTGAGGAGCAATTCTCATTCGCCTAAGCAAAAAGTCGCCAGGCGATAGAGTGCGAACGAACGCTAGCAATGGTCTCTTGCGCTAGCAAATTGTTGCCTGCGCCTGTTAGTGAATTGGCAATGTCACTTCGGATGTGATTTCTGGCGAAAAGCTTTAGAGCTTTAGTGAATATGCCCCCATGAATCTGGACAAATGTTTACACCTCATACTTCTGGTCCATTTTCTAATATGTTAATTTTTCTTTCAGGTACAGGTATGGGACCTGTTTTCCAGAATACCCTGGACCTGTGGTTTTCTGGATAAGGGATCTTTCCATAATTTGGATCAATATACCTTAAATAAAAAATAAAAAATATTTAAACATGAATTAAACCCAATGGGGTTAATTTGCCTTCAATAAGGATTAATTATATCTTTGTTAGGATAAGGTTCTGTTTTATTATTACAGAGAAGTCTTTTTAAATCTCTTTAATCGGTATTCAACAAAGTTGTAGATCATCCTTGGGATGAATATCTTGTTGATTACAGATAATAAATGGTGCCATAAAGTTATGGCCTTTGGACACATGTTAGAACACATTGTTTACAGTTAAATTAACAATCTGCAACAGATATTGTCCTTTATGAATATGCGTCTTATTTTGCCAGGATGCCTCTGTCTCAAAGGCTGAAATTTGCTTTGCTTATTCTGTAATGTTCCTTTCATAGAGAAATTTTATTTCTTACATAACTTTGCATTTCTTTTATGAATTTTTTTTTTCTCAAAACCACTAAATAAAATTATGTTTTTGGTTTCGTGATAATGGATGTAGTCTATGAACCCCTTTCAGCTAAACTGTTATTGCTTCAGATGTAATTTATTATAGCTTTATTTGTATACACATAAAAGGGGGCCTCTTTAAGCATCTAACAATTTCATCCCTTCAGTGGAATCTTGAAAAACTTATAGAGAAGGCCAAAACCTTTTGTTTTCCATTGAAAATTGACTCTTGCTTCAAAGACTTTTAATGGGTTTTAGGCAGAGTAGCGTTTCACTTCATGTGTACAGGATACCCCATGCTGTCGATGGGTGATGTTCATGAATGGGCTTATTGCCTCATTATAAACAGAATTTAGGAACAAAAAAATAAATGGTTTTTCTTCAATTCTGCCGTCTTTAATCCTAATACATTACTAAGGATGTGTCTCCTAAGATTTAATAGCATTCCTATGAATCACATGGGTCCAGATTCACTAAAGGGCAAATTGTTGCCAATGGCCACTTCGCACTCTTCACACGACTTCGCCAGGCACAAATTAGTTACCACTGTACTAATTCACTAAAATGCAAGGTTGCATCCTGGGTGACAATCGTGATGGACGAATAAATTCGCCAGGCACGGTGAATAAATCATAAAATCATTAACCCTTGAACAACCACAACATACCATTAGGGCTAAGAAGAAAAGCACCTAACTAATGCATATCAATTAGTTGGATACCTTAAAAAATACATATGTCACAATGTTTCAATAGTTCAAATTCAGAAAATTAACATTATAATATATCAATTAGTTGGACATCTAATGGTATGTTGATTTTATGGGAGGGTACCTTTGAGGATTTAAAAACCTAGGTCTAGTAGGAACCCCCAAGCTTTTGAGAAAGTGGCCAAAGGGCTACGAAACGCGTCAAGTGTAATGGTTCTTTGCTCTACAGGCAAATTTTTTTTACTGATTTTAATGGATAAATAAAGTATTGGATTTTTTATACTTGACTCTACGTGGTGTTCCATGCTACACAGAAGAATATTTGGTTTTGATGCTATCCGGAGCAGCTTTACATTTGCAGCACACATTGAGTCCATTATCGGGGAGCTCCCTAGTGACAATTGGCCTTGCAGAAATATCTAAGAGAGCAAATAGGCTACTGTAAATGGCCTTTAGACTGAGACCCAACTATTTTCTGATTTGAGCTTCTGATGTGGAGACTAGACCCAAAGTTTTCAAACCTCTGCCTTAAGATTATCCCAAATCTGATACCTTAATGGCCTTCAGTCTGGTCTTCTAACAACATATATAAAACGAATAAGCATTAAAGCAAAAAGCCACTGTAAATGGCCTTCAGGGTGGGTGCGACCAAACCATTCACTGTTTTGGGCCTCTCACGTGGAGACCAGACCCATTGTTTTGAAACCTCTGCCTTTAATTTTCTTGTTGCATAAGTTATCAGCAGTTTTAGAAAATAAAAAGAAACCTGTTGTGAATAAAACACAGAAGAATATCTGCTTTATGTTACTATGAGTGTCACAATTGCTTCCCTAGGAAAAGGAATTGACAGTTCTACTATTTGAGTAAATTCCTGCATAATATATTTGCATGTATGGATGTCCTGTGTGGAGGTGTTTTAAGGATTGTCTTTCCACATATTCAAGTTTGATCACCTTGGTGACTGATATCGCAGATGGTGTTGGACTTGTTGACTGACTTCTTCCTCCAGGAGTATTTTCGATGATGTGTTATTATACATACTGTAAAAATAGTTTTTAATATTTAATAATACATTTCTGAATGGTAAACACTGTCTGTGCCCATCTTTCTTTTGTATATATGCAAATGAAGCTTATTTTGTATTGGATTCAGTCTTTACCTAAACTATGCCTAAATCACTAACCTTTAGTTAGCCTCTGTGTTTGTATTCCTCAAAACATGTGCATTTATCAGATGACAGCCTAGGGAACCATGAAAATATCATGTGTAAATTCTGTACATCTCACTCTGATACCAAATATGTAGTGGCCTCTGTGAATTCATAACTTCGCCAGACCCCAAATTAGAAACATTACATGATATTGCTCACATTTGACTTTCTCATGCGTGTAACCAAAATGCATAACACATGTTTTACAAGGAGTAATTGACCCCCAGCAGCAACCCAACCCTATAAAATAGTGCATTTTGTGAAATTTGAGCTCCCCAAAAAATTGCAACATGTTTTCATACAGCATCATACCAAACTTTATGATACACGCAGAGGTCTGTCTATGTCTATGGCTGTATGTATACCAACCTTGTCTGCTCCAACTCATATGCAAATGGTTGCAAATAAATACAATGCAGAATTAGTAATGCCAGTATGTTCCACTACTTGTGAAACAGGTTCCTAGACATATACTAAGGGCATAGAGAATGGGAGTCATTATGAGGTTAGGATGGCATGGGGGGGCAGCGCAGGCTACGCAGGGGAGTCAGTGGCAGAGCAGGTCCTGACATGAAGAAGTAGACAGGCATTGCAGGGAAGATGCACATACTATAGCAACATTGTGGGATCTGCAGCACATCGGGACCCTGCAAAAATTACCTTTCTTCTGCTCAGCTAGCCGGTTTGGCACAGTTTTCAAAGAACTCTACAGAGGCAGTAGAGGAGAGACTCATTAGTGTAGCCGGTGCAGCTAGTCCACCATGTAGGAGGCCTACCAGGAGGACTAAGTCCCCAGCCAGACTCAATCCCTCTACATCAGGGCAACACCAGCACTTCTCAAGCCCTCAGCAGGTCAGGGCAAGAAGGGTGTAAGGGGTCCACATCTACCATGATAAAATGGATTCAGTTGCTAGAACATCACAAGATTGCAGTCCACCAGGCCTTCCTTGGCACCCATGGAGCTGGGATTCAGCCCATCTACATCAGGGCAACACCAGCACTTCTCAATCCCTCAGGAGGTCAGTGCAAGAAGTGTATGCAGGGTCCACATCTACCATGATAAGATGGATTCAGTTGCTAGAAGGCCTTCCTTGGCACCCATGGAGCTGGGACTGAGCCCATCTAAATCAGGGCAACATCAGCACTTCTCAAACCCTCAGCAGGTCAGGGCAAGAAGGGTTTAAGGGGTCCACATCTACTATGATAAGATGGGTTCAGTTGCAAGAACATCACAAAACTAGAGTCCACCAGGCCTTCCTTGGCACCCATGGAGCTAGGACTCCACCCATCTACATCAGGGCAACGCCAGCACTTCTCAGTCCCACAGCAGGTCAGTGCAAGATGGGTATACAGGGTCCATATAAGATGGATTCAGTTGCTAGAAGGTCTTCCTTGGCACCCATGGAGCTGGCACTGAACCCATCTAAATCAGGGCAACGCCAGCACTTCTCAAGACCTCAGCAGGTCAGGGCAAGAAGTGTGTAAGGGGTCCACATCTACCATATTAAGATGGATTCAGTTGCTAGACCAGCACAGGACTACAGCCCACCAGGCCTTCCTTGACACCCATGGAGCTCGGATCAGATGCCATCATTTTATATCATAGATGCAAACTTTATGTGTGATGATAATCATTCCTCTCCAGAAAAAAAGACATTGCTGAACAAAATAAGAAAGCAACAGATTTTTTAAGTGTGGATTTTCTAAAACCTTCCAGCATGTAAAAATAAAATGTATATATACAATATGGAATAACCTAGAAATACTGATGATGAACAGCCCAAATACTATATACTGTAAGTGCCAGACTATCAGGCTCCAAAAATCAGGAAATGTAAACCCTTCAAACAAGTGAAAACAAATTGTTCAGCTTTTTTTCTAGGTTTCAAGCTATTCGCAGTTTTTACACTGTTAATATAATTAATTTGTATCATCAGTGCCGCCTGCTGTTTATTTTGGCTGATTAAAGACGGTCGATTGAAAATTAAATTAGAGAGAAAATGAAAGTCTTGAGATGCTGGTCTGCTTAGAACTGACCATAGAACCGTCAGATGCCTCTGCTCTGGTCACTAACTATTTTTTGAGACTTTCCTTTTCACAAATGGGATTCTGTTATGGTTTTTATGGTTTACTTTCCTTTTCACATAAGGTATTCTGTAATGGTTTTTATGGTTTACTTTTTGTTTCTAAATTACGCTGTTTATACTGCAAATAATTCACTCTACCAACAAATGTATTTTTTTAGCTGTAATATCGATGTGGAGGCAGCCTCAATGCATTGTGCCTGACTGACTCTGGGCTTTTAGAAGGAGCCTGCACTTCAGATGGAACTGCTTTGAGACAGCTATTGTTTCTCCCCTTCTCATTGTACTTCAATATAACCCAAGTCATACTCCCTAGTCCCACCTTTTGGTAGACATGAGAATAGAACCCAACCAGGAAAAATTAGGGAGCACTTTTAGCAATGCAAATGAATCCTTCAACACAGGTGTCAGATAGCTGTGCTCTGGTTAGCTGCCCATAGTTCTTTTGATAGGCTACTCTTGGGCTCCTGGGGGGCGGGGAGATGGTTATATCACTCTAACTTGCAGTGTAGCAGTAAAGAGTGATTGACATTTATCTGAGCACAAGGCACATGGTTGGGGACACCTGGAAAACTAACAACATTCCAAATTTCCAAATTAAATATAAAAAAAATCTGTTTACTCTTTTAAAATACTAATTCAGTGTAGAATTCTGCTGGAGCAGCAATTTTAACTGATGCTTTTTGCAAAAAACATTTTTTCCTACACCAGTATCCCTTTAATTTTCTACTGACTGTGTCCAGTCGGCTGAAATAAACAGCAGGTGGCGATGTTGTTACATATTCATTGTGGTTAATATCTTGAAAACATGGATAAAAATGTATAAAATTCCAAAACTGCTCAGAAGAGAACCCACCATGATCTGCACTCAGCAAACAGAGACCCCCACCATCATCACCATGAATATAGCACTGCTGGTGTTCAGCAGCCCTTTGTTTATGAGTGGTAAGTTAGGGGAGGAATGTAGACTTTTTAGAGTTTTTTGTACTATAATGCTCCATGTAAGCTCTTCTGGTAGTGAATTGTGCTGTTTTTTGGTGCATATGGCAGTCCAATCACCACTGCTGAACATGCAGCTTAAGTGGTACTAGGGATGCACTGAATCCAGGATTCGGTTTGGGATTCGCCCAGGATTCCGCCGAACCAAATCCTAATTTGCATATGCAAATTAGGGGTGGGGAGGGAAATCCCGTGACTTTTTATCACAAAACAAGGAAGTATAAATGTTTTTCCCTTCCCAACCCTAATTTGCATATGTAAATTAGGATTCAGCTTTGGTTTGGTATTGGGCCGATATTTCGCGAAGGATTCGGGTGTTCAGCCCAATCCAAAATAGTGGATTCGGTTCATTCCTAAGTGGTACCTTAGGCTTTATTGAAGTCCCTAAAAACAGCAAAGCTCAGAATAGTTTGTAAAGGATGGGAGTGGTGACAGAAGATGGAAGCAAAGCTCCATGATGTTACAGATGTTCTATATTTATCCAAACACAAAATAAACAGACTTGGTGCCCTTCCCTGTTGCCTCATTCCAGCACACCCATAAAGAACTCATTCCTACAAGCCTAATAAAAAGCAATATGGCAGTGTGCCTAAGCACAGAGGCAGGAAATATTCATCACAATGACATACAAGTATATACTGCTAGTTTTGCATATATTTGCCCTGGGTTAGCTGTGCACATCAATTTATTCATGCTGCATACAGACATTGAGCATTACAAAGGCATACCATATGCTATTTCAAATGTTTAAACCCAATCATATCTCAATATCTTCTGTACTGGGAAATTTTACCATGTAGAAGATCCAGGGCCAGATTCACATAGTGGGCGCCCCTAGGCCCACTGCCGTTCGTCACCCCTGTCCCCTCCCCTTTATTTGTGCAAATTTTCATCATCTGCACTGGAGCAATGGGGATTGGCTCATGGGAAATTTAAAAAATGATTGTATCTCCAGTGCATCCCCAGTGTTTTTGAACCAATGTGGGTGTGGTTGGGCAGCATGCCGCCCCCCTAAAATCCTGCTCCCCTAGGCCCGGGCCTAGGTGGCCTTTCCACAAATCCGGGCCTGAGAAGATCTGTGCATGGAAATGCTGAGGGGGTTGAAGAAACATGAATCTGCCAGAAATGGACATTCACATCCTTTTGCTTATAGGTCACTGGGAGAATATTGATTGTTTTTAGAGATGGGTAAATAAAATCGCCAGTCCCGAATTATTGGCGAATTTCTGTGTTTCAACACCGGCGAATAAATTTGCGGAACTGCCGCAAAAATTTACCGGCTGCAGAGAAAAAATTTGGACGTGCGTGAGAATAGTCGCGCACATAAACATTGTCGCATTTTATTATTATTATTATTATTATTAAGAAGCTCATTGACTTTTATGCACTTGGCCAAAATAGGCTCGCCTATAACAATTGTCTCAGGTGTCGAAATTTGGGAATAGTCCAAATTCAAAAATTCGAATATCGAAAATTTATCATGAATCATGTGCTTCAACCATTCGGCATCTAAAACCTGCTGAATTGCTGTTTTAGCCTATGGGGGACCTCCTAGAACCTATTTGGGGTCAAATCTAAGTTTGTTTTTTTTTTTGCGTTATTCCTTTGGTTTGTAAGATTCAAATTCGGGCGAATACGTACCTATTCAATCGAAAACTGACCTATTGGACCGAAAAAAACTTTGACTTAATTTTTTTTTGGTCTTTTTGAATTCGGATTTCGAAGTTTTTTCAATTGATAAATATGCCGCTAATTGTTTTCATTATAGGACAGGGGTTTATTAAGGCAAAACAATTACCGAAGGATGCGATGGATATAATATTAATGTCCCTGAAAGGTATAGGTACATTTGCTCAATCTCTTAGCCAGTGAGCTCTTTATTAAGATGCAATGAAAAGTGCTAATGTCTATGGAAAAAGGACACAGTTTGCCAAATAAAATCAGGGCTGCTTTTTGGGTTTAATTTAACTTTGAAAAGTGTGGTCATGGTCAAGACAAGAAGCAAACAGCATTATGAAATCCTCATCAAAGGACAATTTGTGTCTCAAGGTGCAAAAATAAAAATCCCCACCCCAATTTGTAAATGTCATTTTAATTAAAACAGACCTATGGGGCATGTAATAAAAGTCACAAAGAGAAAAACATCAATGAAAAAGCATCAATAAGAATAAAAATTTGCTTTTCACAATGCAGTATTCTTCCTTGAGCTGTTATTGCATTGTGAATTTTAATTGTGCACTTGTAAGAAGTGATTGAAGGTGTCAATCTTCTGGAGGAAACATAACAACTTTTTCAGTAAGAAGTCTTATAAAATACACTGCACATTGGCGCAAATTTTCTTCCACTGTAATTAGAGATTGCTAAACAGTTTCCAGGGGGGCCCATTCAGTAAACCTCATTTTTTTCTGGTTGAGGTTTTTAGGGGGAAAACTCGATTTTTTCATGGTAAAAAAACCCTCAAAATTTTAGAGATTTATCATACTCCGAAGCTGCTAAAAATCCAAATTCCAAAAATACGCCATCTAAAGCCTGCCAAGGTCATATAGACGTCAATGCCAGATGTCCCTAAAACTGTTTCTTCATTGTGATCTGCACTGGATAATCCGAAAAATTCTTGGTTTTCACCCGACAATAGAAAAGAAAGGGACAAACACTGCTTTTAATAGCAATACATATACAAATAACTTAAAAACCATAGAAAAATTCTAATGAATGTATATTGCAAAGTTGCTTAGAATTAGGTTTTCTTTAATTAGACAAATTTATATTTTGGAGCTGGCTTACCCTTTGTCTGCTAAAAATAATTTAAACAGGTTGCCGCCAATAAGAATTAATTATATCTTAGTTGGGATAACATAGCAATGTACTGTTTTATTATTACAGAAGAAAAGGAAGTAATTTAAAAAAAAAAATTAATTATTTGGCTAAAAAGGAGTCTATGGGAGATGGCCTTCCCATAATTTGGAGGTTTTTGGCTAACAAGTTTCCAGATAACAGACCCTATACCTATTATATAAAAAATTAAAGGAAAATTAAAATCTAATGGGGTAATGTTCTGAGAAGTTTGCACCTGGTCTAGTAACCCATAGCATCAGATCAGATGCTGATTGGTTGCTATGGGTTACTTGATCTGGTACAAACTGTTTTTGCCCCACATGAATCATCGGTCACAGCTAGGACTTTGCTCAAAAATTCAAGAATTGACTTGAATGACTTATTGCTTTAGGGACAGACATTAAGGGGCAGATTTATCAAAGGTCAATTTCGAGTTCATGGGAGTTATTTTAAACTCCCATGAACTCGAAATTTGACCAACTGCAATTTATTAAAAAAAATAAAAATGTTGGTACTCGGATGAATAGGATCGACCAGCAAACTCAAATTGAATTTGAATCAAATTTTATTTGAGTTTTTTTGTTAGAAAAAGGCTGCAAACAACTCCAAATTGATCCCAGGATATCCTCCATAAGTTAAAACAGCAATTCAGTAGGTTTAAGATGATGAATAGTCAAATTTGAGTTCTTAAAGGGCCAGTGTATGATAAATTTCGAAAATCAAATGAGAATTTTAATAAAAACTCGAATCGCATTTTAACAATCCCTTGTTGAATTTGACAGTTTTGGCCGTAAAAAATGTGAAAATTCAAAATTCAAATTTTCACTCCGACCCTTGATAAATCTGTCCCTATTATTACAGAAATCTTTTACAGAATATCTTTTTACAAAAAAACTGCCAATAAAAAAACTTGTTTAGATGCCACAAAAGTATACAGGAAGTTTATTTTCAACATTCAAACAAGGTTTTTAATCAAGTTGTATTTTTTAAACTTAGGTTATTTGCCACGAAAATATGATTGCATAATTTTGAGAAGATCCATTTTGAAATCTTAAATATAAGGTAAAATCTCTCCACTTAAATCTTTCTTTTTTACGATGTTGTTTTTTAATTGTATTATTTTTTACCACACAAAAATAAATCTAGTTTTGATCTTGAAAATAACTCATGCAAAAAATGCAATAGATGGAAAAGCTCAGATGTATTTTGCTGTGAATCCACAATATTTTTTCCCCTAAATTTAAAATTTAAAAATGTTGAAAAGCTCAAGCTTACAAAGTCTTATCCATTTAAACAGTTTCTGCTTTCAAATATTTTGTACATTAATAATGGTTCATACTGGCACATAAACACGTTAATGAAGAATTTCCTGCATATGCCAAGTCAATCATTCTATCAATTAAGGCTCAGCTTTTGATGCGTTTTAGTGGTTTGTTTCCTGTCAGTGAAAATGATTTCCTTTGTGTAATTAAAAGGAAAGGAAGACGTTTTTTTTTTCCTGCTACAGAGAATATTCATAACTTCCTATTAGTAATAAAAACATCCTGCCGTAATCTTACTAGGCTGAGACTAAAACCAGGAGAAGATATCTGCTTTTTCTTTGCCAGCACTGCCTCTCCTTTACTGATTTAGGATGTAAACTCAAATACAAAATTGCAAACATGTTGAAGACTTAGGGGCAGATTTATCAAGGGTCGAGTTGTGATTTTTCAGTTAAAAATGGATCTGTTTTTATTGTTTTTAGTAAACAACTCAAGATTTATTATAACTTAACCTGTAAATAGCTTGAATCTGAAAATACACCACATAAAACATGTTGAGGTCATATAGAAGTTAATGGCAGAGGTCCCTTGAACCATTTGAAAATATTAATCGCCTTCATGATGTTTTTTTCTAAACGGTTTCGCTAGAAAACCCGAATAATTTGAACGATTTATGTTTTTTCCAGTGGAAAACCTGATTAATTTGAGTTTTCAGGTTGTTAAACTTGAACTCACAGATTCAGGTTTCTTCCATTCAAGATTTTTCTTAGATAAGAACCCATTTGTGTTGTGAGTTCATTTGCACTCACGTAACTCTAAGGGGCAGATTTATCAAGGGTCGAATTTCGAAGTGGAAAATACTTTGAAATTCGACCATCGAATTGAATACTATGAAATTCGAATTCGTAGGATTTTTTGCATCGTACGATCGTACTCCAATCTTACTTCGAATCATACGTTTCAAACGATTTTATCGTACGATCGTACGATTTTCCTTCGAATACAAAAAACTTAGAAATATGCTCTGGAAGGTCCCCATAGGCTAACACAGCACTTCGGCAGGTTTAAGTTGGTGAAGTATAGAAGTCGAAGTTTTTTTAAAGAGACAATAATTCGATTATCAAATGGTCGAATAGTCGAACGATTTGACTTCGAATCGAAGGTCGAAATTTTAGTATCCTATTCGATGGTCGAAGTATCCAAAAATTACTTTGAATTTCGAATTTTTTAACTTCTAAAATTCCCTCGATTTCACTTCAACCCTTGATAAATCTGCCCCTAAGACTCGACCTTTGATAAATAGCCCCCATAATGAAGAATTTTGCCTCAATTTGAGAAAATTGCAGTGAAAAAACGCGATTTCTAATTTTTCAAACTCAAGTTTTCCAGACTCAAATTGTTGACATGTAGCAAATGAAAAGATTTTGAAAATTTTAAGGAAAAAAAGTTTGCTAAACCACAGAGAAATGAGCAAAATTTCACCAAAATGCATTGTAGTCAGTGGGAAGGGAAATTACATTGCAGTTAAAGGGGTTACATCAATCAGCTGAAGTTCCTTGAGTTCTTTCAAGTGCGTTCAGTATTCTGTATCTACTGATCGATTTCTCCCCTTGCTGCAGGTTCAGGGGGCTGCAACTGGACCACCTAATGGGAGCGGTGAGTGACCTTCTACATTGAAATACACGTAGTGATTGATTTGAACGGAGGGTTTGCCACTTCAGCACCTAAACATTCATTTGGTCAACGCTTAAGAAGGGATACTGTCATGGGAAAAATTGGGGAAAAAAATCTGTCCTACGGTCAATTTTTTAACTGGCCAGATATGGGATGACTTTGACGTAGTTGGCCAGCTTAAATATATTGCAATATATGGACAAACAATCCCTGTTTTGTTTAAAGGGTAAGGCATTTTTAGTAGCTTAAGGCACAAAATGTCTCAATGTCTTAAATATATTGATAATGGGTTGAGTATATATTGTATGGGCCCTTTTACTGATTTCTGTCTCTGAGTGTTTTTTGTTACATGCAGTTGTAGCACCACATATTATAAGTAATTAGAGCATTATAAAGCTAATAAATAAATAAACGTGCACAATATGCTTGTCTACAAACACAGACTCACAGTTTAGCTGTTCGAAAACAAAATAGTTTGCAAATTGAATAATAAAATGCTTCATCGTTCCAAAACCTCTAGAACTCTAGTGAAGTTATGCACCCCCTGTTGTGGAATTTTCTCTATAGGGGGCATTCTCCAGCGAAGAAGGTGAATCAGCCTATTTACATTCTTGGCATATGGCACAGTCTTGCAAACAATAACCAAGAAAATATTCTGAACATGTTGTTAACTTCACCTTCACTTATAAAAGAAATAAATAAATACGACTTTATTGAGGCCAGTTACGGATGCTTGAGCTAATTGGATTGTAACCCCCTGCCATGGCATACTAAAGGGCAGAGCCCAGTCCCTGGCAATGGCACGCAGTCACACTTTTAAACCCAGTAGGGGAGATGAACCCACTGTAGAAAAAATTATCTACAGTTGAAGTTTGTTAGTCAATTGGTGTTGCATTAGCAAAGATATTGTAGCCAGTATTTGGGAAAATGATTCAGTGTCCCTGACTCACAGTCCCTTCTAATCTCCTCGAATCTTAGCATGTTCACTTACCCTTTCAGTCCATTGATTTTTAATTTTCCCTTTCTTTCCTTTCATGTGGTTGAACCCAACCAATGTTTCCACATTTGATCATCCTACTATGTCCCAGTTATTATCTATCCTATCTTTCACAGTATTATGCCTAATTACTTTCTTACTTCTGTACTAGAGCAGCTCGCCCTGGAGGTTTCAAACATGGCTCCTTGGGATTTAAGCTTTTATCTAGTTGCTAGGTACCCAGTAACACTAGCAACCAAGCAGTTCTTTGAGATGAATAGGATTTTAAAATGATTTTATATATTTCAACTTTACAGAAAGTACAATGAAACAGCAATCAGACTGATACGATGGTCTATGTTACAAGAAGTTAGGGACAACCATGAAGTCCTCCCCAGTCTGAAAGCCAAATCACCACTTGAAGAATCTATGGAGAGAACCGCACAGTCTCTGTCCTTTGGTGAGTCCAAAGCATTTGATACAGTGCCACACAGAAGGTTACTGGTTAAATTAAGGAATTTTGGCTTGGAACATAGTATTGTACCTGGATAGAGAACTGGCTAAAAGATAGACTACAAAGAGTGGTGGTAAATGGAACATTTTCTAATTGGACCAGTGTTGTTAGTGGAGTACCGCAGGGCTCTGTACTAGGTCCCTTGCTTTTCAACTTGTTTATTAATGACCTGGAGGTGGGCATTGAAAGTACTGTTAAATGCAGGTTATGCAGTTTGGCAAAAATAATATAAATGCAAGTTATACACTAAATGGCAGTGTGTGGGGAGTTTCCTTAAATGAGAAAGATCTTGAGGTTTTTGTAGATAACAAGTTGTCTAATTCTGGGCAGTGTCATTCTGTGGCTACTAAAGCAAATAAAGTTCTGTCTTGTATAAAAAAGGGCACTCAAGGGATGAAAACATAATTATGTCTCTTTATAGGTCCCTGGTGAGGCCTCATCTGGAGTATGCAGTGCAGTTTTGGACTCCAGTCCTTAAGAGGGATATAAATGAGCTGGAGAGAGTGCAGAGACTAAGTGCAACTAAACTGGTTAGAGGGAGGGAAGAGTTAAATTATGAGGGGAGACTGACAAGGTTGGGGTTGTTTTCTCTGGAAAAAAGGCGCTTGCGAGGGGACATGATTAGACTTTACAAGTACATTAGAGGACATTATAGACAAATAGCAGGGGACCTTTTTACCCATAAAGTGGATCACCGTACCAGAGGCCTCCCCTTCAGACTAGAAGAAAAGAACTTTCATTTGAAGCAACGTAGGGGGTTCTTCACAGTGAGGACAGTGAGGTTGGGGAATGCACTGCCGGGTGATGTTGTGATGCTGATTCAGTTAATGACTATAAGAGGGACTTGGATGATTTCTTGGACAGACATAATATCAAAGGCTATTGTGATACTAAACTCTATAGTTAGTATAGATATGGGTATATAGAATTTATGTGAAAGTAGGGAGGGGTGTGTGTATGGATGCTGGGTTTTCATTTGGTGGGGTTGAACTTGATGGACTTTGTCTTTTTTAAACCTGATTTAACTATGTAACTATGTAATGTACATCTACAGCTGTCTAGGCTGTAGAACCAAAGAAAGTACTCTATGTGCAGATGAACTTGGTTACTCCTGATGGCCACCCAAAGAATAGGAGAAAGTCTGAAATCAAATGTTAGTGACAAAATAAATACATTAATGATAGAATTTGAGACTAAGGCGCTATTTATTAAAGTCCAAATGCCAAAAAACTCAAAAAAATTTGAGGTTTTTTTTACTGTAAAATCTGAATTTTTATTATTCCCCCGAGGATGGAAAAAATCTGAATCAAAAATCCGGCATCTCAGACCTGCCAATGTTGTATATAAATCAATGGGAGAAGTCCCGAAGATATCCTGATCTGTGCTGGGTTTTGTGCAAAAATTTTAACATTTTGTGGTTTTTGGACAAAAATTCGAGTTTTTGGGCAGAAAATCTGAAAAAGTTGTATGATTTGCATTTTCTTACGATTTTTTAGATTTTTTTTTCCCACACCGTAATTTTGTATTGATTTGTATTGATAAATAAGGGGAAATAACCGTGCCGATTTGGTTGGAGTTATTTTAGAAATAATGAGATAAATTCGGATTTTGATCAATAACCCCTTAGGATGAATTAGCTTTTTTGCATTAATGAACTAGTAGAAATAAATGTAATACTGCTACTATCTCAATATGCCAATTCTACAGTCTTCTACAGTCCACTGATTTCTGATCTTTCCTTTCATGTGGATTAACCCAACCAATGTCTACATTATCTAATCTATTTTCACAGTACAATCCCTAGTTATTTTCTTAATTCCTGGAGGTTTGAAACACAGCCTTTGGGGTTTGAGCTTTTATTTGGATGCTAGGTGCCAAGTTATGCTAGCAACCAGGCAGTAGCTTGAGATTAATAGGATTTTATAATGATTTTATATATTTAATCTGTACAGAAATTTTAATGAAACAGCAATCAGACTGATATGATGGTCTATGTTACAAGGAGTTAAGGACAACCATGATGCCCTCTCCCATCTGAAGGTCAAATCACAACTTGAAGAATCTGTGGAGGGAAACGCACAGTTTCTTTCCTTTGGCGAGTCCATGCCAGCGACGCTCAAACAACACTGATTTACTAAAATGCGAAGTTGCTTCCAGGGCGCCGAATGCTTCGGCAATGTGAGCATATCAAAGCAAAGATGCGCTAGTGTTCAATTATGCCCAGTACAACTTCATTAGAGGTCAGGCTAATTTTCATATGGTGGGAAATTTAAAGTTGAATGGACGTATATGTTGCAGCAAATATATTTCATTACACAAGTCCAGGGAACCTTAATAAAGAAAATAGAGTTGGTATAATGCCCTACACGTGAGCCCACTGTATATTCAGGGGCCGGTTCACAAATGGTCAAATATCGAGGGTTAATTAACCCTCGATATTCGACTGGGAATTAAAATCCTTCGACTTCGATTATTCCTTCGATCGAACGATAAAATCCTTCGAATCGAACGATTCGAAGGATTTTAATCCAATGATCGAAGGAATATCCTTCGATCAAAAAAACTTAGGAAAGCCTATGGGGACCTTCCCCATAAGCTAACATTGAGTTCGGTAGCTTTTAGATGGCGAACTAGGGGGTTGAAGTTTTTTCTTAAAGAGACAGTACATCGACTATCGAATGGTCGAACGATTTTTAGATTTGAAGTCGTAGTCGTAGTCGAAGGTCGTAGTAGCCCATTCGATGGTTGAAGTAGCCAAAAAAACAATTCGAAATTCTTCGAATCCTTCACTCGAAGTAAGTGAATCGGCCCCTTAATGTTCCATATGTTGGAAAATGTATGGGAGAATCCGGTTACCCCAAAAAAAAATTTAAGGACTTTTGCAGGCTATCACTCTAAAAAAAAGGAAAGATGCCAGCATTTTTTGGACTTAGCAACTTTTTCCAGTAAAAAATATGATGTAAGTGACAGAAGATTGAGGAAGTCCTATGCACTCCAATGCACTTTGCCTGGTCTGGCGAAAGAGGTAACATTCAGTAAAATCAGCATCTTAGTGAATTTGCAGAGTAATGTCCATTCGCCAGACCGAAGTAACACCTGCGCCCATTAGTGAATTGGCAAAGTCCCTGAAAACCGGTAACGCTGGTGAATCTTCGCCAGCGTTTGTCACTTCACCCTTCAGTAAATCTGCCCCCATGTATTGCACATCTAGTGGCTGTCTAGGCTGAAGAACATAAGAAAGTAATCTATATGAAGATGAACTTGGTTGCTCCCGCTGGCCACCCAAAGAATAGGAGAAAATCTGAAATCAAATATTGGTGACAAAATAAATACATTAATGATAGAATTCGAGACTTAGGATAAATTTGCTTTGATGAGGTTCGATTGCCGTCTAAATTTAAGTCTGAAAAACATCAGAATAGAAAGGCAAGTAGTTGAAAAAAAACCACTAAGACCAATTGCAAATTGTCATACAATATTGTTGTCTATATCATTCTATAAGTTGATCTAACAGTGATCTGCGCCTTTAAGCAAAAATAAATACTGTATGTAAGTCATGCGTAGACTAGGGTATATCTTTAAATTAGTTACACTTGGTTGGGTCCCTTAATCACAGTGAAGCACACTTCTTAGACGTTATTTCTCTGCAGTGAAATCAGTGTGCCTCAATATAATGCTAATGTCGTTCTTTAAAAACGAGAAAGAAAAACAGAAGGTAAAGTGCTTAAACCCTGCATTCCATTGGAGACTGAAAGTATGGTGTTGGCTGCAGTCGTTTTCTAATCCGAGCCTCTTGGAAATTTGGAGAGCCATTTCTTAAAAATGTACATAGAAGAACACCCAGAGAGCCATGTCGATAAAAGAAATTGGCCTCTGATAGATTTTCATTTTACAAATATTTTCACATGGCAAAGAAAGCCAGTTTGGAGAGCCGAGATATAATTTGTGTTTTGCAAAACAATTTTAACTCAATCAATGAAAATTTGGCCTTGCATTAAAAATAACATAATACCCAGAGAGAAAACATCTTTTTGTAGAATACTTAAAAATGCGGATGGCTTTTATAAGCAGATCTAATCAGGATAACCCAAATATTGACTGGATTTATTTCTATGAAATGTAAGTACTAATTAGATAGCATATGTTATAAGTAAAGGAATGGTTTAATGCTAGCCTGATTTATCCAAAGGTTATTCAAGTACAGGTATGGAACCTGTTATCCAGAATGCTCAGGGTTTTCCAGATAACAGATCTTTCCATAATTTGGATCTTCATACCTTAAGTCTAGTAGAAAAAAATGTTAACAGTAAGGGGTTTATTTATCAAAATCTCCAAAAATACTCCACACGGATTTTATCTTATTTATCGATACATTTTCTTGAAAATTTCCTGTGTTGGAAAAAATTCTATAAAATCGTGAAAACATTCGAATCATACACATTTTTCAGATTTGTCGCAAAAAAATTAGACTTTTTTGGATTTGACAGCCAAAAAACACGAAATCTTCAGATTATTGCATGAAACCCAGCACAGATCAAGATATACAGTAGTCGGGACTTCTCCCATTGACTTCTACATGAACTCGACAAGTCTGAGTCAGAGTACTTCTTTATTTGGACTTTTAACACCCTCTGGGTTTAATATATTCCGAAAAAATAGGTTTTTTTTCCCATGAAAAAATTGTGTTTACTCCTTTAAAAAGCCAATGAGATAAATTCGGACTTTCATAAATATCCCTCTAAATAAACTCAATAGGCTGGTTTTGCTTTCAACAAGGATTAATTATATCTTAGTTGGGATCAAGTACAAGTAATTGTTTTATTATTACAGAGAAAAAACAAATCAGTTTGGATAATTTGGATAAAATGGAGTCTATGGGAGATGGCCTTTCTGTAATTCAGAGCTTTCTGGATAACGGATTCCCATACCTGTATATGTTTCTTTCTAACATTTTTATTTATATCTTATTATGTATTTTTTAAATATCTGTATTTGATTTTATATATATATATATATATATATTTTGTAATTATAAACAATTAATGGTATATGATTTATATAGAATACAATGTGATGCAGAGAATATCAATTAATATTAAATATATCATATTAATAGATTTCTTATGAAAGGTATGCTAAAAGCTTAATTTTAATTAAGGTTGGGTGTTCATGATCTTTTTTTCAACATTTTTACACCTTAGATGTTAGTGAACCTCTTAAAATTCAGTTTACCTAAACATTTTGTGAAGTTTAACCAAATTATCAAAGGAAATGATTATGTTATGTCCCATTGGCTTGATACTGTATCACCCAACATTGGATCAAAACGATATTTTCAAAACGATAAAGAATCTTCTAAACAGCCACTCTCTGAATCTTGCCAAAATGGTTTCCGATCTCCAGCACCCATTTAAAACATTTATTCCTAATGTAGTTATGTTTTATATACAGGCCCTTGATAAATACTCTAATTTTACAGAATAAGTAATTATAGTGAAACTATGTTTCTGTCAAAAATATTTTTATTTCGAAGTACAAAAATAGTGGGAAAACATCCTATGATATATTAAAAAAAACATTATTTTGCTGTTTTTGTGTATTCATGTTTTCTATGTAATATTTGTAGCACCACCTTTTGTGGAAATAACAGTTTTTAAGTCTTTTTGGCTACCATCTTGGCACACTGTTAAGAACTTTGGGCATCTCTTCTTCAAGTTTTTTAGGTTAGTTGTTTGACTCTTAAAAGCAATGTCCAGAGAACCTGAGCAACCAGGAGGAATGAGCACACCAGTTTATCAATAAACCAAAGGTAGACGATAATTATGCTAAATACGCACGTTTGACACATTTTACACAAAAATTCTCCTTGGCCACAATGACAATGCGACCTAGGAGAATTCATAAATACAGTCCAAAACTGTAATTGCCGCAAAAGTGAGCTCTCCAAAATAGTGTAGTGATTGGCTTAAATAATATATGTTTCAGCAAAAGACTAATTATGAGTTTCAGTGCTTTGGAATAAATATATCACAGAGAAAAATCAGTGTAGGATTTCTCACTAAGTGAAGCAAAGAACCAAGCCTGATTAGGGTGAGAAGGGCTAAAAGGAGCCAAAAAGCCCTTCACGTGCAAGACATACAGCATTAAGCCTTCTAAAAATAAAAGGTATTTACTTGCCTCATGCCAAATACACTTCTTTAATACCAAAAATGTAAGTGAACTAAGAGAATTTGTCACGGGTCTGAATACTTCTGCAAGAGAGTGTATACTGTTTCTTTTTTTTAGAATTTAATGGTGTATACCTGTATAAAGCCAGATGCATAGACACATGTTTGGCAAAAATACTTCCTTATGCTCCTCGTTTTGGACTGACCCATAGATTCACTTTGGAAGGAGTGGAAAAAATTTAGTACCACTCTGTCTCTAATTCTCACTATATAACAAAGGGCTTCTTACTTATCATGCCTGAGAACACAGGGCATTGAGAAGCAAGGATGTAAATACATTGTCATCCTATGGTGGGCTGTTTCAGGTTCTCAAATTGATACTCAAAAATATATAGCTCAATGAGCCCAAAACTGCTCCATGTGACATTGCCCTTGGAAGGGTAAGTGCAAATAAATGGATTTCAGTGGTAGACTTGGCACAAAAACTGGACTTCAACCCAAAAAATAGATGCCTATGATTAAGTGCCCAAAAGGCACCAAACGAGTAAGGCCTCCCTCTGAGATGTTCCTTTTTGTATGAATACAACTTTTTAATTTGCATCTAATTTTGGAGTGAAGTCTAGTTTTTGTGCCAAGTCTACCACTGAAATCCATATGTCTAGCATTGCCTCCCCAAGCTAAAGGTCTGGGGCTTGAGCACCTGGACTCCCTGATGCTATTGGTGAGTTTACCTTACTGCCTACGTGATTTTGTCACACTGGAATGTTTTTTCCCTTTTTCTATTCCCTGTTGCCCTTGTTAGATTCTAAGTGCAAATAAAGCCTGTAAAATAATTGGCCAATTCAGTCATTTATGCTTAACTTGACAAATTACAAAAAGAAACTTCCTAGTGCCAACAGAAGAGACAATACGATACAAAATGATCGGCAGCTGTACTTGTAGGGCTTGTTTAAAGCCATAAATTCCATTTAGTAACATTTGCCACTTTGACCCAGAACTAGGTATTTGTTATGTGGCCTCATGGTTTGTCGGCCTTTTCAGAAAAGATCTACAATAAAGGATGTGATCTAAACAATACTTCAAACCTTTTCAAAAAGTTGTATAGATGATGTGTTAATTATACAGACTGAGGGAGAAGAAAACCCTCAAATTAAGCACAGCTGTCAAACCATTCCACCCAACCATCAAACGTAAAGTGGATTGCTTTACACAATGTATACACTTCTAAAGACTTCACTAGCTCTCTGATGGCAAACTCCACGCATCTATATACAAGGAAACCAACAGACAGATGTTCTTTCCTTCAAAGCTCCAACTTCCTCCTCAACCTCACTCATATTAAATAAAACATGATCTATTGCCAAGCAATGAAATGCAAAGGAATGATCTGAAGACCATAACAGGCATCTTAGAACATTGTTCAAATGATTCAAACAAAAGGAATACAAACTTGTGACCAGTGCTAAAAACGGCATCATGCCGTGACATTTGATACAACAGACAAAATGAAACAAACCGAACTTGTAAATATTACTAGCAACCACATAGTGTCCAGTTCTAGTCAAGGCAAGCACATTTACAGAATTAAACATCTGTAGCTATTTTTGTTGAACAATGCCAAGCCAAGCAAACCAATCCATCTATTCCTAGCCTAGCACACAGAAAGCATGGACTCTTTGTAGGGGAGTGTTGAAGATGCAAAGTTTGCTGACCTTCCTTTTGTTCTGTTACTCCTATCAACCAGTCGTCTTGATTCAAAAGGGTTCAAGCTTGAGCTGCTGTGGGGGAAATCTCACTGTATAATGAGCAATAGCTAACATTGATCTCACCATGATGTGCCATATGTAATAGAGTCCATTCATTTTACTCCATTCTTGCAATGTAGATTCAAGTACCCATTACTTTTGTAGGTAGATTTATCAAAGATTGAATTTCTTATTTATGTGATTTTTTTTACTTGAATCAAATTCAAATCAGAAAAATGACTGAGGTGTGATGAATCTCACATTCAAATTTACATTCGAATTGTGGGATTAAAATTTGAATGTTGGAATTTTGACACCAAAAAAAACGATGTATATTTTATCTACCAGTTGTAATGCTAGTTAACTAGGAACCCAAGGAGACCACTAGGAAGCACCTGTCAGTGAACAAGGTCACCCCTGACGAACCTGTTCTTCACTGACACCCTTTTGGGGCTCCGGACTTTCAGCTGCGGAATCAACAGGGAACCAGGACACGTCAAGTATACTCGCAGTACAGACGAGGAGTAGGTGGAATCCAGGTCAAAGGCCAGGTGAGGTTCGGGACAGGCAGTGCCGATCGGAGTCAGAGGTCAGGCGGGAGTCGAAACCAGGATAACAAACACGGAAAGGTTAAGGCAGGATCAGAGTCAAAAGGCAGAAGAAGTCCAAAACCAGAGTAGCAATCACGAGCAAAGCTTTAGCAGGAACTGAATAAACAGAAGCCAGGTTGGGCAAGGAAGGAAGGGGAAATATGCTATTTAAGGAACAAGGGGCCAATGTGACAAGAAGAGGAACAAATAGACATTATATATGCATCATTAGCATCAATCGCCTTTCTCTAATTACTAGAAAGTACCAAGTGCGCCTGCGCCGAACTGGAACTTGCTGGGTGCGTATTCGCCGGGCGCGCATGCACAGGAACATTATACAGGAGCGCAAATCCACCAGACACCTAGGCGCCGGAACCGGGCATACATGCGTCAACTCACACGCTCTGGGCGCGTCACCACTGGGTGCCTAAGCACCGTAAAGGAACTGTTGGAGTATGGGTTAACCACACTGTATCTCCACCATAAAAAAGATTCTTCAAATGGCTTGGGACTCTTTATTGGGAAAATGATTCACAATCGGAAATGATGGGTGCTAGTTTGATGGACTATATCAAATCAGTAAATAGTTTAATTTACATTCTCAATCAGTTGTAGTGTATGAAACACCCAGAGGTAGTGAATACTGCCTTGGTGAAACAATCCCTAGCATTAGGCAAAGCTCAAATGCTGTATTACTCCATTAATCCTGACCACTTGAGTCCCTATACTAGCAGCATTCACATCACAAAATGCTTACCCTTATTAGCCTCTTCATTGGAGCATCTGACTGCTCCTCCAATAAGGATTAATTATATCTTAGTTGGGATCAAGTACAAGCTACTGTTTTATTATTACAGAGAAAAGGAAATTTGTAAAAAATTTTGGGAGATGGCCTTTCCCTAATTCAGAGCTTTCTGGATTATGGCTTTCCGGATAACGGATCCCATACCTGTACTGTATTTGTTATACAAAAGTGTATATTTTAAGGTGGTTTTGGGGTAATAACAGTGGCCTCAATTTTGTGGCATCATCTTTTGATATACAGTAGATCCCTATTGTTTTAAAAACATATATGTGGGAGAACTAAGGGTTGTGGTTGAGTAGTTGTCCTTTGCTCCACATGCAGCCAGATCAGGGGCCATAGAAGTATCAGAGAGTGTAACAGTTTCATAGGCATAAATTAAAAACCCATGTAAAGAAATAAAAGCTTTGTTGTTGATACAAGGTCACATAAATGCCTACAATGAAAAAGGTTTAACTGTTCCTAGTAGAAAAAAATCTGAATCAGTTATGGAAATAAGTTTCAATCCACATTGTACAGATTATTTACCTCTTGAACCCCTTCGTACCCCAGAACTAGTGATGGGCGAAAAAATTAGCAAAACGGAGTCCGTTTTTATGGACACTGGAGCACATTCGCCGTCAAATTTTCGCTGGTGAATTTTAGCGGCGGTTTCGCGTATTTATTTGCCAAATTAGCGCCTGCCGAATAAA
This sequence comes from Xenopus laevis, assembly GCF_017654675.1. Lineage (NCBI taxonomy): Eukaryota > Metazoa > Chordata > Amphibia > Anura > Pipidae > Xenopus > Xenopus laevis. Next base: position 14,890,710 of record NC_054379.1, on the reverse strand, counting down.
TTTGCCCATCACTACCCAGAACATGAACATTAGGTACATATGGTAACTGCTATTTGTTTTAGCCTGTAGACTGGCTCTAGAAACTGGCTCTAGAGGGGCTACAATGCTCATTGGAACAATAAAGTTCCAGAATATAGTCAATTATGCTTTTTTAGCTCTTTGATCTTCCATAACACATATATTGTTTGTTTGTTTGGGGGTCGGATGACATACTACTGAGAAATATGACTTTTTACTGTATGAGCAGCTAAAGATTTTTTTAATTACACCTAATGTTCATGTAAAAGTTCTCTTTATGGAGTGTGGTTTCTGAGAGCTGGAAGCTTTTCATGGACCATGCCCTTAACAAGAAAAAAAAAAGTAGCAAAAAAATGTTCCCAAGACATATTGGTAAATTATTTTTATAGAACCATCTCACACCTAACAGGCTTGTTGAGGGGATATTTTCAGTTCCAGTGTGGCTACACAATACGCAGTTGCATACGTAAGATCCCTTCAAGCATGTACTTTATACAAAGTGTTTCTTCTAACAAGAGAATTGAACCACTTACACCAGCACAAGAAGTCATTTAAGGTTAATCTTCCTCCCCTCTTTGTTTTTTTCTATATTTTCATATAGTTTAAAGGGGAGCTTAATCCTAAAAAATGAATTGGTGGAAATTTAGAGGCAGATTTACTCGAGGGCGAAGTGGCTAATGCTAGCGTCAATTCGCCAGGGTTACTGCTTTCAAGGACTTCGCCGATTTACTAACGGGCGCAGGCATCACTTCGCTAGTGAAGGAGATAGACGATAACGGTAATTTGCACTCTAACGCCAGGCGACTTTTCGCTCTGGCGAATGGACGTTACTTTGCAAATTCACTAAAATATTGATTTTAATCCATTTTAAGTTAACTCTTTCTCCAGATTTGTCTTCACCAGTCAAAGTGCAATGGAGTGCATAGATTTTTTTCAATCTTCTGTTACTTACATCATATTTTTGGAGTGGAAAAACTTTGGAGTGGAGTGGCGTCTTTTTTTCAGGGTGATAGGCAGCAAAAATTAGATGCAGCATGTAACATAAAGACATGCATTCAACTTTAAATTTCCTGCCGTATGCAAATTGGCCTAGACAAAAGACCTCTAGTGACGTTGCGCTAGCGCTTCTGCGCTCTGATTTGCTTGCATTGCCGAAGTAACGCTAGCGAAAACTCGCCAGCGTCTGACACCCAGGACGAAACTTCGCCCACGAGTAAATGTGCACCTTTATCTGGGTTGTCCTCTTAGTATGTTTGCAATAAACATTAACTTTCTATTATTGGTGGTTTCTGAGATATTAGCAGTTTAACAATACTAGGCAAGCTTTTTGGAGGCCCTTTGGGTTTAGATACCCTTTAAGATAATTTTTAGATTGCATTCTTAATATGGCACTCTTTAATTTGGCTTATGCTTCTTGTAATAATCACTGCCAATGCTCCATAACACTATTATGAATTTTTATTTGCTCAATTTTAGATGTGAATAACCAGAGTGAGAGATTGAGGTTGTTATTATTATTATTATTAATTTAACATATATTTAACCTTTTAAATGCCACAGATCGTAGAATCTACGTTCTGTGGCAAAGGTACTTGAAATGCCACAGAACGTAGATTCTACGTTCTGCAGCATTTCCCTCCCTGCAGAAAGCGGTGCGCATTTAAAAGCTGCGCACCGCTTCTGTTCCGTTCAGAACCCCCTAGGCAACGAGCAAATAAGGTTATACTTACCGATCCGGTAAGCGATCGGTTTTGGGCAGCCAATAGGAGCAGTGGAGACGCAAGGAGCACAGTGATGACGTCTCCACTGCTCCCCCCATAAATTACACCCGGAAAGCGCCGCCCCTTCCACTCCTGCTGCGCATCTGCTACAGTTGGAGCCCCCCTGCTGCCATTCTGCTGGTTTCCTGCCGAGTTGGTCGCTTTGATTGCCTGGATTCGACTGAGTGAGCTCAACTACACCTCTCTACACCCTTTATTTCTGTTTATTTCTGTTTATAACTGTCTAAAAAAAATTTTTTTTCTTTTTTTTTTTTTTTCTTCTCTCTTTGGCCTTAGTACACTTTTGCACTAAAACACACTTACAGGCAACTTTGCCAAGCACACACTCACACTCACACTCACACTCACACTTACTCTTACTTTTTTCTCTATACTTTTTTTCTTTACTTTTTTTTCTTTGCTTTCTTTAGTAGTTTTTCTTTATTTGTTGTTCAAACTTTATTTCTGATCTTGTATTACAATTATTTGATTGCTTTTTACTGTTTTTTGCCATTTTATCATTGGTTTGTGTTTTTTATTGCTCTTATTGGTTTATTTCCCCTTTGCATTGTTCTTTACTGCTGGTTTAGTTCCCCTTTGCATTGTTCTTTACTACTGGTTTCCCTTTGCCGTAATACTGGTGGATCTATAGTTCAGACTACCGATTTCACCCCAAAAACTTAATTTTTATTGCTTTTGGTGATTTTATTAGTTTATTCTTTGCATTGTTCTTTACTGCTGGTTTCCCCTTTGCATTGTCCTTTACTGCTGATTTAGTTCCCTAGAAAAGTTTCCCTTTGCAGTGACGCTGGTGGATCTATAGTCCAGACCACTGATTTCACTACAATAACTGTTCATTTTCATTGCTTTTGGTGATTTTTTTAGTTTATTCTTTGCATTGGTCTTTACTGCTGGTTTCCCCTTTGCATTGTCCTTTACTGCTGATTTAGTTCCCTAGAAAAGTTTCCCTTTGCAGTGACGCTGGTGGATCTATAGTCCAGACCACTGATTTCACTCCAATAACAGTAATTTTCATTGCTTTTGGTGATTTTTTTAGTTTATTCTTTGCATTGTCCTTTACTGCTGATTTAGTTCCCTAGAAAAGTTTCCCTTTGCAGTGACGCTGGTGGATCTATAGTTCTGACCACCAGTTTCACTCCAATAACAGTAATTTTGCTGCATCTTGTTGATTATATTCAGTTTTTCCCTTGCATTTTTTACTACTTGCTTAGCTCCCCAAAAAAGGTTTTCTTTGCAGGGACACTAGTGCATCTAGGACCCTTGACCACTGATTTCAGTTGTTGTTTTATTGCTTTGGGTAGTGTTATTGCATTTTAGTGATTGTATTCAAGAGTTTTCTTTGCACTGTTCTTTATTGCTTGTTTAGTGCCCCTAAAAAACGTTCCCTTTGCTGTGACTTAGTTTTAGTGGTCTTATTCTGCTTCATTCAGCTGATTGTCCCAGAAATTTGCTGGCTTGTGTTTTTTTGTTTTGTTCTGGTGGTTTATATTAGCAGGGGTTAATTCTTGGTCATCTTGCTGGCTTGGTTTTTTTTTTTATTCTGGTTGTTTATATTAGCAGGGGTTAATTCTTGGTCATCTTGCTGGCTTGGTTTTTTTTTTATTCTGGTTGTTTATATTAGCAGGGGTTAATTCTTGGTCATCTTGCTGGCTTGGTTTTTTTTTTTTTGTTCTGGTTGTTTATATTGGGAGGGGTTAACTTTTGGTCATCTTGCTAGCTTGTGTTTTTTTTTTTTTTGTTCTGTTTGTTTGTATTAGCAGTGCTTGGTCATATTTTGCTGGCTTTTTATTATTCTCATATTTCAAGTAGGAGCTGTCTTGCTTTCTCATTTGTTTGACTGCCTATTGATTCATAGTTTTGCAATTGTCTGTATATTTCTGGCACAATGGCCAAACGGTTTTATACCGCTGAGGAAGCGGCTAGGTTTTGCATGGACTCCAGCTCAGAGGAATTCAGCGATTCAGATTCTGAGTATGTCCCATCTGATGCCTCTACTGAGGAATCAGAGGTAGGTGATAGCAGCACTATTAGCGCAGAGGCTAGTAGTGGCGGCACACTTACTGCTGACGAGTCAGAGGCTGGTGGCAGTGTGCCAGATGCACCCATGGAGGTTGAAGAGGGTGAGGGTAGTGGTGATGCAGCAGTTGGAGCGCCTGTGTGGGGGCCTCCCTGTAATTATGCCCCAGAAATTCCCCCATTCACTGCAGTCGCGGGCGTCAAGGTGGACACCACTAACTTTCAAATCCTAGATTTCTTCAATCAATTTATTACAGAGGCCATCCTACAGGACATGGTCCATTTTACAAATTTATACGCTGAGCAGTATCTTGCCAGCCACCCTTTACCAGGGTATTCAAGAGCCCATGCGTGGTATCCCACTAATGTCGGTGAAATCAAAAGATTCCTGGCACTCACATTGGCAATGGGACTCGTAGAACGTAACACCTTAGCCTCATACTGGGATACCACTACAGTCCTTTCCATCCCTCTTTTTTCAGCCGTTATGCCAAGAAACCGTTACCAAATTTTACTGCGGTTTCTTCACTTTAACGACAACGCAGCGGCTGTTCCCCCTAATGAGCCCGGTCACGACAGGCTTTACAAATTGAGGCCCCTTATAGATAGCCTGTCTCAGCGCTTCGCAGAGGTCTACACCCCCTCCCAAAATATTTGTGTGGACGAGTCCCTTTTGCTCTTCAAAGGGCGCCTTAGATTTCGCCAATACATCCCTAGTAAGCGGGCTCGCTATGGGATGAAATTTTACAAACTCTGCGAAAGCAGCACGGGCTATACTAGTTTTTTCATGTTCTATGAAGGAAAGGACTCTAATTTGGACCCCCCCGGTTGTCCCCTTGATTTGACTGCCAGTGGTAAAATTGTCTGGGAGCTCATAACTCCACTGTTGGGCCGAGGTTACCACTTATACGTGGATAACTTTTACACGAGCATCCTCTTATTTAGGACCCTTTATTGCTTGGACACCCTTGCCTGTGGCACCGTTAGGCAAAACCGCAAAGGACTGCCTAAGGAACTGGTGGACAAGAAATTGAAACGTGGAGAAGTACATGCTCTAAGAACCGATGAGCTCCTGGCCCTAAAATTTGCAGACACAAAAAATGTTTTTATGCTTACTACTATCCACAATGAGAGTGTAGTTGTCCAACACAGACGTGGCAGGCCCGCAAAATCAAAGCCACTCTGTTGTAAAGATTATAGTAAGCATATGGGTGGCGTCGATAAAACAGACCAAATTCAAACTTACTATGACGCCACCAGAAAAACCAGGGCCTGGTACAAAAAAGCAGCAATTTACATGATTCAAATGGCCCTCTATAATTCTTATGTCGTTTACAAGGCGGCAGTACCAGGCCCCAAATTGTCTTATTACAATTTTCTGCTGCAACTGCTCCCTGCCCTTTTGTTTGGAGATGTACAGGAGGTTCCAGATGTGCCTGGCAATGACAATGTTGCCCGAATGGTGGGTAAGCATTTCATTGCCCAAATTCCACCAACACCTAATAAAAGATATGCCCAGAGAGCTTGTAAGGTTTGTCGTTCCAGGGGTGTTAGAAAAGATGTGCGGTATTTTTGTCCCAAGTGTCCTAGCAAGCCTGCTTTGTGTTTCGAACCCTGTTTTGAGGTGTACCACACTGTGGTACACTACGAGAGGGCTTGAATTCTGTGTTGTGTTGGTAGGTTAGGGCTCTCTGGGTTTGTTGGTGGTAAAAGGATTTAGTAAATCTGTATAGTAAGCTTGGCATTCTCTGTTTAGGTGGTTAGGTGTGCTGGCAAAGTGATGCACTTTTTTTTTTGTGTTTTGTGCAGTGGTTTTTCAGATTCATGCACTTTTTTTTTGTGTTTTGTGCAGTGGTTTTTCAGATTCATGCACTTTTTTTTTGTGTTTTGTGCAGTGGTTTTTCAGATTCATGCACTTTTTTTGTGTTTTGTGCAGTGGTTTTTCAGATTCATGCACTTTTTTTTGTGTTTTGTGCAGTGGTTTTTCAGATTCATGCACTTTTTTTTGTGTTGTGCAGTGGTTTTTCAGATTCATGCACTTTTTTTTTGTGTTTTGTGCAGTGGTTTTTCAGATTCATGCACTGTTTTTTTTTTGTGTTTTGTGCAGTGTTTTTTTCAGATTCAAGCCCCCCATTGAGATCTAACATTTCACGCTCTAGGTTTTTGTGCACACACTAGCAGTAATTGGTTAGGTGTGCTGTCAAAGTGAAGCTTTTTTTGTGCTGTCAAAGTGAAGCGTTTTTTGTGCAGTGGTTTTTTAGATTCAAGCCCCCAATTGAGATCATTTTGGCAGGTCCCTTCTTCATTTATAAATAGGTTATAGATATTGGTAATGAAAAAAAAAGTTTGACAAAATAAAAGTTGGCAGTTTTTTTTCTGTATAGTAATGATCTTTGATTTATGGTGTAGGATTTGGCACAGGGTGTGCAATTTTTTTGTGCTGTGTAGCAGTAAAAACAGTTGTGTGTGTATATAGGTTTGTTATTAGTCTATGCATTCAGCTTTTGTGTTGAGCTACGGTGCTTTAGGCCAGTTTGTAGTGTTATGGATAGCATTTGTATTGCGCTGGTGCCATAGCGAACTGAGGTGCTGGTTGGTCGAGAGGGCGCACGATAGAACTTGTGGTGCGTGATGAATACGTGGGATGATGTGCATCTCTAATGCTGATGCCACAAGTCTTTTTTTTTACTGGCACCTCAAAAGCTCATCTATCAGCGCAGTTATCTATAGTTTTGTCTGTATTTCTGGGCAACATTTGCATTTGTTTTTGTAGATTTAGGCATCTCTGGATTTGTGGGTAGTATGTCTTCAGTTTTCTTGAATAGCAAAGGTTTTTGAGCACAGGGTGACCGAAACACTATGGTCTATCGTTTAGATTTGTTCTTAGTGTATGCATTCAGCATATTTTTCCTGATAAGTTGTGGTTGGAATAATCCATTTTTTTTGTACTTATAGCACAAAGTGAATATATAAGCAGTGTTTAGGTTAGACTAAGTTGCAGTGCTCTCTGAATACTAAGGGCTGGGACACACTGGGAGATTTGGGGAGATTTAGTCGCCTGGCGACTAATCTCTGCGACTTTTCTCCCCGAATGCCTCCCCTCGCTCTGCGCCTGGCTAAAATGAAAAATCGCCTGCGCTAATCACACGTGGCGATTCGTTTTCCGAAGTCGCCCGAAGTTTCCTGAGGCAACTTCGGAAAATGAATCGCCGCGTGTGATTAGCGCAGGCGATTTTTCATTTTAGACAGGCGCATAGCGAAGGGAGGCATTCGGGGAGAAAAGTCGCGGCGATTAGTCGCCAGGCGACTAAATCGCCCAGTGTGTCCCAGCCCTAATAGCACTTTGCCATACCTGTTACCAGTGGGGCACCAGCTTTCTACAAACTTCTGCTGCTGGGCATAATTTTATCTCCGCTGCTAATGCCCCAATCCTTATTGTTGCCACCTAAATTCCTAAACTTCTTAGGACACTTGCATAATTTATGGGCCAAATTTACTATGGATTTTGTTGGTAAATATATCTGCAAATGTGGTACAGATTTTGTCATTGCTGAAATAGTGTAGGAAGAAGCAAACAAATTGGTATTGTAACACCACAGGACAGATGAAACTCAAAGACGCTCCACTGAATCCAAAATGGTGAGTGAAATATGTTTTGGGGTTAATATGGGGTAGTAGCAACCATATACAGATCCACAGAGTAGCCCCAAAATTCTCTAGGAGAATTCTTGGGGATAAATCTAACTTTGTACATTGTATTTTCCTTTATTTCAGACCAAAGCACAGAGTTTTACAATGGAATGCAACCACAATTCTCCACATAGTAAAGCAAGAATGGCATCTCTGAATAGTTGAAGGTGTTTATTTTCAAGAAATCTATAGTTTTTGGGGGTTATTTCATTGGTAAGGGACAGTTTAGGATGAAATATGGATACTTGCACATAAATTCACAGAACCAATATTAGACATTGTGCCTGTTTTGGGGTGTTTGGTGGCTGCGTATCTATGTCTATTTATACATATGGGGTATCATTTTATTCAGGGGAACGTGCAGATTGTTATTGAGCAGGTTTTTCTCAGTTGCCATGGAAACTTAGAGAAAAATATAACTTTTTATATCTTTTTTCCTTTATTTCAGACCAAATTGCTGACTTCTATGAATGATTGCAGCCACAATTCTCTGTGTAGAAAAGCGAGAATGGCATCTTTGAATAGCTGAAGAAGTGTACTTTTCGGATATATATGGTTTATGGGGGTTATTTTACAGGTAAGGGGCAGTTTATGATGAAAAAACTTGAGAACTGTACATAAATTTGCAGCCCCAATATTACGCATTGTGCCTGTTTTGGGGTGTTTGGGGGCTGTGTCTCTATGTGTATCCATACATATGGGGTATTGTTCTATTCAGGGGAACTTGCAGATTGTTGTTGAGCAGGTTTTTGTTAGTTGCCATGGAAACTTTGGGAGAAATCTAACTTTGGAACTCTTTTTTCCTTTATTTCAGACCAAATCGCTGACTTCTAAGAATGACTGCGGCCACAATTCTCCGTGTAGAAAAGCAAGAATGGCATCTTTGAATAGCTGAAGAAGGGTACTTTTCGGATATATAAGGTTTGTGGGGGTTATTTCACAGTTTGGGGGGTGTTTAGACTGAAAAACTGCAAGTAGTACACATAGAGCGCAGCCCCCAGATTTTCAACTGCAATTGCCCTTATGCGTTGCTCCTGTTTTGGGGTGTTTGGTGGCTGCGTCTCTATGTGTATCCATACATATGGGGTATTGTTCTATTCAGGGGAACTTGCAGATTGTTGTTGAGCAGGTTTTTGTTAGTTGCCATGGAAACTTTGGGAGAAATCTAACTTTGGAACTCTTTTTTCCTTTGTTTTAGACCAAATCGCTGACTTCTAAGAATGACTGCGGCCACAATTCTCCGTGTAGAAAAGCAAGAATGGCATCTTTGAATAGCTGAAGAAGTGTACTTTTCGGGCATATAAGGTTTGTGGGGGTTATTTCACAGTTTGGGGGGTGTTTAGACTGAAAAACTGCAAGTAGTACACATAGAGCGCAGCCCCCAGATTTTCAACTGCAATTGCCCTTATGCGTTGCTCCTGTTTTGGGGTGTTTGGTGTCTGCGTCTCTATGTGTATCCATACATATGGGGTATTGTTCTATTCAGGGGAACTTGCAGATTGTTGTTGAGCAGGTTTTTGTTAGTTGCCATGGAAACTTTGGGAGAAATCTAACTTTGGAACTCTTTTTTCCTTTGTTTTAGACCAAATTGCAGACTTCTAAGAATGACTGCGGCCACAATTCTCCGTGTAGAAAAGCAAGAATGGCATCTTTGAATAGCTGAAGAAGTGTACTTTTCGGGCATATAAGGTTTGTGGGGGTTATTTCACAGTTTGGGGGGTGTTTAGACTGAAAAACTGCAAGTAGTACACATAGAGCGCAGCCCCCAGATTTTCAACTGCAATTGCCCTTATGCGTTGCTCCTGTTTTGGGGTGTTTGGTGGCTGCGTCTCTATGTGTATCCATACATATGGGGTATTGTTCTATTCAGGGGAACTTGCAGATTGTTGTTGAGCAGGTTTTTGTTAGTTGCCATGGAAACTTTGGGAGAAATCTAACTTTGGAACTCTCTTTTCCTTTTTTTTAGACCAAATTGCTGACTTCTAAGAATGACTGCGGCCACAATTCTCCGTGTAGAAAAGCAAGAATGGCATCTTTGAATAGCTGAAGAAGTGTACTTTTCGGACATATAAGGTTTGTGGGGGTTATTTCACAGTTTGGGGGGTGTTTAGACTGAAAAACTGCAAGTAGTACACATAGAGCGCAGCCCCCAGATTTTCAACTGCAATTGCCCTTATGCGTTGCTCCTGTTTTGGGGTGTTTGGTGGCTGCGTCTCTATGTGTATCCATACATATGGGGTATTGTTCTATTCAGGGGAACTTGCAGATTGTTGTTGAGCAGGTTTTTGTTAGTTGCCATGGAAACTTTGGGAGAAATCGAACTTTGGAACTCTCTTTTCCTTTTTTTTAGACCAAATTGCTGACTTCTAAGAATGACTGCGGCCACAATTCTCCGTGTAGAAAAGCAAGAATGGCATCTTTGAATAGCTGAAGAAGTGTACTTTTCGGACATATAAGGTTTGTGGGGGTTATTTCACAGTTTGGGGGGTGTTTAGACTGAAAAACTGCAAGTAGTACACATAGAGCGCAGCCCCCAGATTTTCAACTGCAATTGCCCTTATGCGTTGCTCCTGTTTTGGGGTGTTTGGTGGCTGCGTCTCTATGTGTATCCATACATATGGGGTATTGTTCTATTCAGGGGAACTTGCAGATTGTTGTTGAGCAGGTTTTTGTTAGTTGCCATGGAAACTTTGGGAGAAATCTAACTTTGGAACTCTCTTTTCCTTTTTTTTAGACCAAATTGCTGACTTCTAAGAATGACTGCGGCCACAATTCTCCGTGTAGAAAAGCAAGAATGGCATCTTTGAATAGCTGAAGAAGTGTACTTTTCGGACATATAAGGTTTGTGGGGGTTATTTCACAGTTTGGGGGGTGTTTAGAATGAAAAACTGCAAGTAGTACACATAGAGCGCAGCCCCCAGATTTTCAACTGCAATTGCCCTTATGCGTTGCTCCTGTTTTGGGGTGTTTGGTGGCTGCGTCTCTATGTGTATCCATACATATGGGGTATTGTTCTATTCAGGGGAACTTGCAGATTGTTGTTGAGCAGGTTTTTGTTAGTTGCCATGGAAACTTTGGGAGAAATCTAACTTTGGAACTCTCTTTTCCTTTTTTTTAGACCAAATTGCTGACTTCTAAGAATGACTGCGGCCACAATTCTCCGTGTAGAAAAGCAAGAATGGCATCTTTGAATAGCTGAAGAAGTGTACTTTTCGGACATATAAGGTTTGTGGGGGTTATTTCACAGTTTGGGGGGTGTTTAGACTGAAAAACTGCAAGTAGTACACATAGAGCGCAGCCCCCAGATTTTCAACTGCAATTGGCCTTATGCGTTGCTCCTGTTTTGGGGTGTTTGGTGGCTGCGTCTCTATGTGTATCCATACATATGAGGTATTGTTCTATTCAGGGGAACTTGCAGATTGTTGTTGAGCAGGTTTTTGTTAGTTGCCATGGAAACTTTGGGAGAAATCTAACTTTGGAACTCTTTTTTCCTTTATTTCAGACCAAATTGCTGACTTCTAAGAATGACTGCGGCCACAATTCTCCGTGTAGAAAAGCAAGAATGGCATCTTTGAATACCTGAAGAAGTGTACTTTTGGGCATATGAGGTTTGTGGGGGTTATTTCACAGTTTGGGGGGTGTTTAGACTGAAAAACTGCAAGTAGGACACATAGAGCGCAGCCCCCAGATTTTCAACTGCAATTGGCCTTATGCGTTGCTCCTGTTTTGGGGTGTTTGGTGGCTGCGTCTCTATGTGTATCCATACATATGGGGTATTGTCCTATTCAGGGGAACTTGCAGATTGTTGTTGAGCAGGTTTTTGTTAGTTGCCATGGAAACTTTGGGAGAAATCTAACTTTGGAACTCTTTTTTCCTTTATTTCAGACCAAATCGCTGACTTCTAAGAATGACTGCGGCCACAATTCTCCGTGTAGAAAAGCCAGAATGGCATCTTTGAATACCTGAAGAAGTGTACTTTTCGGACATATAAGGTTTGTGGGGGTTATTTCACAGTTTGGGGGTGTTTAGACTGAAAAACTGCAAGTAGTACACATAGAGCGCAGCCCCCAGATTTTCAACTGCAATTGGCCTTATGCGTTGCTCCTGTTTTGGGGTGTTTGGTGGCTGCGTCTCTATGTGTATCCATACATATGGGGTATTATTCTATTCAGGGGAACTTGCAGATTGTTGTTGAGCAGGTTTTTGTTAGTTGCCATGGAAACTGTGGGAGAAATCTAACTTTGGAACTCTTTTTTCCTTTATTTTAGACCAAATCGCTGACTTCTAAGAATGACTGCGGCCACAATTCTCCGTGTAGAAAAGCAAGAATGGCATCTTTGAATAGCTGAAGAAGTGTACTTTTCGGACATATAAGGTTTGTGGGGGTTATTTCACAGTTTGGGGGGTGTTTAGACTGAAAAACTGCAAGTAGTACACATAGAGCGCAGCCCCCAGATTTTCAACTGCAATTGCCCTTATGCGTTGCTCCTGTTTTGGGGTGTTTGGTGGCTGCGTCTCTATGTGTATCCATACATATGGGGTATTATTCTATTCAGGGGAACTTGCAGATTGTTGTTGAGCAGGTTTTTGTTAGTTGCCATGGAAACTGTGGGAGAAATCTAACTTTGGAACTCTTTTTTCCTTTATTTTAGACCAAATCGCTGACTTCTAAGAATGACTGCGGCCACAATTCTCCGTGTAGAAAAGCAAGAATGGCATCTTTGAATAGCTGAAGAAGTGTACTTTTCGGACATATAAGGTTTGTGGGGGTTATTTCACAGTTTGGGGGGTGTTTAGACTGAAAAACTGCAAGTAGTACACATAGAGCGCAGCCCCCAGATTTTCAACTGCAATTGCCCTTATGCGTTGCTCCTGTTTTGGGGTGTTTGGTGGCTGCGTCTCTATGTGTATCCATACATATGGGGTATCATTTTGTTCAGGAGAAGTTTGTCTTTCAAATTGTCTGTAATTATAGCATTTATAACGGTGTTATTTTGTCAGATTTACATTTATTCCTGCGTCTAAGTTAGCATTTTAGAAAAAAACTAAAAATTCAACAAAAAAGCTCTAAATATCACAACGCACTGGTAAAATGTATTTGAATTTTGAGTAAAAACTACAGCACCCCTAGAAACCTGAAGGTCTGTAGTTTCTAAAAATACCAAACTTGAAGGGATAATTTAGATTTACATATAAGTTATGCTGCATCAACTGTCACGTGTGCTTATCCAATTTGTTCTGGTGTAAAATTCTACAAAATGCTGTTTTAGTTTGGGGGTTACTCCTGGACAAAAAAAGTGGGTTACTGATACATATTGGGTATCGTTGGACTTGGCAGGATTAGGGCTTTTACAAACACAAAAAAAATTCATGTAAAATTAACTTTTCTGTGGAAAAAAAACTCAAGATATACATAATTTTTTAACAATTTTATTTTTTTTTTACATATTTCACCCAAAATTCACATTAAATCCCCAGAAAAGTAGCAAAATTCCGCTTGCACGTCAAAGCCCATTTTAAAACGAAAAAAACAATATATAATTTTCCTAGTTTCATGGAGGTTTTTCTACAATAAAACCTTGTTAAACTGAACAAGTACAAAATGCTTAAAAACGGCTGGCATTTCGCGTAACCAAAATGGGAAATTCTGCTGGCACTTAAAGGGTTAAAGCAGCAACATATTTTGCACTACTGTATAATAAAAGGACGTATACATTAAATATACAAAAAATACCACTGATACCAAATAAATAAGGTATAGGAAGGGGTGTGAAGTAAGTCTGCCAGTCCACATAGGGGCTACCAATAGGCAATGTCAGGCCATATTTTTTTTGGTGGCATCTTGGGTGATATGTTATCATATTTTGGAAATATTCCTTAGGTGAAAGTCACATGATGTAGTACGCGTATGTATATGTGGAATGAAGAACAGGGCAAAATCAAGTATAACACCAAGGCACCAGGTCTAGGAATTGGGGTGGTAATACAGTTTTTAATTGTAATATAAACTTCTGGGATGTTATGGATGGTGGAAAAGAACCGTTTATGTCTTAGAGGGAAAATTTTAATAGATGATTTAAAGGACATGCCTACATTTCCTAACATGTATATAAATTTGACATATCTTCCCCACCCAAGCCACATCATTTGTACTGCATATACACCCTCCATCTGCCAGCGCCATCTAATTTTCCTAAAACAAATAGCAACTTTCACCCGGTGGCCATTTTCCCTCTGACACATCATCAGTAACATTGAGACATGTATGCTGTAAAGTTCAATACAGAATGCAGGTTACACAGGTACAACATACTTTGATTAAAAGTTCTTCTGAGGTTCAGCACTGAAATGGTTAAGCTGAGCTCAGGAGAGGGGATTAAGAGAAAAAAATAGGATCAGACAGCTAGAGTTTCTATGGGTACCAGCAATGCTATCTCTTCATTGGCTGTTAGACTGGAGGTGTGTTTAATAATCTGAGCTGAGAAGAACTGAGCATGCTCATAAGTCAAAACCCAAAGCAAATTCCTAAGGGGTGGGTGCTGAGTGGGCTAGAGGAGGAGAAGGAATTCTAAGTGATTAAGGGGATGCTGCAGCCTCACTGTTAACCTTTTAACAACCAGAGTGGCAGGTATCTAAAGATTTTAAAGAGGCTGTTCACTGATTAAATTTTTGTGGAGGGGGTTTACATGTCCTTTAAGGCTTTGATAAGACAGGAGTTATGATTACAGAAAAGTTTGGATTGGAATGGGATCAAGAGTGCAAGTTGTAAGATGCAAGGAAAGTTGAAATGTTGAGACCCATGCAAGAGGTAAAGTGTGAGCTTGGAGTATAAGAGACATGGTTTCTCATGGCTTCAACAAAATATGTGAACTGCCATTCTTAATTCACCCATTCTCAACAATTTCATTGAAAGTCCACTCTACATATAGTGGAGATAAAGTGCTGCCAAAGGACAGCTTTGAAGGCATACATTTTGATGTATAAAATATAAATTCTGAATGATAATAATACATCTTTTTAGACTATCTTTAACATTTTCCTGACAGTCACAAAAGTTTTCTTGAACTGACTCATTTATGTTGTGTAGAGTCAAACACTGGTCTGTGTGTTTTTTGAACTGTGCGTTATCCTTTTTTTGAGCATGCCTTTGTGGTTGACCAGTTAACCTATACCATACTGACTCTGTTCTCAACTACTACTAGTTTACTCCATCTGCTGATAATTGCCTAATTAATGCCTATTTAAGTCAGTCCCTTTCTGCTTCTCTTTGCTGGATTATTGTACCAGTTCCTTGTTCTGTACCCTTGCTCCTGAGTTCTATGTTCCTCTGTTCCTTCGTTCCAGAGTTCTTCAGAATAAGTCTCTTTCCTCTGTTCCTTTTCTTTTGCTGTGTGCCGCCAGCCCAGATCTTTAGCCTGATTGCTGCTAGCCCTGACCTTGTTTCTGTTATTTGGACATCCTTCATTTGCATTTTTTTATTTTTTATTAAATTGTTATTTTTATATGAATAACCTTTTCTGGTTATACATAGCACCTGACTTGTGTACAACCATTCGCACCTCAGTGTCTAAGTCTGACAATTCATCAAACTGGAGATCTGTGTCACTTGGTCAGAAAGTATTCGAATGGTTTGAGCAGTTGATCCATGAGTTAATATACAAAAAAAATACAAAGAAAAATATCAAACTTTAGGAATGATTTTTGAATAAGAGTTTATTTTGAGAAACACACTATTTTCATAGTTTTATTTCATATTTTATTTCATCATATTCGCTTTTATTTCATCGTATTGTTTTTTTTCTTAAATGGACCATCATCCAAGGCCTGATTTTAATTTCAGTTTAAACATTATTTGTGAAATAATTGACAAATTCTTGGCAAGTGGGCACATTTGGCACCCTTACATCTGCTAGAGTTATTACTGTAAGTTATATAATAGGGGAGGCATGCATACATATCCTGTACATACAGAGTCCAAGCCAGAAAACAATGTTGGGAAGTTTTAGAAATTCAATCCAATATTGCTTTGGAGCAATGGGTAAAACTATCACTGTGCTCATCATATCTTGTCTACTTCGAATATATTTGATATTTTCCTTCTCCTGCCTTAGAGCAGATATTGCTTTGCGGCTATTGATGTGAATTTTTTAAAAATTGTAAAAATTGAGTAATAATAATAATAAAGAGATCCACTGATATCTAATGGAAAATAAACATACCAGCAATATAAGGTCCTGTAAAATGGATGAACTGCTAAAGCCAACCTAATGATTATTCCAAATATACTTTCTTTCTTTCTTTCTTTCTTTCTTGTGTGCTGACTTGTTTCTGGGAAATTCCATAACTGAAGAGTTGAGGTGAAAGATAACGTTTGTTTGTTTGTTTGACACAAGCTCTGTGAATTCTGAACTCACAAAGAGTCAGAACGCTGAACAAAGAAATCACAGGTTTTTTATAGGCTTGGGCACATATGACATGAGAACATATGAGTATGGGAGTTACAGGGAGTTACCGGTGGGAGAGAACAGTGATATAGTTCCACAGCACAAAAAAACAAAGAACTGCTCTTACAGCCAGACAGGTGGCTCTGCCCTCAATGCCAGGGTACTAGTAACCAAGGCTAACTTGAGAACAGAATCCAAGTCACTAGGGCTCCCAGGGGAATCTGTATACATAAAGAACGTTATTCGTCATTCCGCGTTTTTAATGGATTTCTATTGGTGGTTCCTCTTTTGGTGGTCAAGGTGTATTGATTGAAGTTTGGGCCTTCACCCACTTCTATCCATTAGTGTAAATTACTGTCGATAAACAGAAAGAACATGTCTTAAGGTTACACATTCATCCAGCCCTTCTTTAATATCTTGGTTTCACTAAGCCTATTGTGTTCAAAAACTTATATATTACATATTCATCCACTGTCTCAAATAGAATAACCATGTTTTCTAAAAATGAAGCCACATTTTCAAAATTAAAAACGAAGGCGCGGACTATTTCTTGTGTTTTTCTTTTTCATGTCTATCACTCGTCATGTTAAAATGTCCAATAACATTCTCCCATGGTGCAAGACTTTAATGGCATTGAAACGCAACATTTCTCAAGAAGTCTTGAGACGTCTCAAATAAGTGGAGGGATAAAAAAGATTTCCATTCAAACAAATAAAAGTGCCTATTGACTTGAACTTATATTGGCAGCTTTAGGTTTCCTAAAGAAAACTCTGCTGAGAATAAAAGTTAATAAATACCTAAAAATTATAATAATTTTTTTTTTTTTCAGGATTGAGCTGACATTTTTTTATTCAACCTTTCATAAATCATCACCTTAGTTTTTCATTTTGAAAATGTGGCTCCATTTTTAGAAGTGGATGAATATGTAATATATAAGTTTTTGAACACAATAGGCTTAGTGAAACCAAGATATTAAAGAAGGGCTGGGCACAGAGAATCTGATAGTAATGCAATGAAAGGACAGACATTTGTACAAGTACAGGATGGAAATAAACAGCATGTCAAATCACAGGAATAGTTTTTATTGCTGATGTTGCCAGTCCTTTAATGTGGTGATGTTAGACATGGACATTGCAGCATCGGAGACTTGCACTTCTCTGTATGTCCAAACATCCGCAGGCTGACTGAGGAGGCTGGGAAACTGTTAGAGGGCTGTTTTTAAAATGGGGGGGGGGTTCACTGTTGATTAATAATGGAGAATTCAGAAAATGTTTGTCTGATGAAGTGACATTCAAAATACACAAATCCTCCGTCTCTTCATTAGTAAATTCAATCCAGATAAATCACACGAGATCCAGTCACAGCAACAAATTCTGTTAAAAATGCATAAAATCTACCAAATATTTGAGCTGTGTTTACCATTTGGCAATACTTCTTTCCCAATGAGCAGACCACACAAGGACCCAATGGCAATATTGGATTAGAATCCCACCAATTTTCTACTTCCTCAGTCTAAACACACACTGAGACATTCCTCTGCTGGTTCCAAATGTACTGCATGCACAGGGTGAAATGCGTTGCTCTCATCTAGCCAAACGTGAAGTCCCGAAGCCGCGAAAAGACCCAAAGTCACGAAAAGAGCTGAACTTAAAGTCCTGAAGCCACGAAAAGACCCAAAGTCACGAAAATAACCTAACTTGATGTCCTGAAGCCACGAAAAAACCCAAAGTCACGAAAAGAGCCTAACTTGAAGTCCTGAAGCCACGAGTTCATTTCTACTGAACACCAATGTGGGTTTTTTTTATTTTTTTTAAAGCCCTTGCCACCAATGTATTATTTTAATACTTTATAGTCCCCTGCCACCATTGTTTTTTTTTTTAAATATTCTCTGGGGCCCCAATTTTTTTTATCTTGTAAGGGGGGCCCTGGTCCTGGCACCAACATTTTTTTTAACTTATGGGGGCCCTGACCACCAATGATTTTTAGAAAACTTTTATGGGGTCCCTGGCACCAATGATTAAAAAAAAACCTTTATGGGGGGGGGCCTGGCACCACAGTTTTATTTTTACTTATGGGGTGCCCTGACCACCAATGATTTTTAAAATACTTTTATGGGCGGCCCTGGCACCACTGTTTTTTTTTTTAACTTATAGGGGGTCGCTGACCATCAATGACTTTTTATAACTTGTGTGTGTGTGTGCGGCCCGAAAATGTTGTTGTACGATGCCCTGTGATTTCTTATGGCGACCCTGATCATGACTATCATAGCATTGCCTGACAGTTGGGCTTCCCAGGAAATCTGATGCCTGTACAAATATCTTTTTCAAATTGCAAATGCATATTATTGTTTGGTAGAATATGCCATTGATTAAATTAGTCTACTTCAAATCTGCATTATGGTCATAGCTGGAACTGATGCAAATCACAATTGCAGGTATAATTTAGTGATTGTTTAATTTAGGTCTGTTCATTTGTACAATGATTTAGTCAGCAATTACACAGAACACATAGAACAATGCGATATACTTATTTAACAGACATTCAGTCCAGTGCAAGAAAAGTGCAAAATTACTAATATACTATAGCTATCGGCAGCTAATCAACAGTCCTCAACGCTCTGTTTGTTACAATGACATTTTTGGGAATTGTACTGGAACTATAGCAGGGTGACTGTTACCCCAATGTTTCTATATATCTGTAACCTTGTTATGAGCTAAGGGGGCCCAGCCTGAAGGCCAGTTAGGGTGAGAATTGGGGTGAGTGCTTATTTGTGCCCTGGGTACCCCTGGAACTATAGCAGGGTGACACCCCAATGTTTCTATATATCTGTAACCTTGTTATGAGCTAAGGGGGCCCAGCCTGAAGGCCGGTTAGGGGGAGATTTGGGGTTAGTGCTTATTTGTGCCCTGGGTACCCCTGGAACTATAGCATTGTGACTGTTACCCCAATGTTTCTATATATCTGTAACCTTGTTATGAGCTAAGGGGGTCCAGCATGAAGTCCAGTTAGGGGGAAATTTGGGGTGAGTGTTTATTTGTGCCCTGGGTACCCCTGGATCTATAGCAGGGTGACTGTTACCCCAATGTTTCTATATATCTGTAACCTTGTTATGAGCTAAGGGGGCCCAGCCTGAAGGCCAGTTAGGGGAGATTTGGGATGAGTGCTTATTTGTGCCCTGGGTACCCCTGGAACTATAGCAGGTTGACTGTTACCCCAATGTTTCTATATATCTTTAACCTTGTTATGAGTTAAGGGGGCCCAGTCTGAAGGCCAGTTAGGGGAGATTTGGGGTGAGTGCTTATTTGTGCCATGTATACCCTGGAACTATAGCAGGGTGACTGTTACCCTAATTTTCTATATCAGTAAGCATTTTTTTTTTGTGGCTCTTGCGACTAGCACAAAATACACTTCTTTGAGCCCTAGAAACCCTTTAAAATCACAACAAGCTGTTCTAAAGATGAACATGCAAGTGCCCCTAAAGTTTTCTTTTGTCTTTCAATATATTATAGATTGTATAGTACAGCATATAGAGCAGGTGGTGGTTCTTGATTTCTAGTGCTACTTGGAACCAAATACAAAACATAAATCCCATAGCTTTCAGAAAGAGACTTTTTTTTAATGATATCTCCATCTTTTTCTGGCATGTTGTTTCATAGGCTGTGCAGTTGGATGACATTACTAAATAGCAATCTCATACTTTTCCCTGGCCATACATTCGATTCTACTTGGTATGTTCCCAAGAAGCAGATTCCATTTTATAATCCATACATTGAATCTGTGTTTTTGGCAGAATAATTATATAGATTTTGTGCCATTATTTAAAAAAAAAATACAAGGCGATATATTTCAGAGCGAGGTGTTGACATGTGATTTCATCTTTATTATTTGAAAAGGTTGCTATGTAAAGCTTGCAGGCCACATAACATTTACCTTTATTTTTTGGCTGCCCCATTACCCCATTTGCGGCCTTCAGTTCAGGCAATATAGCTTCTATTATGTCAAAGTGGTGCCTCTCTGGGCATTCCTGATTGGTGTCATCTTGGAAAACCAAACTAGATACCTGGGCTGTCCTTCAATATAAGCTTCTACCTTCATTTACCCCTGCCTGTAGAAGAACCTACACTTCTAGTTTGTTTTGCTGCAATAAAGCTTATTTCTGTTATCAAGCACTGGTCCAGTCTGTTTGCTTTCTCACTGATCTTCCTTAAACCCTTAACAGGGCTGAGGGGCCTTTGTGGTTTGTCATGGTCCCTGGTGTCCTTACATTTTGTAATGGAGGCTCACAAATGAAGGGGTTTCTACACCGTAATCAGTAATGTAAAGGAATGTCATCCTTACAGTGGTGGAATTGGCTCATTGATTGGATAAATCATTAGATGTGGTGCCTTGATGCACGATAATGGAGAGCTCAACTCACCTTGAAGCAAACACTTATGAAAGTGCTGGTGCTTTATCCATTGCACATAGTCAAAAATCAATGCAGAAAAATCAAGAAGCACATTAATATCTGAGCTGTCTCAGAAGTGATTTATTTAGAATTTAAATCGCATGTAAATCCCCAAAACAGGTCAATGTCCCTTTATCAAGACTAATGTGTTGGCAGTCAAGTAGTCCAAGAGAGATGGCAGATAGATACTGATTGACCTGTTTTAATCAGAAAATAATGTAAACCCCTCCCCTTCCCCATCAAAATTGGCTATTATTTAATTGTAAGTGTTTGGTTTGCCTTGTTATAAATCGCTAACCTTTTATACCTGTGACCCACATTGAAATGGGGAGCAACACAAGCATTAAAAAAAAGTTCTTGGGGTGGCAAATAGGTGATTGCTATCCCTATGTGGACTGCCAGTGAATAGAAGGCTCTGCTTGGCAGTACACAAGATCTTTGTGCCTCCAAAACCTGCTTTGATGCCACTGGGAGCAACATTCAAGGGATTGGTGTGCAACATGTTGCTCGCATGCTGCAAGTTGAGGAGGACTGCTCTAGATCAATATAACCATGGATATTGTAATTGAGATATTGACCAATTTACTCATTTTATTCAACCTTAGCTACAAGGCTGTTATGTCTTTTGATGATGTGACAACTGGAGGGTACCTGTTGAGGGTCTAATTTAGGGCTTACCTAGCCCTCCTCGCAGAACCTCTCACAAGAACCCACCAAAAGTTGTGCAAACGAGTGACGTGGAATGATTCCATTTTGTGCATTGTCTGCAATTATGAAAAAGATAAAGCAATTGCAACAAGGCAATATTTTACTTTCAGAATTGTGCACAGGGTAGCTAACCCTTAGGGGCCGATTCATCAATAGTCGAATATCGAGGGTTAATTAACCCTCGATATTCGACTGGGAACTAAAATCGTTCGACTTCGAATATCGAAGTCGAACGATTTTGCGCAAATCCTGCGATCGATCGATCGAAGGATTTTTCGTTCGATCGAACGATTAAATCCTTCGAATCGAACGATTCGAAGGATTTGAATCCAACGATCGAAGGAAAATCAAAAAATCACAGGCAAGCCTATGGGGACCTTCCCCATAGGCTAACATTGACTTCGGTAGGTTTTATCTACCGAAGTAGGTGGTCGAAGTATTTTTTAAAGAGACAGTACTTCGATTATCGAATGGTCGAATAGTCGAACGATTTTTACTTCGAATCGTTCGAATTCGAACGAATTTAACCAATTCGATGGTCGAAGTACCCAAAAAATACTTTGAAAATCGAAGTTTTTTACATTCGAATTCTTCACTCGAATTTTGTAAATCTGCCCCTTAGTGGGGTAAGGGGTTAATGATGGATAACACAATGGAGGATTCTGAAGTAGGGCACAAAAGAAGAGTGGAATGCAATATCAACAAAATATATAGGATTTTATGTACTATGTACTATGCAAAGGAGTAAAGTTTATATTAGGACATCACTTAGAAACCAAGGACAAACTATTAAGTCTGGGAGGAGGGAAAGGCAAGGAGTTAATTGTGGAATCATGCAGTGCAGATGTAAACCGTGCACATAGCTGCAAAGCATCTGGATTTTTTTTTTCTTTCTTTCTAACATGTAAAAAACAGCCTTTTCAAAATACATAAATACTCGTCTCTATGAAAATCAAATGAAAATCCTCCAGCTTTCCCAGTGGAAATATCAGAAGCCCCAAGGAGCACCACACCCATCTGGCAAAACATCTTGGAAGCTAATTCACAGCAGTGCATTATCCACCCTACTTCCTCCAAACTGTGCACTTGTGTTAATTGCCATAGGAACAGTTCCCTTATGTGCTAAATAAATCCTCTCCCAATCTGTGACTAAATTGCATTATTTTGTGTAGAATACAAACAGATTGAAGGGGAGGCTTTCCCACTGCCAACACATGTGCTCTTCGGGTCAAAGTTTTTCTTTGCTCGTTCAACAAGCCAGAAATGATACAGTATTGTTTTTTTATTTATTTTTCTTTTTTGGTCTCTAAAAATGAATGTTTAACATTAAAAAAAAAAAGGTACGTCCGTGAAATATCATAAAACTGCCAGTGGCTCAGAGTATTTATTGGCTTCCCTCGTGCTCAACTGCAAGAGCTTATAAAAGGGAGATTGAGAACATGATACCATGTGACTAATGAAGATATTGCTCCGGACACATCTTTGTAGCGAGCTATCGTTGGATAAACACTACCTTGCGTGAAGCAATGAAACGCTCAAGAGATACCTGCTCATTTGTTCTAATTGTGGTTGGTTAAACGTTGGGTTCTTCCATGAACTAACAGGATTGTGAGCATGTTGATCTTCTCCCCATACACAGGTGTTCATGTTTTATGAGCCCAGATGCTCACAGGCTCAAGTTCAGGTTAATTAGCTGTGTCATCTGATTCTACAGAGCCCCAGTAGGAAGTTCTTAGCAGGCTCCAGAGGATTATTCATTATAATGGACTTTTTTTCTTTTTGGCTTTGGGTTTATTGACATGCAAGTAACTCATGACTGTTGACGTTCGTGTGATCTGAGAATTATTTGAGGTCAAAGGTCAATGGAAAGCAACAGGCTGTGATCTAAAGGCAAGGGGTCAAATGTTAAAGGAGTGACTCATTAATATCAAAATATTCTCCAACTGGGGTTTGAACATGCCACAAGGCATTAGGCTCACACTGGGAATATGTTTGCCTAGACTTTCTTGTGTGCAGGTGTTTTAGAAAGTACAAAGCTAGCAGTGATTAACCTCAAAGCGTGTACATTGCTGAATAACAGGATTAAGATGATGGAAAGCAAATAGAAACTGTGCATTAAAACCACCTCTAGGGGTTGTTCCAACATAAAATACATTTTTAGTATAGTGTAGCTAGCAGAATGCTAGGGCAATGTGCAACTGGTCTTAATGTGTTGTTTTTGAATTAATGACATTTTTTGTTCTGCAGCACAGAATTGAAACTGTTATCCAGCCATAGAGGTTTCAAGTGATGATGTTAAAATGTGTAATGTCGGGAATTCCCCCTCCCCTCAGAAACTGTTGAAGTAGCAGATACATAAGATAGCTTTAAGAAAGGACTGTATCTTTTTAGCATGAGAAAATACAAGAGTATTAGTATCAATAAACAAAGACGGTGCAAGCTTATAGGCACATTTATTGCAGAAAAAGTACAGGGCATAATGTAACCCTTCCTCAGGTTAACATAAACTGTATTCCAAAAAAGTCATTAAAAAAAACCCAAACACTGGCATTTTTTTCACATTTTAATGTGGGATTATGTTTACAAGTTGTAACTGTTATTTAAACTTTTTTTTAACCCTTTGAAGCTCATGCCACATTTATTTAGGGTGGGATCATGTCTAGGACAATAGAGGATCTCTTTTGTCTTTATTTTGCTTCCATGGACATTTTTAATTGTCACTTCCAACAATTTCACCAACATCACTAATAAATAAATATATATGACCTTTATATACCCACCATATTTAAATTCACGCAAGTGTAAGTATGTTAACGAAGTTCAGCTAGGAAGAAAGAAATGGTAGAGAAAATTTGCTAAGAAACTTTCTCACTGATGAAAGTTCACCAGCACTCTTTTTCCAAGACAAAATTTTACATATTGATAAATATCAATAAAGTCTGGCATAGTTGTACGAAGTATGGCGCAGTTTCCCAAAGCAAAAATTTGTACGTAAGTAAATATGCCCCCATATATCTGCTATATTAACCCCATACACTTGTGACAGTCAAGAGGGGAAGTACGGTACAGAAGTTTAGGGGGGCTGGTCCACAGCTGGTCCAAAGCAACAGATTTGCCATTTTGGGTGAAGATGCTGGGGGTGACTGCTCTGAACTTGCATACATGGAGCAGGCTCACTCTCTGAGCACCCTGGGAGGCAGTGTCTCTAATAAGGGAGGTGGGGGGAGTGCAAATAAGGAAAGGTAACCACCCTCTGTGGCTTAATATAGAAGTAAATAAGTTAATAGGAATGAAGAGAAGGGAATGTAAAAAGTATAAGTCTATGGGGGACAGAAGCTGCATTTAATGAATATAAACACTATAATAAATGTTGGAAAACTTTAATCTGAAAGTGAAAGATTGGAAATGAGAAGCGCATTGAGGTAGAGGCTAAGGCAAACCCCAAAAAGTTTTTTAAGTATATTAATAGTAATAAGATGTGGGTTGAGAGTGTGGCTCCTTTAAATAATAGTATGGATGTAACTAGGGTCGCACCGAATCCTTCTGCCTGGCCAAAGTAAATCCGAATCCTAATTTGCATATGCAAATTAGGGACGGGGAGGGAATCTAAAATTCAGTGCATCCCTAGATGTAACAGATACAGAAATGGTAAATGTGCTAAATCAGTTCTTTTCTTCAGTGTATACAACAGAGGGGTCAGAACTCCCAGGCTCACTTCATAGCTACTCTGTTGGTTTAGCTCAATCTAATCAGTAGCTGACTCAGGATATGATTCATAAAGCTTTACTAAAAACAATTGTAAACAAGGCGACAGGGCCAGATGGAACACACCCATCGGTTCTAAGAGAGCTTAGTTCAGTTTTAGACTACCCTCTTCTGATTTCTCAGACTCACTTTCATCTTGTATGCTACCTATGGATTGGACCAAGGCTGATGTAATTCCTACATTTAAAAAGGGATTATGATCTCAGCCTGGCAATTATATGCCAGTAAATTTGACATCCGTGGTGGGCAAATTATTTGAAGGCTTGTTAAGGGATCACATTCAAAATGTTGTCCTAATGAATGGCATTATGAGCAGCAATCAGCATGGCTTTATGAAGGATAGGTCATGTCATGCTTTTCATGATGCTGGACAGTGGGGGGGGGAGTTGATGTGATTTCCCTCAGGGCTTGGTATTGGGTTCACTTTTATTTAACTTGTTCATTAATGACTTAGGGGAAGGTATTGTAAGTAATGTATCAGTGTTTGCAGATGACACAAAACTATCCAGCCCAATTAATTCCATCCAGGATGTGGCACTTGCAACAGGATCTTGACAAACTGGCAATCTGGGCAGCTAAGTGGCAAATGAGATTCAGTGTTGATAAATGTAAAGTCATGCACCTAGGATGTAAAAATATCCACTTATACCCTTAATGGGACTGCACTAGGCAAATCCATTATGGAAAAGGACCTTGGAGTCCTTGAAGATAATACACTTGGCCGTAGCAAGCAATGCCAGTCAGCAGCTTCAAGGGCAAATAAGGTCTTGAGTTGTATTAAAAGGGGCATTGATTCACAGGAGGAGGGGTTATTCTTCCACTGTACAGAGTGCTGGTAAGGCTCAATCTAGAATGTTCTGTGCAGGTTTGGCCTCCAGCACTCAAATGGGATATTAGTGAACTAAAGAGGGTACAGAGAAGGGCAACTGAGCTGGTAAAAGGTATGGAAAATTTCAGCTATGAGGAAAGACTGGCCACATTTTGGTTATTCACACTGGAAAAAAAGGGGCTTAAGTAAGGATATGATAACTATGTATAAATATATAAGGGGATCATGCAATAATCTCTTTAATGCTTTATTTACCAGTAAGTCCTTCCAGCTGACAAGAGGGAACCCATTCCGATTAGAAGAAAATAGGTTGCATCTAAATATTCAGAAGGGGTTTGTTACAGTGAGAGCTGTGAAGATGTGGAATTCTCTCCCTGAATCAGTCATACAGGCTGATACATTAGATAGATTTAAGAAGGGGTTAGATGGCTTTTTAGCAAGTGAGGAAAATATGAAAGTACAAGTTGGTTGATAGTGAATCGCAAAGACTTTCCTCACTTCCCTATTTTTCAACCATTTATCTTGTCTTCTCAAAATATAACCATTGGTGAATATTCCTCATTTCCACATTCTCACAGATGCTGTGGCCTTTGATGACAGATTATTAACTAATGATAATTATTATTGTTGGTAAGGATGATTCATTTACAGTACAGGCATGGGATCCATTACCTGGAAACTCATTATCCAGAAAGCTCTGGATTACAGAAAGGTCATCTTCCATTTCCTTTTTCTCTGTTATAATGAAACAGTGGCTTGTAGTTGATCCAGACTACAATATAAATTAATCCTTATTGGAAGCAAAACCAGCCTATTGGGTTTAATTGATATTTACATGGATTTCTAGTAGACTTAAGACATGAAGATCCAAATTACTGAAAGATCCGTTATCTATAAAACCCCAGCTCCTGCGTACTCTGGATAACCGGTCCCTCTAGGGGGCATTGTTTTATTTGAGTCCATGATGATTTTTTTTACTAAGCTCTTTCTAGAAAATATAAAGCTCAACTGCAAAGTTATTTCAGGGAATACTGTCTACTATGTATTAAAATTGTATTTTATCCAGTGTTTCCTTTAGGATGAAGATGCTTAGTTTTCCTTAAGCCATTCTGATGTAAGGCTGAACAAAGTGTTTCTTAATTTAATGTGTGTATAAAAACAAACACTGTATAAAATAAGCAATGAAATGAAATAATTAAATGTGTATAATCATCTGAGCTTCTGATATATAACCTATTTGAGTAAATATTTAAAGTGGTACTTGTTAAGTATAAGCAGTAACAGATGTCTGGGTCTTTGCTTGTGCTAAGTCATTTATTTAATGCTTATTATGTCGTATTTCTCCCCAATCTCCCTAATCTCCCATTTGTAAACTGTTCTTTCGAATAGTGATTTCAGGTGCTTTAATATATGTCGATCTTCTGGAAACATTTGGGCTCTTTCTAATAACTTTAATATTTAAAAATGCAATGAGCTAAACATACTGAAACAAGAGACGGTTTACAATCAGCACAAAATAAATTCCACCGTAAATGCATGGCCTTTAACAACAGGTTTTTATATCCTATCTAAGCTGAAAGAACAGCTTTTCATTGTGTTAAATGTTTTGAAGTGATTTTCTAAATAGTAAAAGAGAGTAAGATATTCCTGAGCTCTGACAAATATTCCTGGCTCTAACAGTGATCTTCTCCAAATGATCAAGTATAAAGGGATATTGAAAAATCCTGGTATATGTAGGAAGATAATGGTTTTGCCAACCTTTATTTAAGGTAGTCCCGTCAGAGGGGTTGGCCAATGAGGCCTGATTTCCAGTTGGGAGGGGGATATTTTATTTTTCCAAGTCAAATTATTTCCCTTGCAGTTCATTATTTGGCCAGTAGTGTCAGGGTCTCCTAGTCTTTAAAAACAGAAGCCACCACGTGCTCTGTCTCTTTAGTCCTTACTGAATGGAAGAGGAGGTGGTGTGCTGAAGAGACTTGTGAGGAGGTAGCCCTCAGTAGATGATATAAGTGCGAAGAAAAATTGTAATAACTCACTCTAGGAGTGAAAGGCAGGTTTAGGGTAGTTAGTAAAGCAGCCAGGGGCTCCAACGAGGGGACAAGGAAGGCTTAGTACCCTGTGGTGTGACCTGTATATGTAATTTCTAGAAACTGATTAGGTAGGGATGCCCCTTTTTTTTAAATGCCCTATGTTTGGCAGTATAACTAAAAGTTTGACCCACTAAGAAGAGTGGAAAGAAGACAATATTCCCCCTTTGTCTGTGTGTATGTGTGCCAAAAATGCTGGGTAGCTATAGAGCCATATATTAGTTTTGAGGGGAGAAAATTATCCGTAGGAAGTTCAGTCTTGCAGTTGTCATGTCTGATATATTGGCTGTACAATTTTCAGCAAAGAGGTGCACTGTCATTGTATGTCTCTATAGTTGCTTTAACAAACAAGGGAAAGTTGTGCTCACCACTAATTTTTAGAACCATTAGGCGGGGTGCAATGAGGCTGTGACCACAAAACAGTGCCTGGATTCCCCTTAGCTGTCCCTATGTTCCATGTAATTGCCAATATGTCCATCTTGCCTCTTCTGATGAATGGGCTTCAGTGGGTTGTATCAATAAGCGCATCAGACTTGTGCCCAGTGAATTAGATGCAAATACAGTTTTGAATGTGGGCTCCAGAAGTGATGCAACCCACCCTCTAAAATTCTAGCAGGTCATGATTGGACTTCAAAATAGGCCCTGGATTTGTCATAATCATCATTAATGGCCTAGCGTCACTGAGGGTGCGGCCGGACAGATAAAGCCAACAATGGGATTCTAAGCATAGCTGCATCAAATTTTACTTAGAGCCCTTACAGGTACTATAAAATGATGTAAACCTTAGCATTCCCCCATCCATAGAGATATCATAAAAATAATGTAGGCATAAGAATTATACTGAGCTAAGCATAATTCTACAAGAAAATGAAAGTGTTTAAGTGTCCTTTAATATCTTATAAAAATATTATTGTGACAGAGGGTGCTATAATTTAGAGGGGCGGTTTAGTAGCATCCCAGAGCAATAATGAAGAATAATAACACAGTTATTTTTATGAATTTTTGGAAAGCACTTGAACATGTGTAGCCTGAAATAAATTTCCTGCACAGCTAACGTGTGCCAATGTATACAACGTAAAATGTAGACTAAATGTATTTTTTAATACTTACTTTAAATGGGTGATGTTTTCTAACCAGCACGCCTAAATGCACTCTTAATAATTTTACCTCTTTTCAGAGGGTTTTTGTAAGGCTTTTTGTCTTGGGTCTCAAAGTGGTTCTATCTTTAAATAAGTGACTTTCACCTGTACAAAAACTCTATTCCAATGTTATATCAGTATCATTGTCTGCTTTTTGCCTTTATTATTGTTTGGGTTTTGCCATTCAAAGACATCACGAGACGTTGGCTCTTTTTCAATAAATTTCTGGCATAACACTCACCAAAAAATGAAGATCAAATCTCTCATGTGCTTCACTGTCTAAGAAGTTTTTCCCCCTAGCCTTTGCCCTTTACGCTGTATTAATTATATTCAAGACCACTGGTCCACAAACTTTAGTGCTCACACATCCCTGGTTGAGGGATGGACCAATGGCAGGGTGGTTCATGCTACACTAAATTATTATGTAGGAGGATAAAGTTTTTGTAAACCTTTAGGTCTTTTGGTCCCCTGGGCATAATTTAGAAGGGAAGCTGTTTCCTTTTCTTGTGTGAAAGTATTGTGCCTGCAGTTCAAAGGGGGAGATCATGTGCTCAGTCTCTTTTAGTCTTCACACTTGCTGGAGAAAGTAATCTGATGCTCAATAGGGCCTGGAACATAAGGTTCAAGAATAAGTGAAAAAAGTGCAAGGGCAGTTCTATTATAGCCACTCTAGAGCTGGCCATAGATGTTGAGATTTCTCAAAGATCAGATCCTCATCGTGAGACCACGATCTTCTCTGAACGATCGTACGAATTTACCATCAACTAAAAAGATCAATTTCCAGGAAAACAAAGGGGAGCTGCCTGCTTGGCCCTGCAAACATAGATAGATTGCACTGAGGCCGACAAAGATTTTTTGACCTGGCCGATCAATTTCCTGACAGATGTCGGCCGAAAAATCGTAAGATGTACGATCGTTCGGATCCCACTAACCGCACGATAATTTTGAAGGATTGGTCGGACTTCCCTAAAATTGGTCATCCGGCAAGAAGAATCGATGCGTCTATGGGGAGCTTAGTGAGTTAGTTAGAAAGCAGCAAGAGGCTCCAATGAGGAGATTAGGATGGTTAGTACCTTGCAGTGACAAGGCAGCCAGGTTAGGGACTCAAGTCGTTAGGCTCAGGGAAAGAGATATCTTTGGAGCGCAGGACATCTGTCAGTGGGGATTGTGCACCAAAGGCAGGCAATACTACCTCTGGGGTGCTGTGAACACTAATCCTGAAAGTTATGAGTATATACTGGATTATTATTTTGAGAAGCACTTACAAATCATTTGTCCTATCAAAGAGAGACTGTAAAGAGATCAATATTCTGCATGTTATTTAAAGTTACAGTGTTCTGCAAATAAAATGTTCAACTCTATCCCTGCGTGTGATTATGTATCAAAGAAGTTCCCAGGAAGGGGTATTACAGCCTAGTCTGTCCTGACCCTGGGTGGAGGCACACCATTTTATAGTGTAACTGCTCTCTCATATAGCGAAGGCAAAAGAGGCACGGTAGCACACGCACATGTAAAAAAATGAGTGCTAGATCTCTTGCAATAGCAGAATAGGGCTACACTTATTTAAGATTAATTTTGGGCACAAAAGCTATTTGTTCTTCTAGAAATGTCTAAAGCTTAGCTTGAAGGTCAATTAGGTTGCTAATTTTTAAATAAAGAAAGTCTGACCAAACTAGAATCCACAATTTACCCTAATGTATCAAAAAAAACATGAAAAAATTGGATTGGGAAAACCCACGACTTTTTCTGATTGTCTCATGCTTTCAGAATCGGAATTTTTGAGATTTGACACCCGAAAAGTCTGAATTTCTCAAAAAATCAACGGAACATGTTTGGATTATCGTATGAAGCCCAGCGCAGACTATAATATCTTTAAATTGCAAATAGGACCTCTGCCATTGACTTCTACAGCACCACAACAGGTTGAAGATGGAGTATTTTTGGATTCTGACTTTTTGCATCCTCTGAGTATAATAAAGCTTGAAAAATTTGAGGGTTTTTTTCCATTATATTAAAATATAATAACATTTTTCGAGTTTTTACCATTTAGACTTTAATAAAGGGGGAGGTTGCAAGAGTCTCTCACGTTCCATTTTAAATCAACCCATTTTGTATGGAATAGAATGATCTCATGAAGTGTGCTGGGATACATAAGTCTAATTTATTAAGGGATAACCCATCTAAAATTTGAAAATGGTGACACTTTTGAGCTTGTAGACCCATGACTGATATTCTTTCTACTTAACCATAACCTGAATGGAAAGGAATGCAGGGAGTAAAAGTAAAAATACAAGAAGTCCATTGGTATCCTTCTCTTAATTTGGGCATTATTGGGTTGCAAAAACTCTATCTTTTGACACAAGAGCCGCCCACCCCTAAAGAAACTAAGTAGCCTGTATAATTGAAAATGTTACATACTGTACTGGGCTACTGTTTCCATTTGAAGTAACTTAAAAGTGGATAATGACCCTTTAATTTGTACCAAATGATAGTGCATGCAATTTGCAGCTGGATTAATGTCTTCAGTGTAACATCTTAGATTCCTATTCCATGATAATACCAGTCTGAATGGAGCTTTGCTTGACTTAAATCATAAACCTTCCCTTTCTGGCTCATCTGTGCAGGCAGCTATCCTACCAGTACAAATAAAATGGAAATTCTTCAACAAAAAAATGTTGCACATCAGTAAGGAATTTCAGGTATGATACCTTGATTGTTTTCATTACGGATAACCTTCCGCCAAATGTTAGACATTTCTTCAAATATTATTTGGAATGTAAAACTGTTTTTATAGAGGATAGACCCACGGAAAAAAGAGAGAAATCAGACGAATGCAGACAGGAGTCTTCCAAGTTTGGTGTCTAACATTTTCTATGATGGGAAACATAACATTCAGTATAATGCTATACAACAGAAACATTGATATACTCAGCTAGAGGCCTGTGCATATTTTAACAAGATGTTCACACAATTCTATCAAATTCACGAACGCAATTGCCATCTAATACTTTTATATTCATGCTAAATAAATCACATTAAAACATATATACCAGGATAATTTGACTTAAGAAAGAACCAATACTTTTCTATAACTAGATATTGTTCTTGTAATTAAATATATAATCAGAGGCCTAGCTTGTTACATCATAGACTCCAATTGTAAGTTGGAAATGCCTCTGTGATGTAATATTGCATATTGGTATGTTAATCTTTTTACCCATTGGTTCAAATTATTATAAAACAGTTGGGTTGGCTTTTTAAACCACACCCATCATTGCCGATGTAACTGTCACGACATTGCACAATGGCATGTTTGAGCATTCTGTGTTTCCTACTTTGTGGCAGTTATAGCAGGAAAATAACACTGTGCACAGTATAAGGTCATTAAAGAATATATTAGCTGAGATGGGAGTGGAAAAAGTTGACTGGCCTGCACAGAGCATTGACCTCAACCCATGTGAACATCTGTTAACTATATTTGAACACTGACCATAAACCAGGCATGAAGTCCAGCATCAGTGTCCAAAATCGTATATATACTGTATAAATGGAAACAAAGTCCTTTGAACAGTGTTTCAACATCTAGTGGAAAGAGTTCCTAGAAGGAAAGCGAGAACGAACTTAATATTAGTACCCATGGTTTGGGAATGAGATGTTGGATGGACAGGTGTCCGCATACTTCTTGCCCATTTTGTGAATATCCGTCTAGAGGATGGAAATTTTGAGTCAATAGAATCTATAAGGCATGTTTGTAGGAAACAGGGCCAATATAAAATTAGGAAAGGACAAACAAAGCCCTCTGGTTCTACATTTGGCGATAAAGGTTACATACAATTTCTGGAGCTAAAACTGTTCTTCGAGTTGTTACAGTTTTCAATGTGTACATTCAGTTATGCTCATTGTGGCATAGCATGACTGTTTTGTTAGGATAAAGCATTCAATGTCTCGAAAACTCTAAAGAAGCAAATTTTAGTCGGTTGAGAAAATTATGTAAGAAAAATTCACTCTCATTTGATGACAATTCCCCTTTAAATAAAAAAAGAGCAAAGAAGAAGATGGTGGTAGTGTAACCTTCGGCAGCGCTGTGTGCTCCTTGCGTGGCAGCTGGCCAGGATCATGGGAAAACAGACAACAGTCCCATTAATCTCCTTTTAACGGTGGATTTGTTTGCTTAAAGCTTGTTAACCATCCAAGGGTGATATCCCAATGTTAATTCAGCAATTTTCTTATACAGCGCTATGATTTTGCAGCGCTATGAGTCCTGCAGCAGAGCTTTACTTGCACAAATCACAGTTCTGGCTTTTCCTTATCTGCTGTTGCAATATATCAACCAAGCATTCCTATTAATCCTATTGCCTCGGGGTTCCAGGTAGAGTCCTGCAGCGGGTTGTGGACCCGCAGTTTACCTGCAAAAACCTGCGGTACCTTGCGGGTTGAGGGGAGAAGTTCTGGGTGCGGGTAAAAACGCAGGTCGGCGGTTCTGCGGCTTTGCGGGTCTTCTCAATTGTGATATTCACTCCTTTTTTCTGGGCACAGCTACTTCCAATGACGTCACTTCCGGTTTCTAATGACAGCACTTCCTGTTTTACTTCTTTTTTTCTGATCATGTCTACTTCCGATGATGTCACTTCCGGTTTACAATGACAGCACTTCCTGATTCTTGATGGTCAGCGGGTCGCAGGTCTGGGTTGCGGATAAGGTACTTGCGGGTAGGGTCGGGTAGCGGTTCCAAGCGGGTAAGAATGTGGGTTGCGCGTTGCGGGTAGGGGTCGGGTACGGGTCCCAAAAAATGGACCGGCGCAGAACTCTAGTTCCAGGGATCTATCGATATGATTTACCACTTAACTCAAGAACTCTACACCAATGTAGACATTAGGGCTCATTTACTTCAGCAATTGCAGTGCGCAGAGTACAATTTTGGGCACAAATGACCATGAGAGGAGGATGGACAGAATGGTCCACAACTATACATGTACAAGGAATATGTTTGGACAGAAGTAACTTAAAGGGGTCTATTAGAAACGCAAGCATGACATGCTAAAATGGAGACATTGTTGTGCTTACTGATGCCATTTATTAAAAGTACTTGTGTCCAAACGTGCTCTTTCCACCTCTGTATAGTTGCACCAAGTGCTGTTGTGTCCGTCCTGCCTCTTCTGCTGAATCCTGTGCAAGTGCGCCTATTAAACCTGGGGAAACTTGAGCTGCCTCCACCCTGAAAATGGTTGTCATTCCAGTTTTCTCACAGAGGGTTCTGTCAATAGGCTCAGCACACTTGCAACAAAATATTCACACTAAAACCAGGCCCAGATTTGTGGAAAAGCCACAAAAACCCAGGCCTAGGGTGCTTAATTTTAGGGGTGGCATGTCACCCCTAGCCACATCAGAAGCACTGGGGACATGTGGAAGATTTGATTGCTCTTTAAATCTCCTCCGTGCCATTCCCTGTGCTCAATGTTGGACTGCAGGCCCCCCCGGCCGCAAACTATTCTGTGCTGTCGATACCTTCTGCACCTTCATAATTTTAATTTGGCATGCTGGAAGGGATGAAATCCTGACTATGTAATGTTAACCACAATTTGCATTCTATTTTCTACCACATACGAGCGCAATTGTGTATGTTTTGAGCAGGATCGGACTGGGAGGCCCGGGGCCCATCAGGGCTGCTGTCACATGGCAACCCCCGGGGCCCCCTACTGATCTCCACGAATGCACTGCGTGAGCAAAAACCATAATGAGTTGCATCTAAAATTTGCACAATTTGCACAATGTACTCACGCTGGTAAGGTACCGTTTTAATCTTATTTAATCTTATTTTATTTTTATCCTCATGACTTGGGCATTGGCTTGGGAAAAGCACAAGAAATGTTATTGGAAGTGTTAGGATCCTTTTCTTGCTTTTTAATTTTGTCATACTAAAGATTTATATTAATCCATCTAAAGTATTTTAGTTCTGTGGAAATACCATTGGGTGCAGTTTTACTCTCCACAAAAGAATGATATTGTTCCAGGCCATTTCAATTAGGATTTTGCTTGATTTAATTCTCATTCAGTCTGACGTGAAGAAACACAGATTTCCTTCCAACTTAAGGGAGTTTTGTTAGTGTAAAAATATGCAGATATATGGCACATTCCTGCCAGCCACAAGCTGCCTTTATTTACAGCAATTAAGGTCGTTTTCATAGGTGCAATAATTATGCCAAAAGGCCAGAGGGGGCAGGCAGTAAGTACAGGGCTCCTTTGCACCCTGTGCCCTTCAGTATTCTCTAACTTCAGCAACTAAATAATACACAAGTTAGGGACGGGCAGGGTTAGGGGTTAGTGCTGTATTCATGGGCCAAAGTACCTATTCTACAAAATCCATGAAGATTGCAAAAGTAAAAAACATGTCAGTGCCTCACAGTTTGAACTTTCTCCATAAGGTCTAGTAAAAGTTAGTAATTTTCTTGAAAGTACACAACGTTATTTTAATCTTTTTTCCTCCCCATCTTATCAAGCGCAGATCAATCAGCAGCAAGCCCATGCACGGGTCAACCTTAATGACGTCTGGATCACGTGGTATTCACTGCTAACACTACAATGCCTTCCCAAAAGCAACAAACAGAAAAATCAAACATGGTGGCTGCTAAGGCCTTAGAAGATGATTTTGAATTAAGTGAATTTCGTGTCCTTTAACACCCTTTGCAAACAGGAGGGAATGAGGACAAAAAAGTTAAAATAGAATAGAAATTGGAAATGTAGGAATAGTTCAAGAATGAAAATTGAAAATTTCACCAAATTCTCTAAATTTGACACTTGGGTCCTACTACACTTGTTGGTTGTCTTAAAGAGTTGCCAATGAGTTTCACACCAGGGTCTCTTGAGATCTAATATCAGAAGCAGATAATTTAACCTTTGAGTCAAGCAAGCATTATTTGCTCAGTAAGACCATATGTAACGAAGTCTCACCTTGGTGGTCTAGTGGGAGGACGGCAGGGACGCCTACCGCCCCCTCGGCGGGGACGCCCACCGCGCTGCGCCAATCCTCTTCTTGTGCCGGCTCTCTCCTGCCTGCCTGTTTGACTATTCTGATCTCTGGAACCTGACCCTTGCCTGCCTTCGACTACTCTTCCTGCTAAATCCCTTGATTGACAACCCGGTTTGACCCTTGCCTGCCTGACGATTCTCGATATCTGCCTGCCTCGATCCTGCCTGCTCTATTTGTACTGTGACCATCGGCCTAACTGACTTTTACAACTGTCGTGCCCCTTTGCTTGCCAGAACTCCTCGCCTTGCTCCTCTCGAAAAGTCCAGGTGGCATCTGAGTATGCTGAGGGCTCCTCCCGAAGCCAAAGGCGGTCACACTACTGGTGAAGCCGAGCCGAGACCAGGGAGCTTGGCATTAGTTCTGGTTTAGGGTGCCGACCGTGACACCATACTTCCATTTCACCATTTCTGATGGTATCATTACCAGTGATTGTATGGAACTTTAACCCGCGGTGTAACTAGAGGTTCATGGGTCCCACAGTCAAATCTTTTTATGGCCCGAGAAACCTTGAGTAAGTCAGTAAATCATATATTGTGACTTGTGAGGCCATGCTTGTATTCTTGCACACAGATATCATGGTATACTTTGCACGTGGGTAAACATGTCCTTTCACATGAAGGGAAAAGTTTAATTTGGCAGCTGGAACTGAAAGACATGACTCTTATCTTGTTTAAAGCCAAGCCTGCAGAAACTCAAGGCACTTCCAAAAACAACTGAAAATTAGAGCTTTCTTGGATATTTTATACCGATCATGCTGAGAATGATGATATGAGGGGCTAACAGAGCTACTGCATCCCCCAAGGAGACATTTTTTTTGTTTTGTGCTGATTTTGTATTTCAACAATGTATAAAACGAGTCTTGGGAAATCCATAGGCTGTTAATCAAATAAAAGAAACTAAAATATAATGAAAGGAAATAGGTTCAAGTGTAATTTATGTGATCCATGTGCATCCAGCTCCCTCGTTCAACTCAAGGAGTTCATGAAACACATAGATATATTGGCTATTCGGTTGCACACTGTGACCAGAAGATGATATTTGAACTCAGAAAGTTAATCCATCACATAAATTATCCAGTTGGTACAATATATATATATATATATATATATAGAGAGAGAGAGAGAGAGAGAGAGAGAGAGAGAGAGAGAGAGAGAGAGAGAGAGAGAGAGAGAGAGAGAGAGAGAGAGAGAGAGAGAGAGAGAGAGAGAGAGCGAGAGAGGTTTATTTTTAGAAGACATATTTTTCATGGAGCCCTTGACAGTGGGAAGAATGGGTTGAAGTTCCATGTTGACCCTTGTGACCTAGAGCAACTCCTTGCCTCGGGTTCTCAAAGATACAGATGAACTGAAAAGATTCAAAACTCTGAACACATGTTGTGGACCATTCCTAGGATACTTATTTGTGAATATGCAGTTTAAGCTAGTTCAAGCAAAAAACAGCTATTTACTTGTCCATGTTAATAGTCAGGCTGTGACAGAGCACACATTGCAGCCCCTGTCTCACACAGTCATTTCCTCATCTTTAGCTATTTTTGGTTTGGAGCAGAAAACAGATCTCTAAATGCCAGAAATGGGTGATTATGACACTTGTTACCTGCAATTACATGGGGGATTATATAGCTGTAAATACATATGCCGGGTTTGTTTCCAAAGTTCGGTTATTTCAACAAACATCTTCCCAATAATAATGTTAATGCATAGTCTGAAATGTTATGTTATGATTTGTCAGTGGGTTAAAATGGGCTCTTTATATGTAGGTGCAATTGTACAAACCAGCTAGTTACAATGATCTGAGGATGAGATAAAATAATGTGATTTCTATTAGGCCCTTTTGCCTTAAATAATGGCTTCCCCTTCCCTTCCTTGCCCAAGCTGGCTTCTGTTTGTTCAGTTCCTGCTAAAGCTTTATTCATGATTGCTACTCTGGTTTTGACTCCTGCCTACCTTCTGACTCCGATCCTGATTAAGCATTGTCTATGTTTTATATTCTGGTTTCGACTCCCGCCTGGTCTCCAACTCCAATCCGTGCTGCCTGTCCCGAAACTTGCCTGGTCATTGACTTTGATTCCTCCTTCTCCTTATCTGTACTGTGAGTATCCCAGACTTGTTCAGGTTCCCTGTTGATGGTATCTAACCCCCACAAGGATAGCATCATTCACTCCAAACTATCCTACCCAGTGCTGGAGACCAAGGTTCGATGCTCCATATGTTGTGGTGGTGTCCGTCGGTAACCCCCTTTCGGACAAATGTGTTTAAATTAATAAAATCAATAATCCAGCTGGACATCCCTCAACTACCACAATTGGCATTATTACAGATCTACCCAATGACAATCTCAAAAACCACCAAAAAACTTTTGTTCCAGATCTTCAACACATAAATGACTCTAATAGCAAAGAATTGGAAAAAACCCGACACACCTGCAATGCAGCAATTAATCCAACAACTGAATCATAGGAGAATAATGGAAACAAGAATAGGGAAAGACCAGGAAAAAAGAGCTCAAATGAATAAAATCTTCGAACCATGGACCACTAAACAAACCTACATATCTTTCCATAATTAATGTAATATATATCTCTCTATATTACATGTATAAGAGCTGCCGTAGTATCTGCAAGTTAATGCACTTTAATAGCAATAACCTACAGGACGGAAATATGTGAACTTTGTAAACACGTTGATACGTATCAATTGTAAATGACCTTGCACTGATTCACCTGGGAACTTGTTAATAAACACTTGAATTATAGAAATTCAATACATTTTATATTTCTATGCTATGAGTAACGTTAGGGACTGTTCCTAGGGGATATTAAATGATAGATAATGCTGGGTTGTTTTTACTGCTCTTATTTGCTGGTTCTGGACTCACTAGGTTACATTACTTCTTTTGAGGGAATTTAGATGAGAGAATAAGTTCAGGCAGTCATAAACAATGGAGCATTATATACAACTGAAACTGCCATGATGGCTAAAGTTGACCATACATGCTATGTAATGGTATATCTGATCTGACAAACTGCCCTGCCTGAACATCAGTTGGATATTAATGAAGAACAGGTAATGGAACTGTCATGCAGAATACTTGGGGCCTGGGGTTTTCAAGATTAAGGATCTTTCCGTAATTTGGATCTTCATGCCTTAAATCTACTAAAAAATCATTGAAACATCAGATAAAACCAATAGGATTGTTTTGCCTCCAATAAGGATTAATTATATCTTAGTTTGGAACAAGTAAAAGGTACTGTTTTATTACTGCAGAGAAAAAGAAAATAGTTTTTCACAATTTGGATTATTTGGATAAAATGGATACTAAATGAGACAGTCTTTCCATAATTTGGAGTTTATTGGATTACGGGTTTCTGGATAACAGATCCCCTACCTGTATTGTGGGTGGACACATTTATTGCACTGGTTTATAGTCAATAGTCATGTTTTTAAGTCTAAGTCAACTAATGTTTGGATTTATGTTGTCTTGTCAATAACCCAGTATGCCCATTATATATCCATTTCCAAATCAACATTTTTCTTATAAAGAGCAGGACCCATATAAATCAATCTTTAAGATAAAACATTTAAGAGAATTCCAGAAATTCCACAATTTTCAGATAAGGGGCATATTAAATAAGTATATATCGATACATTTTGTTGCCTCCTAGAATCTATTAAAGGTCTCATTTCATGCACTCCACTTTATCGCTACCATGCAAAGGAAAGAATTTTTTCAAGGCATTTCCTAAAACATGTTTTTAATATCCAAATATATCAAAGCCAGTGGCTTTAAGAGATGAAAGGTTTGGGGCAACAGAGGAAGAGGATGTTCATAATAAAATGAAAAGACTCAATAGAGGTATTTAGGTCTCACACACATCTACACATTCCTGAGATGCTGCATGCCTTCAGAATCGGAGGATTCACTTCTTTAAATACAGTACATCTTGGAGATAAAAGGGAACGTTACCTGAAAAAATGCGATTTTTATTATTTTATTATTTTTTCCCCCTCTCGGTTGCTCGGTTTATATAGGTTTCTTGGTTTATGAAAACCAGATGTGAGATTGAAAGGAAGCTCAGAGGGGAATGATTGATATTGCTCAGACCATTTGTTGAAGTAAAAACAGCAGCATCTCCGCATACGGAGGAAAAAAAATGTCCCGACATACCTTGTGCTAGCTTGGCTACAGATCTATAGTATTCTACAGGAAATATACCGGTTTGTTTAACTTTTTTCCCCCAGCTTAAACTGGTTTTACAAGATATAAATGCAAGGATTCCTCATTGGGCTCCTGAATCTAAACAGACACATTCCCTTAACTAAAAAAAGTAGGGTATAAATACTGTACAATATGTTTTGTACCAACCTGCTGTGAGCTACTCGGGCCAGGGTGGATATGTAGGTTAAAGTAACTGGCATACCAGAGCCACAGCATTATCAGATCAACTTTCCATGTTGCCTTATAGCTATTATATCTCTGTCGAGTTCGTAGATCTGTGATCTGCTTCCAGTTGGACCAAATTTGCCCAGATCTGAACAACTGGCTTTTGTTTTTTGTCAGTGTGTGTATGGGGGGTTATTAGTTCATCTAACCTAATTGGCCATTCTGCTTTCATTGGACTTACATTTGGTCCCATTTGGTCAATAACAATCATAAAAAGATTTCTCAGCATAAGAATCTCCCTTAAGGACAATGGTTAGTCACTTGCCACTGGTTTTCTGTTCTAAAAATGCAGTGTTTAACAATTCATTAATAAAGTCTTTAAAAAATATGTTTTTCAGAGTTGAGCTGCAAAATGTATGGCCATGTAACTCACCAAACATTGACTAGAGGCAAGTAAAGAAAAATAGCAATCCTTAGTTACAGGCATGTCATCAATGTATCCTTCTTCACTGAAATGATAGAGACCTCCTTCTAGTTAATCAGTCACTTTTGCATCCGAGCCAGAATAATTAAACTTCTTGTAGAAAAAAATGATCTGTAACCTTCCTTCCCTGCATCATCCCTTGTTATATCCCTAAAGGCTTTGACATTTACCAGCGAACTATCTCCATTTGTAAACTGCAAAGGACGACCCTTTCCAACACTAAGATTAGCCCAATGAGAAATATTCATCTTATTTTAAACAACAATATTTTGTTAACTGGACTAAAATATTCCCCCTTGAGCTTGTGAGCTCATTCAGTTAGGTTATGTAGACAAGGTATATAAACACTATCTGAACTTCCATAAATCCAAAAATATTTATTTACACAGACAAACCTGATTCCACAGACTGAAGGGAAGCCATGACACGTGTACAAGCCATTTCCCAACCCCCTTTAGGCTCACAGCATCATGACATAAATATAGATCAAATATGTAGCTGCTAAGTTCCTATCAGGCCATTGTATAAGAAGATGTTGAAGAATAGAACATTTCCAAAGTATTCATCCATCATGTAGCCTGGACCTTGTAGTAACTCCTGGGATGTGGTGCAGTCATTGCCATACCTGACTT
The DNA here is from genome assembly GCF_017654675.1 of Xenopus laevis. Classification (NCBI taxonomy): domain Eukaryota; kingdom Metazoa; phylum Chordata; class Amphibia; order Anura; family Pipidae; genus Xenopus; species Xenopus laevis. The sequence continues at coordinate 14,849,263 of NC_054379.1, read as the reverse complement.
TCACCAAATGAATCAGATACTAATGTTATTATTAATACTGGCCAAGACGTGATACCATTTGCTCACAAATGCAGTAAGAAAATTGTGTGCCACTAATTTGCAGGTACATTGGTGCACCATATGCAAGTTGCAATGAAAGCTACTTGTTATGAGGTTGAAATTCTGGGGAGCAAAATTCACTGTGGAAAAAAACATGGTGATTTGCCCATGAATTAGAGATATTTCTGTAATCTACATACATCAAGTCTACTAAAACATTAATTAAGCCCAATAGGATTGTTTTACCCCCAATAAGGATTAATTATATCTTAGTCAGGATCAAGTACAAGGTACTGTTTTTGTTTTAATTATTGATTAAAATGGGCGTCCCATAATTTGGAGCTTTCTGGATAAAAACAGATCCTATGCATGAAGAACCGGTTTTAAGTTTTGTAAACCAAAAGCAGTGTGTAAGTGTAATAACTTGAAAGCACAAACTTTTAGGCCAATATGTTTTGCCATGCCATTTGTCACTCAGCAGTCCCTGTGATTCCTTCTTTTCTTACTTTATTGTGTCATTTTTCACAAGGAAGAAGTAGTGAAAAGACGATACTGGCCTCTGGGTGCTTCTTCAAGAAATCTTCGTAGAAATAAGACATTTTCTAAATATAATCAATTCAGTTGAAATAATAAAGATTTTGATTGACAGTTAGTCAAATACTTTGGTGTGTGTTCCGTTTGTCTACATAATGCATTAGAACTAACTGTCTTTCAAAATAACCGACTCTGACACAAAGCTGCATGTACAGAGACAGATTGCTGGGGGATAGGAAACCAGTGTCGGACTGGGACACCAGGGGCCCACCAGAAAAACTTAGACCGTGGGCCCACTTTCCAAACCATTATTCCTCCTCTCCTCACTCAACCTCTTTATTCTCCTAGTCTTTTATATTTACTTAGTCTATTCTTTCATTATTAAGCATTTTTCCCATAAAGAAATAAGGAATGACCATGAAATTGGCCACATAGTTAGAAGCAAAAGCGCCCACTGACACCTGGGCCCACCAGGAGTTTTCCTGGTATCCCGGTTGGCCAGTCCGACACTGAAGGGAACAGTAAAATTATCTTAAAAAGGTACAGAATATTTAATTTGTTACATACAGAACATTTCTTATTTTGACCCCAGCAGGCTTCATACAGAGTAAAGTGGAAGTCAAACACCTTGCCCAGCTTCAGCCTTTTCCCATTCATTTGAATAGGGAATGTGCTGCCTGTGGAATACGCTAGCATTTAATGAGAGGATCACATTGTTAAAGATGGTATGAAACTAAGGGGACACCATCTATATTTCCACAACAAAGCAGAAACAAAGTAGAAAAGAGCACTGGGACCCCAGCCAGGAGGAGATCTTAATAGCAACATTTTCCAACAGTGTCAAGGGCAACCAAAGAATCTACTGCTTGGTGTATTTTTAGTTAATGCATTAGCTTTGATATTGTATCCCCGACAAATATGGCCAGTTATTTGTACTGCATCTGTAATCCAATATTTCCCATTGCGAATCAGCACAGAGTATTCGGGTGATTATTTATGGTGAAACGCATTTGTTGATGTCACATTTCTTAGAACGATATATAATTTTTCTACTCTAAATGGTAACAATCTGTTTGGCTCATCAGTTGCTACTCAAATAATGCTATTTTAAGCATGTAATGTCCGTGTTGCGTAGACTAGTCACGCTACCCACGCTGAAGTGATTTAGAGATTAAGTCTAATGAGTAAACAGGCTGGTATACGTATATACAATAAGGGGGATTTTAAATTACAGATTACCACAGAGGGCCGCTATAGTTACTACTTCTTCAGTGTTTTTCTTTTTTTTAAATTCTCCCTTGGATTTAAGAGCAGAATGTACTTTTATTCCTTATTGAAGGTGTCAGTATCTCACCTGGTAGTTGTAACCATGCTTAAAGGAGAACCAAACCCTTAATTATAAAATCCCCTACCCCCTACCCTACATAGACCCCCCTCCCTGCTTCCCCCCAGCCTAGATGTTACCCCCAGTAAATGCCCCTACCTCTTTACTTACCCCTCAGTGCAGATTCTGTGCAACAGAGATTTCCAGGGGCGCCATCTTCTTCTCTTAAGTAATCCTCTGGTTTTCTTCCAGCGCTTCTGCAATTTCTGTCACTTTTGGCTCATGCGAAGTTGTCATGAACGGAAAGATTGCTCCAACTTTATGCACCGATATGCCGATCTCTTCCCGAAGATTACAGAAGAGAAGAAGATGGCACCTGTGAACTATGCTGCACAGAATCTGCACCGAGGGGTAAGTAAAGATTTAGGGGCATTTATCGGGGGGTCATCCTCATCCTGGGTCATATCATGACCGTTTGTGTTTCCTAGTTTAGCCACAAGGTGGCAGTGTCTTAAGATATAGATTTGGGAAGCCATGCTGTTTCAGAGGCTTTTTTGCCTGGGACTCCCTAGTAAGCGGAAGAGAGTCAAGAGTGGAACCCCAGACCAGTGCAGGATCCAGTAAGTGGTTATATACTATTATAGGTCTCTCTAGGAGAGACAATTAGGTTCAGGGCTAACTGAGCAGTTTTGGGCTCCACCAAGGAGCATTAGAGGGGCTTTGTCCCCAGTAGCATTGTTGTCCAGAAAGCGAATCAGTGTACAAGCATAAGGGCTAAATAGTTTCCAGATAAAAAATAAAATTGCACTCTGGAGAACCAAATCAGCTTCTGTGTATTTTATTCAGTTACAACATGTTTCAGACAGATATGTCCTTCATCAGGTGCTAGTTACAATGTGAATCAGACTCTTTATCAACCCTATACACTAAATAGTTCCCACCTGGGTTCCATTCAGAGAGGAGTTCCAAGAGATGCAATGACTCCTCTGGGAGAACATAATGATTCCTCTTTACATGTTCTATAGAGGGGAGTGCTCGGCTCAAAATTTTCGTGAGTATATATCGATTGTTCAATGATTGCAACCTGTGTTATCTTAGTGATCTCCTTTGTAGATTGTTTTTACTAAAAAAAGTTCTGGTTAAGTTACAGAAACCATTGGCACCCATTTTTTGTTAAATACTAAAGATTACAGTTTCACAACACCCTGCCTCCACCCTGTGAGGGTCCACAACTGAGTACTGTATGTCTCATCCGGATCAAACCTAAGGTAAAGCAGATAGTCTTGTGTACAGGTGCTATTTCCATTTACTATAGCCCTACAATCACTTTAAAGAAGACAGTCCTAGAACCCAGTTATTATACAATTACAAGCAAAAGATTCTTTGAAACAGGGATGTAGTAGTATGGCTTGAGGCCTGAGCCATTTATGGTTCTATTGGGAACAGGGATCCCTACTGACTATGTAAAGACTGACTGTCCAACTTGTGATCCATAAGACTTTCAGCAAATCAAAGCTACACTTCAACAACAATAAATCACAGACTGGGTCCCACTGATATAGAGTGTTACTGTAACTTACTATATTTCCTGCTGAAATTTGCAAGACACACAGCAGTGCATTCATTGAATTCTACTGTTCTCCTATTTGTGCGCTTCCCTAAAAGACCATCCTATTTTTACTTTACTAACTAATAAAATGTTTCAGTTTTTACCACTGAATTTAACATCAAAGGGAAATTAATAAATAGAGAGAATAACTATTAACTATTTGCTATTAGGAAATGATGTCTCATTATAAGAACTTAGCAGAAATCTGTGGTACATCGCTATCAGCCAGAACATTCCTCTGTTGGGTTGAGCTGTGCTTCCAAGCTATATATAAATTTAATCTTGAGTTCATTTCCTTTCAAAAATTGTTCTAGAATTAAGGCAAAGCAGACTGTCTTAAACTGAACCTGCCTTAAAGTGAACCTGCCCTTGGTAAATAAATGCACTCATTTAACTTGAGGTGCAAAATAATCCACAGGAATGGGTCATATTTTTGCATCCCAATAATTCCAGTTTGCATCCAAGAATGCACTGCTCCACTGTCATGTTTCTCATTTACCATAGGCAAAGAGCATACTACATTATAATCCCCAATCCATTATTATTGTGACACCAATAGCCGTGATGATTTCACTGCATGATTATTGTGACATCAGTACTTTGTTTACATTGGGCGATGAGGATGGATAAAAAGGAATTATGGCAACATTTTTATGCACAATGGTTTTCCTAATAGCACTTTTTACAACTCGCCAACTGCAGCAAAAGCTGGAAACCCTACAAACTGAATAGAATCTAATCCCAATGTGATAAATCCCAATGATTTATTTGACCTGATTTACATTCTTATCAGTTTTTTGTAGTCATAAATGATGTGCTTGCTCAATCACATAGCTTAGAAGAAGAAGAAACTGTAGTGCAGCTATGCATAAAGCCAGATTTAGACCTTTATTAAAGGTTTGGATACATTTAACCCAAAAAAAATAGAGTTTTCGAGGGTATTTTTCAGTCAAAACTCGAATTTTTGGATTTCTTTAAAAACAAAAAAAAACGCAATTTTTTTTTTTAGATTTATTACACTCAAAAGCTAGAAATAGCTCGAAATTCTCAAGCTAAAGCCTGTCCAGGTCATGCCGAAGTCAATGGTCCCTTGAACCCTTTGAAGATGTTAACAGATTTCATGATGTTCATGTTTTTTTGGTGGATTTTTACTTGAAAACTCAATTAATTGAAGCAATTCAAGTTTTTTCTGTGGAAAACGCGATTAATTCGAGTTTTTGGGTTACATTTTTCTCCTAAATTGGAAAAAATTTGAGTTGTGACTTCATTTGAGGTATAAAATACCTCAAAAAGCTCTAAAATTCAACCTTTGATAAATAACCCCCTTAATAAACTAATGTTTTTATTTTATGTTTTATTGTAATTTTTTTAATGGACTAATTTTTCACTTGATTTTCAAAAAAAATGGAAAATTGGATAAAACTTATTGGGATTAAATAGTGTGAAAAAAATTTGAAGTGGTTTTCTCCTACTTCAAATAAACTCACAATTTAAAAAAAAAAACTTGAATGCTTGCTTATTTATTAAAAATCTGAATATAAAAAACTTGACTGAATACAATTGTGGGACAAACTTGAATACCTCGAGTTTTTGCGTTTACAAGCTCAACAAAAACTCTAATTTGTGAATTTACAAGCTCAAATTTTTGCCTAGGACAACTCCCATTGACTTCTATGTGAACTTCAAAGCTTTTACATTCAAGTTTTTTGTGCTTAATAAATACCAAACATTCATGTTTTTGAAAGTATAATTTGAATTTGTGAGTTTTTGTGCAAACTTTTTTCAATCATAGCATAACTTTGAATTAGAACCTTTATAAATACTCTTGAAAATACTTGAAAAGTCTCGATTTTTTCTTAAACTTCAATTTTAAAATAGTTTAAATTTTTAAAACACACCGCCTATTGACTCCAAGAGCTTGCCAGGTTTTGGCTACCACATTTTTAAATTTTATTTTGGTAACTGTTTTCGATTCATAAATCTTGAAAATTAGAGATTGTAAAACTGAAATTAGACAATGTGTCTTCAAATAACACAACAAAACACAATGGCAAATTTTTTAAAAAAAACAGCCCATAGTGAATGTACTTTTATGACCTAGAAAAATCTGTGAGTCCATAGGGCTCATTTACAACCATAACTGCAGGAAAAAGGGCAAAGTCAATGCACAAATTAATGCCATTTATGTAAGGTAATTAAACCCATGGCAACCTGTGCCCAAAATTGCCCTTTGTGTTTGTAAATGACTCCTCATGAATCTGAATATATTTGAAACATTTTCTTCTTTATGTTCAGTATGTTTCAATATTTCCATTAGTTTGCTTGTAAAACAGGTTATTATGGCATGTCCAGTTCCAATTCCCACATGCCAACAAGCAAGATATCCGTCATATTTATCTTGTTTCTTAAATAATGGATGAATGCAATATTGGTTCATAATAGCCCTAATATTTTATCAAATTGTGACAGGAAGATCATCTGGAGATTCCAATCATTTTACAATGAAACGACTGGGCAAGTGTCTAATTTTCTGTTCTTAAAACACCCGGAATCGCCATATGGGATCTTGTTTTGCAGAACGTTGGCAAACTATCAAGGATTTTATTTCTTCAGTTTTAAGAACTTTTCATCACTTTTTCCCTTTTGCATAAAAATACAACCTTAACTACTTTACCAGGAAAATGCTTTGGTCTGAAAAATAATTGTGTCCACTGCCAGCGTCTGCAATTGAAATTAACGTCAATTCACTTTCAGTTCGGATTCTCACAAAGCGGATTCATTTTCACGAGAAATTCTCTTATATCCTGAGCCCATCACCTTCCCTGGATAGCATCTGTGTTATTTGAACATACTCTTCCAGTTGCTACATAGAAAAACAACCTTGCAGACACACACATCATTATCGTAGCACCAAATTAAGGAAGGTAGCTTCCAATAACCTCCAATGTATATGCATTCCGCAATAGTCTTCCTGTCTTCGTCCTGGATTAAACACTTACACAAGAGAAGGAAGTCATAATCGTGCCCAGAAATATTGTAAGCTTATTTTCCATATACATTTGGTTAAGCTCAATGCAGTAATGCTAAAAGATATAAATGGAAATAAAAGAAAAATAAATTCTCCGTGCCACATATAGCATGTGCTCCATGATTTTTCAAGGTTCCCTGTTTTGCAAAAAATCTATACATTATTTTCTGGCAACGCAGCACAGTACATTTTCAGAATTCGTTTTTTATGTGGCCCAAATCGAACACTGAAATTCTGCATGAAACCATCTGTAAAGGCAATGGGTTGAGAGCAAGCGGAAATCCCCTTAGAATACATTTTTGGATTCCCCCACCACCAGTGACAGGTTTGGTCTGGGCTGGCCGGGCGCCAGGAAAAAACTTGGTGGGTTCATGGTGGAACTCAAGACTGGGAAGGGGTCCCTGAGGGATAGGGACCCAGCCTTGAGGAGCAGCCCCAAACACCCCTGTCTGACCTTGACCAGTGATGATCTGTTACCCTCAGCCACCATTTGCCTCCCCCAAACCCAACCCAACAAATGTATGCGTGTGTTCTCTTATTCGTAGCAGAACTGACAGATGCAGTAGAACCAGGACAGATGGGGGTCCTGTTCCAGCCCTTCGACTCAGATGTAGTTTTTGGTTTGAAGAACTGATTGCTGACAGTTAAGCTATACAGCATATTTTACCCATGGAGTTCAATAAGTGTCCTTGCTCTGCTGCCGAAAACTCAAAAAATGGTTTCACCAACCAAAAGATTCTATTCCCTCAAATGCAATTGTTAATTATTTTAAACACGTTAGAAAAACATTAACGAAAGAATGCATTGTTACAGTAATTCATGACTCATGAAAGAATGTAAAATATGCATCTGTCATCGTCGTCTGACTTATATCCTTGATTGTATTCTACAGTTGCAATGACTTCATTGGTGTCAGTCTATAAAATGGATTCTGTGCAGAATAAATATATATATACAGGATATATAGAAAGAGTTTTGCCATGGGATTAGTGCATCAGACCTAACTTTAAAATTCAAATTTTGGGACTGATTCCAGTGTATTCATGGAATTTTGTATGTGAAAAATAACCTTGGTTGTTTATGACCAACCAAATCATAGTGTGGTCCTTTTTAAGAACCAAGGGGTTCATTAAATAATTTGTGCATTACCTCCAATGTAGTAACCCATACCAACTTGCTTTCATTATTCAATTATTAATTGAGAGTGGTGCTCTAAATTCAGAACAGTTTTACTTGTAATTGTGATAAAATCTACTCACCCTGGTGGTCCAGTGGAGCGGCGGGGACGCCCACCACGCCAGTCCGGTTCTGCCGCCATTGAGGTCTCTTAGGGCGCGCCCGCATCTCGTTCTATTTATTGACACGGACGCGCGAGGGTCTGATGCAGACGCGCAACGGCGTGAAAATGTTGACGCAAAACTGCCACTATAAAAAGCTCAGTTGGGCTGCTAGACCTTGCCCGTGATAGGATCTGTTTCCAGTGGTTCCTGAGCTTTAAGCTATTTTGTTATTCTGTCTGATTCCTGTTTTGACCCCGGCCTGGCTAACGATTATTCTGAACTCCTGATTCCTGACCATTGCCTGTTATACGACTACCTCTTCCGCTGATTCCCTTATGATTGATTACCCGGTTTGACCCTTGCCTGCTTGACTACGCTTGTTCTCTGCCCGACCCGACCCGGCCTGATCTGACTATGATTTTGTCTCACGCCTTGTAATGTGACCTTCAGCCCAAAGACTCTTGCCTTACAGTTGTGCCCCTCTGCTTGTTTAGAACCCCTCGCCTTGTACCTCTCGTTTTAAGACCTGGTGGTATCTGAGTAGCTGAGGGCTCCTCCCGAAGCCAAAGGCGGCTGCTACAGGCAGAAGCACGAGCCAAGACCAGGGTGCTTGGCATTGGTTCTAGATTTAGGGTGCCAACCATTACAGTAGTGGACTCAGTTGGCTGGACAGCTTAGTATCCTATTTGGAAGCAACACATTCACAGTCTTGGAGGAAAGCCACACTTCTAGAGACTTCAATTTATCTACCTCACCAACAAATTTGAGAAGGATTTGGTGGTTTGGTGTATAACAGACTTAGCAACTCTAGGCAGTGTCAGGCAGTGGCAATTAAAGCTACCGTATATACTTGAGTATAAGCCGACCCGAGTATAAGCCGAGGTATAAGCCTAGGGTGCATTCCAGTACACCCTGTGTTGTGATGTCTGTACATACACACGAGATGCAATGCGAGAGAGAGAGAGAGAGAATGTATATGCTGTTGAACAATGACCAGACAGGGGTATAAGTCACTAGGAGGACAATGTAAACCTGAAACTCAGCAGCTATTGCAACTACAACTCCCAGAATCCTTGTGTGACTCAGACTGGAAAAGGCTGCTGGGAAATGCAGTTTATAGTTATCTGGCTGAGCCATGCGGCAAGGCCACAGGTAGGGCTAATTACAGGCCACTTGTTGCCCTGCGGTTACTGCCCCCCCCCCAGTAAGGCCTGTAGCTGTTACTCACATGGGCTCCTCTATTGCGATACAACTGCTCCTCATACTGCTGTCCTCTGTGTAGTTTCCCTAGCAGGTTCCAGTAATGGCGAAGAGATGGGGGCAGGGGTGGGAGCAATTACCCTGTGAAATCCTGTCCGATGGTCCCCTCTGTAACACCGGATCAAGTCCCCTAACCAAGCGCCATACAACTTAGCAGGCAGCAGGCCCTACGGTGAGCCGGAAGACAGACACCTTGAGGCAATAATCTGGCGAGCTAAGGCGAGACTAACAATTGGTGCGCTGTGTGGGCGGAGCTGGGAGGAGCGCGCATGGGAAGCTGTATGCCGCTGCTACATGGAGAATGTGTGAATGTGCACTCTTTTATATGCATTGTGCCACCCTGTCACAATATATATATATATATATATAATTCAGTAAGCAGGACCCGCACTCGTTCAAATTCAGTGAAATAAAAGTGTCTTTATTCACAGGTTCATTTTCCAACGTTTCGGTCCTCACTGGGACCTTTTTCAAGGAAAGGTCCCAGTGAGGACCGAAACAATGGAAAATGAACCTGTGAATAAAGACACTTTTATTTCACTGAATTTGAACGAGTGCGGGTCCTGCTTACTGAATTGTATTACACTTTGACCAACGCACCAACATCGATTGAAACAAATCCGGAAGGAGTGCGTCCACTGAACCGACAGTATATATATATATATATATATATATATTATTGCCACCACTGTCTTGAAGGAAATGCATGTAAAAGAGTGCATTTAAACGGCAAGAGATGTGTTGCAGAGGGATACCCAGCAGAGGTAGGGTTAAGTAATTAAGTGGCAGCTGAAAGAGTAGCTAGCTAGGAAAGGTAAAAGGCCTGTGTTACCACCTGAGGGCTCTCCAAACACCTTCTAGAGTAGAGTGGGTGCTGTGAGAGACAGTGTCTGGCAGAAGGAGCTTCCAGAGGTTGGAGCCTAAATCCCTTGAGGGGGAAGAAAGAGAAAGGACTGGCCAGCAGGGCTGAGTGGAAACCCAAATACAAAGTTCAAGAGGGTGAGAGTTTCCCTTGATGGTGAGCGACCAGAGGGGGGGGACCCTGAATGTTTTACTTTGAAGTTGCTGAACTGTGTTTTGCTTTTTGTTGGGAATGCCCAGTGCTTAATAAACCTGTGTTTTGTCCGAAGCCTTGATGTTCCTGTCTCTAAGCTCCAAATCCTACGCTACCTGCCTGCCAAATGCTAATTCCCCCATAAAAGTGCATGTGTAGGCCAGCGGCATGTCACTATATATATATATATCCACCATTGAAGTCCACACTCATCATTAAGAAACCAACATCGAGTGCTGTGTATAGATTGTGAAATCCAATAGTCCAAGGGTTACACGCACACCGTTTCTATATGAAAATTTTTTATTGGAAAAATGACATAAATGATGCAATGCATGTTTAATGATTTTTCAAATAAAAAATCTTCATATAGAAACGGTGTGCGTGTAACCCTTGGACTATTATATATATATATATATATATATATATATATATATATATATATACAAAAGACAATGTTCCTAAAACAAAAAAGGGCAATTCTCACCAAAAAAAAGCCAATAATGACAAAAGCATATAGCACCTTTCTATCTAAGTTTGGATTAGAAAGATTTAATTGATATTTATTGCAAGGATGGGATGCCTTATCCAGAAACCCATTATCTAAAAGGCTCCGTCTTATGGGAAGGCCGTGTCCCATAGATTCCATTTTAAGCACATTGTTCTAAAATACCAAGTACAAGTACCTTGTACTTGATCCTAACTTAGCTGTATGGAGCCTTATTGGTGGCAAAACAATTGTATTGGGTTTATTTGTAGTTTAAAAGTTTAAGGAAATATCCTATATCCAAAAAACCCAGGTCCCAAGCATTCCACATAATAGAACGAATACCTGTACATACATTGATTGTCACGAACATAGTAGGTAAGGTTGAAAAATACACGTCTATTATTTTCATGCTTTTTTCGGAAAGTGGAGCCTGACGTAGAAAGGGCATTTACAGTGGTTGAGGCATTTACAGTGGTTAGTTAGTGGCTAGTTAGTGGCGGGGTCAGATTTTACAGTGGTGTCCTACAGTATGATGTCAGGTTCTTACAATCTCAGCATATTCTTCTTATTCTGAGCATGACCATCACATTTTCAGCTCTCCCTATGTCACTGTGTTTTATGTTTTAAAAAACCCAACACGAACACACACAGAAATATTGAGTGGGTTATTCCAAGCACTAGGGCTTGTTTCATGTATTCTGCTTCACACCCCAATCGGGGTGCATCTTAATTAGCTGAACCTCCCTGCTTTTTTTCAGTAGAGCTCCTGGTTAGAGGGTAAGTGCAACAACAATATTTGCAGGAGAACAAATGACGTTAAATGCAATGAAAATTTAAATACAGACCACTTAATATGAAATTGCTTATTCTGGAGGTATATAAACGACTATTTTTACTATGCCATGAATGAAGAAATTCAATGGGAAGGAGAATCACAAAATGGGTGAAAATCTTCCTTAAATAGGAAAATAGCAGTAATCTAGAAATAATAATAGAAATAATATCTAAAAAACAAGAATTCGGGGGAAATATTTAGATTTTTGATGGAAATACTTGTGCTATAAAACTTTTGTCATACTAAAGAACTAGAATGGGAAACTGGAAAGGCATAAGGTTAGGCTGAAAGTATTCATAATAACACTTCAGTCAAAGTAGTATGGCATAACTTTATCTGTGCTGATGTATGTTTACTTTTGGGTGGGACAAACTGTTAGTGTATATTGTATTTGTTGGATAAAATCATGTTGTGGTATTGTGGGGTGTATATCTCAATCCCATGAGGTGGTAGCACTTGAGGCTCAGTGTGTATGCATTGTTCCACCTGACTCTATGTCAACTATTAACAACCATGATAAATGTAACCCACGTTGAAGAATGTTTCACTATGATGTAATTTTTAGTGATTTAAGGATGTTATAAGAGAGTCTAAATTGACTCATTATAATGTAACATTGTTTGCATATTCTGTGTTCAAAATTACCCAGACATGGCAAGTACCACTATACCAATATACCAACATAGCACATATTGTATGCATTCATTGACAAAATATGTAAGTAGACATCTAGAAACAACCAGGACAAAATAAATGTAGTGTAGTTGTGTAATATGTTTTGAAAGTAAAGTAGAGGGAATTTTGGAAAGAGAGACAATTCAACAGGGTAGATTTTTGGGGGCAAGAATGAACTAATCCTAGCTTAGCTTAGGCTGGTCATTGGCAGTGAAAAAGATAAGAAGCAGTTGTGCCTTTTATAAAGGAGACAGTAATTGAGATTGAAAAATGTGAAAATAAGTATAAATGGGATATGGAGCCTGAATGCTAGTAAGGGTTTTCCTTGGTGACAAAGAGTTAGAGAGCTCAGATGGTGTTTATGTATAGTGATGTATAAGTTGTCCCCTCCTGTAATTGTAACTGTGATTCTTTTTCTCTTGAAAACTCCCCCACAAGAGAAAAGGAGGATGTATATCCAGAGCCTTGAGTGTAAGGAATCTCTAAAGGGGAGGAAGGTGTGAGTCTTTCAGGTGAGGACTGATATTGTGCCAACAGGTAGGAAAGGGGTGACTGAAGGTTAGGACCACGATCAGGGTGACGATGGTGAACAGTCAGGGTCTGCCCGGATAGGCGTGGGAGAAAAGAACAAGACTGGAACAGGATGGAGCAGGTGGAGAACTGGTGAATGGACAGTGTGGGTGTAGAGACAGGACTGAAACAGGATGGTGTGGGTGGAGAACCGGAAACTGGACAGTGCATACACAGACAGGAATGGAATGGGAAAGTATGCATGAAGAGGCAGCAACTAGAACAGAACTGGGACTGAGCCAGAATGGGGGTTAGAGTAAGGGAAGGACAAGAGCTTGAGCAAGGAACAGAGACCTATGGACATGCCACAATGCTCAGGAGCATAGGCTAATGCTCAGGTATAGGGAGTGAGGTGAAAGGGTTTATATAGGGTAGCCTGATTGGCTGACCCTATCCAACCACTAAGGTTGCTGGGACCAGATAGGCAAGGCCAGGTAATATATAATGAGCATGCTTGCTAGTTGCTCACTTGGTCTAGAGTATAGGGTACGGAGCCAGAAACCCAGATGTTCCTGGTTTAAATCCCAGCAGATCATTACACTGAGGCTGAATGGATTAGTAAAACCTAAAAAGAGGGCCAGGGTCTCTGTATGGTGATAGTTTTAGGGCTGGACCTCTGTTAAAATTCTGTAGGAGTACATGTTGTTCTGAGAGGGCTGGGGTCTCTGTGTATGCTGCCAATTTTAGGGCTGAATATAATGTAGGAGTACAGGTTGTTCTGGCTTATATAGCAAAAAATCTGAATAGGGTTAGTACCTCAGTTTTATTTACCAACTTTAGTTTTGAACAAAGAGTAGAGCTACTCAGAATAATTAGCTAAAATGGGACTGATTTGAACTTTCATGAATACCACCAAATCACCCGGTCACCTAGCTCTGAAATAATCCACAAGACCTATGCTTAGTCCAGGGTGATGTGTATGTTTTAGTTAGATGTTTTATGGTATGAATATGTTCAGGCTATCAGCAATATGGGGCAGTTCCTGTTGAAATCTACAGGGAGAATACCAATCCTGGCACTGACTCATGTTATCTCTCTGTGTGGCCTATGTGAAAATGTAGAGAGTTGTTCATGATTTGGTGTCATTTATGTAGGGTTGCCACCTGTCCGGTTTTCATCCAGACAAGGGGTGATGATGCTAATGCAACTAAACAATTGTGGGTGTAGTGATATCAGCATCAATACCTGGAGAACTAATAGGTGTGCTAAATTAAGAGAAAATAGATATTTTGCTGCTGAAAAAAGGTATTTTTTTGTACTGTATATGCAAATATGTTTGTGAAGATTCTCATTCATCCAGGTCATGGTATATCTATAGAAATGAGTCAAATCAACTGGACTTGCTGTGTTTTTGTCCAGTCCAGTCCACTGATGAAATGTCTTCAAGGAAAAAAACACAGCAAGTCCAGTTGATTTGACTTATTTCTATAGATGTATGTTCAAATGTTCCACACATGACTGTACTTTCTGGTAAAATAACAGCAGTTCTATTTTGCTTTTCAGTCAGAATCCTAGATATATATTTAGAATTACTTTATCCTTTATCCATAATAATATATATTAAAGTCTTAAATTACTACACTGTTTATGGGAATATTTTTGCCTAATGTAGAGATTAAGAGATTAAAAGAAGAAAACATAATGAACTTTAACCTGACCTTTTATTATAAACTGAGGAACAGGAAAAGTATATCTTGTAAAGTATTTCCGATGCCTTGCAACAACAGTGTCCAACTGGTGGCCCTCAGGTCAGATGCAGATAGGTTGTATTGAATGTTTGGCCCATCTCATGGAAAAAAAGATGAACAGCATTGCCCTTAAAAAACATTGTGAACAATTTATGAAAACATCTATCAGATTGTTTGACTACATGCTGTTTTGTATCTGCAAGCAAATTATTATCAAAAGTTTTGCCCATGAATAATTGTGGGAACGAGATCTGGGTGGTCCATCAAAGTACAAGAACTCTAGTTTTTCCAGCATCTCAATCAGTTGAATAATGAACAAAACAAGTAAACAACTTCAATGTTTACATCATGACAGACATGCTACAGGGTCACTTTAAAAATACATGACATTTCCCACACTTGATGCAAACAATGCAGATAGATTCGCACATATGTTTAGGACAACAACCCCAAATGAAGTCACAGATTTTACTCGATGACACATTTAAAAATGCTTTGCATACCTAAAATTCCTTACAGTTGTGATCAACACGAATGTAAGTATGACTTTCCCTCTTATAATATTAATAGATAACCATTTTGGGATGGAGCTAAATATAGAGAAATGAAGACCAAGAAGACAGAGGAGAAGCAAAAGAAGAAGATAGAGAGAAGAGCAGAGCTTGAGGGAAAGCAGTAATAGAGAAATGCGTAGAGGTGAATGAAGACGTAGCAAACTAGATAGATGATAGATAGGTAGATCAATAGATGCTGGTGAAATTTGAACAATCTAGAAAGACCATGGCCTCTACCTGGCAGAGAACCAGCATACAGATGTAGCCACCATGAATTCTCCATCTAGCACAGACAGCCACAATATTTTCTCTTTGAAATGTGGCCACTCCAACCACTGTGCCAGATGTACTAACATGATATAACAGGGGATGCCCAATTTGTGAAACTCCATGTGCTGTTGATATACAATTCCCAGTAGACATGCTGGACAGGGTAGTTCAGTTTGAAATGCCATAGGTTGAACATTCCTCGTGCAAATTCTAAAAATCGTATTGTTTTTATACCATAAAATTATATGTAATTTAAACTCTTACCCAGTCTCAGCTCACGTTTCTGCTGCTAACAACCACCTTTTGCTTTGGGAGGAGCCCTCAGCTACTTGGATGCCACCAGGTTTTAAAGTGAGAGGACCAAGGGGAAAGTTCTGGCCAGGCAAGGGAACCATAACATATACAGAAAGGACAGGGAACAGAGAGTGCAGATGTGGAACAGACAGGAACAGTAGTAATCAGACAATCCAGTACAGGATCAGGAACCAGGAGCGTAGTCAGGATTACCTGACTGGATCAGTACCAGTCCAACAGTGCAGTACAGAACCAGGAGCCAGGAGCATAGTCAGGATAAACAGGCTGGAGTCCAAACCAATCAGTAACATGGTAAGTCAGGATCCAGAAGAGTGGTCAAACAGGCAATGGTCAGTTCAGGCAGTAATACAGCAAGGTCAAAATAGTCAAAGGTCAGGAACAGAAAATCAGACAAGAATAACACCCAGGAACTATGGAACATAGACCTACGTTGAGTCAGTGCAGTGTAGTGGGTTTAATAGGCAGCAGGTGAAACAAGCGAAGCCTACTTGCAATTACATGGAGTAAACCAGGGTCTTAGCTGTCTGCTCACATAGCACAGTAGAAATGCAGACAGCACAGAGTCACCAGGTCCCCGGTTCAACTCCAAGCAGGTTGTTGCACATTTTTCCAGTAAACCAAATATAATGATGGGCCCATGCACAAGACAAGCACCATCTATATCCTGCCTTTAAATTGGCTATGATAAAGAACATGAGGAAGACAGATGAAGTGTCATGAAGACATAGGCCACTAGAGGAAGTTGTAAGAACTGAACAGAAAACAAGTGCAAGATGTTTCTTCATCTCATTGTTAGGAGCACATTATGCAGACAAAGAGTAATGACCAGTTCATGAATAGATTTAATCTGTGTGTTTATGTCATCTAAAGTGAGATTTCAGTTTTTATCCAAAGCTTTCTTTAATAGAGAAGTCACTATTGTTTATATCTAATGAGGGTTGATGTACAGTAACTGCTTCACAGAGAATGCTAAATTCCCTGCTCGCATTACTCATGACATCTACTGTAATTCTATCTGCCTTCAGTCTGTATTTAAAAGCATATAGAGATATGTAAGACCACCCAACAATTCCAGAAACTCCGCTCTGTTTGCGTTATTAGTCAGGGTTACTGCCATTGGGGCTCAGACTGGTTGAGTGCACTCATGATACCAAAGAGTTTAGGAACACATGGAATGAGGGGCAGCATGATATTATATGATGATTTAACTAAACATATTTTAATTACGGCATATATGGGTCATAATCTGCCACCGGCCACCAAAATATACAAAAAAACTGGCAAAATGATCTTATTTATTTATTTATTTATTTATTAACAGATATATAGTCCTTATTTTCCAATCTATAATATTAGCAGTAAAATATTAGCAGTTATAGAGTAACAGGGATAACCAACTATACAGGAAGTGCATAGACTGTGCAGAGACAGTAAGGGTTGCTGACAATTTAAACTTCTGGTATAAGCAGTCTAAAACTGCCACTATCTCAGAAACATTAAAATAGAAATTGTAGGGGAATTGGTCCACTGAGAGAAGTTTATATCAATTTAAAGTTTAGTTAAAGGGAAACTGTCATGGGAAAAAAACATTTTTTCAAAATGAATCAGTTAATAGTGCTGATCCAGTAGAATTCTGCACTGAAATCCATTTCTCAAAAGAGCAAACTGATTTTTTTATATTCAATTTTAAAATCTGACATGGGGCTAGACATATTGTCAATTTCCCAGCTGCCCCTTGTCATGTGACTTGTGCTCTGATAAACTTCAATCACTCTTTACTGCTGTACTGCAAGTTGGAGTGAGATCACCCCCTTCCCTTTCCCCCCCAGCAGCCAAACAAAAGAACAATGGGAAGGTAACCAGATAACAACTCCCTAACACAAGATAACAGCTGCCTGGTAGATCTAAGAACAGTGCTCAATAGTAAAAACCCATGTCTCACTGAGACACATTCAGTTACATTGAGAAGGAAAAACAGCAGCCTGCCAGAAAGCATTTCTCTCCTAAAGTGCAGGCACAAGTCACATGACCAGGGGCAGCTGGGAAGATGACAAAATGTCTAGCCCCATGTCAGATTTCAAAATTGAATATAAAAAAATCTGTTTGCTCTTTTGAGAAATGGATTTCAATGTATTAACTGATTCATTTTGAGAAAATGTTTTTTTCCCATGACAGTGTCCCTTTAAAGTCCTCTTTAACTCTTTAATTGTGTTGCAAAATACAATGTTGTAAATTATATTTTTGGTCATATGCAAATGTAGAAGCATTTTCTACATTTGCATTTGATCAGTATTATCTTAATAAAGAAAGTGGATACTCCTAAAACACTGCTACTTTCTGTTGTAGGAGAACATTTGACTACATTCAGGGGGATCATGGAGACCTCCCCTGGACGCAATGGGGACTCATTTTTGGGTCCCAGCCCATAGGTTAACGATCCATGATCTACAGCAGTGATCCCCAACCAGTGGCTTGTGAGCAACATGTTGATCTCCATGCCCTTTGATGTTGCTCCCAATGGCCACAAAGCAGATGCTCATTTTTGGATTTCTGACTTGGAGGCAAGTTTTGGAGGCATAAATGCCATGTGAACTGCCAAACAGGCCCACATGTAGTCTGCCAGTCCACATAGAGGTTACCAAATAACCAATTACAGCTCTTATTGGACACAACCTCTAGAACTTATTCCATTTAAATGTGGGTCACGTGTATAAAAGTTTGGGAACCCCAGATATAGAGGAGTCTGTCCTGTCTGTCACAGGGGACAAGAAACTTTCAACCCATTCTATATGTAAGCTCCATCAGGGCTACCAGTTTGTGTATGTCCCATAAAGAGAGTATAACTACTTCTTCTACCCTAAACATGAAACTTCATTGTCTCATATAGAAGTTTTGTAACGCACAGTTGGTATGTGAGATAAACAAGGGCTTCTGTTTACTCGAAGTTCTTTAGCATTCTTCAAGATTACAGCTTATATGTATCAACAAAAGCTATGTTTGATAAAAGCCAGCTGACACTATCTGATCCTTCCTGCTCAAGGTTGCTACAGTACCTGGAAGGGCATAGCATTACTCATTATAATTAACAGCAGCTGCAGTTTTTAATTAAACACAGGAATTCTTGGATTATAAGGGCACATTGATAGGATAGAGTTGGCTACGCATTGCACGTTGTCCAACATAAAAGCATTTTATTTTATTGCGAACATTTCATTGACAAGAATTTATTTTCTATTTCTCCTTGTTAAAATGTCTATTATTTCGCTACCTGGATGACATCTGACAATAGTACAAGTGCAGCCAGCAAATCTGTTGACTTCAGCAGATATTGGGCCAGATTTAATTTAGTGAGAAAAAGGTTCATCACGTGAAAACTCTTTGGGTAAACCTTGAAAGATCAAATGAAGAGTATAATAGTGCCTACATAATATATCACCTTTGATTTCTTGTCTGCCATAGAACTTGCAGGATCTGAGCTTTTTTTGTTCTACCTTAATTAGGGATGCACCGAATCCAGGATTCGGTTCGGGATTCGGCCTTTTTCAGCAAGATTCGGATTCGGCCGAATCCTTCTGCCCAGCCGAACCGAATCCTAATTTGCATATGCAAATTATGGGCGGGGAGGGAAATTGCGTGACTTTTTGTCAGAAAACAAGGAAGTAAAAAATGTTTTCCCCTTCCCATCCCTAATTTGCATATGCAAATTAGGGTTCGGATTCGGTTCGGTATTCGGCCGAATCCTTCGTGAAGGATTCGGGGGTTCGGCCGAATCCAAAAAAGTGGATTCGGTGCATCCCTAACCTTAATCCATTAAAAGCGTATCATACATCTAAGGCTGCACCTGTAAGGAGCGCCGGGTGGCGCGTACTTACCTGACAAAGGATCCAAGATGGCGGCGTCCATCAGACCCATGTGGGTTGCGACGTTGGCGCAGAGATACCGGCGCAATGACGTCACCGGTGCCAAATTCAAAATAAAAGGAAGCCCAAGACAGCGGTTCGATGCCCGTGTATAAGATAAGTTCCTGTGTGCTATTATTCCTGACTTGTTGATTATTGGACTTTGACCTCTGCCTGGACCTGGATTTTGCATTCTTTCTGCCTGCCTTTGAACTCTTGCCTGAATTTGGATTTAGTCTTTGCCTGAACCCTCCTATACTGCGATCTTAGACTTTTTACCCTAAAGCTTCCTCCTTGGTCCTGACTACTCCCGGCTGGGAGCCGATAGCGCCCCTGACAGCACCATTGCCAACAATGAGATAAATAGTCTTGAATATACCCAAAACTTCTCAGGAAATCAAATTGTTTTTGCCGGGATTCATGCCTTCCCCTGTCTTTCAGTCCAAGGAAGTTCGAGAGCCAGTAAAGTGCTCACCAGACTTGGCACCAACATAACAAAGGTATGCTACCTATTTCATATCTATAACGAGCCTTGGAAATCCTTTTTATAAGTTGAGCAAGTTTGACCACCCAGATGGAATGACCCTTCCCGGTGAAATGAAAAGGAATTTATAAAACGTAGAACTGCTAGAGAAAAATTAAAGATTAATGACAGTAATAACCTAAATCTTTCAGTAAGGATGAGATCTAAAATTCACACATTTTTGCTTTTTTCACACAAGCATTGGATATTATGTTTCCTGCTCTGGGGGAGAGATAGGACTCTCAGACCACCCATGACCACTCTCCTACTGTGCTATTTAGGGATATTGCTGCGTTTGATTATGATGCCAGAGAGTAATGTCATGCATTTTTCTGTGGTGCGTTCAAGTTTGATGTTCCTGTTTACAAAATAGTTGCAGATCACTTACACACTGTATATGTCCAGATTTCAGTTCTTATGAATATCTGAAATGGAACACACTGATCTGTATAACCGCACATATCTCACATACGGTTATAACTCTTATTTGAGAATTTACAGATTGAAATCTCTGATATTCTAAATCCTAATACTAACATTTCATCATTTGGTTATAATTTGTAATGTTTAAATGTGTACAAGTAGTACATGGATATCGTTGCAGTAACACAGAGCTGGGTACCGCAGGTTATTCTATGGGAATAAAATCAGGGATATTAACCCAAGTTATAGTTACAACCAACTTGACCTTTCAGAATATAATTAAAAATATATTTATGTAGGTGATGAGCAATGTAGGTCAAAGTGGGATTAAGAATCCAATGCTGCTTGGTATATAGATACAAGTCTCCAGCCAATTGTTCACCAGGACCTATCAATGCCAATTAAGTATCAGAATAAAATATAAAATTGTTGTCATGAGCACAGTCAGGGGGGATGCTTCAGACATTTTAGGAATTCATTGCACAAAATTATGTTTAAAATTATGATCTGCTTCCCATAGATCTGAGTATGAATGCTATATGTTGGTACCCATGCCAACAGATAAAATGAGATTAGGCCAGTTAGAGTGAGATTTGGGGTGAGTGCTTCTTTATTGCCCTTGGTACAGTGTAATATTAGTGTTACCCCAATGTTTCTATATATTTTTAACCTTGTTACAAGCTATGGGGGCCCAGCCTGAAGACCAGTTAGGGGGAGATTTGGGGTGAGTGTTTATTTGTGCCCTGGGTACCCCTGGAACTATAGCAGGGTGACTGTTACCCCAATGTTTCTATATATCTGTACCCCTGTTATGAGCTAAGGGGCCCAGTCTGAAGGACAGTTAGAGGGAGATTTGAGATGAGAGCTTACTGGCTGCCGTGGGTACCCCTGGAACTATAACAGGGTGACTGTTACCCCAATATTTCTATATATTTGTAACCTTGTTATGAGCTAAGGGGGCCCAGTCTGAAGGCCAGTTACGGGGAGATTTAAGATGAGAAGATGAGAGCTTATTTGCTGCCCTGGGTACCCCAGGAACTATAGCAGGGTGACTGTTACCCCAATGTTTCTATATATCTGTAACCTTGTTATGAGCTAAGGGGCCTAGTCTGAAGGACAGTTAGGGGGAGATTTGAGATGAGAGCCTACTGGCTGCCCTGGGTACCCCTGGAACTATAACAGGGTGACTGTTACCCCAATATTTCTATATATTTGTAACCTTGTTATGAGCTAAGGAGGCCCAGTCTGAAGGCCAGTTAGGGGGAGATTTAAGATGAGAGCTTATTTGCTGCCCTGGGTACCCCAGGAACTATAGCAGGGTGACAGTTACCCCAATGTTTCTACATGTATATGTCTGTAACAGGGTTACCAGTTATCGAGAAATTTGGGGTATGTGCTAAATTAGCTAAATGTGGAATGGTAAACTTTACCCTGCACCTTCTGCAATTTTCGGTGAGTTCTGTCTGCATTGTTGCCTAAAGCCCAATTTAAGTGCCAACTATGATATGCTTACGGAGCGATAGTTTATTCTCACATTTTTAAACTACCGTATACAGCCATGATTTATATACCTGTATGGGTGCCCAGTTTGAAGGCCAATAAGATAGAGATATTTGTGATGAAGGGTGTGGGTTGAATTGTTTTTATTTATCTAGCTGTATTTTGAGCTTAAAATACTTCCCCTTTGCACGACAAAAGGGGATAAATCTGAACCAAATCAGATGTAAAATCTTTAGATGAATATGCCAACTTTTTACTGCGCACTCAACCTCTGCAATCTTTCATGTATTGATAACCAAGCTTCTTTTTATTACTTGTTCCAGCAGAGCCTTGTCCATCAGCAAATCAGCACACAAGCTTCAATGTGTTGCTTCTGAAGTATGCTTGGATTGTGAGCTATAGATTAACGATAAAGCTACACATTACATGGATGCAAATTGCATTTTATCTGGTGCTCCGTAAATTACATCACCCCACAGTTTTATATTGATCTGATTTAACATTTCACCAACTCATTTAAGTGTAAGGATGGAGCATGCACGATTTAAATATCTGGCACAAATATAGTGAGGATTAGTGACCCTTTTACTCTTTGAAATAAAAAGAGTGCGACCATTCACTCGGGACATTTTGGGAGTACAGTAAAAAGATGTATGCGTCCATAGAAGTGATCTGGCAAGATACAGACTGATGTGAAAGAAGCAGTGACCCAGTAGCTTCCTATAAAAGATGTAGTATAGAGTTGTATGTGTACCTTGCCTGATGACAAATATGATTTGATGCATTTCAGTTTGAATAGCCTTTAAACTCCAACAAGGAGTAAGGAGATGGGACCTCTCTGGCTGTGGAGGATGGGTACATTCATAGTAATTAAAGGACATCAGTATAGGACTCCCATTGGCGCAACTTTTATTGTTTTTTCAAATGCACGTTACATGAAACCTGTAGATAATGAAAGCTTCTGCTTGAGTGTATATTTTATTATCTTAGTAGTAGGGATGGGCGAATTTTTTCGCCTCGTTTCGCCGAAAAAATGACGCCCATAGACTTGTATGGAGACGTGCGTCAAAAAAAAAAGACGCGCGACAAAATAATTTCGCTGCGCGACAATTTTTTTTTGACGCCCATAGACTTTAATGGGCGTCTGCGACATTTCGCCGGCGGCAAATTTTTGTCGAAACGAAACGGGTCAAATTCGCCCATCCCTGCTTAGTAGACAAGTCTGTGTGTATTTAACCCATTCAACAACTTTGGGGGTTTCATGCTCAAAATGCAATGTTGGTGTTTATAAAGCCCCTCTTTCTCAGACTGAAGGCACTTTGCACTCCGGTGGTTAGACTACATAATACATACATGGAGAACTTCAGGGACCTCTCTTCCCAAGTTCATGATGACTCCCCTGGATTTATAATTACCTTGGCACTTGGTTTATATCTTAGAAAGTAAGTTCTCCTGTTTAGAAAGCTTGGTACTATCTACATAAATTTGTTTGTACAGTTCTTTCTGTGCACATACTTATTCACCCTAATTATCTGAATAATCAGTTAGTGCTTTACAGAAAAAAATTATTATTTTGCCACTGTAGCAGTTTGGAACAAGTAAACCCTACAAAATCCATTATCTGATCTAAAGCTTTTTGTATCCATCCTGACAGTTGCTAGGCAAGGCGAAAGCATAATTGTGTATTTTGAATTGTTCCAGTGCTCTGGATTGATGCTATCAGGTTAGATATGCAGTGTGGGGTTAGTAGACTCCTGCAGAAAGAATGTTGGATTGTTTTGAATGGTCAGTGTATGTTCTGTGTAGCTTCACAAACCACATTTATAGCTGTATATATGGATATGTGCCATCTGAGCACTTTGGAAATTCAGACAAGAATCTTTACTTTGTTATTTTGGATTTCTAATTTTAAAAAAAAGGAAATTTCACTCCTAAAATGCGTCAGCTCAAACACTCTCAGCGAGCTGTAAGAATGACATCTGTCTGTGAAACCACAATCCTCTTCAACGTTGTCCATCATTCTTTTGCAAACTGGGTCTTTAGCGAAGAATAAAACATTCAGCAAGGGCAATGCTTATACTCTACACTTGCTAAGCTGAAGGATCATCTCTTGTTTGCTTTAAACTCAGTATCTTGGATTTGCAGCTAAAGATATAAATAAAGAAATTGCAAATGTATACAAAGTTCTATCAAGGCATCTTAATGTTGGTGTTTCCTGCTTCGCACACAAAGAAAAGGTCTATTTTGTTGAGAATTACTGAAATAGGAAGAATGTTGTGAGGGTAATGTAATAAAATTCGCAACACCTGTGCCAGCTTTAGCAAACCTAGCTTCCAATCAGATGCTTGCTATGAAATACATGACCAGTAACTACTTCCTGATGATGATGGTTTGTTACTATGGGTTAGTAGACTCGGGACAGACTTGACCCAAGTCAAAGTCTCTGGAAAGTGTTTTACAAACCCCTTATGGTACTGCTGAGAATATGTAGAATATGTTAGATTTGTTTGCCTCTGATTACCCATAATAACCCCATGCTCCCCACCAATATTTCTTATGCTGACCTTCTTCCGGAGACAGTTTGGAACTCAGCAGTTGTTCCAACTGAGGACACGTGATTTTTGATGGGACATTATTGTCCATATAGTTCAGATGACTGGTCTTCATAACTAAATTTGCATCCATGACTCAAGTTTTATTTGAAGCACCATTTGTTGAGGATGCAAATTTTGACAACTTTGATATTGAAGGGATCACGCTGTGTTTTGGCATGAAAATTCAAAATAAAAAGATACCAGAGACCCAGATTCAAGGCCCAAATATAGGCTTCTGAGTTCCTGGGTGCTCTAAATTTGCTATTTTCATCGATCCTTGGTTCTTTACCCTTCTGCCTGCTTCTGACCACGTGCCTCTGACTATTGCCTGGAGTATGACTTTGAGCCTCTTAACCCCTTGTGTACCACAACTTACTGTTTCTATCTGCCTACATTGCAGCTTCCTCCTTGTTTCCAACTTCATCATCGTAAGTGCCATGAGGCCTTGACATTATCCATTGAGCCATTGGCAAACACATAAACTGGTAGCATGGACTTCCCATTACTAATACATGTAATGGAGCAAATAAAACTGTAGGTATCTAAAGAGGTTTTGGCTTGTTTTCGTAGTAGACAATGAAAAGGAATATTAATATAATTCAAAACACTTAAATGGAGCAAGCAATGTTCTAACATCCATTAGAAATGATGTGCAATACCTCCAAATATAAAGGCTACCAAGGAGATGGGAATGTTGGAAGAACTCAAAACAAAGAACTGAGTCATTACTGGCATTCTCTAACAAAGAAATATAATTCCCAAAGGCTCTAGAAAGTATGTTCAACTCACAAGAGTATTTGATAATCCTACATATTGTGAGGGAGGGAGAGAATGATTGCTGGACAGTACTTAATAAATGTTCTATTGGTAAGAGAGGCATCCAGCAATGAACTGGCTCGCATGAAGAGAGGAATACTTTAAGTGAAATTGGAGATCAAAGATATAATCCCAAGGGCTGAGATAAAAGACTGATGGAAGGCGCTGGAGGCAAAGCTGCAATTGTATTTTTTATGATGTATTCTATTGAAATGCACTCTTTGGAGAGAAGGAAGGATAACATATTAGCCAGGATTAAAAGTCAGCTGCCAAAAGAAAAAGATGTTGAGATATTGCATTTGCTGGCCATTTGATGACTACTGTTTTATTAACATTGCAGAGGCCATTTATCAGGGCTACGGGTGCAAGTGTTGGGCCCTAATTTATATACCATTCCAATAAATATTGATAAAAAAGGTCAGCCTCTAGACATTTTGGGAGCCTTAAAAAAAAATTGTGGGTCCCAGTAATATCTAGTTATGCCACTCTTAGGTCCCATGGATGGAGCATTTGGTACTGTTTCCCTTGCACTGAATTTTTAATTTTAGGTGCAGTGTTCCTGGTCCCCTGGTGCTCCCTAGTAATGGGGGGCATTCTATGTGACACCTACATGTCACCACCATCTATCACCTGAATGAAACACTCTAAAATCCAAGTAACACAAGGCACAACTCTTTTTGCTGCATTTTGGGTGCACCCCTTGGCACAGAGTGTAAAGCACATTGAACCTTTCCATATTTCTGCAGAACCCAATGTTAGCATGGACAAGACAGCCGTGCCCTTACAGCATGCCAAAGGGTCATTCATAAGTACAAGGGTCCATCAGGGGATTGTTTTGGAGAGCAGAGATCTACTGCAATTTGGATTCTTACAGGGCAGGGCATAGGGAGGCCCATTTTTCAAGATTTTCAATTTAGTGATTTGTGAAACCATGAATAAATTCATTTTCTCTAAAACCACAAATGCCATAAAATGTATTAAAAGATCTGAATGAAAAAAGCACGGATGAGAAAAAAGCTGAACAATCTACTAAAAAATACTAAACTCAAAATCCTCTGAAAATTTTAGTTTTTCTAACAATTAGCAAATAAAAATCAGAAAATCACTAAAAGTCCAAATGGCAAAAAAAAGGTTCAGTAGGATCTGCACAGCTCCCATTGAATTCTTTTGGACCTCGACTGCTGAAGTTTTGTACAGGTATGGGACTTGTTATCCAGAATGCTCAGGACCTGGGGTATTCCGGATAACAGATCTTACTGTTATAATGGATCTTCATACCTTAATGGGGAACTAAAGTCTAAAATAGAATAATGCGAGAAATGCTTTATTTTATATAATAAACATAAACATGAACTTACTGTACCAGAAGCCTAGTAAAACAAATGATTTATGCTTTCAAAGTTGGCCACAGGGGGTCACCATCTTGTAACTTTATTAACCATCTTTGCAAGACCAAGATTGTGCACATGCTCAGTGTGGTCTGGGCTTCAGTTAAGCTTAGGGATCATCATAAATTATCAAAACAGCACAAGTCAAATAATATCTGTCAGAAGCCGATACAGCAAGACTGATTAAAAATCAGAATATACAGACTGCACTGAGTCCTGTGTTTTTGTATTGTTTAATACAAACTTTCTCCAACTCTGCAGAACCAGTGGCTGTTGCAAAATAATCCTCCAAATAGAATCCCAGTTTATCTGGCCCCATGATCTTTGTTCCTGCAGCTGGAGTTGGAAACAGTAAAGGGGATGTAAAGGCAAAAATGAAATCCAATAGAAATCTGTACACAGTCGCCAACTGCTCTACAGGGAAACAAACAAAGCTGCTTGAGTTCTACATGGCTAGGAAGTAAGGTGGGTGGGGAGGGTTTCCCCCCTGCTGTTCAAAAGTTAGTTTCCCTACAGTGCAGCTAGGGATCGTCTGAAGTTTTCTAAACAAAGGGGGAATTTCACTGCATACAGTCAGGTTTCTTATAAAAACGGTGCACATTTTTTAATTAGAGTGTATTGGAGATCTTTTTTTTAAAGAAAGTAAAAATGTGATTTTATTTTTTTTTTGCCTTTACATCCCCAAACATTAAATAAACTCAAATAGGCTGGTTTTGCTTCCAATAAGGATTAATTATATCTTAGTTGGGATCAAGTACAAGCTCCTGTTTTTTTATTACAGATAAAAATGTAATCATTATTAAACATTTTAATAATCTGGATAAAATGGAGTCTGTGGGAGACTTTCCATAATTCTGAGCTTTGTGGATAAATGGTTTCCGGATAACAAACCCCATACCTGTATTTGAGTTTTTTTTGTTTTTTACACTCCATAAATCTCACATTTTTTGTGTTTTATGGATATAAATATTTTTAGAAATGGGCCCCAAAGTGTAAAAAATATGGCAGAGTGTGTCCTTTTTATGTTCTTTGCCCCTGCTCTGCATGTTGTTCATGGCCCTTCGTTGTGTTCTAATATTTTACTATATCTTTAAAGGAAGATTATAAATTCCAGTCTTCTCCCCAGTTAATTATAATGAGAGGTCTGCTATTTCTGGGAGATGAAACAGTGCAAACAGAGTTTGTTTTGCTGTGGGGCAGGTTTGCTGTAATGTGAGAAGTGGGGGAAGTCTATGGACATGGAAGAAAGCATCACTTGTCTTAGTGGCCGGTATTAAAAAGTTGCCTGTGTAGAAGCTCCAAGTTCTTGCCTTAAAGGTTACGTTAGTTACCTAAAAACCACAAAAATGGAGAGGGGGTGCAAACAGTTATAATTGTTAATGATCTTTTTCTGCCTGTGCTTGGAATTTCACTGTTAAAACAAGCAGTCACATTGTATCACCGTTACTTACCTTGACGTTGTTGTGAGTCAGGATGGATAAACAGCGGAAGAGGGTTTGAAATTCACTTTTAAGTATATGTTTGTCGAAATAAAAATAACAAACCTGATTGCCTCTGAAGACAGGTTAAAGGTCTACCTGCTCATGAATGGAACCAAAGAATGAAACAAACACACAGCCAGCCTGAGACTGTCACTGCAAAAACCATCAACTTGCTGCAAATGCACAAATCCAATGGCTGAGATTTTATCTCTTTAGTATGCGCCCTGGACTTGACAGTTTTAAAAAAAAAAAAAAACGGATAGATGATCCATTCCCACAGCAATAGCCAAATTTTCTAAAAACAGTCGGTTACTTTTACGCTGCCCTCCAAGTCTGGAAAATAAAACTTTCAAATTAGTCACAGCTGAAAAAATGAAAAAGGTATGGGAGATAAAAGGCTATTGAACAGACGCACAGGAGACGCTCGACCACAGAATAACAAAGTCAGTCTCTAAAAGCCACAAGTGTAAAAATATCAACAGAAAAACATCTTGGAAATGTAGGACCGGCATAACCAATTAATACGAATTAGGTTCAAACAGAATACGGTGTTTACTACACCTCCAATGCACCATCCCCTTTTCCTTCAGGGTTTGCCATTTTTGTTTTGTGTTGGCCAAAGTATCAAAATTAGAGTTGGTTGTGGTTTCGGACTTTCCAGCAAATACAGGGCAGCGAACGTGCCTTCATAAAATATTTACTTCCTCTTGGAAGTCTTTTAACATTGAGTCCACTTAGCAAACAAATACAGTAGGAAGTTGCTTGGGTCCTTTCACACATGCTCCTTTGAACTACCCACATTCTGTTCAGAAGGCAACTTGTTGTTTATATAGCAGCTGGAAGCGAATAAGTGTGTGCAGACACGTTCCGCAGGCTGATACACAAGAGAATTGGCAATGTCAGACATCTCTGAATCTTCCAAAGTTTGGGAGTAATTAGCAGAAGTTTGCCACCAGAGAAACAAATCGGAAATACTTTTCACCTACCGTAATTAGAATTAGAGCAAAAGGAATAGGGGAGACTAGGCGGCAGATTTATCAAGGGTATAATTGAAAACTCGAATTTGATAGTTTTATGGTCAAAACTGTCAAATTTGACTAGGGAGTTATTCAAATTCGATTACATTTTTTTAAAAAAATTCTAATTTGGTTTTCGAGATTTATCATACACTGGCCCTTTAAGAACTCGAATTTGACTATTCGCAGTCTAAAACCTGCCGAATTGCTGTTTAAGTCAATGGGAGAGGTCCAGGGATCAATTTGGAGTTGTTTGCAGCCTTCCTGACATTCGAGTTTTTTTCCGGAGAAAAAACTTGAATCAAATTCAATTCGAATTCGATTCGTGTTTTTGGGTCGATTTAATTCATCCGAGTTTGAAAAATTTGATTTTTTTTTTTTTTTTAATAAATTTCGATTGGTTGAATTTCAAATTCATGGGAGTTAAGGAGAGTTTTTAAAAACCCACATGAATTCAAAATTCGACCTTTAATAAATGTGCCTTTAAGTGATAATAAATGTGCCTTTTCTTTATATTAGGCACCTATTTAATCAATACCAATGTATTTTTCTGCTGGAAGAATGAAAGCAGAGCAGTCAGTAGCCCTTTCAACACTTCTACCCATGTCTCTGTCTCTTTGTTCAACCTTGGCATTGTCCCTGTGATTCCCTCAATTGCTGTAAACTGGTGCTTGTAAGGACTCACCCTGTTGGTCTAGTGGGGATGCGACGGGGACGCCCATTGCACCCTCGGCGGGGATGACTGCCGCGTCAGTCTTCATTTGTGCTGGTCCGATAAATGTGCAAAACTTCCGGGTTTGCGTCGATCGGCTATTCCCTGATTTTCCTGCACGAAAAAAACTATTTAAAGAGCTCCCTGTGTAGTTTTCCTTGCCCAACATAAAGGTCTATTCATTAGTTCCTGGGTGCGATTCTCTGTGTTTCTATTAGTGTTTGACCCTGCCTGTTCTTCACCAAGTCCTGTCTGCTACCTGTTTTGACCCCTGCCTGTATTTTGACCCAGTCTGTGACCCGATTACGCTTCTGACTCATGTTTTGTACTGCGCTGCCCGTTTCGTAAACTGATCTGGCTCGTGCCCCACTGTTATTGTTCTGCTCAGCTCATCTGGTGTATTGACTCGGCCTGTGACCCCTGATTACGTTCCTGGTTCTCCCAGTCAGTTTAACTACTCCAGCAGAATTCTGCACTGAAATCCATTTCTCAATAGAGCAAACAGATTTTTTTTATATTCAATTTTGAAATCTGACATGGGGCTAGACATTTTGTCAATTTCCCAGCTGCCCCTAGTCATGTGACTTGTGCCTGCACTTTAGGAGAGAAATGCTTTCTGGCAGGCTGCTGTTTTTCCTTCTCAATGTAACTGAATGTGTCTCAGTGAGACATGGGTTTTTACTATTGAGTGTTGTTCTTAGATCTACCAGGCAGCTGTTATCTTGTGTTAGGGAGCTGCTATCTGGTTACCTTCCCATTGTTCTTTTGTTTGGCTGCTGGGGGGGGGAAGGGAGGGGGTGATATCACTGCAAATTGCAGTATAGCAGTAAATAGTGATTGAAGTTTATCAGAGCAAAAGTCACATGACTTGGGGCAGCTGGGAAACTGACAATATGTCTAGCCCCATGTTAGATTTCAAAATTAAATATAAAAAAATCAGTTTGCTCTTTTGAGAAATGGATTTCAGTGCAGAATTCTGCTGGAGCAGCACTATTAACTGATTCATTTTGAAAACATGTTTTTCCCATGACAGTATCCCTTTAACAGCACAGCCCAGAGAGGAATCTGCTGACTATCATGGTTCCATTGTTCAGAGTTTGATGAGCTTTAAACTGACAGACATTTTGTGCAATTGTATTAGACTTAAGAGTACAATGGGTGTTGTGGGAATTTACTTGGCAGACGTGTTCATATTTTTTTCCAGAGTAGGAGATTGTGATGCCCAAATGCAGGTTAGCCTGTGTTTTATTTAAAGCAGGGTTTTTTTCCTGTTTTCCTTAGGTTCCACATATCATATGCTACAAACAAATGACAGCACAATATCGGCACAGTTGAGAACCATTGAATAGAAGAGGCGATTCTCAACCACATGGAAGTACAGGTGGGTAATTTTACCTATTGACTCTGCCACAGGACCAGTCGATTTCAGTTGAATTAACTTTAATTTGTTTGTGGTGTATGATATGTGGAACCTAAACTTATTTTATATAGAGTAAATAAAAACCTGCTGTGAATAAAACACTGGCTAAACCTGCTTTAAGTCACCTTGGGTGTCATACTTTTTATAGGTAAGACAAAAGCTGACTGTACATGGGAACAATTTAACGCACTCAGTAGCCTTTTCGCCGTATGCCCTGGTTGTGTGATATCTGATTGGTGCATATTCTAATATTGATATGGAAGGATGAAAAATTCTGTTGCCAAGGACCACATTGGGCCTTTGGTGCCAATTCGCTCCATTGGGTCTTTACCTTCTCCATATAACCCTGATTTGGCCTTTACTCTATTGCTAGATAGATTATCAATATCTCTGAACAAACACCTTTTTATAAGATACAAACTGGTTCACAGGAAATAATTCTTCATATGTGAGATATGAGCAAGTGCCATGTGTGAGGTCCTTTTCCTTTTTTGAAATGGAACACATTGTAAGTCAAGCTAAAGCAGCCGCGATATGAACACCTGCTAACTACAGCACTAGAATTATGATCACTTGCAGAACTGATATCAAAGCAATCATTTCCATACAAATGCAGGCATCAAAATGTGCCACAGCCGTTTGACTTAATAGACCCCACACGTTCCTGACTAGGTTACAATAAGCAACGCATTTTGCATTTTTATGATTTACAGACTTGGCAACAACAGTTGTTTGGAATGTGCAGGAATCTGAAATATTATCCAAAGGGTTTATCATGTTATAGATGTTAGAATGTGTAAGGATATGGCGAAAATAGGATATGCGTACTAGAAGGTGTCCCTTAAGGGCATAAAAGACCAATGAGCCGGTGGGTGGTACATAAATCCCCATAGCCAAGTTTGGTTCTGTGTATGCACCGATTCAACACATTGACGCCGGTGCCATTCAGCATTCTGTACTTATACAGTCATCACCTGCGGTCTTCAAATAGATGCTAGCCAGCCTAGATTAACTGCTAGGTTGTCCTGGTCCTCCACCTCAGCCAGTTTATGACCAGGTTCTTGCCTCCTCCCTTGTTACTTTGTCTCAGTTAGCCTCACTGGCTAAACTCCACTACACTCCTCCCTGTACTCAACCTCAGGTCAGGTGAATTTCTGTGAGGTGCTTGTGGGTCCATTTCTACACTTGAGATCTACTAGCAAGCTTGACAACCTACCTGCCTGGACAAGGGTTTCCCTGAAGTAGAGGTGGATGAGTGGAGTGAATGAGCATAGGACAACCCCAGCCTATATGTAAGATGCATGAGAATGATGGAGTCATGTGACTCAGGCAGGAGAATAGGGGGCAGATTCACGAAAGGTCGTTATTCCTTAAAGGGATACTGTCATGGGAAAAATTTTTTTTCGCAAAATGAGAATTCTGCACTGAAATCCATTTTTCAAAAGAGAAAACAGATTTTTTTATATTCAATTTTGAAATCTGACATGGGGCTAGACATTTTGTCAATTTCCCAGCTGTCCCTGGTCATGTGACTTGTGCCTGCACTTTAGGGGAGAAATGCTTTTTGGCAGGCTGCTGTTTTTCCTTCTCAATGTAACTGAATGTGTCTCAGTGGGACATGGGTTTTTACTATTGAGTGCTGTTCTTAGATCTACCAGGCAGCTGTTATCTTGTGTTAGGGAGCTGTTATCTGGTTACCTTCCCATTGTTCTTTTGTTTGGCTGCTGGGGGGGGAAAGGGAGGGGGTGATATCACTCTAACTTGCAGTACAGCAGTAAAGAGTGATTGAAGTTTATCAGAGCACACGTCACATGACTTGGGGCAGCTGGGAAATTGACAATATGTCTAGCCCCATGTCAGATTTCAAAATTGAATATAAAAAAATCTGTTTGCTCTTTTGAGAAATGGATTTCAGTGCAGAATTCTGCTGGAGCAGCACTATTAACTGATTCATTTTGAAAAAAAACTTTTTTCCCATGACAGTATCCCTTTAATGCATAGTTTTTCTGCATTAATTAAGCTGCATTATTTAAGGAACGATTCATCAAAGTATTTTCACATGCGCTAATAGCCGTATCGCAAACATTAATTCTACATTTCTGCACAGCAGTATTCTGGTTGCATTGCGATACTTATAGAATATAATTAATTCTAATGCATTAACCTGTTTTAAGCGATAAAAACCTAAAATAGTGAGATAATTACTGTGAAATGTAATACCTCCCAGGAGTAGGCGTTATTAAGCAACATCAGATGGATTAATAGAGGAAGATGTAGTGAGGAGCTGAAGGGCAGCAATTAAAGACCTTTATGAGGAACTGGAGACTTACCTACAGCCACTAACACATTTTCATGATACCTTGGGCAGGTCCAGAATGCACTACATTCTGCGTCATGGAATTATATTAAGTTTCCCAGGGAAAGGAATGACTAGTAATACTGTAAAAAGAGACTTCTACTCTGCCAGTGGCATTCTGAATGTCTTTGGTGGTATCGATTGTACAAATAACGTGTGATTATATCAAATGCCCTAAAATATCGCACAAAATAACGCGCATAATAACGCATGCAATTAAATACAGCACACAATTCAGCTAAAATGAACTTCTTAAGTTAGACAAGTAAACTTTTGGTGAATCCATTGTTAATTCTAAAAATATAAGAAGTGATAAAATTTTTACGCCATGCTATAAATAACACTCACTTTATCGACCTTTAGTGAATTGGCTAGGTCTTTCTTTTGGCTTTCCTTTGGTCCAAGCCTGGTAGGGAAGCATTCGCAGTGAGACAGTTAGGTTACTACACTGCGGCACTCTAGATGCTGATAACATTAGTTGTTACCCTTCTTTTGTAGCCCCATTCTGTAATTTAAATAAATAGGATTATTTCATAAGTATAACATTAGCCATATCAGTTAAATGACATTGAACAAGTTGTACAGTCACTTTGAGACTCGGGTCAATAGGTCTAGTGATGTCAATGTTAAGGGCAACCTTGACATGGCTTTTTAGATTTTGGAGTCTTGAGAGTCTCAACAGCTGCTGGGAGGTCTTCTCCTTCCTGCAACAGAGGATTATACTTCATGGCATCAGAGGACAAGCCTCAAGGAATTGAGTCTAACATGGCATGGAGTCATAGGTTAGCAGAAAGTGAGCCTACACAGGTTGGATAGGGAGGCAGTGGGAGCTTAGGGAGAATGGTATAGGGAGGAGACTTTTGACTTTAGATAATGTGGTAAGAGAAATGGGTCCAAGTCTGAAGAGCTTAGAATGTAAGAGGCCATTAATTATAAAGCTGACCTCTTATATGTAGAAACTTTTCCTAATTGTATGGCAATAAGCAGGTAAATTATAGGAGTAAGCTACAAGCCACATATATGCAAATAAATAGGCTTAGCTCCTTTAACAGGTCTCAAGTATGGGGCAAACCTTTTTCACTGGGGGGGGGCCTAAATACTAGATACTGACCTAGATACTGACTGGTGTAACATTACTACTGTGAGTTTGCACTGGTCAGTGCACATCTGGTGTGGGTGATGGATGAGTCTATGATGGAGTAGGCAATAGGGGTTATTCGATAGAGCAAGTAATGCCCACTAGAAACAGCAAGGACCAGCAAGTATGTGTTCTGTATTCTGTTTAGAAATCACTGCTACCCCCATACCATTAACTGCCTAGTTTTATCCTGAAGCAAGCTGTAGTAACAGCCACACGTGGAAGTAAAGATAATATCTAGATATCAGTTGCTCCATAAATACAGTAACTCTTTATGGCTAAATGGCAGAGGAAACCTTTAAGGTTAATTAAGCACCATTTTCCTTCTATTCCTGAGCCAAAGTGTATCTAATACATTCCAGTCGCTGATTCGCTAAAAGCACAACTGTGGGTTAAACGTGCCGACGGGCATCAAAGCAAAGCCATAAAAGCAGCTGAGTAACACCTGCGAATGTTCCAGCCCCATAAATGTTTATTTTTACCTGTTTGATCTCCCAACATCTAACAATGGAGAAGTGTGGGAACCGGCTGCCATTTACTTTAAACAAGCGTCTGGCATGTGGGTGTGCGAGGCTGCCTATCAGCTGCTGGCTGCCACTACAATGTTATCATGTTTTTACAACATGACACTACTCACTGACATTATACACACTTTATCTTGTGTGTTAATGCAAGAGAATAATATTTGCACAGGCTCCGATTAAATTCCTAAAGGGTAAGTACAGGCTTTATGGAATAAAAATAATAAGCCATTGAAATAGAAGTGAGCCATAAAGAGAACCATTAGGTGCCCCACTTACTCCCCATTAGAGAATTATGTTAATACAACAGAGAGCTCTGGCATGATAGGAAATTCAACAAAGTTCACTGATTGGCCAACGATTTTAGTAGCATGATCTGCAAAGGTCTAAGAAAGGAGTCAGTTATAAAGCAGGTATTTATCCTTATAGGGATTAGTAGAACTAGATAAATGCCTAATATATAGGAATAGAGAAAGTGCTGGAAGGGTTACTGCCTGCTCTGCTCTTATTTCCCTACAGAAACAGGGATTGGAAGCACTAGATAGGTGCCTAATATATAGACAGAGACAAGAGGAAAGTGTTGGAAGGGTTAGTGCCTGCTCTGCTCTTATTTCCCTACAGAAACAAGGATTGGAAGCCCTATAAAGTGCCTGATACATATAGACAGAGACAAGAGGAAAGTGTTGGAAAGGTTACTGCCTGCTCTGCTTTTAATTCCCTACATAAATAGGGATTGGTAGTACTAGATAGGTACCTAATATATTGGGGCAGAGACAAGAGGAAAGTGTTGGAAGGGTTACTGCCTGCTCTGCTCTTACAGTTTATCCCTACAGAAACAGTTACAGTATTGGAAGCACTATAAAGTGCCTGATACATATGAACAGAGACAAGGGGAAAGTGTTGAGAGGGTTACTGTCTGCTCTGCTTTCATTTCCCGTACAGAATTAGGGATTGATAGCACTAGATAGGTGCCTAATATTTAGGGACAAGGGGAAAGTGTTGGAAGGGTTACTGCCTGCTCTGCTCTCATTTCCCTACAGAAATAGGGATTGGAAGCACTATAAAGTGCCTGATAGATAAGGACAGAGACAAGGGGAAAGTCTTGAGAGGGTTACTTCCTGCTGTGCCTTCGTTTCCCTTTCAGAATTAGGGATTGATATCACTAGATAGGTGTCTAATATTTAGGGACAAGGGGAAAGTGTTGGAAGGGTTACTGTCTGCTTTGCTCTCTTTTCACCTTTTCAATTCAGCAGACACTTTATTGGTTACAGAGATCACTAAGCATGAGCATGAAGTTAGGCAATGTGTAAATACAAGGCTCCTCAATGATCACTTATCTCATATGTTCAAAGGTTATGTTGTTACATATACAATGAGAAACAAACCTGTGTTTGTTTTTTTTTACTTGAATGATGTCACATCAAATGCAGTACTATTTAAGTTAGTGCAAATACTGTATATGTATCATAGCAAAAAAAGGAAATGATGTGACAACTGTATCCACAGAAACCATTCTGTTGCTTAAAATTCATGAACAGGGTAACACCTTCTTCTGCCTTTCCAGCTGAGGTCATGTAAATCCCCGGCAGATTCTGCCCACACAGCGCACAACGTGGTACACACTGCCAAGTATATGACATGTGAGAATAAAGATAAGACAGCTGCTTTACATCAAACACCTTGCTTGGACATAGCCTGGAAATGTTTTAAATGCAAGTAGAACTCAAAGGTATTGGCCGCATTTGGGAATGAGAGAATGGGAAAAGGTTAGCAGACACTTTAAAGAATATTAATGTAAGTGGTGTTTTTTGGTAAATTGAGCAGCTGTTGCAGTTGCTCTTTCTATGCTGGCTGTCCATATGTTCTCAATAAAAAATGTTCCACAGTCACGACATTATTCTAAATGCATCACCTGGTATAAATGAAGCAGATAAAGGAAAAAAAACACTCAGGCACCAAAGTGGTAAACAAGGGTGCCCAAAACTGTGGAGAGATAACTGGTGCCTAGAAGTTCAAGGGCAGATTTAATTTTGGCTAGTTTATGAGTAGGAATGGGAGACCCCATTGTGGGCCTATATACTCAAGGGAAACACTTCCCTATTCCTGTTTGTGGGTTCCTGGGCACTCGAAAGGAAAAAATGTTGCCACTCTGTCAAGTTCTTGAAAATGCTGTGCTCCCTACTTTGAGGCAACAGTTTGGGAAAGGCCCCATGCAGAAAGCCAGGTCCATACAGAAAGGGGTTTGCTGAGATGGGAGTGGAAGAACTTGACTAGCCTTCACAGAGCCCTGACTTCAACCCATCTGAATCCCTCTGGGATGAAGTGGAACTGCAAGCCAGGCCTGATTCCCAATTTCAGTGTCCAATATCAGTATATAATACACAAAAGCCATGAATATCTTGTAAATTATATCCTTATAAACGGTGAGTTCTGATGTCATCAGTTATAAACGGTGAGTTCTGATGTCACATGACTCACTGACATTTGTGTATTATAATAAATAAAGTACCCCCAGTTGTAAAATATGAGGATGTTAGAAGTTACCTCGGAGTTCCATGACCTGTATAAAAATATTCCCCTTCGGCCTCGTGTTTTTATATGGTCATGAAACGCCTCGGTAACTTATAATATCCTTATATTTTACAAGAGGGGGTACTTTATTCACTATATATATATGACGGAAGCAAATCATCACCAACAATGTTCCGAAATGTACTGGAAACCCTTCATAGACATTTTGGCTGCAATGGGAGGACCAACTTTTCTATCGCTGTTTGCAGGTCCCCTGAGCACTGGAAGGGAGTTCCCCAAGATTTATATCTAAAAAAAATGTTGCTACTACATCAAGTTCTGAAAAATTCTGTGCTTCCTACTTTGTGGTAACAGTTTGGGAAAGGCCCTTTCCTGTTTCAGCTGGATAATGAACCCATGTAGAAAGCCAGGTCTATACAGAATGGGTGTGCTGAGATGGGAGTGGAAGAACTTTAATAGCCCTAACCTCAACCCATCTGAACCTCTGTGGGAAGAACTGGAACACCAGCAGTAAGCCAGGCCTGATCCCCAACATCAGTGTCCAATAACAGTTTACAGTATATGATGAGAGCAAATCATCACTAACAATGTACCGACATCTAGTGGAAACCCTTCACACAAGGGCTGCAAAGTGAGGACCAACGTCATATGATTACCCTTGGTTTTGGCGTGAGATGATGGACAGGCAGGTGTCCCCATGTTTGTCCATATAGTCGATTTTACAAAGTGTTTGACTTAGTTACAGGAAAGGTATCTGTAATTTTTCTCATTTTTTTCCACTTATTTGTAACTTAAATGTAAGCACCTTTTTTAAAACCATTGAATTTTATCTGTCCTGACAACACAGTTTAAGCACTCTCTTAACCTAGAGAACACTGGAAATGCCTACACCTTCTGCCCACACAATTGGCACAGAATGTACTAATGGGTTCTTAGCCTTCTACTGCAGAGATTTCGTAGAAGAAAACCAAGAGATAAATATGTTATCTCCATTTTTTCCTGATTTTTCTTGGACCAGCTGGCAAATGATTTTAGTTCACACCCTGCACCAAAAGGTACAACTTCTACATCTATGTGTAGGCATTGCCAAGTTCATGACTTTATGGGATTAAATAACTAAACTGCTTTATATCAAAATGCAGCTTTGGATGAACCATCAGGTGGGTCAGTATATCAATGTACGGGAAGGACTTAAAACACATCAAAACCACACAAAAACAGTTGTTTAAGGAGAGTTAAAGTTAAAAAAGAAAGTAGTAATGTAGAAGTTGTTTTTTGAGCCCAAGGCAACCACAGCCCTCTAGCAGGGAAGATCTGTGCCATAGAAAATCAGATTTTATTTTATTTTTTTGCCTTTTTTTATCATTAAAATAACTAGAATAAATCCGACCGGGAAAAAACCTGCATCAGATGATTTTTTTGGCCTTTTTTACCAAATCACTAGGTTTTTTCTCTGGTACGGTGATCCACATTATGGGTAAAAAGGTCCAAAGAGAAGCTTTGGAAGCAGTTTGTTCAATCATTTCTCTGGAACACTTATTAAGAGTAGATTAAAGTAGATTATAAGGATAATAAAAAGAATTGTTTGATATTCAGCCTTCTTGGGCCCTAACAAAATTGCTATATTTACAAATAAGAAAATAGTTTTTTCACCAAAAAAAATCTCTACACTGCTGAAAACCCAGATTCATATTTTTTGTCACTGTCTCTGCAAATAAATTGTAAAAAAAATGTTACTTAAAGGGGAAGCAAAGGTCCAAATCATGGGGGAGCCAAATGTTAGTGCCCCCTCCAAGGATTGTAATGACTGACCTGATACCCGAGCCAGTGCTCCTTTTTGCAGAATACTGCACTAGCCCGGGGGACTTGTGAGTGAGCATTCCTCTTCCTTCTTTCTACTTTCTTCAAAATTCAGTGGCTGAGGCTGACTC
This sequence comes from Xenopus laevis, assembly GCF_017654675.1. Taxonomy (NCBI): domain Eukaryota; kingdom Metazoa; phylum Chordata; class Amphibia; order Anura; family Pipidae; genus Xenopus; species Xenopus laevis. The sequence continues at coordinate 14,809,488 of NC_054379.1, read as the reverse complement.
ATGCTCATAGCTTTTTTTTGTTAAAGTCCGTAAGAGGCTCACTCACTCACAAGTACCCCATGCCAGTGCATTTCTTTGCTGAGGGGAACACTGGGCCAGGGTATCCTTGAGGTTGCCCTAACATTTAGTAGCCCCCGTGGAGTGGACATTTCCTTCTCCTGTAAACATCAAATATTTTTTCTTTGCTTTTCTTATTTATTATTTACAGGAAATATTCAATAATTAAATTTGTTGTTGTTGTAATGAGAGTGTAGGCCTTTTTTATACTATATACAACAAGAATGGGACTTCTCCCCCTGCCCATGTGGTTCCAATTTGCTCAACACCTACACATGAAATAAAAGGCAATATTTATTCAACACTATGCCAATATCTTAATTAAAACCAATTACAATTAAAATTAAGCAGGGCTGCATGTGCAAAAGGGATCCCTTGATATAATATATATGCATGAACTAGCACAAATGGCAATTGTATACTGTTGTATGAGATAGCATGTGTCCATAAGGACTAGACCAAGGGCTCCAATGATGAAAGATAATCCCAATTTGTAAATAAATGGGTGGTCTCAGGGTATCCAATGATGATATCCAAACTAGTTATGACAAAGCGTAATGTTAGTGCATCCCAAGGTCTGTAGAATACATAGTTCGCTAATTAAATAAAGCACCCCAAATAGTCCAAGTATCCTTGAAATATAAGTGTAATACACTATCGAGTGTTATGGGGATAAGCCTGCAGTGAGGTCCAAAAATACACGGAGAGCCCAATGATAAGTGGGTGGACAGGGTCCAGGGTACTATTTTAAGTAATAAAAACAGTAATTCATCCAATCAACAAAAGAGAAAAGAGAAGTAGAAATTGCAGACTGTGCTTTTATTTAATTCTATGTACTTGGCAGTCGCACAACTCCCAAGGCAAGCAGTTCCAATAAAGCTATCCATGCCTACTATTGACAACACGTTCCCACATACATGTCAGGAAGTATACAGAGATTTTGTAAGACTTTATAAGCCAGTCTATTAAATCACTCGAATGTATACATAGCTATAAGGGGCCGGAAGGACTTAACACAAACGTGTCTCCAGCCATACTGTTAAAAAAAAAAGCAAAACAAATAAAAAATTGCCACAAAAATGAATATACTGTAAACCTTTACTCGGTAAACACAGAAATATATCATGAAAAGAGAGAGAGGCTCTGTTGTGTGGTCAGAAATATTTTTTGATAGAGCTTCGGAAATTGAGCGCCAAAAACAACACAGAGTGTGTTTAATCTTTATTTAAAAGTAAACAAATTAACAGCTTTCGTATACTAATAATGACTCAGGCGAGGTCACTTGCTCTATGTAAAAACAGTTTTTCTGACATTGCTTCTCTTCGGGAGGAAGTTTCGAATTCCTTTAGAAGTCAGTGAAGTCAGATCAAAAACATTTTTCATGCCTTTATATAAGAGAGAGAAAAAAAAGCTTCTCGTTCAAACCACAGTTACCGGTGAACTCCCTGTTATTTCAGCCAAATATGTCTGCTTGCACTTCTCAGCAGACTAAAAGGTGATGAAAAATATCACATAAAACTCTGCATGCACATTGTTGTTGTTGCTGTAAAAATAAATTCCTAATAAAATGTTTCATGCAATTAAGTCCCCGGCTCTCCTGCTCACCAAAAAGGTCACTTTAACTGAGAATGCGTAAATTTTAATCGCAAAAGACTTAGACTTCCACCTCTGCATCATGCTAGACATTTATGGTTAGTTCTCATGGAACTCTTCTTCTATAGTAAGCTTGTGGCAAGACATTTTCTTTTGAGGGCCTTGCTGAACTCAATGTGATTATGGAGGTCATATATTTGATGTATATCCAAATTTCTCTATAACCTCAAAGAAATGAATGAGACTCGAGATAGAGGAGACTGTTTGTCCCAAAGAATTTTGTTTAAAGGGATCCTGTCATCAGAAAACATGTTTTTTCAAAACGCATCAGTTAATAGTGCTGCTCCAGCAGAATTCTGCACTGAAATCCATTTCTCAAAAGAGCAAACAGATTTTTTTATATTCAATTTTGAAATCTGACATGGGGCTAGACATTTTGTCAATTTCCCAGCTGCCCCCAGTCATGTGACTTGTGCCTGCACTTTAGGAGAGAAATGCTTTCTGGCAGGCTGCTGTTTTTCCTTCTCAATGCAACTGAATGTGTCTCAGTGGGACATGGGTTTTTACTATTGAGTGTTGTTCTTAGATCTACCAGGCAGCTGTTATCTTGTGTTAGGGAGCTGTTATCTGGTTACCTTCCCATTGTTCTTTTGTTTGGCTGCTGGGGGGAAAAAGGGAGGGGATGATATCACTCCAACTTGCAGTACAGCAGTAAAGAGTGATTGAAGTTTATCAGAGTACAAGTCACATGACTTGGGGCAGCTGGGAAATTGACAATATATCTAGCCCCATGTCAGATTTCAAAATTGAATATAAAAAAATCTGTTTGCTCTTTTGAGAAATGGATTTCAGTGCAGAATTCTGCACTATTAACTGATTCATTTGTCCCATGTCAGTATCCCTTTAATAATAATGTGCCTGTATTCTTGTGTGCACCTCCGCTTAAATTCAGGATAACAGTCAGACGGAAAGAATCAGAATCAAAATAGAGGAGACTGTTATTCCCAGAGATTTTTTTTAATAATAATGTGCCTGTATCCTTGTGTGCACCTCCGCCGTGGATGCAAAAATATGATCCAAAAATTTGAGTTTACAAGAATATGGCACTCCACCACTGATTAACTGCTCAAAAGTGTTTATTGCCACACAACATGTTTCGAGCTTGTGAGGCTCTTTGTCACCTACTAAAATCCACCAATCTCTATTAAACAGGAAGTTCAGACTTTTATTAAACAGGAAGTTCAGACGTTATTACTGCAGGAAAGCACAATCCGTTCTTTTAAGGCAGTGATCCCTAAACAGTGGCTGTGAGCAACATATTTCTCACCAACCCCTTAGCTATCGCTCCCAGTGGCCTCCAAGCAAGTGCTTATTTATGAATGCAAAAAAGGTGGTTAATATCTAAATACAATGGAAGTGCTACTGATCTGGCCAAATTAACTACAAACATAGAGAAAAAGAAGGGTTATTGATCAATGCACATTCCTTGGTCCCCTGTCTCATAAGTAATTCAGTTTACATGCAAATGCACGTGTTTACAAAAACAGGGGTTTTTATAATAAAATTGGTAAGCCACCATACCACGCCAAGGTAAACCCCACATAATGGTCCTTAACTATTAACCTCTGGTCATAGCATCCCTGCATGGAAGCATTTATGGGCATAAGTGTCTCCTGACCTAAGCATTGGTTTCAGTCAGAGGGCTGAGTCCTCCCCCGCCATTAGCTTTTAATAGAGACGCAGCCCATAATTGGCATCGAAAAGGACTTTTTTCATTCTTGTGTTGCTCCCAAACACTTATTTCAGTTGAATGTGGCTCACGTGTATAAAAGGTTGGGGACCTCTTAGGGCAACCTTTTTAACCAATGAGCCACATTCTAAAATATAAAGAGTTGGGGAGCAACACAGACATGCAAAAACTTCCTGGGGTGCCTAATAAGGACTGTAATTGGCTATTTGGTGGCCCCTATGTGGACTGACAGCCTACAGGAGACTCTGTTTGGCAGTACACCTGGTTTTTATACAACCACAACTTGCCTCAAAGCCTGGAGTTCAAAAATAAGCAGCTGCTTTGAGGCCACTGTGAGCAACATCCAAGGGGTTGGTGAGCAACATGTTTCTCACGAGCTACTGGTTGGGGATCACTGCCTAAAAGGTCCCCAAAGATTTTTCTTTGGCGAACGACCGATTTTAGTGAAATCCGACCAATCCGTCAAATTATGGTGAAGTTAGTGGAAATCGAAGATTTTGGTCTCACGATAACGAAAAGATCTTTTAAAGATCTTTACATCTATGGCCAGCTTTAGGGCATTAGAAAAGCTGCTAGTCACCAAATCCCCTGATTCACCAGACCCTCATTAGACATAAGAGTTTCAAAATGTTGATAATTTATTCCTGGCTTACTGCTTAATTTTACAAAGAACTTTAATGAGAGAGAAGGCTCCTATTACTGAACTGATATGGTTAGCCCCATTAAACGAATCTTACTACTAACAGGACCATTCTTTCCTGCACCTCCAGGTATCCAGCATTGGGCCATATTCAGTGAGAATCATGCTTTATCATGTGAAAAACTCATGGATGAGATTTAATTAGAGGAGAAAAAACTTTTCTCCTAATTCAGTTCCAGTTTTTTCCTATAGACTTCAATAGAGTTTTCACATGACAAAATGTGAGATACATATTTCTGAATTGAATTGCATCTCAAATCGAATCTCGTCCATGAGCTTTCATGTGAGAAACCTTTTTTCTCACTGAATTGAATCTGGCCCATTGTTCTTTAGGGACCCTAATAAAACAGGCTATTGATACAGTAATCAGAGGATATTATAAGCAAACGCGACAGCACTCCCTTGACCAGTTTCAACATGTCTTCTCTTCTTGAAACATTTTCTTTTTTTATTATTATTGGAAAGATAAGAGACTTCTCCCATTATATCTTCGTTTCATGTAATGCTTTCATCTAAATAAAATTAGGACTTGGATCAATGATTCTGATGAAAGGCACCAATAAAACATGATCTATATTTGGTTTCCAAAATAATTATAATGTCTTTTTTAATTGTTTTTCTTTATTTTGCCAGCCTGCTTTATAAACCTCTGACAACTTAGGACAATGACACGTGGTGCTATTTGTCACCCACATTTAAACACCGTGTGTCATTGCCCTTAAACTTTAAGGGGCATTATCATAATCAGCAGAAATGTGTTTTGTTATTTATACAGAAGTCATATACTTTAAAGAGATTCTGTCATGATTTTTATGATGTATTTTTTATTTCTAAATTACACTGTTTACACTGCAAATAATTCACTCCACAATATAAAATTTAATTTCTGAACCAGCAAGTGTATTTAGTTGTTATATTGGTGTGTAGGTGCATCTCAGGTTATTTAGCCTGGTCATGTGCTCAGAAAGAGCCAGCACTTTAGGATGGAACTGCTTTCTGGCAGGCTGTTGTTTCTCCTACTCAATGTAACTGAATGTGTCGCAGTGGGACCTGGATTTTACTATTGAGTGCTGTTCTTAGATCTACCAGGCAGCTGTTATCTTGTGTTAGGGAGCTGCTATCTGGTTACCTTCCCATTGTTCTTTTGTTAGGCTGCTGGGGGAGGAAAGGGAGGGGGTGATATCACTCCAACTTGCAGTAAAGCAGTAAAGAGTGACTGAAGTTTATCAAAGCTCAAGTCACATGACTTGGGCAGCTGGGAAACTGACAATATGTCTAGCCCCATGTCAGATTTCAAAACTAAATATAAAAAAATCCGTTTATCTTTTGATAAACGGATTTCAGTGCAGAATTCTGCTGGAGCAGCACTATTCAAGTCAAGTCAAGTCAAGTGGATTTTATTGTCATTTCAGCCAGATACAGTAAATACAGTACATAGTAGAAATGAAATGACGCTCCTCCAGAACCCCCCTGGTGCTATACAACAACTCTAGTACATGTCATGCTGGGCAAAGTGGACATTTAAGTTCCTTATGAATATATTCAGTTCAGTCCTTGGGAGTTGAGATACCTGATGGCTTGTGAAAATAGACTGTTTCGCATTCTGGAAGTCAGCGCTCGAATACTGGGATATCTTTTACAGGATGGCAGGAGGGTAAAGAGATCATGTGCAGGGTGGGTGACAATGCTGGTAGCCTTCTGGAGACAGCGGGTGTGGTAAATATCTATAATGGCAGGAAGCAAGACCCTGATCATCTTTTCCGCTGTCCTCACCACCCGCTGAAGGATCTTGCGATTGGATACAGAGCAGTTTCCATACCAGGTAGTGATGCAGCTGCATAAAATGCCCTATTAACTATTGTACTATTAACTGATGTGTTTTGGAAAAAAAAAGAATTTCCATGACGGTATCCCTTTAACCCTGATACAGGCTATTATTAATGACCACTGTGGCTTTGAAGGTCCTTAAAGGTGGCCATATATGGCTGCCAACAGAGGTAGCAGCTTTTTTGCCTGTGCATGGGACTATTTTCAGACAGGTTTAAAAATCTCCTTTATTGTGAGCCCCAATGATTGGATCAGCCCAATATCACCCACCTCAAGGTGAGCATAAAAAAATCCTGCTTTGTTGTGAGTGGATCTGCTTTGTTGTGAGTGGATCCTTCCAATATTATCCATCACAAGGTGGTCATATCAGAGAAGGTTGGCCAATGAGCACCTGACAGTGGTTTGCCTTTTGAAATTGAAGAAAAATAGTGCTAGAGGAGCACAATGAAATCGTGTAGGAGGGTAAAGGTTTTTTTCACCTTTTTCACCTTTTCTATGTAAAGGTTTTTTTCACCTTTACATAGAAAAGTGCAATACCAGAACAAGTGCCAAGTACCCTGGTCTCTGCTCGGCTTCACCAGTAGTGTGACCACCGTTGGGCTTCGGGAGGAGCCCTCAGCTTACTTGGGTGCCACCTGGACTTAACGAGGGGAACAAGGCGAGATGTTCTGGCTGGCAAAGGGGCACGGCTGTTAGCAGAGTCTTTTGGGCCGAAGGTCAAGGTACAAATGGAGCAGGCAAGGGAATCGTCAGAAAGGCTGGGTCAAGGCAGGCAGATATCAAGAAACGTCAGGCAGGCAAGGGTCAAAACCGGGTAATCAAACAGATGGGGTCAGGCAGAAAAAGTAGTCGAGATGCAGGCAAAGGTCAGGATTCGGATATCAGAATTGTCAGGAACAGGCAGGGATCAAAACCGGAATAACAGATATAAGCTTTCAGGAACAGACAGCACAAGGCTTCAGGAACCACCAGAATCAAGATTCTATCACGGGCAAACTCTGGAAGCCCTTTCACCCTATTTATACAGTTTGAATTTGGCGCCATTGCGCGCTGGCATCATTACGCCAGCGCACCTGCGCCTTTAAGGAACACGGAGTCGCGCGCGCCCTTAGAGAAGCAAGATGGCGCCGGAGCTGGACCATGCGACCCCGGCGCATAGGTATTTTTATTACAGGCAGAGAGTAGTAAGAGAATCCAGAGGCTGTACCTTTGGTGACTCCTGTTATGCTGGCCATGGATGTTGAGATTTTTAAAAGATCAGATCCTCATCGTGAGACCACGATTTTCTCGGAACGAATTTACCATCAACTAAAAAGACCAATTTGCCAGGAAAACGAAGGGGAGCTGCCTGCTTGGCCCTGCAAACATAGATAGATTGCACTGGGACCGACAAAGATTTTTTGACCTGGCCGATCAATTTCCTGACAGATGTCGGCCGAAAAATCATAAGATGTACGATCTTTCGAATCCCACTAACTGCACGATAATATCGGTCGTTCGGCAAGAAGAATCGTTGCGTCTATTTGGACCTTTAGAGTAGGAAGTCTAGGGTCAGGCTCCGGGATAGAGAGAACCCACTTTGAGAGCCTTGTACTCTGAGGTCCGGACGCTTGCTAGTTAGTACAGCCATACAGGTTCCAACCATTGTTAGCCGCCAATTGCACAAATTCAAATAAAATGCACACTACTCTTAAAGGAGTTCATATATTTATTGTGACATTTTGGTGTCTTTCACCTCCACCAATGTGAGGGTCACTTAATGAAATGTCACCACAAATATCTGATCACTTTTAAACTTTATAAGTTCGGCAAATAATCTGCTTTCTGGTATTTAGGGTGCCACCACTTTATCTAAATTCCATTTTGCAAGGAGAATGACTAAAAGGAACAAATGATTCAAAAACAACATTAAAAAGTCCATGTAAAAAAAATGTAATACAAATGTAAAAATGAATACTAAAAAATTCGGACTTTGCAAAATTAACAACGGCATTAGAATGTTCCTAGGAGTTTTAACACCTTCAGGCACTGAACATGACATTTACTTGCAACAAATACCAGCGTAACTGCACGTGACCTTGTGATCTCAGTCAGCAGTTGAAATCACATCTGCGTTTTCATTGTAAAAGTCTTGGCAAAGCTGAACCTTCGGCACCCTGACAGCTGGAGATACAATTTCCACCAAATACATTTGCTCTAAAATACAAAGCCCTTCTCCTCCCCCCCCTTCATTTCTCTGAAATATTCAGTAAGATGTGATAGATTCAGCAAATGGCGAATTCGTCTACAGCTTGACTTAAGGGACAGAAAGAATCAGTCTGTACAAACTCTAAACCACATAATCTTTGTCTGTTAATTGCAGGTGAAAGGGTTAATATATCCAATTTGTTTTGCTTTACAAAGGAGTACTGACAAAAAAGTACGATTGTTGTGTACAATGGAATACAAATATGTCCCATGTCAAGGACAATGCTTGTGATTTACAACGAAAATTCCCCAGAGTGACGTAATTTCGTCAGGTGTAACTTTGCTAGCGAAGGAGATAGACTCTAGCGGTACTTCGCTCCCTTACGCCTGCCGAAGTTGCGCTCTGGCAAATGGACGTAACTTCGCAAATTCACTAAATGTGGATTTTACTGAACGTTACCTCTTGCGCCAGACTTGAATTCACCACCTCAGACCAGGCGAAGTGCAATAGAGTAGATAGGACATACTCAAAAAATAGTTAAAAATTCCCAAAAAACGCTGGCGACATTGTGATAGGCTGCAAAAGAGCGTAAATTTTTTCTGGGGTACCCGGCTTCCCCTCTACATTTCCTAACATATGGCACATAAACTATACACTGGGCTCATGTGTAGGGCAATATAACAACTCTATTTTATTTTATTAAGGTTCCCTGGGCTTGTGTAGTGTAATGTATTTGCTGCAACTTCCCGCCATATGCAAATTAGGCAACACTAGCGCAACTTCGCTTTGCTTGCCGCAGTAACGCTAGTGCTACTTTGCCAGCGTTCTGCGCTATTTTTTCTCCTACTCAATGTAACTGAATGTGTCTCAGTGGGACCTGGATTTTACTATTGAGTGTTGTTCTTATATCTACCAGGGAGCTGTTATCTTGTGTTAGGGAGCTGCTATCTGGTTACCTTCCCATTGTTCTGTTGTTAGGCTGCTGGGGGGGAAAGGAAGGGGTTGATATCAGTCCAACTTGCAGTACAGCAGTAAAGAGTGACTGAAGTTTATCAGAGCACAAGTCACATAACTAGGGACAGCTGGGAAGCTGACAATATGACTAGCCCCATGTCAGATTTCAAAATTAAATATAAAAATATCTGTTTGCTCTTTTGAAAAACAGATTTCAGTGCAGAATTCTGCTGCCGCAGCACTATTAACTGATGCATTTTGAAAAAAAACATTTTCCCATGACAGTATACCTTTAAATGGTTATGTAGTGCAAAAAGTACCCTAAGCACGTAGTACACAAAAACTCCACATATGTTTATCATCTAAACCTTATTTACCGATAAATTCCGGGGGTTATTGCAATGACTGTGCACGTTGGTAAGTAACCTTCAAGGCATTCACTAAATAACCACTATAGTTGCATTGTTTAAAGCACACATTTACCTCTGTAATGTTCATAGATAGGCAGCAGAGGGCAGTATTTGCTGCCCGTCCAGCGTATTGCTGTACCTGTGCTACTAAAGCAGTATAGCAGTATTGTATTGCTTCTTTTCTAATTTCAACTGTTCTATTTATAGTTAAATGCTAGTAAGATAAAGCACTACACAGAATAATCATGAACACTGCAGCATCAAACAGTTAATATTTACAGCACTATAGAGATTATTATGTAATATAAGGAGCAACGTTTGCTTCAGTTCTTATACCAACCAATCAGTAGGTAGAGTGTACGGGTGCTCTATTTTCATTGGTTGATATTGGTTACTGTTCAAGGCTTAACCAGAACCAATAGATGACAGAAGACATTGGTGGACAAATAAATGTGACTTGGTAAATAGACTCATTCTGAAACTGAGTTTATTCAGCAGCGGAGAATTTGTGGAGAATTTGCGCACTTCGCCACCGGCGAATAAATTCGCAAAATTAGCGCGAAAATTTTTCTGAAGCTGGAGACAATTCCGATGCTAATATGCGCCAAATTGTCGCCGTAGTCAAAATTCGTGTTTCACAAATTATTCACTGTTTGCGAATTTCGCTGGAAATCCGTTCATTTTTCAGCGAATCTAAATGGGACAAATTCGCCCATCCCTAGTGCCCATTAACATACCGCAATAGGACCAAAATGCCTCCAGTATGTTAAACTATCCCATAATGATACACAATAAAGTGTTATAGCCTGAATGCACCCTGTTCTTTCCGGAGATGCCTTTTATTTTCAATAAATTCTTGTCAGGAACATTCAGGGCCCAAGTGACATTTGGACCAATCCAATAAGCCTTTAAAAAGCGCTCATCAGCTATGCATGGCAAGTGTCCACCGACATTCCTAGGATATCAAATCGCCTAATCTAATTATTAGTGCTATTATCATTAAACTGTCCAGAGGTCATAAATGTGCAGAGTAACCCGAAACACGTGTTACCCTGCCAGCTGGACTAGAGTATCATTTCATTCTACTGCCCTGTGCAGCTGCAAGGAACGTCTCTTTCACCAGCGTTCAGATCGTTTTTGTTATTGCAAAAGGAATTCTTTTGCGTGGATTTAAATCATTTAAAGGGATACTGTCATGGGAAAAAATGTTTTTTCCAAAATGAATCAGTTAATAGTGCTGCTCCAGCAGAATTCTGCACTGAAATCCATTTCTCAAAAGAGCAAACAGTTTTTTTTATATTCAATTTTGAAATCTGACATGGGGCTAGACATATTGTCAGTTTCCCAGCTGCCCCAAGTCATGTGACTTGTGCTCTGATAAACTTCAATCACTCTTTACTGCTGTACTGCAAGTTGGAGTGATATCATCCCCTCCCTTTTCCCCCCCAGCAGCCAAACAAAAGAACAATGGGAAGGTAACCAGATAACAACTCCCTAACACAAGATAACAGCAGCCTGGTAGATCTAAGAACAACACTCAATAGTGAAAACCCATGTCTCACTGAGACACATTCAGTTACATTGAGTAGGAAAACAGCAGCCTGCCAGAAAGCATTTCTCTCCTAAAGTGCAGGCACAAGTCACATGACCAGGGGCAGCTGGGAAATTGACAATATGTCTAGCCCCGTGTCAGATTTCAAAATTGAATGTAATAAAATCGGTTTGCTCTTTTGAGAAACGGATTTCAGTGCAGAATTCTGCTGGAGCAGCACTATTAACAGATTCATTTTGAAAAAAAAATTATTTTCCCATGACAGTATCCCTTTAAGGAGAATGAAAAGCCTTTTTAATACTAATGGGCCATGCACAGGTCTAATTGCATCAACAGTTCCCCCATAACTGTGAGCCAAATATAGAGGGACCCCAGTGGGGTTGGCAGGTGCCATTTTTGACCACGTCACCTCCTGTCTAATGCCCCATGGCTATTAGCTATTTGGTAGCCCCTATGTGGACTGACAGCCTACAAGAGGCTCTGCATGGCAGTACAACTGTGGTTTTTATGCAACTAAAGCTTAACTTCAAGCCAGGAATTCAAAAAAAATCACCTGCTTTGAGGCCACTGGGAGCAACATCCAAGGGGTTGGTGAGCAACATGTTACTCATGAGCCACTGGTTGGGGATCACTAGTCACTAATATATTTTAATTTTGTAAGTTATAGCCATTTGTTGCCTATTTCTTGGCACAAATGTGATTTTTAATGGGATTTTAGCTCGATCGCACCTTAAAGGAGAAGGAAAGGCTATGTGCACTTGGGGGGTGCCAGATGTTAGGCACCCCCAAGTGATTCTATTGACTTACCCGAAACCCCGGGCCGGTGCTCCAATCAGCATAAAACTGCACCGGCCCAGGGTTATATAAGTGAGCACAGCGGATCGATCATGTTCCGTCTTCCTCCATGTTTGTGCGGCTGCGCATGCGCAGTAGAACGAAAAGCCGAACTAAAAAGTTGCCTATATCGTTTAACGTGCCTGGGAAATTTAAAGAAAGAAGAAGATGGCAGTGCTCCATAGTGCTCACTGGTATAAACCCGGGGTTTAAGGTACCAGGTATCACTTGGGGGTGCCTAACATTTGGCAAGCCTTTCCTTCTCCTTTAAAGGGTACCCACCACCCAAAAAAAAAAAAATCAAAATCCTATATTATCACATTAGTCAAGCAAAATGAACTTTAATTACACTGTATAAATTATTTGAATCTTGTTTCCATCAGTCTGGGAATTCATAATTATAACAAGCAGGCAGGTGCCATTTTGTGGACACTGTTATTAAGACAAGCCTTGTATCATCTCAGAATCTTGTTTGTGCACCAGAATGGGGGACCTGATGTCCATCCCCATGTCCTGGTTACATAATTAAATGGTAAAGAGAGAGGGGGAATGTGGGGAGAGCAGTGACATTTAGTAAGTGTTGAATGGAAATTGAAAGTAATTGCCTAAGGCATAGAAGAGGGGCAGACAATATTTGATTGACAGCTGAGATTTTTAAATGAATTTACAACAGCTATGAATGCTTTAATAAAAAATTGAAATTGGATTTCATGTTTAATTTGAAAAGGCCTTTTATTATACGGCTTTTTGTGTCTGGGTGACAGGTCCACTTTAAAGTGAAAATAAAGGTTAAAAACACAGGGGAGGGCAATGTATAGGGTCAATTTGCTAACCTTAGAGCTGTGTGTGAATTTATTATTTACCCTATCAAGTCAATGTATTTGCATCATGTATTTAGACATCAGTTAAGTTAAACTGGGTTAGTCTTACTCATGTTCCCTGACCTTACCCACAGTTTGCAGTTGCATTCTTCATGCACAGCTGTAAGAAGCCGTATTTAACAATTATATACTGCGCTATATAAAGTTACTGGCAGGTTTTTTTCCCAGATTCCTTTGCCCTGCTTTTTGCTTCTTTTTCTGGTTCCCAGAGGTAGGCATCTTTGTTATTTAGGTTTAGTTCCAAATAACTTACAAAAATATGCGCACTATGTCTTGGCCTAATTTTAATACACAGCAGGGCTCCAAAAATCTGTCTGAGTTTTTTTTTTTAAATATCCTTATTTTATGATGATTTCCCTGCTGGTCAGCTTTACGCAAGACTATTTCCATGATTTGAAGGACATAGATGGTCCTGCAGGCTACAGTACATGCTTTAGACACCAAAAATGGGCCGTACATATAACGTTCATCATTGATATTTAACTTCAGATCTGTTGATGTTTTGTGGTAGAATGATCCCAGTTGCTCTATAACTGATTAATCATTTCCTAAACAATGACATTGATTTATGTGTTGCGATAGTCAGGAATGTATCAATCAAATGCATGTGACCTTCTAAGGTGCAAACGTCATGGTTTATAGATAAAATATAAAATATATATAAATATCATCTAAAAGGTATTTATATACTGTATTGGTTCCTATTCTGTAGGAAAGGCTTAAGTAAGAATTGGACAGAAAAAGAAGGGTCTGGGTTAAAGGGATACTGTCATGGGAAAACATGTTTTTTTCAAAACACATCAGTTAATAGTGCTACTCCAGCAGAATTCTGCACTGAAATCCATTTCTCAAAAGAGCAAACAGATTTTTTTTATATTCAATTTTGAAATCTGACATGGGGCTAGACATATTGTCAATTTCCCAGCTGCCCCTGGTCATGTGACATGCACTTTAGGAGAGAAATGCTTTCTGGCAGGCTGCTGTTTTTCCTTCTCAATGTAACTGAATGTGTCTCAGTGAGACATGGGTTTTTACTATTGAGTGTTGTTCTTAGATCTACCAGGCAGCTGTTATCTTGTGTTAGAGAGCTGCTATCTGGTTACCTTCCCATTGTTCTTTTGTTTGGCTGCTGGGGGGAAAGGGAGGGGGGTGATATCACTCCAACTTGCAGTACAGCAGTAAAGAGTGGTTGAAGTTTATCAGAGCACAAGTCACATGACTTGGGGCAGCTGGGAAATTGACAAAATGTCTAGCCCCATGTCAGATTTCAAAATTGAATATAAAAAAATCTGTTTGCTCTTTTGAGAAATGGATTTCAGTGCAGAATTCTGCTGGAGCAGCACTATTAATTGATTCATTTTGAATTTTTTTTTTTCTCCCCATGACAGTATCTCTTTAAGGTATTTGTATTTCTGTAGGAAGAGAGCTGGAGCTGATCATCTTCATTTAATAAATCCACCTTAAACAGGTTCTGTTGGTTCATGTGTAGGTTTGCCTCCAGTACCAAAGAGGTCTACTCCCCAGCTTATATTTAAAGAGATTTTCTCATTATTTTTATCCTATAGTTTTTATCACTAAATTATACTGTGTACATTGCAAGTAATTTATTATACCTTTAAAAATGTTATTCTTGAACCAATAGATGTGTTTTAGTTGTATTATTTGTGTGTAAGCAGCCATTTCAGGTCATTGTGCTTGGTCATTTTCCTTCAGAAAGAACCAGCACTCCGCAATGGAACTGGTTTTAGATAAGCTATTGTTTCTCCTATTCTATGTAGCTGAAGGAGTTGCGACCAAACCCAAATTAACTATAAGTAACCAGCTGGGAAAGATACTGTAAATATACCCCATATTTTCATCTTAACTTGCAACTTTCATATTCATGGTATGCAAAGCCTCTGAGAAGAGAGGGTTGGGTAAGATGGTACCTATGGTAATAGTTAATTTGGAATGAAGCAATGTGAGAATAATCTCGATGACGGGACTGTGGCAAGTGCACAACCGGGGACGCACGAGTGGCAATGTGCTACCAGGGATGCACGAAAAAGTGAGGTACCCATTTAACCATTTTTAGTGGCACACTAGGGGTTTGCTGTTTATGAGGAATGTGCCTGGTGCCCCCAAGCTGTGCAACCTAGGTATGTGCCTCTTCTTGTATGTAGACACTGGTTCCAAAAATGCCTTGGTGTGCCTCAGGGTTTAAAATATTTTATTTGATTTTCATATTAAACAAATGAAATTAAAATGACAACAAATGTTATTGGTGTGCCTCAAAGCTCTGCCTTAGTCCAGATAAGGTGAGTCAATCTATGTAAAGGAAGTAGAGCCAGGCACTCGCAGATCAACTGCAAATAGTTTCATTAGTACGAAATGTTTCAGGCAAGGCCCTTTATCAAATAAATCTTGATAAAGCGCCTTGCCCGAAACATGTTGTACTAATAAAACTATTTGCAGTTGATCTGTGAGTACCTGGCTGTACTTCCTTTATATAGATATGTGCCTCTTGTGCCTACCCCTAGTTCCGGCCCTGACTGTGGCTGTGGGATAGCAGGTATAGTAGGGAGAGATGGTGCCTATAGTAACAGTGGATAATAGTCTCTGGGAAGGGAGTGTGACTGTGGGATAGCAGGTATAGTAGGGAGAGATGGTGCCTATAGTAACAGTGGATAATAGTCTCTGGGAAGGGAGTGTGACTGTGGGATAGCAGGTATAGTAGGGAGAGATGGTGCCTATAGTAACAGTGGATAATAGTCTCTGGGAAGGAACTGTGACTGTGGGATAGCAGGTATAGTAGGGAGAGATGGTGCCTATAGTAACAGTGGGGTAATAGTCTCTGGGAAGGGAGTGTGACTGTGGGATAGCAGGTATAGTAGTGAGAGATGGTGCCTATAGTAACAGTGGATAATAGTCTCTGGGAAGGGAGTGTGACTGTGGGATAGCAGGTATAGTAGTGAGAGATGGTGCCTATAGTAACAGTGGATAATAGTCTCTGGGAAGGGAGTGGGACTGTGGGATAGCAGGTATAGTAGGGAGAGATGGTGCCTATAGTAACAGTGGATAATAGTCTCTGGGAAGGAACTGTGACTGTGGGATAGCAGGTATAGTAGGGAGAGATGGTGCCTATAGTAACAGTGGGGTAATAGTCTCTGGGAAGGGAGTGTGACTGTGGGATAGCAGGTATAGTAGTGAGAGATGGTGCCTATAGTAACAGTGGATAATAGTCTCTGGGAAGGGAGTGTGACTGTGGGATAGCAGGTATAGTAGTGAGAGATGGTGCCTATAGTAACAGTGGATAATAGTCTCTGGGAAGGGAGTGGGACTGTGGGATAGCAGGTATAGTAGGGAGAGATGGTGCCTATAGTAACAGTGGATAATAGTCTCTGGGAAGGGAGTGTGACTGTGGGATAGCAGGTATAGTAGTGAGAGATGGTGCCTATAGTAACAGTGGATAATAGTCTCTGGGAAGGGAGTGTGACTGTGGGATAGCAGGTATAGTAGTGAGAGATGGTGCCTATAGTAACAGTGGATAATAGTCTCTGGGAAGGGAGTGGGACTGTGGGATAGCAGGTATAGTAGGGAGAGATGGTGCCTATAGTAACAGTGGATAATAGTCTCTGGGAAGGGAGTGTGACTGTGGGATAGCCGGTATAGTAGGGAGAGATGGTGCCTATAGTAACAGTGGATAATAGTCTCTGGGAAGGGAGTGGGACTGTGGGATAGCAGGTATAGTAGGGAGAGATGGTGCCTATAGTAACAGTGGATAATAGTCTCTGGGAAGGGAGTGTGACTGTGGGATAGCCGGTATAGTAGGGAGAGATGGTGCCTATAGTAACAGTGGATAATAGTCTCTGGGACGGGACTGTGGGATAGCAGGTATAGTAGGGAGAGATGGTGTCTATAGTAACAGTGGATAATAGTCTCTGGGAAGGGAGTGTGACTGTGGGATAGCAGGTATAGTAGGGAGAGATGGTGTCTATAGTAACAGTGGATAATAGTCTCTGGGAAGGGATTGTGACTGTGGCATAGCAGGTATAGTAGGGAGAGATGGTGCCTATAGTAACAGTGGATAATAGTCTCTGGGAAGGGAGTGTGACTGTGGGATAGCAGGTATAGTAGGGAGAGATGGTGTCTATAGTAACAGTGGATAATAGTCTCTGGAAAGGGAGTGTGACTGTGGGATAGCAGGTATAGTAGGGAGAGATGGTGCCTATAGTAACAGTGGATAATAGTCTCTGGGAAGGGAGTGTGACTGTGGGATAGCCGGTATAGTAGGGAGAGATGGTGCCTATAGTAACAGTGGATAATAGTCTCTGGGACGGGACTGTGGGATAGCAGGTATAGTAGGGACAAATATTAATTTTAGAAGAGCCATTATCAGAAAAAGGACAGTGAGATATTACAATAAGAAGTTAGATAGCAGGTTTGATAGGATGCAAATGGATGAGTCACATTGAAACTTCTAGTCTTTCAGATGCCATTGGTGTACAACAATTATTCTTTTTTTTACTATATCTCCTATCATAAAATTGCTTCCACTATTCCTGGTGGCTCTATTGTTTTCTTCATATCTCTCTGCTTTTTAGTGAAGTTGGATTTGCATATTGTTGATTCCTGAGCATTTACTCTTGTATTAACCATTCCATTTCTCATTGGCCAGCTGTTCACTTAGAAGGAACGGATTTTCCAGTCACAACATAGGAGGTATAATAGCACTTCAACTGCGCTATAATAAAAAGAATAGTAATTGCTGAATTTGAATCCCCTTCTCAGTTTAAAGCCCCTTCCTAGTCTTCGTGCCTTTCTATGTACTTGTGGTTACTGCTTGACTTAGAGGCTGTGATATATATTCCATGACAAACCCAAGGTTAAATGCAGAGCTTTCTTCATGCCAGTATACATTCCTCTTGGTATTCCTGGAGATATTGCATGGTGCTCCACCCTACTTGGTGTTTGCATCACCCCGGAGCTCTAGTTGACTAAGAGACTTCAGTCCCAACAGGTCCCCATAGGTTCCGACGATGATCCAGTCCTTAGGAGGAGGCCAAATCATTGAATCAGCCTGAATTAGGTGGCCACTTCTTTTGTGTCCCTTTGGACCAGATTGAGATCAATGAAGAAGACATCCCATGGTTTATAACCTGAAAACTCCATCGTAATATATGAGGAAGCCTAGAATTGAATTATGGGAGATTTTTTCCCTTTTGATTGAATCTGTCTGGAACACAAGGTTCTTTCTTGTGATGCTGGATAGTCATGTTTCTATAAAAAAACAAAACGTATTTAGTCTTTATTTGTCCATATGAATTCTTGCTACGGACAACTGGTACCATAAAACCTGTAGTAGCAAACCAGCTTATCATATACAAGAAGCCACCATGCAGCCAAGCTCTTTTTATATTTACCATAAATACCCCAAAAGAATGTGATACACATGACTGCCTTGTGTTTGTTTTGGGAGTCCACCTCCATCTTTATTTAATAAGAGGGTGGCTGCGACAAGAGCTCAAAGCTAGGTGGACTATGAGGTCAGAAATGTATTTTACTATCCTTGAACCATTACGGGTTGCTACAGCTGTTTTAAAGAAGCTGTTTTGTACTGTATTGTCTGTATCAGAACAAGCAGACATAATGGTTTTTGACATTTTCCCTCTTAAATGAAGCGCCAGCATGCTCTTTATAAGCTCATACCTTCATACCAGCTTAGTGCTCTTCATCACATTCCAGTGATCAAAGAAGTCAAGTGGTCTAGCACATGAAAGATGTGAGATGGAGTTTCAAATAGTCATTAGTTTAAAAAAAAGTATTATTCTTAGATTATTGTAGCCATCTGCACTCTGCGGAGATTTAGAAACATCATAACAGAACATGGACATCCCAACAAAATACACTAAAGCAGAAAAAACATTTGGAAATCATTGCTCTCTACTGATTCTGTATAGATATTCTGATTTCTATTAAATAACATGATTACAAAATATCTCAGATTTACCATAAAATGATGTGTTGATGAAAGCAGCTGCTGTTATTCCCTTATGTTCACTTACTATATATTCCTCTAATACAGTGATCCCCAACCAGTGGCTTGTGAGCAACATGTTGCTCACCAACCCCTTAGATGTTGCTCCCAGTGTCCTCAAACAAAGTGCTTATTTTTGAATTCTTGGCCTGGAGGCAAGTGTTGGTTTCATAAAAACCAAGTGTACTGTCAAACAGAGCCTCCTGTAGGCTGCCAGTCCACATAGGGGCTACCGAATCACAGCCCTTATTTTGCTCCCCAACTATTTTTACATTTGAATACGGCACAAAAAGGTTGAGGACCTGTTATTTAATAGGAGGGTCTCCAGATTTTTTATGTTGATGATTCAAAGGCAGTGGCTGTTGGCAGGAAAGTGTAGATGTGTAGACATTATGCAATCCTCTACTCTCCTCTGAGAGACAAATATTCCTTTTCTGCGCCTTTTGATCATCTACACCTTTTTGATCATCTCAAACTCCCCCACCAAACCCTAAGCTCAGGCCAAAAAGTCTAAAAGTTAAAAATGTATTTCTTTGCTTCACCCAGAAAGTTGAAGGAACCTAACAAAACGGGGAAACGAGACTTAATATAGGAGTTTATTAGAGTCCTTCTAACTCTCATGTCTCGATACGACAATCATAGTATTGTTTTGGCATTGTTTTAATAGTCTTTCCTGTTTGAATGGATACAACAGTGTATGTTCCTGTGGGCATCTGCTGGAACCCTCATGGTTTCTGGACCCTATGGGCCATGTCTAGGTTCCAAAGGTATCTTCTAGGACTAGGTAACTGCCTAACACCCACCCATGTAACTGCTTTAAGTCCCGCAACCGCAGGATAGTGGTGTGCTTACCACTGATGTGAGTAGCATATATTTTCATCACCAGTATGTTATGGTGGCCTTAATGTTTCACGTGACATCGGCTATCATGGAACAGTAACTACTGCAAGAAGCTGTTGCGAGAAGTTATTGTACTTCACTCACAGTGGCGTATTTGGACTTTCCGGGGCCCCTTCTACAAAATAGTATTTTCGGCCCCTCCATTTTATGTTACCATTCCCCTGCCACTATTTTTACATTTGAATGTGGCCCAAAAAGGTTAGGGACCTCTTATCTAATGGAGGGTCTCCAGTTTTTTTATGTTGGTGATTTAAAGACAAATCTTGATAAGTGGCTGTTGGCAGGAAAGTGTAGATGTGTAGACATTATGCAATCCTCTTCTCTCCTCCGAGAGACACATATTCCTTCTCGTCACCTACACCTTTTTGATCATCTCAAGCTCCCCCACTAAACCCTTAGCTCAGGCCAAATATTCTAAAAGAAATTTAGTTTTTTTTTTTGTTTCTTTGCTTCACCCAGAAAGTTGAAGGAACCTAACAAAAGAGGGAAACAAGACAACATAGGAGTTTATTAGAGTCCTTCTAACTCTCATGTCATGGTTTCTGGACCCTATGGGCCATGTCTACGTTCCAAAGGTATCTTCTAGGACTAGGTAACTGCCTAATACCCACAATTTATCTTCCATGTAACTGCTTGAAGTCCCTCAACTGCAGGATAGTGGTGAACCACAGTGCTTACCACTGATGTGAGTAGCAGTTATTTTCATCGCCAGTATGTTAGGGTGGCCTTAATGTTGTGTGTGACATTGACCCTCATGGAGCAGTAACTACTGCAAGAAGCTATTGTGAGAAGTTATTGTACTTCACTCACAGTGGCGTAGTTGAGCTTTCCAGGGCCCCTCTACAAAATAATATTTGGGGGCCCCTCCATTTTATGTTACCCTCCCCCTGGCACTTGCAAACATATAGATTGGACAGTGAGATGCAGACAGGGGAAGCAAGCTGGGGCAATATGGGTCCTTACTGAGCCCCACCAGTCCCCTGGGCTACTGAAAGCTGCAGGGTCTGCTTACACCACTGTATATCAATCCATGCAAAAACTCATTTGCACAACAAACAGGAACTGCTACCTTATTATTATTATTCAGTTCATTTAAATATGCTTGCTTTTCTCTTCGTACTGTATATTTGACTGTTCCTTCATGGAAACCAACGAATCAAATATGCATTATATCATTCAATGTAACACGGTATTTTAATTTGGGTGTATAAATTGCATGGGGATAAATATCAATCTCTTGTAAAAGTGAAGAAAATGGTCTTGTTATTCCAGATGCAAAGGGCATGCTGCTCCACTCTGTGGGATCTGAGATGCTTCATAAACTTAAACAACAACTATTTGCAATAAGCAGTAGCACATGTATGCATTTCAGTAAAACCCTGGGTCAGTAAGTTCCTTATACACATTAAGTAAATCTAAAAGCCCACGCCTGGTGAACAATCAACCCTATGAGGTCGGGCAGAAGCACTCATCTTTCAGAAGCAAACAATTAGCACGGACGTTCTCTGCAGAGTTCTTTTCTCTTTCTATCTCACCCAGCTCCCCAATCACAAAAGGAAGATATATAGTTAAATTATTACACCACACAGGATGAATTACCATCCCAGGACAACCCTGGAGGTCTCCTCTAATCTTTTCTTATTTAACCACAAAAAAATGCATATATTACACCAACAGTAACACGTCTGTTCTAACGGTTTCCTGATAGAATCCATTTAAAGGAGAACAAAAGCTCAACAAAGGATCAAGCTAGAAATGCTGCAACCTATGTTAGGCTTCTGTACCAGCCCAAGGCTCCCATAGCCCTTTAGCAGGAAAGATCTGTGTCTCCAAAGATGCCCCAGTAGCTCCCCGTCTTCTTTTCTACTGATTCACTGCACATGCTCTGTGCTGCTGTCACTTACTGGGCTTTGGGACCCACTCACAATATACTGTATATATACTAATAAAATTCATTATACAAGGCCTATTAGTAATTAATTCAGATTTAAACGGCAGAAAAAAACCCAATCATATGTTCTAATGATTTCCAATTACACCTAAGCTTAGCTTCTCAAGAGCAGCCCAGAGCACACTGAGCATGTGCAGAGTCACTGACACGCAGAAGATGGCTGACACGAGGGGAAGCTTTTCATGCCTGGATCATGGCTATGGCTGCTAAAAGTTTGGTATATTAAATTAAATGGAAGGTTCACCTTTGAGCTATCTTTTAGAATTTCCGATTCTTAGCAAAATTGCAATTGGTCTTCATTGTTTATATCTTGTAGTGTTTGAGTTATTTGCCTTGCTCTTTTGCCTTCTTTCCAGCTTTCAACTGGGGGTCACTGACCTCATCTAAAAACAAATGCTCTGTAAGGCTACAGATTTATTAGTTATTGATGCTTTTTATTACTCATTTTTCATTTCAGGCCTCTCGTATTCGTATTCCAGTCTCTTATACAAATCAATGCATGGTCGCTAGGGACCCTAGCTGAAATGGCAAACGGGAGAGCTGCTGAATAAAAAGCGAAATAACCTTAAAAACCACAAATAATAAAAGATGAAAACCGATTGCAAATTGTCTCAGAATATCACTCTCTACGTCATACTTAGGGGCAGATTTACAAAGCTCGAGTGAAGGATTCGAATGAAAAAAACTTCGAATTTCGAAGTGTATTTTGGGCTTCTTCGACCATCGAATGGGCTACTTCGACCTTCGACTACTACTTCGACTTCGAATCGAACGATTCGAACTAAAAATCGTTCGACTATTCGACCATTCGATAATCGAAGTACTGTCTCTTTAAGAAAAACTTCGACCCCCTACTTCGGCAGCTAAAAGCTACCGAAGTCAATGTTAGCCTATGGGGAAGGTCCCCATAGGCTTGCCTGCGTTTTTTTGATCGAAGGATATTCCTTCGATCGTTGTATTAAAATCCCTCGAATCGTTCGATTCGAAGGATTTAATCGTTCGATCGAACGAATAATCCTTCGATCGTTCGATCGTAGGATTAGCGCTAAATCGTTCGACTTCGATATTCGAAGTCGAACGATTTTAGTTCCTAGTCGAATATCGAGGGTTAATTAACCATCGATATTCGACCCTTAGTAAATCTGCCCCTAAAAGTTAATTTAAAGTAGAACAACCCCTATAAGCATAGGGGCAGATTTACTAAGCTCGAGTGAATAGTTCGAATGCAAAAATATTTTTTTTGGCACTGAATGAACTGAACAAAAAAAGTATTTTTTTGGGTACTTTGACCATTGAATTGGTCAAATTCGATCGAATTCGATCGAATTGAATGATTCGAACGATTCGAAGTAAAAATCGTTGGACTATTCGAATAATTCGATAATGGAAGTACTGTCTCTTTAAAAAAAACTTTGACTTCATACTTCGCCACATTAAAGCTACCGAAGTGCAATGTTAGCCTATGGGGACCTTCCGAGCACTTTTCTAAGTTTTTTTTTAATCGAATGAAAATCATTCGATCTATCGCTTAAAATTGTTCAAATCGTTTTTATTCGATCTAACCTTTTGCACTAAAATCTTTTGAATTCGAAGGATTTTACTTCGAGGTTCGAATTTGAGGGTTTTTTAACAGTATTTGTAGCCATTATCTTTATAAGGCTTCAGTTCTCTTTTATCAGATCAAAGACTTTTATTTAAACCTGAAAATCTAAAAACAAGGTAGGCTGAATTTAGCGTTAACTAAAAGTACCAGTTCTCAGAATTACCTTTGAGATATTGCCTAAATTTTTACATTTTCTCTATTTCTATCTCTATTTCACTATTTCACTGCAGGCATACAAGAAGAAGCAAAAAAAAAACAAAACCATAAATATGTGATACTGCAAAATCTAGCGTTCACTTATTCTGACACTTCGGTTCAAGTGGGGTTTTTGTCTCCCCCCCAGTAACTCTATTATGGGTATTTAACTTGATGGATGTGTGTAATCTCTCAACATAAGCAATTACAAGATTATGGTTTATTATAATAAACCATCAAAACTGGAAAACCAGCCGAAACGGTGAAATGTCTCAGATTTTTCCTGATCCGATTTATAAAACTCTAATTAAAAAAGTGTTTCAAACATGTTTTTAGTGTCGCCCTCCCCCTCATTTCCTCATATTTATAAATAACTTCCTTTAAAAAAAAAAAAAAGCTGTTGCTATTTGTTCTCAATCTCACATCAAGTCCAATCCCGTTATTTCCTATGGGATACTAAACAAAGTGTCATTTTGCGCCAGCGCAGATTTATCAAGGGTCGAAATGAATTCGAGGGAATTTTCGAAGTAAAAAAGTTCGAAATTCGAAGTAATTTTTTGGATACTTCAACCATCGAATAGGATACAAAGACTTCGACTTCTAATTCGATTTGAAGTAAAATAGTTTGAATATTCGAAGTACTGTCTCTTTAAAAAAACTTCGAATTCAATACTTCGCCAAATGAAACCTGCCGAAGTGCTATGTTAGCCTATGGGGACCATCTAGAGCAGTTTTCTAAGTTTTTTTTAAGTTGAAGAAAAAACGTTCGATCGATCGCTGAAATTCTTCGAATCGTTCGATTCAAAGGATTTAATTGTTCGATCGAATGATTTTACTCCGACCGCAGGATAGCCAAATTCGCTGAAAAATTTCGAATTCGATATTCGAATTCGAAGTATTTTAATTCGATGGTCGAATTTCGAAGTATTTTTATCTTCGAAATTCGACCCTTGATAAATCTGCCCCTTAGTGTTTCTACCCATTGGTGAGTTTGTCATAGCAATAGACGTGAACGACATTTTTTTTTTTAATTGACAAAATTTTCATTCCACTTTCACGTTCTCAATATCAAAGGCAACCTTTATAAAATTTCTAAGTAAGTATATACATAAATACACAATCATATTCGAATCTAAAATTTTCGTGAATTTGACCACATTTAAAAAAGATTTTGAATTGGTTAAACCAATCAAACAACATTTGACCATCTTAGCTGTAATTTATTCGACTTGGCACTCTCCCCCCATTTGAGTAGTCAGGGGCATCTTGTGAAATCTTTTATTCAAGTTTTTTTTGGGGAAAAAATGAATTACCCAATTCCCAAAATTAAAATAGAGTGAAACCTCAAATTTACATCCCCTGATTTTGAGATTTCCCTGATTTGACATAGGTTTTTGTGGTCCCACTTATATATTATGCATAATACATTTCCCTAATTTAAAATTTTCATGGATTTTACACCATTTTTTTCTGGTCTCCTGATAAACGTAAAAAGGGGGTTCTACTATATCAAATCTACATTGATTACAATAGTATCTAAGTAGCTGAGCTAGAGAAATGAAACTGCCAATCAATAAGAGTTTGTGTGATGGTTGAGAGTTGAAGTGCAACAATAGCAGGAGGCATGCAGGTTACACATCCTAAATGCGGTGAAAATATTCTTTGTATGGCCTTGGTAGGTTCTCCTGCACTTGGGACCCCCCTGATGCAGAGGTCTAGCTAGACAAGCTCTGGTCTTTATTTTCAGGGGTTATTTATTAAAATCTGAATGTTAAAATCTTGAAAAATAAGGTCCTGTATAAGTCAATGGGAGATGCACCTATATCAATTTGAAGCTTTTGTGGTCTGCACTGGGTTTATTCCAAAAATCCGTCTTTTTCAGGGATTTCAGGCGAAAACTCTTTCAATTCAGGAAAAAAGGCAGAAAAATTAGCAATTTGGGTAAAAACCAGAAAAATTGAGTGATTCGGGTTTTTCGCTTGATCTTATCCAGTTTTTCCGCGATCCGATTAAATCACGTTTTTTTTATTAATAAACTAGTTCAAATCAGTCATGGAAGTTTGGTCATGGTTGTTTTTAATAAAATATGAGATAAATTCGGGTTTTAATACCGTATATACTCGAATATAAGCCGAGTTTTTCAACACCCAAAATGTGCTGAAAAAGTCTACCACAGCTTATACTCGAGTCAGCCTAACCCGCCCACCCACCAATGAAGAAACAGTAGGCTTGTTTAAAGATTGCTGCCCTTTCGCTCTCCCCGCCCCTTTCTCTGTGCGGACAGTGTTGCCTGTGTGGGCAGCCCTGTGCCTGGCCTTCCCTCTATCCTTCTCCCGCAGGCCGTGACCTCATTGCGCATGAGCGAGACCGCAGAGAGTCCGCGAGAGCGGAAAGCGCTACTCACACTCACCAGAAGGCCGAGCACCAACATGGTGAGTAAGTGAGCTTCACATGCTCAGTCATATCCGTTTTGAGCGTGCAGGGTTATTCCGGGCTTGGTCTCCGTCTAAGCCTGCCCCCAGCAGGGTCTGACAGGCAAAGGAAAGCGGGCGGCGCTGCTCTAAGCTGTAACTCCAGCCTCGGGGTTTTGGAGCCTAGTCACTAGCTGTCCGCACCCGGGCTCTCCAAAACAGGGATCTTACTGGGAAGGGATAGATAGAGCCAGAGTTATGGAAAAGATGTGTTTGCTCGCTATGTGTATTGCTATGAACTGTGTGTCACAATAACACTCTCCTGCCAGCCATGACTGCTGACTGAACTGCGTTTACTCCCCACTAATGAAGACACAGTGAGAAAAAGCAGGAAGCATTGCGCGTCTACAAAGTTGATCTTTAAACAAGCCTACTGTTTCTTCATTGGTGGGTGGGCAAATTGGCAGATCAGATGGGCCGTGAGGATTTCTTTACATTCTGGGGGAATACACGGACAGGCAACCTAACAGATATTATAGCAGCAAAATGATAAAAAATGCTTTCCAATTATAAATAAAACATTATGGGATTACCGTATTATTGTCAATGAAGATGCTGGGCAACACCAAAGACACCTGATCTTAAGTGCCAGTTCTTCCCCTAGGCTTATACTCGAGTCAATACATTTTCCCAGTTTTCTTAGGTAAAATAAGTTACCTCGGCTTATACTCAGGTCGGCTCATACTCGAGTATACTCAAGTTCTTCCCCTAGGCTTATACTCGAGTCAATAAAGAACTCGAGTTCTTCCCCTAGGCTTATACTCAAGTCAATAAATGTTCCCAGTTTTCTTAGGTAAAATTAGGTACCTCAGCTTATACTCGGGTCGGCTTATACTCAGTATATATGGCCTCTTAATGATGCGTGTTAATGTAGTAAAGTATTCACATTAATATATGCAACATTACTATTCATAGCACCATACTAGCAAGTGTATGTTAAAGGGACCCAAAAACCCTCACAATTTCTAGCAGAATTGTGCTCACAGCAGTGGGATACCTAGGCAAGCGCAGTTTTATTGTATCTCTCTTTGCAGGATATGAGAAAACCTGGAAATGTTCCCTGCTCAGTAAAGTGCCATTTATAGCCTTATTTGGCTGTCCACTCCCCCAGTAACATTAAGCCACACCTACTAAACTGCAAAGTCTTGCCCCTTCTACTTTATTGCACTTGGATTATAAGAGAAAGAGTCATAAGTAACTTGTTAGCGCCTTCCACTAAGAGAATGGCAGTTTCAGCAGCGTTAAACCCACACGCAGAGCCAATAACAACTTCATAGAAGAGCAGCTTGGGTATAAAAAACAAATTGAAAATAAATATACATCCAGCTCATTTGGCAAATGCTCATGAGGAATGAAAAATGAATCTCATTAGGTAATGAACACTTTTCCTCCTGCAAATTGGTAATCTTTTTCCCCAAATATTCCTTAATTACAACAAAACGCGAGCGTATGCCAGAGTGTGCTAGGTAACCGTTTATGTTTAATAATAAACACACTCATTTCTAGGCAATGAAAGGGAATATGTTTAGTTTCGCTGACCTTTAGCCACAAATACCGCTTGGCTTTTGTTAGCATAATGAATGATGAATATGAATATTATGAATATTAGATGCTGACGATATGGCTTTTGGCACAAGGTGACAGAAAATCCTCTGTAGTGTTTTAGAAATTAACACAGAGTGTGAAGAAGTCTCGTTTCAGTTTAGTTCTTCATGGTTTTTGGCCCAAGCTGTATCTCTGGCCCTGGAGAGCAGCAGTTCTAAGTATGAAGTTGATAAGATGGTACATTAATAAGTGGGGATAATAGCCTCTGGAAAATGGCTGTGAGATAGCCAGTATAGTAGGGAGAGATGGTGCCTATAGTAACAGTGGATAATAGTCTCTGGGAAGGGAGTGTGACTGTGGGATAGCAGGTATAGTAGGGAGAGATGGTGCCTATAGTAACAGTGGGATAATAGTCTCTGGGAAGGGAGTGTGACTGTGGGATAGCAGGTATAGTAGGGAGAGATGGTGTCTATAGTAACAGTGGATAATAGTCTCTGGGAAGGGAGTGTGACTGTGGGATAGCAGGTATAGTAGGGAGAGATGGTGCCTATAGTAACAGTGGATAATAGTCTCTGGGAAGGGAGTGTGACTGGGGGATAAAAGGTATAGTAGGTAGAGATGGTGCCTATAGTAACAGTGGATAATAGTCTCTGGGAAGGGAGTGTGACTGTGGGATAGCAGGTATAGTAGGGAGAGATGGTGCCTATAGTAACAGTGGGATAATAGTCTCTGGGAAGGGAGTGTGACTGTGGTATAGCAGGTATAGTAGGGAGAGATGGTGTCTATAGTAACAGTGGATAATAGTCTCTGGGAAGGGAGTGTGACTGTGGGATAGCAGGTATAGTAGGGAGAGATGGTGCCTATAGTAACAGTGGATAATAGTCTCTGGGAAGGGAGTGTGACTGTGGGATCGCAGGTATAGTAGGGAGAGATGGTGTCTATAGTAACAGTGGATAATAGTCTCTGGGAAGGGAGTGTGACTGTGGGATAACAGGTATAGTAGGGAGAGATGGTGTCTATAGTAACAGTGGATAATAGTCTCTGGGAAGGGAGTGTGACTGTGGGATAACAGGTATAGTAGGGAGAGATGGTGTCTATAGTAACAGTGGATAATTGTCTCTGGGAAGGGAGTGTGACTGTGGGATAGCAGGTATAGTAGGGAGAGATGGTGCCTATAGTAACAGTGGATAATAGTCTCTGGGAAGGGAGTGTGACTGTGGGATAGCAGGTATAGTAGGGAGAGATGGTGCCTATAGTAACAGTGGATAATAGTCTCTGGGAAGGGAGTTTGACTGTGGGATAGCAGGTATAGTAGGGAGAGATGGTGCCTATAGTAACAGTGGATAATAATCTCTGGGAAGGGAGTGTGACTGTGGGATAGCAGGTATAGTAGGGAGAGATGGTGCCTATAGTAACAGTGGATAATAGTCTCTGGGAAAGAACTGTGACTGTGGGATAGCAGGTATAGTAGGGAGAGATGGTGTCTATAGTAACAGTGGATAATAGTCTCTGGGAAGGGAGTGTGACTGTGGGATAGCAGGTATAGTAGGGAGAGATGGTGCCTATAGTAACAGTGGGATAATAGTCTCTGGGAAGGGAGTGTGACTGTGGGATAGCAGGTATAGTAGGGAGAGATGGTGCCTGTAGTAACAGTGGGATAATAGTCTCTGGGAAGGGAGTGTGACTGTGGCATAGCAGGTATAGTAGGGAGAGATGGTGCCTATAGTAACAGTGGATAATAGTCTCTGGGAAGGGAGTGTGACTGTGGGATAGCAGGTATAGTAGGGAGAGATGGTGTCTATAGTAACAGTGGATAATAGTCTCTGGGAAGGGAGTGTGACTGTGGGATAGCAGGTATAGTAGGGAGAGATGGTGCCTATAGTAACAGTGGATAATAGAGTTTTTGTAAAAAAAAAAAAAAAAATTAATTACTATCATGGGAAAAAGTTATTAAAGATGAAATCTTTCTTTTAAAAGAATGAAAAAAAGTTTCTTTTTTAAATAATACCCAGTTTTTATTTGCTAAATAACAGCAATTTCTCAGGAAGAAATGTTCTATTTTAGAGTCTGGCTAATGGATGTTCTACAAGTGATATTCCGAGTGACATCATCTTTTCTTCAAAGAGCTAATGTTTTGCTGTTATTCTCTCTCCCTATTTTGGTGTCCATTAAAGTTGTCCACAGCACGTAGATAAATACCCCCTTTCACAATTTATTAAAGAGCACTTTTACCATTTTTACACTTACTTTATGATTTAATACTTTTTATTAAAGGAAGCCTTTACCATTTTACATCACAGTTTATAAAAGCTTTATACCTTCTCTTTAAAAGGCCTTTTGCAAATATTCACCTTATTTTATGGGTTTTTTTTAATGCCACCTGGTCTGAGACATTTTTATAGTTTTACACTATAATTTATGTTCTCGTGACTCTGTTGCTTCAGTCCGAGTACCTACACCTCAAGCTTTATGGTGAGGTCTGTGTTTACATGATGATATTCCTATTCATGGCAGCTTCCAATTCAGGAGCATCTCCACTGTGTTATTTTTTTTCACTTGCTGTTTCATGTGTAATCTTGGTAATTGACAACTGTATGGGATCTCCCTGTACAGACTTATGAGCAAACTTAGGCGGCTGTTCCTGCTGAATTGTGCTTAGTACAGGGGAATACCTATACTGCCATAGTTTTATGGAATCTCTCTGTACAGTACATGAGTAAATTTAGGGGGCTGTTCCTGCTGAATTGTGCTTAGTACAGGGGAATACCTATACTGCCATAGTTTTATGAGATATCTCTGTACAGGATATAAGCAAACTTAGGGGGCTGTTCCTGCTGAATTGTGCTTAGTACAAGTCAGTACCTATGCTGGAATACTTTTATGATAGCTCTCTATGTAGATGATACATGTTTAATAAAAAGCTACATCTCTTATACTGTG
Source organism: Xenopus laevis (assembly GCF_017654675.1). Lineage (NCBI taxonomy): Eukaryota > Metazoa > Chordata > Amphibia > Anura > Pipidae > Xenopus > Xenopus laevis. Next base: position 14,779,121 of record NC_054379.1, on the reverse strand, counting down.
CATCCAAATACTATTTCATAATATCACATCACACACTAAAATCACAATGAGTATTACTCACATGACATTTGATTGCTACTAGTGTACCAATTTCCTCTAAGGCTGCTGTAAGGGATTAAAGATTTGCCTATATATGTAATGTATTGTTTCCAAAAACCCAGAAAAAACCCCAAGGTCTCAGTGTCGGCTAACACTTCTGCTCCCCTTTTGCTTCGGGAGGAGCCTTCCGTTACTCAGATGCCGCCAGGTTATAAAGTGAGAGGGCCAAGACTCTGGGCAGTCGAGGGAACCGTAACGTATACAGAAAGGACAGGGAACAAGGAGCGAGGTCAAGGGACAGGCCGGGCCAATACCAAATAGACAATACAGTACCAAATCAGGAAGCAGAAGCGCAGTCAAGGTCACAGGCGAAGGTCAAACACAGATCAGTAGGCGCAGTACCAAATCAGGATCCAAACAATAGTCAAAGTTCAGGCAAGGACAGGGCAGGCAGCAGACAAATCAGGAACAGGGACAGACAAGATCAAACATGATTTAACAACAACAACAATTCACACCCAGGAACAATGGAACATAAACCCATACTGGACAATGAGTCAGAGCAGAGTAGGGGTTTTTATATCCAGTCAAATGGCTTACACAAATCACCTGTGCTGAAAAACCGAAAGTCCTGAAGCGGCGAAAAGACCCGAAGCCACGAAAATAGCCGAAACCGAACTACCGAAGCAGCAAAAAGACCTAGAGCCATGAAAATAGCCAAAGCCGAACTCCCGAAGCGGGCGAAAAGACCCGAAGTCACGAAAACAGACAAAATTGAAGTCCTAAATCGCCGAAAAGACCCGAAGCCATGGAAACAACCGAAATTGAAGTCCTGAAGCGGTGAAAAGACCCAAAGTCATGAAAGGAGGCGAAGTTAAAGTCCTGAAGCCATGAGTTCAATTCTACTGAAAACCAATGTGTGTTTTTTTATTTTTTTTAATCCCCTGGCCACCAAATGTATTATTTTAATATTCTATAGACCCCTGCCACCAATGTTTTTTTTAAAAAATATTCTTCGGTGCCCCAATTTTTTTTAACTTGTAAGGGGGGCCCTGGTCACCAATTATTTTTTTTAACTTGTAGGGGGACTCTGACCACCAATTTTTTTAAAAAACTTTTAAGGGGGGCACTTGCACCACAGTTTTTTTGCGGCCCTGACCATCAATAGCTTTTTATAACTTGTGTGTGTTGGGGGGGTTACCTTTTTTAGCACTGATGTCTGTGTGGTCTTTTAACTGTTGTGTGGAATGGGCGGGATCTGGCATGGGGCTTGGGGGCTGGGGTGGGCCCTGATAATTTTGTTATACGGACCCCGTGATTTTTAATGGCGGTGGTAACACAGACAGCACAAGAACACCAGGTTCCTGGTTCAACTCCAGGCAGGTTATCACACTTCACTAAGGCCCTGGTTATCTTCTGACTTTATTTCCCACTGAGGCCTCATACCATCAGCTTCTACTCCTGACACCAGGTGGTGTTCAAAGAGACAGAACCATGTGCTCCCTCTCTTTTTATAGACTAGGAAACAGGAACTTCAATCACTACCACTTACTTATAATTACACATCCCTCCCCAGGATATAGCTATGCCCCTTCAAGTAGGGAAGTTTAACTCCTTCATATACTCTACTTAGCCTATAAGAAACATGTAGAATTCCACTGTGGCTCTTTTCAGTAGTCCACTCCCCCCTTAGCCACAAGCTCACACCTTCTACTCAATACTTACAATAAACCTATAAGTGAAGTTATGGGAGGTAACAAGGAAGATTTTGTCCAGCCAGCATGAAAGACAATGGCAGTTTGTCCTTTAAATATATCAAGAAGCCAAATTCATCTATAATCCTCAGGGAATTGCTGCCTATGAGGAATAAAATGTAGTCATTTAGTTAAAAGGTAAATAAAGGGTGGCAGATCTGCAGCCCCCATTTATGCAGATGCCCTCTCATTATTACAGAACATAATCCTTTTAGTCACATACTATAATGTACTTTCAGGAGGAAGTTGTGTTTTTGTTTCTATAAAAGGAGACCATACAAGGAAATCATTTGTTCTTCCCAATACACGCTAGGCATTTATGAGTATGGCATTTACTATATGGGTTCTTATTATGGAAAGTAGACATGACAAAATAACATGGGCAAGATTTCAGCAAAACTCCAAAAGGAAACAAGAGAAATACCCTGGGAAAGTTTCTCCGCGTCTGTACATAGGACAGAATATATTGCATTCTAGCTGTCCAGCCTTTAATTAAGATGAAAGGCATATTTCCGTTGCATTGCCACTCCATTGCATTCCAGCCCAACCTCATCATCCTTTTATTTAATAATAATACGAAATAAGAAAAACATTGAATTTTTATCAGTGACTGAAGACTGATAATCATGCCTTTGCTATTTTTACTAGCTCGGACGCCTTATTCGTGGAAGCCATAAATTACTGAAAAAAAGCAAATTTGAGCAGTTTCTTTTGTCGTGGTCAGAATGTATAGTAAAACGCACCCAAAACATCCCCTCCTATTTATGGGAATAGACCTACATTATTCATCAAACACAGTCTTTAAACTTTCTCAAAAATCACGTGTAAACAAACTGAATGTTGAGTATGGGATTTCGTAAAATGCAGGAGTCTGACAAACAAAAATGCGTCATAGGAATAGAAAAGGGTTTTTCATTCTGAAGAAACAAAGTCAGAAATATTTTACAAAATGGAAACTTGTTGATTTTTGGGCTATTTACTCTAAAGTGTCCTCTTAACGGAATGTAAAATTAAGAGACATTGGCAAAATTAGACGTTTGGATTTGTACAGGAAATAATGAGTTTTAATCTCTAAAGAGGCTGTTTTCAGACTTTTTCAGTTCAAGTGCCTCTTTGAGGTCCAACATTTGATCAGAACCCCCCCTCCCGGCTCATAACAAGGTGACAGATACAGTACAGTATATAAAAAGCCATAAATATAAGTGGTCATCCCAATTTTTGCCATAAATAACTGTTAAAGGAGAAGGAAAGGTTAAAACTAAGTAAGCCTTATCAGAAAGGTCCATCTAAATATACCAGTAAACCCCCAAAGTAGTGCTGCTCTGAGTCCCCTGTCAAAAGAAACACTGCATTTCTTTCCTTCTATTGTGTACTCATGGGCTTCTGTATCAGACTTCCTGCCTTCAGCGTAAACCTCCTTGCCCTGGGCGTGAGCATGCTCAGTTTGCTCCTCTTCCCCCCCCCCCCTTCTCCACTGTAATCTGAGCCCAGAGCAGGGAGAGACTCAGGCAGGAAGTGATGTCACACCACATTAATACTGCAGCTCCTATCCTAAACAAACAGAGAGTTTCTAGAGCTTTTTACTCAGGTATGGTAAAACATTCTAAAGAATAAATATAGCATTCTAGCTTGCACTATTGCAGCTAATCTATTGGCAATAAAATGCCTCCGTAGCTTTCCTTCTCCTTTAAGGTAGACTTCTGGGAGTAAGTAGAAGACCAAAGCTTTACTCTACATCACACTGTTATTGGCCATCAGTCTGGCCCTCCCACCCACTGGTCTTGGTGGGAGGGCCAGCATTTTATAGATTATAAATGCTGTACATTATGTTTTGGAATTGTGTACAGCTCCTTAGCAGGAAAGATCTGTGCCCCCGAAGATGCCCAGTAGCTCCACATATCTTTTATGCTGATCCCCAACACTTGCTATGTGCTCCTGTCACTTACCTGAGCTTTATGACTCACTCACAATAAACAGTATTTATACAATATAACATTCACAATTCAAGGCTGATTAGTAATGAATTCAGAATCATATTACATGGCAAATGTAGAAATCAGTTCATTCTGCTCCAGAATTGATTCATAATCAGCCCTGTAGCACCCACTTCTATGCTAAACGAACCTCATGTTCTGCTTGATTATTTCTGACAATCCCTAAGTTTAGCTTATCAGAGCACACTGAGCATGTGCAGTGCCACTGACACTCAAAAGATGGCCTAACACTATCCAAAATGGGGATTTCCAGTTGACTACTCTGAAGGCCTGGTTCATTACTGTTATAGGGCTGCTGAACTTCTGGGCTGGTATAGGATGTTTAGCATATCAAATTACAGCATTTTTCGCCATATCAATCGTTTTGCTTTAGTTCTCCTCTAAGTTTAAGCAATAGGTTATTCATCAAGAGTATTGGGCTTATCAGATAAATATGCCTTTGTTCAAACAAGAGATGCATTGCTGTATGGCTGTAAACCAATTTATGAGTTAATGTGGCATTAAATACACAAGTTCAAAGCATTATTTCATTGCACTTTCATCTGGAGACCCCTTGTGACTTATACCGTGGACTTTGTGAATTCCTTTAATACCAACGGGAACAAAACTGTAGAAAAACTTGCAAAACTGTAATAACTACTAGGGATGTACCAGTTGAAAAATATTCAGCCTGTGCCAGACCATAACTTGCCCTAACTCAAGCTGGCCTACTGCTTAGAGCTGGTTTATATATCTGTTCCCTGATCCCCTTCTCGGATGTTATCGGAGGGGTGGGGTAGGGTGAACGTAAGTTTATAAAAAGTACCGTCCCATCATTAGTGGCATTAGAACAGGTCCATTGGGCATTACTAATAGCTATAATAAATACTCAAAATTCATACTCTATGCCAGTTTCTACTTGAGTTTTCAATGTATGCTGCCTTCATTTAAATGATTGGTTGTAAAAAATACTGAAATTGTATTTTTACGGCTCTTATGAAGAGTGAAAAGGCACCGTCTGAGCACAGTGAGTTCTTGGCGTCTTTCTTATGTCTTGGAATTAATTTTTACAGGTCCATCGTTGTCACGTTTCAAGTGTTTAACAAACCAGTTATATGAAGTCCTGCATATCATGTGACTCGTTTCAACCGAATAATGACATTCAGAGGGTGGAGCCTGTTTATTAACCCTAAGGCTAGGCAGAATAAATAATCACATATGTATAAACCATTTGGGTGGCCTAACCCATGGGTAGCTGCTGCTCTATCCATCATCTAATGGTTTGGAGTAAATAATTATTGTTGTTGGACATCGTTATATTGTATTTATGCCTGTTCATCGTTTTTTTTTTTTTTGTATTATTTTACTACCACTATTCGATAATATGCAATACTTGAAGCCAATTTCCCTTGGCATAGCACTTCACAATATTACAACCAATGCTTAATAGCTTATTGTGAGTTATGGCTCGCAGATTTCTTTTCCAGTGTCTATTTCTTCCAGACCTTTTCAGACAAGTGTCGATTCCAAGGCTTTGCATTCCCTTATCCCAGTGTCTAGTGACTATTGTTAATCACTAGAATATCCGGTGCCTCTAGCAACAGCACTAGGCTGAAGTTATGTGAGCAATGCTGAATTACAAAAAAAAAGTCCCCAGACTTCCAAAGCCATGGAATTTATTCCTATTGGCAAAATTCAGCGATTTACAAGAATAAAAGTTAAACAAATCGGAATGTATGGAATAAGAGGTGTTAAGCCAGGAAGACGTCTACAAAAATGGAAATCTCCATCTACTGAAAATAACGCCCTTCAAGCGTAGAACATTGTCCAAATGCATTAGTCATCGGTTTCATTCAGACACAACCCCCACAAATCAATTTGACGTTTAATCCATTTAATGTGTTAAAGGAGACTTTGCTCAGCAAATAAAAAAAGAGGTATGTTAAGCATGGTACTAAAGCGTATGTCTGGGAGGTGAATTTAACTGGACTTTTTAGTATATTGAGTGTGTGTGTCTGTGAACAATTACAAGCTATAGTACGTTGACTTACATTCCAGTGTAATAGCAATACCTTGGGGCAAATTTGCTAAAGGGCTAAGTGACTAACGTGGGCGAAAATTCGCCAGCGTGACGTCATTTCGGTACTTCGCCGATTTACTAACAGCGTAACTTCTCTAGCGAAGGAGATAGACTCTAACGGTACTTTGCCTGGCGAATTTGCGCTCTGGCGAATGGACGTAACTACACAAATTCACTAAGATGCGGATTTTACTGAACGTTATCTCATGCGCCAGACTTGCCTTCGCCACCTTAGACCAGGCGAAGTGCAATAGAGTAGATAGGAGTTCCAAAAAAAAATAGTTGAAAATTTTTCTCAAAAAAGTCCCAAAAAATGCTGCCGTTTTTGGGGGGTAACCGGCTTCCCCCCTACATTTCCTAACATATGGCATCTAAACTATACACTGGACTCATGTGTAGGGCATTATAACAACTTTATTTTATTTTATTAAGGTTTCCCAGGCTCGTGTAGTGTAATGTATTTGCTGCAACATATACGTCCATTTTCCATCGAGCCGTATGAAAATTAGCCAACGCTATCGCAACTTCGCTTTGCTTGGCGCAGTAATGATAGCGCAACTTCGCCAGCATTCAGGCACCCTGGATGCAACTTCGGATTTTAGTGAATTAGCGTTGTCCCGGCGAATCTACACCTGGCGAAGTGTTGGGAAGCCGTCAATGGCAAATTTTCGGAGGTTAGTGAATTTGCCCCCTTGACTTGTGGTTCCTCATATCCAATACAAATAACTCTTGTTTAAAGACATCTCTACCTACTGAGACAAAGCCTACGTCCTGCAGTCTTCTCTGTGTTCGCTAGAGTGGCAGAACAACTTACATCACAATAGACAACTTTCAGGGTCTGGTCAGGCAGATATGCACCCAACCTGGACCTGCTCACCTGACCTTTAGCTCCAATGATCTGTTACACAGCCAGGCCACTTAACTCCATATGTGATGTCACATCCTGGGAAGATTTTGATTTTACAGGGGGCTCATCTCACTTCCCATGCAGAAATCCTGGGGAATAAGGGCTTTCCCTTGCCCATCACTCATATCACCTAGCTTGAAGAACTTAAGGTGGCCATAGACACACAGATCCTATCGTACAAATCGAGGATTCGTACGATTTTCGGATCGTGTGTGGCGTGTGCCGACATCTTTCGTCCGGCGGAGATCGGATGTATGGTCGATCGGTCAGGGTTGATTTTGACCTGACCAATCCCGACCGATCCCGCCGGAGCCCATTGCGGCCAAACGATCAGATTACCCCCGATATAGCCATGCTCGTTAATGGCATATTGGGGAAATATCCGCTCGTTTGGCGATGTTGCCAAACGAGCGGATCTTTGCGTCTATGGCCACCTTTAATTGATTTAGTTGTTCTAATCCCTAGTGTTAAAGTTATCCGTTATCACAGTGATTCTACATAACTGCATGAGCCACAACTGTTGTCAATAAGCAGGCTTGGTATCACAGTATGAATGTAGGATAAAAGAGTCTAACTTGAGCCTAGTCTTGGACCTTGTGTTTGAGTTCAATATTACAACAGACCAGTAAAAGCTGACCACTGATCAGTGGCATACTAACATCTCATCAGGCCCCCTACAAAAAAATGTTTGGAGCAGCTCCACACCACTGAAACCATACATTGTGGGAGTGCAGACGCCCCCGCTCGCATACTATAGGGGAAGTTGACCATGTTGTCTGGCCACCCTGAAAGCGCAGGGTCTGCTTCCTCTTTAGTTATGCCACTGCTACCAGCGTTGGAGCATTGGGGGCCCACCAGGGCTGCAACACCAAGGGCCCTCCTGGCAGTCACAAGGACCCCCTCCCAACATCTAAACCCTCCCTCCCCACGCACGTGCATTGCGAACCATGTGTATCTCCATTTCTTGCTAACAGGGGCAGCTCATTGGGGGAGCAGGCCTGGGCCGGTGGGGGCCCATGAGGGCTGGGGTCCACTGGATTTTTTCTCATGTCCTGCCGGCCCAGTCCAACCCTGATTGCCACTGATTGGTTGCTATGGGTCACAAGACCTGTATTACAGAACAATAGGGGGCAGAATTATCAAAGGTCGAAGTGAAAATTCTAATAAAAAAAAATTGAATTTTGAGCTAATGTTTGTGTACTTCGACTAGGGAATAGTCCAAATTCAATTCGAATTTGAAAATTTGAATTTAGAAATTTATCATGTACTGTCTCTTTAAACATTCGACTTCGACCATTCGCCATCTAAAAATTGCTGTCTTAGCCTATGGGGGAACCTCCTAGAACTGAAATCTAAGGGTTTTTTTGGGGGAAAAACTTCGAATCATATGATTCGAATGCGCTAGTACTTTGATTTGTACGATTCAAAACAGATCAAAAGAAAACTTTGATTTAATTTCGGATTGTCTTTTTGAATTTGGATTTCAAAGTTTTTCAAATTTGAAATTCGATCCTTGATAAATCTGCCCCTAACTTTTTAAAAGAGTAGATGAGGAAAATCCTTACATGTGACATAGGATTTAGAAACCATGTTTGCCCCCCCCCGGTAGTTCCTTTTATTATTAGTTTGTATTTCTGGATGGAAATGGCTGAGAGATGATTAGTGACCAGCATAACAATGTTCTGGGGTTATGCAGAGAACTTGTATTTGTTTTTTCAATAAAACTGTTCATATCCCAGATCACCTGGCAATGGATCAGCCATCTGTACAAGGTCATGAAGAGTGGCCTCCCCACAGACTCAACTCCAAACCAAACGCTAAAAGAAATAAGGGCAAAAGTTCATTATTATTTTTTTTTATTGTGAGAGTTCTGGCTTTTTAGTTGAAAAGAATGTCTAGAAATACAATAAGGGGAGCATCTCACACAAATGCTCTGCTAAATGGGCATTCATCCATGGGAACTTATGCACACGCACATTATGGGGATACCTTTCATTGGCATTCAGTGATCACTTAGAGGTATTTGGGGACTATCATAATAAGGGGAAGAGGGGAAGGACAAAGCACCTGTGATTTATAATCAAGAACCTTCACCCCTCATTGGCCTTTTACACAATATGTTGTGTTACAACTTGGATTTAAAATGGGTTTAATTGGGATTTCTATCATGTGTTTAAAACTTTGAAGGTGCAAATTAATTGAACAAAAAAAAAATCTGAGACCATGGCTACATAAGTATTGACCTCCACTTGTACTCAGTTGAACCACCTGGAATTTAGCTGCAAGGCTTTAGGAGTAAGTACACGCCAGCTTTGCACACTGTTTTGACCCATTCTTTAAGGCAAGTTTGTTCAAGATTGTCTGGGTTAGTCTTGTGCACCTCAACAAATTATCAGCTGGATTGAGATCAGGACTTTAATTTGGCCATTGCAGGACATTCACCAAGCCTCTACAGCAGCCCCCAACCTTTTTTACTTGTGAGGCACATTCAAATGTAAAAAGAGTTGAGGAGTAACACACACATGAAAAATGTTCCTCAAGGTGCAAAATAAGGGCTCTGATTAACTTTTTGATAGCCCCTATGTGGACTGGTATCCTGGAAGTTTTGTTTGGCAGCCAAAACGCATCTCCACGCTTTAAATTCAAAAATAAGAACCTGATTTGAGGCCACTGGGAGCAACTATCTCTATTAATCTTGCACGACCTTGTGAATAGCTAATACTAAATTCTTGCCAGGAGGTCATTCTGTGACTGCCTAGAGATTTAAAAGGTCCGAAGTGCAGCAAGCTTAAAATTAATCCCTTCTGGAGTAGAGCCAAAGAGATGTTAGTCTTCAGCAAGCTCTTATGTATGTTTTGGTGGCGCTGGACCTACATAGGAGGTTAGAGGGAGAAAAATATATAAATCTATGAAGTTTACACTTCCAAAACACCTCTTCAAATGGATCCAGAAGAAGTGGCAAAAAGTTCTCCTTGGTCTATTTTTTTTTAAAGTTACATTTTTGACATGATCTAACTGATCTTTTATCACAATGAACTTCCCCCCCCCACACACACACTTTTTTACACCCAAAGTCAGGCACACACTAATTGGTGGCCCATAAACTAATTTTTCAAGCTGGTTGCAATTTTGCACTTGATTAACCTACACTCATGTATTGCATTTGCCCATTGAAACTGCAACTAATCTGTGCTGCATGGCCCACAATGTGGAGTAAAAAAGCACAAACCTGTGTGTAGAGAAAAATGGAGAGGCAGATTTATTATTTTTATAATTTGAGTCTGAAATTCAGTGAAAAAAATTTGATCAATAATTAATTTTTTGCGATATTTCTTTCCCCCCCAAATTGGAAAAACTTGATTGAGTTATTTCATGGAAAAACTAAATCTCAACAAAATTTTAATTTTTTACAAAGATTGTAAAAACTTGAAATACAAAACAGCTTGAACTTTCAAATACCCCTCTCATTGACTTATGTTGAAGCTCCCTAGATTTTAGCTGCCAATTGTTTGTAAAAACTCGATTTCCTAAAAAGATTGAGGTCACATATTTTTACCATGATTTTCTTGAATTGCAGAAAAATGCCCAATCTTGAATTTTAATGAACTTGATGTGTTCTACCTTATTATTATGGCCCAAGAAGGATCACTGGGGGCTAAAGGTGCAGAAGTTGTTCTGTCACCTTTGCAAGTTGAGTACAAGGTTCCCTTGCACTCTTGAGTCGCGGACCAGATGTTATCCCTTTGTTCAGCATGAACGAATAATACAGTTTATGTGTCCAACACATGGCTACATTTAAATGTTTGTGACCCATGGTTTTGGAGTACATTGTGGTCACAGCAAAGCCATTTTTATCAATATAAGACTAATTATGGATTTTCTGGTGTTATTTCTCTATCAAAGGGGATGTCCACCTGAATAATGAGTTAATACCTATTTTCTCAATGCCGCCCAAGAACCTCAGAAAGCAACAACTCCTAAACCATGACTTATTGGGGGTGAGGGATTTTGGGGGTCTCTATGAAGCCACTATTCTCAAAAGAACTTTTTTATTCTCTATCAGTGTCTTCTTGAGAATTGACTGCTGCTTTGTGCCTTCTTACACGTTGGGAGGTATGACCTTTTGGTGCTTCCATCTATTCACACTTATTCTCTGCCTCCAAGTGAATTATCACTGGCCAATTTACATTACTTCTTGGCTTGGTCTGTCTTCTAAGCATTATTTCTGGCACACCTAGAGCTTCTTTTGAATGCACTCCTGCAAAAGGAACCGTAGATCTCTACAGAAGGGGAACCTGAGGACACACGGGGTCTGCCAGGAAAAGGTGCGCAGAATGCAAAAAGTGTGCAATAGTAAGTTTAGCTTGGCAGGCAAGGTGCTAAATTATTTACTATATTCAAAGAGTATATAGATGTAATGCAATGTTTTAGAGATTGTTGATTATTCGAGTTTTGGTGTTCTGCAAATTTTGGTCATTCATCAATTAAATAGAAATCACAATGTAAATCCCAAATGTACATTTTTTTTTTGAGAAACAGTCAAAGTGCAGAGATTCATCAGATAGTATCTGAAACAGATAGCAAGTGGGCATTATTACATTTGAAAAAGAGACTTGAGTCTAGAGCGTAAGGTTGCAGTATCGAGTTTGGGACCCTAAGGAGATCAGCACCCTCAGAAAAGTTGGGGGACTGGAAAGTGATGACAATGGATAGCAGTTTGTGTCATAGCACACTTTAGGAGTTGTGTTAGATGGGAGAAAGAGCATTATTTGGCTACACTGAAGAGTAGTAGTAGAGCGGAGTTAGTTCTCCAAGGGAACACCAGCATTAAAGATATAAGGACTGGAAAGTGACTTGGGATAGTGTTATCCCTGAAGGAGATACATTACATATAGGTGTGATTACATAAGTTCCATCTCCTAAGTGCATGGGTGTCTGAGCCATTACAATGCTCAATGTTGCCTCATTGCACCTTTGCTTGTGTTTATTGAATGAAGGGTTATTCAAGTGCAAGAGCACTAAGGAGCGCCTGTACCATGCGCTTCTCAATGATACACAAGGTAGGGGGTGGGAGGGGAGATGCCTACGTGTCAACCCCCGTCAGCCTCATTTGAATCAAGCACTGTCTAATATGGCGGAGTCTGCAGGTCTCTACACTCCAAAATGAAGCTCAGAGTCCTGCTTCCATTTGACAATGCAACACACAGTGGGAAAAGTGCAAAAGAATGGCCAATTGCAACCACACTGTGTGGGGCACCATGAATGAGTTCTATAATCTTTTTATTATAAAGTACTAAAATGGGAGTAACAGTTCAGCTTCCTAAATCCTTTTCTCCACTACCTTTTGAGGGTGGCAGTGTAACTTATTTCTGCCTGAGAACTGGTTGCACATGGACATTAATGTAAACATTGACATAATGTAAACAGTTTCAGATTCAGGATATACCTGTTGGCGTGAAGGAATCAGTCTTTTAACTGCTGACTCCCATTTTGAAGGGGGGTAAAATTACTACAGTAAAGTTGGGGCTTGAGCCCCAGTCACACATGATTTAGAGACACTGGGGCTCATTTATAAACTTTGCGCAGGGCAAATTGGTTTGCACAGTGAATATATTTGCCCTGCACATGGTTACATTTATAAAGCTGAATAAGACTGTGCAAACAGAATTGCGATTTATTTTTCACAATGTGAATGCCTATAAGAGCTTTTTAAATATTTCAAAAATCGCAAATTGCGAATATTTATGTGCACACTCTGTGTTTGAATTACGCCACAACTTTGGTGCCAGATGAATATTTGCAAAACAGTTTTGCAAATTGCGAATTTAAGTTACTGTCAACACTATTTTCGCACACAACAACCTCGCACAGTGGGCACACTCACGAAAAACCCCCGTCTCATTTGCGAGCCATTTGAGAAAATGTATTCACAATGCGAATTCGCAAAAGACGGAAAGACGGGCAGAGCAGTGCAATATATTAGCGTTCAGGAGAAAACATGGGCAACACAACCATTTGTGAAAAATATGTGCTGCGCAAACTTTATAAATGACCCCCAAACAGTTCTGCTTCAGAAAAAAAAATCATAAAATAATTCCTAAAAACGGCAGTATATGGCTTTATTTATTGTAGTTTAAGGGTCGGTTCAAAGCAAATCTATTTATTGATCTGAATTCCAAGACTCTTTGCAGTTAGAGGAAGGAAAATGCCTCGTTTCTAGGCTGCCGATTTCTTTCCAACAAAAGATTTCCTTTGGCGTTCCATAAAAATCTCTTGGCCTTCTCTTCCCCATCCAATTAAAACTTCAATACGGCAACATTCTCTAATACATGGCATGAAAGATCGCCGAGACTTGTTTATTAAAAGCATAAAGAGTATTTGTACACAAAGACAGCATATGGATCAGATGGCAGAGAATATAAAGGAAGACTTACATTCCTGTTGATTTTCTGGAGTTTTTTTTTTAAGGCGTTGTTATTCATTGCAAAAACAAACAGCGCTAGATTAAGTGCCGGGCACTCACGTTACAAATGATACTGTACTCTGGATTTCTCATTATGGAAATGCTGCCAAGCCATAGATATTGCCAGAAGTGATTTAACTATTCGCAGAGTCAAACTGACCTTGTTGTGCAGGGACGATCTTAACTGTTGTTATGTAGATTTTCTTTAAGTCAATCTTTCAGCCTTTATTACTGGCGATTTCTAGCTGTGATATTGAATATACCAACAGTTTCGAGTTTTCTGAATTGTAACGTTCAGAATCCTCAGGGGTTTGCTTGGAATTGTAGTTTTATTGTGCATATATTCCCAGTGTATTACCTTCAGGAGGTGTAATCATTCCCATCAGTTCAAGCCCAGTAGACTTTCAACCCAATCTAATGTCCGTATCACAGTCGCATAAAGCAAAATCAGTTTCATGTACCATCGGCAGAATCTGGAGACAACCCACTTGAGTAGCACCATGCACCCAAATACACATTCAAAGTACAAGATGGGTTGGAAAGGCAGCAGTTTGATTTACTGACATGTTACTATTAGTGATGGGCGAATTTATTCGCCAGGCGCGAATTCGCGGCGAAAAACGGGCGCCGGCGTCAAAAAAACTGACGCTGGCGTCAAAAACGGGACGCCGGCGCCATTTCGCGAATTTTTTGCCGTTTCGCGAATTTCACACGAAATTCGCAAATTTTCCGGCGAAGCGAAACGGCGCAAATTCTCCCATCACTAGTTACTATATTAACAGATTGTCCTAACTAAAACTTTCACTAACATGGTGAACATCTGTGCAGAAAAAAGGCTAAGGGGTGGTTCACCTTTAAGTTAAGTTAAGTATGTTATAGAATGGCCAATTCTAAGCAACTTTTCATTTGATCTTCATTATTTATTTTTTACAGTTGTTAATTATTTGCCTTCTTCATCTGACTCTTTCTAATGTTCAAATAGGAGTCACTGACCCCATCTGAAAAAGCACCAAAGTTTTTAGCAAATTTTCTCTCGCATTACTTTCTTCCTAGCGAAACTCCATTAACATACGCTTACGTCAATTTAAATATGGCAGGTACATACAGGTCATATGTCTATATTTATTAGTGATGTTGGTGAAATTGCTCGAAGTGGCCACTTATTATTATTAAAAATGTCCAAGGAAGAAAAAAAAAAAAAAGAGATCCTCTAATGTCCTGGGCATAAGCCCACTCTAAAACAAACATGGCATGAGCTTCAGATGGTTAAACATAAGTGTAAATAATATATTTACAACTTGTAAACATGATCCCACATAAATATATGAAAAAAAGCCAGTGTTTTGTCTTTGGCATACAGGATATGATGTCACTGACATACCGTAATAATGTTGAGGATACCACTTCATTTTATAAATTCGCCAGAATGTTGGCGAAAAGGGTAACGTATTGGAAAGTTCACCCTTTGATAATTTTGCAAATTAACAATCATTCGCCTGACCAAAAATTCACCTGGCGAAATGGTGCAAAACTTTTCTGAGCTTTTTTGCTAGCGAATTGTCTTCTTTTAGTAGGCATGTCCCTGCATATTGTAATTTTGGAAAATGTTCGCTAAAAAAACGCTCTTCACTCTTTACTAATTTTGCCCCTAGAAGTGTTGAGAATGCCCTTCAAGGGACAAGGTACAAAGTACAAAAACAGGATGCTCTCTCCTTGATTCACACAATATTTGTTCAACGCAAAATAAATGGTTATTGTAGGGCACAAAGTGACTGGAATGCGATAGTGAGATTTTTCAACATGTTTTACACTAATTTGTAGATTTTCTTATCTGAATCGATTCACTGCAATCAAGGGCATTGGATGCAACTGTGCATACACTTAATCACAAATAAGAAGCAGTTGCACCAAATAATAATATAGTTGACACCATTTATGATGATCGGCCCAGGTGCCTGTACCCAGGCCGACACAATCGTTCCAGGTGCAGGCAAAGAAGAAATGTAATGTTAGTGTTAGAGATGAATTCTCGCCTTGTGCTTTTCTACAGGCCGAGATCAACCCCGTGTGGCATTAGCCTTACACCCAAATTTCATTCTTGTTTACTTTACGGGCTGTCAGTTCTCTAGACCCCCTACCAGGGGAAGCACTGCTTTAAGGTTTACTGAATGGCAATTCAATATATAGGGGCTTCCTTATGCTAACAAACCCATGCTCGACCCGGACCTGCTGACCCATAACCCAACACATCTCTATAATTAGAACCATTACCCAACCTGAAACACATAGAGTTAACTTACCTTGGGATATGCAAAACCGGAAGTTGTGTCACCATATACTGGAAGTGAGGTCACTTCGGTCGTGGACTTTAGCTGGGAACCCAAGCGGTTTACCAGAAACATTTTAAGCATAAGGCAAATTCAATCTTGTAGAATTACTCACCAAAGTAGAAACGTGGCCCAGATGCTCCAGCCCCAGGTCTTCAGCTCAAGGGAGCGGACAATCCATATGCAAAGAATAAATGTTGTGGTACTCACGTGGTACGTGGTAACTCACGTATAGATCAGACCAAAGGTTTGTACATAAAAAAATGGATACTTTATTTATACAATCATCTCTTGCCTAACGCGTTTCATGTCACTAGGACACTTAATTATAGGCTACCCAATCTGGTTACCCCTGCCCTCATGTCAGAGAATTGGGAATTTTATGCCCAAAACCCGACCCTTTTGTGGGTATTCTGCAGGTACACGACCTGGTGCAGGACTCTAGCTAATGGCACATGAGAAATTTGTTGTAACTGCTAGTGCTGCCTGCTCATCTGTTTTATTTTGGCCTGAAACCACACAACTGAGCAGGCAGCATGAGCAAAAAGATGAGTTTCACTACCAGCAGAGTAAACATATCATGTGCTGTTAATTTATAGTACGTTATAATGGAGAGAATAACAATTGCCAAAATTCCCTTCCATGTAAACACAAAAATAAAATCCAAATTGATAAAATATGTCCGTGTTTTTGCAGTTGTCCTGTTGATAGTGCACAATCTGCATTTTCAATTAAAAAAAAGTTTCAAAGAAAACATTTATTTTTTAGAAAGTTTTGATGTCATACGATTCCTGAGCCATATAAACTTCAACAGTACATTCAGTGTGTGCTGTTGTATAGAAACCCCACGAGGGCCATTACAGACTTGGATTCTGCAGCTAAAAGTTCAGAAGCCAAATAAATAAATTTAGAATGGTAATTTTTAACTTGTACAGGGCCATTAAAATATCCGATATGACACTTACCTTTGTGCACAAGAAAATATGTCCTATAAACATTTGCTAATTCGGAACAGAGTACATTGTGGAGTATCATGTGTTAGTTTGGTCCATTTGGTTGTTCAAAGCAGAGGCCAGATGCTCTATTCATACTTCATCTTACATTTTACTAATACAGAGCTTTATTCTCAGAAGAATATAACATCACCCATCTGGAAAACAAGATACAGGATATTGTGACTGTCAATGTAACACTCTTGACCCGGTAAGTGCAACCATATGTTGGTGAATTAAAGTCATACGGAACAATGTTGCCTTGTTTTTCAAACAAATTAGCACTAGTGTGTACACTGCATTTCAGATTGTCATCTACTGTTTCTCTAGAACGTGCTGCTCAAGAAATCTAGGCTGGAGACTAGACTATAGTTAAAGGACCTAGAGGATCCCAAACCCTATCAAAAATATGGCACCATTATTAGATCCCTTATTTAAATAAGGAGTGGAAGCCAGGCTGCAAAGTGCAAAAAGCAGTAGCAATACAATATTTTTTCACCCTGCCCTCCATGTTGTATGAAATGCTGCAGGTCTCTACACTCCACACAGAGACCTATGGCCGTCCCCCAAGAATACAGTGCTCATCCCAAATCCTGTCCGCTAACTTACGTGCCATTCAAATGTGCCAGTTAGGGAGTTCCAAAACCACAGTAAACCCTATGATTATAGTCTGCACTATGGCAGACTGTAAGGACAGGGTTGTCCTGCACCAACCAACAATATACTCTATACATTACCTTACTCTAGATTTTTGTATCCACCATGCAGTGCAGAGTGTAGTCAGACCCCAGACATGAGTACTAAGGAGTACACTCTTGTTCCCTTATAAAATTCTGTGTATGCAGATTCCCCCAGGAGCCCACCTGAGTTAGAAGGATTCTGTTCTCAAGCTAGCCTTGGTCACTAGTACTAGTACCCTGGCCTTGAGGCAGAGACACCTTCTTGGCTGTAAGAGCAGTTCTTTGTTTTTCTGTGTTTTGGAGCGATTTCTCTATGCTTTCCCACCAGAAACTCCCTTTTACTCATGTCATACGTTCCTAAAGTCTCCAGTTCCTGAATTTCCACAACAAACATTTGTAAGAATAGATTTTTACTGAGGTTGAAGATTGAAAGAGCTAGGATGGTCTCATTACTTAGTATGTATGTGTATTAGGTGACCCTCACCTAGTACAGTATATAAGGAATAAGACAGGGTACATACTTTTCTTTGTTCCTTTAGGAAAACAAAAGGGGGATATAGAGTGGTATAAGGTAGGAGGCCCCAGTTAAGACTGTATAACAGACAAAGTTTTTCGTACATTGAACAATATCAGCTGCCAACTCAGACCCATCAGAGTTTGTGGCCTATTGGCCCATGTATGGGGTCAAACCAATTACCTTTCCAGAACTATATCGGACAGAATATTTGAACTGCTGGAATTCTTAATCATAGATGATATTAATCCACCCAATAAAATCATTTTTTGATACTTCACAAATCCTGTGTGTGCTGAAGTTTTTCCTTAGTATTATTGAACTAGGCACCCAGGTACTTGCTAAATTGGTGAGTGCTTCATTCTACTATGATATATATATAGATTTATATAAAACCTCCTCCACCCACCCCGGTTGTCATGTAACCACCACCCCTAAGCAACCCCCTCTACTCACTTGTCTGCTTGTTGATGCACATGGCTGCAGTTACTTAAAGGGATACTGTCATAGGAAAAAAAAAAAAGAATCAGTTACTAGTGCTGCTCCAGCAGAATTCTACACTGAAATCCATTTCTCAAAAGAGCAAACAGATTTTTTTATATTCAATTTTGAAATTTGACATGGGGCTAGACATATTGTCAATTTCCCAGCTGCCCCAAGTCATGTGACTTGTGCTCTGATAAACTTCAATCACTCTTTACTGCTGTACTGCAAGTTGGAGCGATATCACCTCCTCCCTTTTTCCCTACAGCAGCCAAACAAAAGAACAATGGGAAGGTAACCAGATAGCAGCTCCCTAACACAAGATAACAGCTGCCTGGTAGATCTAAGAACGACACTCAATAGTAAAAACCCATGTCTCACTGAGACACATTCAGTTACATTGAGAAGGAAAAACAGCAGCCTGTCAGAAAGCATTTCTCTCCTAAAGTGCAGGCACAAGTCACATGACTGGGGGCAGCTGGGAAATTGACAAAATGTCTAGCCCCATGTTAGATTTCAAAATTGAATATAATAAAATCTGTTTGCTCTTTTGAGAAATGGATTTCAGTGCAGAATTCTGCTGGAGCAGCACTATTAACTGATTTGTTTTGAAAATTTTTTTTTCCCATGACAGTATCCCTTTAAGGTAGACTATGTAGAAAAGGTATGTGCCTATGTTCCCAGCATCCCCTCCCCGTAGTTGTGCCCTACTTATGTATGTGCCTTTTCTGCCTACCCATAGTTCCTGCCTTGTATCTATATATATATATATATATATATATATATATATATATATATATATATATATATGTATAATTTTTATTTAGCATAAGCGGGGGGGGATTCTGTGTTCATATCTCCTCCACTTTTGTAAATTATTTATTAGACTAATGTGTTTTGGCTGAGACTGAGCTAGAATTGAAAAAGTTTGAGAAATCAGAAAGAAATGTGCACCAGGATCTATGCAAGCAGAAACATGATTAATAATGTTTGATATCCCTTTAAGAGTATACTTGAAGGATAAATTAATTTGGAGAAGATCTTGAAGGCAATTAGAATATAAAACCGCAGAGGGAACTGTTCTACTGAAGTTTATCTTTATTTGTAAGATATACACCATAAAACAGTGGCCGTAATTACTACAGTATGGGCTTGTGTGCATGTGTCTCTTTCCTGCTGCTAGTTTTTGTTTGATGCCGTTTATCTTGAGGCGTGTTTACATGTTGATGCAACATGTTCCTGTGTAACATCACATATGGTTCCATAAGACTGTGGACGTCAAAGCTGTACTCTATTTTAAGAGAAATGTGGTGAATTTTCTCCTGGTGAAAATTCACCGGTACAATTGTAGTCGGGAAAATACTTTTGTTTTTAATTTTTGCCATGAAGAAATGATGCATGGGAAAAATTACCATGAAGTGGGTGATGTAGATAATGCGATTCAGAAATGACTGCTCCATCTTTAGGATGGTAATTTGCCTGCCTAAACCTGGATAAATTCCTCTTGACAAAAAATCATTCTTGTGCTCTTAGTAAATTGGAGAAGATTCACTGGAGACATTTTACCTGGTGAAGAGATGTAAATGTATGCCAATGCAAAGAGAATTATCAAAACTGCAAAGTTAATTATCCAAAAATTGTTGTATTATCCTTTTGGTAAACTGGCAATGTTAAGAGGGAATCTTAATTTGTGGTGAAACTACTGTAAATTTGTACTTTCACCTTTGCTTAATATGAATGGCACTTGTCTACTTAAGTTGGCCACTAGGCATCATCCATTTCTGTTCCCTTGTAAATCAATTGGCAGTGGCCCCCAACCAGTCGCTCGTGAACACCATGTTGCTCACCAACACCTTGGATTTTACAGGCAAGTTTTATTTGCGTAAAACCAGGTTTATGGCCAAACCTGTAGGCTGCCAATCCACATAGGGCTACCAAATAGCCAATTATATCCTTTATTTGGTAAACCAAGTATTATTTTTTTTATGTTAGTGTTGCTCTCCAACTCTAAACATTTAAATGTGGCTCACTGTAAAAGAGGTTGGAGACCCCTGAGCTAAAGAATGCACACATTAATTGTTAATTAAACAACCTTTCAGAGTAAAGTATTGTTCAGAAGATTAAGGGTCTGTAAGAACCAGAAAGGTTCTGAAATGAGTCCAACCTGCTTTAATGATTTTTCTAGTCTTTAGGTCAGAAAACCTTTTCTGAATACTCCTCAGTGTGTTTTATAGACAAGATGGCACCAACTGGAGATGACTTGGAGCCAAGATATCTTCATGAATAATGAGCTTGCTTCAGCAGCAGGGATAGAAGCTCTTGAAATTAGTTATCTCGCCACAAATATATGCTGGAAATGAAATGAAGGCAAATGTTTCCAATTTAATATGACTGGGTGGTAAAAAGTGGCAGAACTATATCTTTCTGCTTGGAGATAGGGATGTGCTTGCATGTTGGATTAATAAAACTTGTTTCAATTTTTCTGAGGTTTACATTTTATAGGGATCACTTAATCATGTTCTGTCACTTATACGGTTGGTAGAAATTTTCTAAAGACATAATATAAACCTGTCAAAGCTCCCAGTGAGTGAAAATATGACTGTGGATTCTCTTAAAGGGATTTTGACACACTATGAGGCAGATTCAAATGCAAAAATATAAAGTAATTTGTAGGGTACTTCGACCATCGAATTTGTCAAATTTGATCGAATTCGATCGAATCGAATGATTCGAACGATTCAAAGTAAAAATCGTTCGACTATTCGACCATTCGATAATCGAACTACTGTCTCTTTAAAAAAAACTTCGACTTCATACTTCGCCACATTAAAGCTACCGAAGTGCAATGTTAGCCTATAGGGACCTTCCAGAGCACTTTTCTAAATTTTTTTTGATCGAATAAAAATCCTTCGATCGATCGCTTAAAATCGTTCGAATTGTTCAATCGAACGATTTTTATACTTTATTCCTTTTGCGCTAAAATCCTTCAAATTCGATATTCAACCCTCGAAATTCGACCCTTGATAAATCTGCCCCTAAATGTATTACTATATATACACTATATAATATATTCTTATTCTTTGTCATTATATTGTCCTTTGGCATATCAGAGACTTGCACCACCTCTCCAAACCAAAGTAGAATGGATACATGCCCTCGGTCACCATCAGGAATTGCATTTTTTATACTACTACTTTAGCAGTCCCTTTCACCAGAGGGCTCCAATTGTTAGCCCATTGGTCACATGGGTTCCACAGTGTGGAGGTCCATGGCTGCCAACAAGTATAATTGAGCCCCAATGAAGAAGAAATGGCCTGAAGATGCACAAGCATGCTCCTGATGTTCCCCAGCCATAGCCCATTTTGTCAAAACTCACCCATAATCTACCTGCATATTTTACTTTTATGTCTCTTGGGATTCTCTGTGTCATGGGGGCCCTGACTGGAATACTGGAAAGTCCCCATTGCCAAATATATTGTATCATCTGTTGTATCCCACTTATATCTCCTGGTTGTCTTCTTCTACAAATTTACACACGGTGAATAGAGTTTCCACCTCTTTGTGCCTCTAGTTCTTTAATTCTGCCCTTAAGGCATGTCTGAGTTTCCACAGCTCCACTTCTCTGCCCTCCCCTCAGTGCATGTTTGTACTCCACCCTAGTGTTGATGATCTCCCTATAGTGTATACAATATCTTGCTACATGGCAAATACAAACACGCAGATCACATAAGATTTCCCGCTGTCAAACAGCATCTCAGCGAGTAGATGTTGCAACATGCTCTTTGAAATGATTACAGACTATATTTTTTTAATAAGTAGCAAAACCTTGTTAAAATAAATAACACCCTTCATACTCAAAATACTTTAACAAGTGGCTAATAATTTCTGTCCTGTACCGACAGTACGTGAACACAGAGTAGGTTTTATGGAATAAACTGTACTCTCTGATTTCCAAGAAATACAAGAACAGTTTAAAAAAATGTTCTATGCGATAAGGGAAAGTCTAAGGTAGTACATGGCATTTCTTATATCACCTTGAACATCAATGACCCATTAAAAAAGTCGCAATCGGTGTAAGGCAGTGCTTCCAAATTGGGTGCCAGCCCCTCTTTGTGGGTGGGGGGGACTTCAAGTAGTGGCAAGTGGTACTCAGCTTAAAGGTCATTTAGGGTGATATTTGGATATTTCTACCTATTGGCTGTCCTATATACACCTGGCATATGTTAGGGAGGGATTTGCGGGAATGTTTTCCTATAACTGTGACCTTTGGGAGCTTAGGGTGGACCCAAGCAAAGGTTGGACCTCCAAAGGATGCTTGGCTTGACTGGCAGAAGAAAAGTATTACAATGCAGTTTTTTTTGGCATTTCCTTTAAACTAAATAAAATCAAGAGGAATTGTAGGTGCAGGCTACAACATGACCCTGTACTAACCGCAACCCCTATGTAAGGACAGGGCTTCCTTGTGACCGCTGGTGCTCAACTCTACATTCATTAAGTGCCGAAAATGCGATAGTGACAGCTTCGCCACACTTCGCTGCACCTCGCCAGGCGTAATTTTGCCAGGGCTGCTCAAATTCACTAAAATCCGAAGTTGCGCCCAGGGAGGCGAAAGGTAGCAAAGTTGCACTAGCGTTAATTCATCAAGCAAAGCGAAGTTACGCTAGTGATGCCTAATTTGCATACGGCACCAAGTTAAAGTACAATGGACGTTATTTTGCCCTATACATGTGCCCACTGTATAGTTTAGGTGCCATATGTTAGGAAATGTAGGGGGGAAGGAGGGTACCCCCAAAAACATTTACTATCTTTTTCAGCCTATCACCCTTAAAATAGTAAAAGACGCCAGTGTTTTTTGGGACATTAAAATTTAAACTTTTTTTGAAGCAAGTCCTATCTACTCCATTGCACTTCGCCTGGTCTGAGGTGGCGAAGGCAAGTCTGGCGTTCAGTAAAATCCACAAGATAGTGAATTTGCGTAGTTATGTCCCTTCGCTATAGCGCAATAAGCTTGGCATAAGGGTGTGAAGTAGCACTGGAGTAGGTCTACTTCGCTAGTGAATTTATGCCACCACCCGTAAATCGGCGTTAGCCACTTCACCCTTTAGTAAATTTGCCCCTATACCTAGCACTGGATTTCCAACCCTGGATACATGCGCTTTTTAAACGCACACTAAGGGGGTTATTTACCAAAGTCCGATTTTATCTCAACATTTTCTGCTACAAACTCCGATCAAATCTGCTTGGGTTTGTTACGCTTATTTATTATAAAATTTTCACGAAAATTTGCTTTGCGGGAAAAAATCAGATTTTCAAGATTTTTTCTGATTTTTCAATTGAAAACTCAGATTTCTTATGCTTTTTTGCCCCAAAACTCTGAAATCTTTGGGGTATTGCACGAAACCCAGCGTGTGTAATAATAAAACAGTACCTTGTACTTGATCCCAACTAAGATATAATTAGTCCTTATTGGAGGCAAAACCATCTTATTGGGCTTATTTAATGTTTATATGATTTTCTAGTAGATGTGAAGACCCAAATTATGGAAAAACCTCTTTTCCGGAAACCCCCAGGTCCCGCGCATTCTAGATAAAATATCCCATACATGTACATATGATTAAATACACATACAGTATATTGAAATTAAACATACATTAAGACCCCACCAGCCCACATAATATTTATTATTTTAGCTCCAACACATTTTTAGCATTACTTTAAAAAGGTTTTTTTTCTGAGGTCCTTTATAGTGTGTGTTCAGTCACTAATGGAGCTACAGTTTCCTATCACAGTCTCACAGAAGAATACAGACCCGCTAAGGAAGGGTGAGGTTGGTCCCACTTGGGGGTCCAAACCTATGGAAGTGGATCTGGTGATTAGATTGAAATTGTAGAGTGTAGGCTTATTTATGGATTCGTATATCATTGCATCTACAGGAGAATGGCTATTACAACCGCGTTATACGTTTTTTTGAGCTAATAGGGCCCAGCCAAATGTTAGACCGCAATAATAAGTCAGAAGTCAGTTGCATAAGGAGCCATTTCACCTGCCTATATGTTTTAACACCCAGAATCCTGGCTCATCCAGACACAGATACAACATGCAAACTCCATGGGGCCCATTTACTTACAATGGAATTTCGATTTTTTTCCCACAAATCTCTAAAAATTCTTTGTTTTCCCATTTTTCTAAAAATCACTAATTTATTAAGTATAAAAACCCAGGAAAACCACTAATGCAAATTTCCGCCAGTTAAAATTTGTCGAGGTCCTACAGAAGTCAAGGGGAGCTGGGCAGATCCTGTTGGACCATTTTAAATCAATTCAGACAAATTTTAGGATTTTTTTTTTTCACTGGGAGTTCAAAAAACTCAGATTTTTAGAGGTTTTCCAAGCATTCTGTTTTTTTAAGTGTTCTTATTCAGAACTTTAAATAAATGTCATGACATTCGTGGTTTTAGAGTTTGTGAGTTTAGTAGGGGTTTCAAAAAACTCTAAAAACCACTAAAATCCAACATTTGATAAATAGTGTATAGTGCCTTCATCAAACCCAGGACCCCAATGCTACAAAGACACCATGATACTTCTGGTCACACCCCTCAGGTTCTGAGTAGTGATGGGCGAATAAATTCACCTGGAGCAAATTCACTGAATTTCCACATTTTGCCACTAGCGAATACATTCGCAAAAGTCCCACGAAAATTCGCCGGCAGCAGAAAAATTTGGAAACGCATCGTAAAAGTCGCACTTGTCTACACCATTGCGCATCATCACTATTCTGATACTCATTGACTTTAATGTCGGCATCAAAATTGATGTGGGCGTCAAAATTTGAGATTTGCTCATTTTTCAGCTAAGCGAAATGGAACATCACTAGTTCTGAGTGTGCTTCCTCTGGTTCAATAACAGGGCCCAGTTTGTAAATCACTTGTGCTCACTGATATGATTTTCATGTTCAATAATGGTAACCATTCCCTAAATCTAGTTGCTTTGTAATAAGTAAACCATTTTAAAATTAAAGCTCCACGGAATTGAACTCTCTGCTATTTCCCACAGCAGTTATCCTAGGAAAATAACAAATTGAACATGAAAGTTAAAGAAAAGAGTGAAAAACATAATGTGTGCTGAGGGAAAGACTGCCACCCACGCAGATGTTCCAGAGGTTCAGCTCAAAAGGGAGGAGGCCCATTCTATTTTTCATTAAGGAAGGAAGGAACCTTTACCTCTCCCCAGTGACCTCTCGGTGACAACACTTTCAATGACACCCTTGAGCAATTACAGCGAGGGCTCTTTCCGGGATTTATCTTCCAAGCTGCGCTTTCAGAT
The DNA here is from genome assembly GCF_017654675.1 of Xenopus laevis. Classification (NCBI taxonomy): domain Eukaryota; kingdom Metazoa; phylum Chordata; class Amphibia; order Anura; family Pipidae; genus Xenopus; species Xenopus laevis. Next base: position 14,753,587 of record NC_054379.1, on the reverse strand, counting down.
AAACTTTCTAACATGCTCAGATGCCGTTTTTGGCTATGGCTCCTGATAACCCTGAGACTTTGCCAATCTTATTGAGTCAGGAAACAATAAAAACGTCTTCCTAAAAAGATGTGACCTTGTTATTCATTTTTTGGTGTAAGGAAAATGTCAAACAATTAAGCAGCGACAGAAAGATGGGTAAAAGCCGATGTTACAAGAAACTTCGGTAGCAGAGCTGGATGAAAAATGGACTCAAACTTCTTATATTGTTGTTCTTATATAATATTGTTGTCTTTTGTTTTTCATTGATGTGTCTCTAATGGAAATAATTCTTCATTATTTTCTTTTTTTTTTTGGTATTCTGGTATCCACATTTGGTGGATTTTGGTGAAGGACTGCAATACTTTGCATTTTTAGGCCCATCTTTTCCTAGCCTTAGCCTTTCCCAGGTTAACATTGTTTCAAACTGGCTGGGCACAACTGTCCTTATCAACTGCCCAAGTTCTTGAAATATCACAGAAACCAGAGAGTCTTCAAAATGTGGGTTTATTTTATCACAGCACTACATGTTTCGGACCTCTAGGATCCTTCCTCTGGTGGTTCTCCCATTATGTTATAGTCCACTAATAAAAAGCCAATATGGAGTGTAGCACTAGATGTCCGAGGGGGATGGTCTGATGTAATCTGGGTATGGTAACTAAAACTAAGGGCAGGGGCACATGGGCAGATTCGGAGAGATTTAGTCGCCTAGCGACTAATCGCCTCCTCTTCGGGGTGACAATCTCCCCGAACTGCCTTCCCCCTGCCTTCCGCCTGTTAAATGAAAAATCGGCTGCAGCAATGCACTCGCAGTGATTTGATTTCAGAAGTCGCCCGAAGTTTCCTGGTGAGGCAACTTCGGAAATCGAAGCGCCGTTATTGCCATTGCGCTGGCGTTTTCTCATTATAGCAGGCGGAAGGCAACTGGAAGGCAGTTCGGGGAGATTGTGGCCCTGAAGAAGAGGCAATTAGTCGCCAGGCGACTAAATCTCCCCGAATCTGCCCGTGTGCCCCTGCCCTAAGTTGAATAAGTGATGAGCGAATCTGCCCTGTATCTCTTTGCGCAATAATTCTCAAAACGGCGAAGAAAATTGTGAAATGGCTAAAAATGAGACAAGTCAATGGGTGTCAAATTTTAGGTGTGAAAATTTTTTATGCGTGCATCAATTTTTCTCGCTCCAAATGCATTAAAGTCATTGGGCGTTTTTTCTTATGGCGACTTTTTTGTCCAAATGCATTAAAGTCATTGGGCGTTTTTTCTTATGGCGACTTTGTTGTCCAAATGCATTAACGTCATTGGGCGTTTTTTCTTACGGTGACATTTTTGTCTCTGTGAAGTATGGCGAAAATTATGCAGATGCCGAAATGCGGAATTTCCATGGCTGGCGACAATATTCACTCATCAATAATAAGGAGTGCTTAAGCAGGGACAATACATAACCTGTACAAATAGATACTATTCATACGGTAATAATACCAGTATAAGTATTTTCATGTTCTCTGCAAAGTTCAAAGTTTATGTGCTCATAAATAAAAGACAACCAACCTAATACACTGGGGTTCTCCAACCTTTGTTACCTGTGAGCCACATTAAAATATAAAAAAGAGCTGGAGAGTAACACATGCAGGTAATATGTTCGTGTAGTTGCCAAATATGGGCTGTGATTGGTATTGGTAGCCCCTAATTGGACTAGCAGCCTCCAGGAGGCTCTGTTTGGCAGTATTCCTGGTTTTTAAGGTTTAATTTGAGGAGAGAATTGAGCTCGCGTTTTCTTGCCTCCCGCAGAGCAAGTGTCCTTAAAATTATAAAGTCAGTGCTGCAATAAGCAATAAAAAAAATACAATTATTATTATTAACAGAATGATGATGATTCAGAGCCTCAAAGGATGAAGGCATAAATTGTAAGCCGTAATAAATTGAGTGTCTAGTATGTCAGTTGCAGATAATTCACATTTTATTATCAATCCTCAGGATTTGCCGTCTCAGTTAAAAGCATATTTGTTTGAGCAGCTAATGATTTTAAAGCCGGAACATTGGCATAAGATTTATGGATATCCCTGAATTCAAGCTACAGATGTTCCTTTGATATAACACTATTATACACACGTTATTATTAGGCTCTAGGGTGTATCTGTGGTGTAATTGCGGGGGCTTGAGGCAAAATGAAGGGAACAGGTACAGACAGAAAATTATGTTTATAATCCTCTCAACCTGTCTGAAAAAGGCAAACCTGCTCCATGCATTTGGAGGTGAATTTTAGCCAATTTGCCTTGAGTTTAGTAACTTTATTGTAGTTCTTAAGTTTCTCCACCAGCTACACCTGCAGATTCAGACATGCTTTAAACAAATTTTCTGTTCATATCCATTTCTTTTTAATTGTTATAATCCTATTTTATTTTTACAGACTCTTAAAACAAAAATATAAGTATTTTAATTCTATTTATTTTCATATAGACAATAAAATATAGGGCACCATTTTCAGCAACCATGGTGGAGCCATCAAACCATATCTAAATGTCTCCTAACCCAATGACATGATAATGACTTCTCCTGCCTTCGTTTTCCGAATTCGCCCGAAATTGCCTGACGAGGAAACTTCGGGTGACTTCGGAAAACAAATCGCTCCGCGTGCCATTCCGCCGGTGATTTACATTTTAGCAGGCGGGAAGGCAGGGGAGGCAGTTTGGGGAGATTAGTCGCCCCGAAGAAGAGGAGATTTGTCGCTTGGTGACTAATCGCCCCGAATCTGCTTGTGTGCCCTGACCCTTAAGCTTAAGGGGTTTATTTACTAAAACTCGAATTAATGTCAGTTTTCTTACTAAATCAGTCATCTGATCTCCCTTGCACAAATTGAACTATTTTTTCTTTAAAATTGAGCGAAAAAAAACCATAATGAGAGTCAATTTATATCCTACCAATGATGCTACAAAAACACGACTTTATCAAAATGTTGCAGTGAAAACTCAACTTTATTGGATTATCATGCAAATAAATGGACATTTATTTGCCAAGAAATAATATATATATATATATATATATATATAAAATAAACCTTAGGTATGATAAGTCAATTCAAATGGGAGCTTGTTTTACAAAGAGTAAAAATATGACTGATAATATATAAAATGTATGGTGATGCAAGATATGAAAAAAATGTACCTTGCCCTCATTACCTGTAGAATGAATATCTTTCCAGCTAATCTGACCACAGCGTGGCCAGAGTGAGATATGCGGGGGCTGATAATCCTGTCTGGAATTTAAAGACTAGGCATGTTAAGTTATTTATACACCTAGCATAAAGGTTGAGTCACGCTTCCAATGAGCAAGGTTTAGTTTGAAGAGAAATATCACAATTCCAAATAGTTCAGGGCTAACTATGGTAACTATGAAAAATGGAGTTTGATTGTGCTGATGCTTTTATCTATCACTAAGTTCATGTAGTTTTTACAGATCCATCTACAGAGTTTTGGTAGAACAATAGCTATCTTTGCATTGCATTGTGGTTCCTGCTGATTTGTATTAGGTACCAGGTTATACCTATATAGGAAAAGATCAACTGATATAGATATGTGGTATCTCTTTGTAAGCAGCCCCAGATTTGTGGAAAGGCCACAAAGGCCCTGGCCTAGGGCGGCAGCATTCTAGGGGGTCGGCATGCCACCCAACCACAAACACTTTACTTTGGAAGCATTGGGGATTAACAGGAATACAATAGTTTTTAAAATTTCCTGTGCACCAATCCACGGTACTCTAGACCCAATGCTGAAAGAAGGGGAGAGGATGGGGGTGATGAATGGCAGCAGGCCTAGGGGCACCCACTCTATAAATCTGGCCCTGTTTGTAAGGGTTTGAGCTAAATGGGGGACTGTTCCTGCTGCATGGTGCTTAGTACAGACAAGGGCACCTCCAGTCTCTACCCCTGCCATGCTTAACTTCTCAACTCTCCTACCATGGCAAGATGGGCATTTGCTCTCTCTGACTTTATTATTAAAAACACATTTTGGCTCTTAAAGTTACAGGGATTGGCTTTTTGTCTCCACCAGACCACCAAGTGGTACACACTGCTGCCCAAGGCCAACAACTGGATCATGGATTATGGACCATTGGAGACCATTAGGAAGGAAAGCATCAGTCTTCATCTGATGGAATTTTTTAACCTTCCAGGTTTGCAACCAGATACTGGATGGGAAAGCCACTGGAAAGATCGCATACCTGGGTCATTATCTTAAATAGATATGAGAGGCATTCACATGCATTTAAGGTATTTAGCCAATGTATTAAGAAACAGGGGAATGACCCTCCTTTAGTTATGGACCAATTTGCTGACTTGGTTTGTATGGGCACTTATTGGCAACTTATTGTTCTATGTTTGGCCATGTTTAGTTTGCTGTTCATTAGAAATTGTGTAGTTTTGAGGTATAACTCTGTACACATTCTGAAAATACTTGCGTATAGCAGTAATCCCCAATTTAACTAGTGACTCATGAGCAACATGTTGCACTTCACTTCCATTGATGTTGCTCCCAGTGGCCTCTTAGTTCATTTTTTTCATTTTGAAATTCCTGTCTTAAATTAAGTTTTTGGAGGCATAAGGACACAGATGTTTTACTCCAAAAGAGCCACCTTCAGGCTAGCAATCCACATGGGGCCATATAGCCAATCACAGACCTTTTTTGACATACCCAAGGATTTTTTTCTTGCTTGTGTGGCTCCCCAACATTTTTTACATTTGAATGTGTCTCATGGGTAAAAAAGGTTGGGAACCCCTAGTATTAGGATTAGACGGAAGTGTTATGGAAGATTTGTGGAAGTCTAAGACAAGTGTAACCTATGCCAAGGTCTGTGAATAGAGCATGTAGCAGAGTAGGAGTTTTTAGGTGACATGAAAATAAATCTTAAATCATATCTAGTAGTATCAAACTAGCAATCAGTCCTTGGTCTGAGTAAAGGATAATGAGGAGTGGGCCTGAACAGAACAATGAGTAAGAAAAATAAATAGTAAACTGCCCTCTATTATATACATACATTTGTCAAGGTGAACGTCCCCTTCAACGATAAAAATTGGACAGCAAGATATAAAATGCAAAACAACATGGTGAAACACACTGGAATATTGAAAATGATTTCCCAATAATATCCTCTGCTTAAATCAACAACTTCTTATATATATATTTGGAGTTACAGGCTAAATTTAAAGCACAGGATTCAGAAGCACACCTATAATTGTTTATTCCAAAAAGCTTCAATCTGATTACTAAAGTGTTTCATCATTTCTGGAATGTGTGGCATTCAGAAAATGATATGCATGGAGTGAGTAAAAAAGCGGAGGCATTCAAAGCAGTCAGGTTGGAAATACTGAACGGAAAAATATCTCCTACCTTGAAAACAATCAAGTAACATCAGAAAAGTAGGTTAAACCTGAAGACATACTTTTTGGACACATTGTGAACATAATATACTGTAATTTTTTGTTTGTTTATATCTGTGTAACTCTTTACAAACTGTGTATAGAGTGGAACAATTATTTGTGATACTTCTTGTCTGACAGCTGGATTATCACATTTAAATGGCGATATCATACAAAGTAGCCTAAGGTGCAACTTTAGAATTTGAGGGCCATAGAAATCCCATGGAGGTCAGCTAGTCAGCTTTGTTTAGCTATGTTTTATATCCCCTACACCAGTGCTGTCCAACTCCTTTGTTACCGAGGGCCAGAATTTTTCTGGCCTACGTGGTGGAGGGCCGATAATGGAGCCAGTGTTGACCACTCCTTGTTTTTAAACCACACTCACTTTAAAACACACTCTTGTTACCCCAAAACCATATCCACATTAATGGTGGTAGCACACCAAAAAAAATGGTTGGTGCTCACTGCAGGGATATCACTCATCACTCGTATGTGAAAAATTTAAGTCATATTAAAACATAGCCTTAAATACATATGCCTTCTCCTCCCCTGAGGATAATACAGCAATCCCCCCAGCACATGATTAACACCTTAGTGGCCCCTAACAACAATTTACAAATGCTAACAAACCCTCAGAAAAAAACGTACCAGGCTTACGTCCCCCAGGTAGAGTAGGGCAGGTAGAGTAGGGCACACACAGGCAGTGTGGGATGAACACAGGGAGCATATGGCAGGCAGAGCATCGCACATATAGAGAGCATAGGGCAGGCAGACCATGGTACACACAGGGAGTAAAGGGCAGGCAGAGTATGGCACAAACAGGCAGAGTAGGGCAGGCAAACTATGGCACACTCAAGGAGCATAGGGAAGGCAAAGTATTGCACACACATGGAGCATAGGGCTGACAGAGTATGGAACACACAGGGAGCATAGGACAGGCAGAATATGGCACACACAGGGAGCAATAAGGCAGGCAGAGTATGACACACACAGGGTTCATAGGGCAGGCAGACCATGGCACACACAGGGAGCATAGGTTAGGCAGAGTATGGCACACACAGGGAGCATAGGGCAGGCAGAGTATGGCACACATAAGGAGCATAGGACAGGCAGAGTATGGTACACACAGGGAGCATAGGGCAGGCAGAGTATAGTACACATAAGGAGCATAGGACAGGCAGAGTATGGCACAAACAGGGAGCATAGGGCAGGCAGAGTATAGCACACATAAGGAGCATAGGACAGGCAGAGTATGGCACACACAGGGAGCATAGGACAGGCAGACCATGGCACACACAGGGATCATAGGGCAAGCAGAATATGACACACACAGAGGACATATGGCAGGCAGAGTATGGCAAAAACAGGCAGATTCTGGCCCACACAAGGAGCATATGGCAGGCAGAGTATTTCACACACAGGGTGCATAGGGCTGGCAAAGTATGGCACACACAGGGAGCATAGAAAAGGCAGAATATGGCACACAGAGATAGTAATAAGACAGGCAGTGTATGGCACACACAGGGAGCATAGGGAAGGCAAAGTATGGCACACACAGGGAGCATAGGGCAGGCAGAGTATGGCACACAAAGGGAGCATATGGCAGGCAGAGTATTTCACACACAGGGTGCATAGGGCTGGCAAAGTATGGCACACACAGGGAGCATAGAAAAGGCAGAATATGGCACACAGAGATAGTAATAAGACAGGCAGTGGATGGCACACACAGGGAGCATAGGGAAGGCAAAGTATGGCACACACAGGGAGCATAGGGCAGGCAGAGTATGGCACACAAAGGGAGCACAGGGCAGGCAGAGTATGGAACACACAGGGAGTGTTGGGAAGGCAGAGTATGGCATACACAGGGAGCAAAGGACAGGCTGAGTGTAGCACATGCAGGGAGCATAGGACAGTCAGAGAATGGCACACACAGGAAGCAGAGGGCAGATAGAGTATGGCACAGACAAGGAACATAGGGCAGGCAGAGTATGGCACACACAGGGAGCATAAGGGGAAGGCAGAGTATGGCACACACAGGGAGCATAGTGCAGGCAGATTATGGCACAAAAAGGGAGCATAGGGCAGGCAGAGTATGGCACACACAGGGAGCATAGGGCAGGCAGAGTATGGCACACACAGGGAGCATAGGGAAAGCAGAGTATGGCACACACAGGGAGCATAGGGCAGGCAGAATATGGCACACACAGGGAGCAGGAAACAGGGAAATTATCAGGACCACTCTAATATGAACCATTGATACTGTGCTACATACAATGATACAATGCTGGTGCCCCTCTAGCAGTTTGTGTGAGGTGTGAGGTGTGTGCCCACTTTCAGTCTGGGTCTGGGGTCTGATCGATAGAGGTGTTACAGGTGTGAACAATGCAGGATTTTACAGTTTGAATTTCAAGTGTAAATGCAATGCAGGGGTTAGTTAATCTCAGTATTTATGCCTTTCAAAGCTTACACAAGTTACAGAAGACAGACTTTCATGTGGGGCCACACAAGGGTGGTATCAAACATACAATAGATCAAAATACTGCAAATTATGTATCATGGTGCTCTATCTGGAAACCTTGCTGCATAAATTGGTTTCAATAATTTTTAGTTGTCCACACAAGGGGGGCACCAGTTGGACAGCCCTACTCTACACAAAGAAATAAAGGTGCATGGCCTAGTAACCTTTAGGTGTATTATTTTGTGTTGTTGTGGGACTGTGAGAGTCAGTGGGGTTGGTAACAGAATGATCCATGTATAACCCTAGCAGAAAAAAACAATGTCTTTTGCATCAAAGGATTGGGTTCAAACGTGCTCCATTCCACCGATAACTAATCAAAAGGTCAAACAAAATGTTGTCACCCTTATACTTCATTGCATTTTGGCAAATGTTCACCATTTTGTGAATGGGTCAGATTTGCCCATCACTATAAATGAATCAAGGAAAATGACAGATATTTATTGTACGTTCCTTTAGTTTTTTTATTCTCATCTATTTCAAACAGCACATGATCACTCCCTACTTTCTACTGGACAGAAAGCTCACTCCCTGCCCCTGCACTGGCTTATCCAGCCTCACTAAACACAGCCCCCGTTACTCTCTACATTTCATCTGTCTCATAGAGCATTCTGGGAGAGGTATACCTTTCCTGTATAGTATGTCCAGCTACTTTGTGCCACAATACATATGTATATATAGAAAGATGAGCTAGTGGCTAGGAAGAAGCATCAAGAGAATACTATACCCACATGCAAGTGTGATTAGATGGCTTTGTTTTGCCTTGAGTTTTCCGAAATCTACATGCATTATCTTGCTATATTTATTTAAATAATGGTTGCTGGGTAGTTAAACATTGCTCATGAACATTAGTCAATCCCCATTTGTCATTCACCATCACTAAATCACACCCATTACTAACTCACCATTGACAAGGGAGCAAGGTCTGGGGAGATATTGAGGCACAATGGGAATGGAAAATTGGGTGGCCCCGGTTACTACTTCTAGACTGCAGATGCTTTTTTAGATAAAATATCAAAAAAAGTTTTGACCCTGGAATCTAGGCACAAGTCCTGGCCTAGATATCAAATATGTTTGCAAACAGTGTTGGAATTGTTGAGAAAATTGTTGAGAAAATGTTGATTGCTGGGGTTGGAGACTGTTGGGTTGAACAGTGAGCTACAGGTTCTTACATAAGCAAAAGGTTCATGACATTAGATGCCCTTCCTGAATTATTTATTGCATTATATTATATATACAGCATATATATATATATACTGTATATGTGTATATAATGCTTGTAAACACACACTTTTCAGATATGTGTAAAAATATCTGTGACAATCTATGACTGATTCTTTATTTAATTTATACTTATGCATTTTTCTGTGTATTATTGTATTTGCCCAGAGTTCTTAGATGTTTACCAGTACCGTGGTGGTAATTGTCCATGGGTCTGTTTTGACCTGAGGGATGTGCTTCAATGTCATGAAAGATGACTTTCTTATGTGAAAGTCCTTTTAACGATGGATACTACTGGAGTGTAAATTCAAGGCAGCATAGTCCATGTTTGCTGCCAAAATTTTGTCTGCTTCCCAGAACCTTCTCCCAACTTACTGTAAGATGTGCATCAGATACATTACGCCCTATACTTTCATTTGCGGTGTTGCTGGTTTCAGGTGTTAACCCTTTTCATCTTTGTTGCGAGAAACCAAGCTTTGAAATTCTTATACGATGAATCTCAAAACAGCAAAGATACAGATTAACGTCTTTCCTTGTTGATGTTTGTGGTTTGTGAAAGCCCTGATGTGGTCCACCTCATAGCGTGGGTATAAGGAGTTCAAAGCTTTGAGGGGAAAAACGACAGACACATTTAAAATCTCTCCTCAAAGGCTTCTCGGAATACTAAAAATTTTTCATCTGTAACAGAGAAAGCGGACAAGAAAACCGGGAAAATATCAAAGTCTTGGCATCATAAGCACATTAGGCTGATAAGGCAAAACCAATAAATATTGATGTGGATTTTCTTAAGGCAGTGGTTTTTGGACTATGAACCCCCTGAGAGGTTCAAAATGTGGTCATCTCTCATAGCTCATAACAAGTTAACAGATATATAAAAACAGAACTGTATTATTCCAAGAATATCTAGGACAGGAAATAAGTGTCAGTCCAAATCTCCCTCTTATTGACCTTCAACTTGGGCGTCCAGTACTATTTAGTTTATCAAATAGCATTCTCTTATTGCATTTAGAATAAATATTGTCCCTGCTGTTATTGTCTGTTACTTATTGGTCACTTATGTCCAGGATTGTGTCATGTCATGTCATAGAAACATAGAAATGTCCACAATTTTACCACAACCACTAATGTTGAATTTACAAGGTCACATTCAAATATAAAAACTGTCTGTGCATTCAAAAGACTTAAACTGCCCTTAGAGGCCTATTTATGGCCTATTTTAGGTCAGATTTTATTGGATCTAGGGGTTTTTGAAACCTTGACTAGTTATATACAAATTCTCGAAACTGCAAAAAATTTGCAAAGCGCATTGGGCATCAAAGTTATTTTGACGTGCAACAATTTTCTCTGGAGCGTCAATTTTTACACGCACAACATTTTTGTCCAAATGCATTAAAGTCAATGGGCGTCAAAATAATGTTGATGCGCGACAATTTTCATGCACTTGATAATTTTTACATGTGCGACTTTTTTGTCCAATGCATTAAAGTCAATGGGCGTCAAAATTATTTTGATGCGCGACAATTTTTACACAAGTGACTTTTTTGTCACAGTGAATTTTTTCGATGGTGAATTTTTGCAGCAGTTTCGCTAAACAATTCACAGGTGGCGAAATGCAGAAATTCGCCCATCATTAACCTCGTCTAAATTTACTCTGAAACTACGAATGTTGTGACATTTATTAAAAGATCCACAAAATAAAAGTACAAACAGAAAATATTCTGAATGATGCACTAAAAAATACAGAACCAATACTTGAAAACTAACAGACAAACTTTCAAATTTGCATTTTAGCCTCACTTTGGGGAAATCATGGCAAGAAAACCAAAATCTGAAAATTCGCCAACCAGAACTTGTTGACCTTATACTGAAGTCAAAGGGAGGAGTTTTATCAACATACAGGTATGGGACCTGTTATTCAGAATGCTCGGGACCTGGGGTTTTCCGGATAACGGATCTTTCCGTAATTTGGGTCTTCATGCCTTAAGTCTACTAGAAATTCATTTAAACATGAAATTAACCCAATAGGCTGGTTTTGCTTCCAATAAGGATTAATTATATCTTAGTTGGGATCAAGTACAAGCTACTGTTTTATTATTGCACAGAAAAAGGAAATCATTTTTAAAAATTTGGATTATTTGGATAAAATGGAGTCTATGGGAGACGGCCATTCCGTAATTCGGAGCTTTCTGGATATCGGGTTTCCGGATAAAGGATCCTATACCTGTATAAGCTTATTTATCAATTGAGTTTTGTTTTTTTTCAAAAGGTCCAATTTTATAATGCTTTTTCACAAACAAACTTTATTATTTTTTTCCAATTCTTGTTCATTATAATGGTAGCGTTCTAGAAAAAAAAAGACTTGATCATGGAATAAGTTGATTGAGTTTAATTTTTTCCACTATCAAGTTCTGGAAAAAACGAATTTAAATGAATACAGACTATAATAATGAAGAAGGTTGACAATGACTAGACGCTAGGGGGAGGAACAAGAAGAAGTCTGGTTGGACTTAATGGAGTTGTCTCCAATAAAAGGGAATTGAATGTGACCACATTTTGCCCCAAGGTCCGTTGACATCTATTTACACAATGGATCATTTATATATACAAATTTAATCAAAGTCAGATTCCATACATGTAATTCACTTCCTGCTCTATCAATTTTTGTGTTAAATATACAATTAACATTTTTAGCTACTCAAACAGCACTGGCTTTGGGCACATCACATGATTCAGTGTACAGTAACCATTTGTTTAAAAATAGAAACTTACCATTATGCATTTTTTTTCTTGGTTGTTCTTAGGGCGAAAACATCAATGCATGTATTTTGCCAAAGAGAATGAGAGTCATCAATAATTCTGACTGCTTACGGCAGCTAGGCGCCAACAATTTCTTCACAATGACGTGCATTTTATTTTGGTCATAAAATAATCACATGCATCCTGCAGAGTATAAATGATTGTAATATTGTATATTGATATAAGTGGACGTTCCTCAACTACAGTTTAAAATATTGTTCAACAATTCCCAAATCTGTATCTTTTTTACATATGTTAAAAATATAGTTGACTTAAATGGGAGCTTTTTTTAACATCTTAGACAAAAACAATATTTTACAATAAATTTTATTTGCATGCAATCAGAGATGGCCAAACTTGCAAAAACATATAACATTGTATTGTAAGGAAATTCACTTGGAACATGGAATTTAAGTTTTTTGTGCTAAAATTTCCAAATTTGAATTAGAGTTCATAAAACTCGACTGTTTGAGGTTAATTCATTATTTAGAAACTTGAAGCACTTCAATGTAAAAATACAGCATCTAAAAGCTGGCAAATTCATGTAGAAGTCAGTGGGAGCTGTCCTAGGTAAAATGTATGTGATTGTTTTCAATTCAGGTTGGTGTTGATACATGAAAATTAGAAAGCAATATGAGTTTTCGAGTTTGGAGTTTTCAAACAAATAAGGGAACATTCGAGTTTGGTAAGTTTTAGGGGTTTTTTTGTTTTTAAATAAAATGTCTCTCAAATTCACAAATTTAAATTCTGATAAATATGCCCCTAAATCTGTCCTTCAAGTTTTCCAAATGCTTCTTTGCACTGGTTTTGCAGAAATTAGGGAAGCACCAAATCCACTATTTTGGATTCGGCCAAACCCCATGAATCCTCCGCAAGACATTCGGACGAATACCGAACTGAATCCGAATCCTAATTTGCATATGCAAATTAGGGGTGGGAAGGCAAAAACTATTTTTACTTCCTTGTTTTGTGACAAAAAGTCACACGAGTTCCCTCTTCACTCCTAATTTGCATATGCAATTTAGGTTTCGGATTAAGTTCTGCACGGCAGAAGGATTCGGCCAAATCTGAATCCTGTTGAAAAAGGCGGAATCCTGGCCGAATCCCGAACTGAATCCTGGATTTGGTGAATCCCTAAAAGAAATATAATCAGGCCTTTATATTTATTGCTACAATTTTGTACAGCTTTCATCATTAGGCTCTCCTATATATTCATTTATTGATGGTAAGCAACACAATGGGCAGCATGGTGGTGTAATGGTTAGCACTGCTACTGTGCAGCACTGGGGTCCTAGGTTCTATCAATCAATCAATAGCATTTCAAGGATGCAACTGATATAAAGAGACATATGCAATAATTCCGCTAATGATTTTGTTTAAAGTACCTACAGTATTCTAACATTTAAAACCCGGTGACTTCCATGAGTTTTCTAGAATCACATGAAACACTTGAGATATGAATTTATAGTGAGGCTAGTGAGGCAACAGTGCTCTTTATCTCCTTTAGCCTTGGTAACCTGGCCAATCTGTAATCATACCAGGATCATGACTTTTCATCCGTCTACAGTAGCTTTAGAGCAGGTGTCCCCAACCTTTTTTTTTACTTGTGAGCCACATTCAAGTGTAACATAATGTTGAGAGCAACATAAGCATGCAAACAGTTCCTGGGGCTTCCAAATAAGGGCTGTGATTGGGTATTGCAGTGTCGGACTGGTCCACCGGGATACTAGGAAAACTCCTGGTGGGCCAGGTGTCAGTGGGCCCTCATGCTTCTAAACACTTGGCCTATTTCAAAGTCATTCCCTATTTCTATGAGAACAAAGAGGTTAAATAGATAGAATAATATATTATAGTATGTAAAGAAAAGAGACTAGAAGAATAGAGGTTGAGTGAGGAGAGGAAGAAAATTGTACTGAGGGTGAGGTCCTGGTCTAAAGCTTTTTGGTGGGCCCTTGGTGTCCCAGTCCGACACTAGGTATTGGTAGCCCCTATAGGAACTTAAAGCCAACAGGAGGCTCTGTTTGGCAGTGCACATGGTTTTTATACAATTAATGCTTGTCTTTAAGCCAGGAATTCAAAAAGTACAGCAAAAAGGAAAAACTGCAGCACCTCTTGTTTGCAAAATGTGAAAAATTTATTGCAATTGGTCAGTAACAGGCAACGTTTCGGGCCTTGTCTTGCCCTTTCTCAAGCCTCAGGCTTGAGAAAGGGCAAGACAAGGCCCGAAACGTTGCCTGTTACTGACCAATTGCAATAAATTTTTCACATTTTGCAAACAAGAGGTGCTGCAGTTTTTCCTTTTTGCTGTATAATTGGCCCATGGCAAGGGCCTATACACTGCTTTGCACTCTGCCCGAAAGGAACTTATGTGAGGTGGTTGAAGCACACACAACTGTATACTAGGAATTCAAAAAGTAGCACCTGCTTGGAGGCCACTGGGAGCAACATTCAAAGGGTCAGAGAGCAACATGTTACTCACAAACTAACTAGATCTCCGTACCACAGAGAACAGCAATTATGGCGCTATTGTGCCATAATTCATTATTAAATCTGATGCAAAATGTTTTGCTGGGCCATTGGCCCATTCTTTGATCTAAGTAAGGAGAAACTGCACAGTAATCTCCCATCACATTAATATGTAAAGTAGCACAGATAGGACTCTAGTGCATTCTCTAGCCTTTGTCATAAGCTTTTGACACCGACTTTGGAAATCTGAGGGATACTTTTGTGGGAGATCTGTGCCCCTTTAACCACAGTTAAGATTACAGTTCTTTGAAATTGCCATTATTATTATTTTTATCATTAATAATAATAATCAGTGTTACAATGGCCCTCTCCTATGAATAAAGCATCTTTCAGATGAATTCAATTAATACTTAACATCAAAAGCCCCAATTATTTTAGTGTATGCCTTAAATAATCACAGGGAATAATAATGAATACATTTTGCAGCCACAGTGTACTGCCTGAGTTATTAATGTCGGCTCAAAGACTTGGACATTGAAAGGGTCATTGAAAGTAAATCTGTCGGACTCCTGCATTAATATGATATGTGAGCCTATATTGTATGTCTGGGGTGTTTCTGAATCTCTGCCTTCCAGACAGCATGTCTCCACCCATTATTTTGCATTTTAAAAATATTCCCGGGACTTTTTTGTATCATTGCCCTATGCTAAAGAACTACTAATTTCCAATGCGCCAGGGATAATGGCCTTCTCCATCCTAAGTATCTTTGGCTGAATTTTTAAGATAGTTGGTTTTTTATTTGCTCTGGTTTCCACTCATATCTGAAAACATCTAACAGGATCAAAAGGCAAAAACAGGATTTTCTTCCAGGAACAAATCCGCCAATATAAGATTTTACAATACGACAAAGGGTGGCTCTGTGAAGAGATGATGCGGATTTCTACAAACAGCCCCCTGGAGTTCGTTAAAAACCATCTAATCTCTTTAACAGAGAACTTAATGTCATGCTTCATTTAAAGTTTTAATTTAGTATTTATGTTTTGAAAACCACTGACCAGAGAAATTCTCTAAGCGCTGGATAGAAATACCTCTTGTAACTTTTTTATTGTTATACCTGGTAAAAATAGTATATTGATATTGCTGTAATTTTAGTGAGAGGAAGAACTTTTTTTTGAATTGTGTTCTTCGGAGATATGCTGTTCCACAATGAAGCCTTCAATAAAGGCTGATCTATCTCTAATGTGTATTGGACAAAAAATTATACCCTGTCTTGCCCATGTCCTTAATACACTTCTTGCTTTGCAGTAACAGTCACAATACCATTATGAATTGGTTGGATCAGCTCACTTCCAACTTTTACATTTTCTTTTGTATCAGGTGAACATGGCAGTTTCTCATGAATATTTTCATTAATAAATGATTATGGTGCAGTGTTACTTTATGCCTCAAATGAACCATCTCCTGGACCCTGATCTTGGTGGTGACAGCATCTCCATCAGTAGTTAGCAGGCATATCCCTGAATCCAGACCTATGGATTCTCAACTCCAACCCAACATATACCATCAATGAAGTAGGCTTAGTATAAAATATTTTGTTCATATGGAATAAAATATGTTATGCCAAGCCTACTTCGTTGATGGTATGTTATTCCTTCTGGAAGTTTTAATAAGGCTTTGAACATTTATAGTTGTAATGTTCAGTATTATTGGTTCCCAAAACTTTCCTACACCAAATAATACAATTTCTCCCATAATTATCTATCTGAAATGATATACCAGCTACTAAGTCCTGTTTTTATTAAAGGGTGCTGTGCTTGCAGATAGCTTTTAGCAGTTGACTAAACAAAGCCTAACCCAGTGTTAAATAGATAACCCATATTCATAACTTTGGAAAGAATGCCTGATTTTCAGCATGTGAATGGCAATAATCTGGTCAATGCCATTGGATACTGGAGCAGTAAAAACATGTTGTATAGGGTGATAATTGCTATTTTAGCATCCAAGGGAAGAGTCTGGATTTGGCAGATACCAGGACAACCTGAATGCATAATGCTGGTGGAATAATGATCTAGGGCTCTTTTCCATGGTTTGGGATAGGGCCCCTGACTCCATATTTCTTAAGCAAATCTAAAGAATACAGTATACAATGATATTCTTAACAATTCTATGCTTCCTAGTTTGGGTAATTCCTTTTCCTATTTCAATATAAGAATGCCTCTATGCAAAATACAGACTGTACAGAATCTGTTTGCTTAGAAGAGAGTAGAAGAACTTGACTGGCATGCACAGAGTGGGATGAATTGGAACACTGACTGCCAGCCTGATCCCCAACATCAGTTCCCAACCTTACTAATGCACTTGTAGCTAAATGGAAGCAAATCCTCCCAAAAAGTTCTAAAATCTATCAGAAACTTTCCCAGAAGAGTAGGGACTGTTATAGCAGCAAAGAGTGGAAAAACTTCATATTAATATATTTTGTGTTGGAATAAGTTGTTGGATAGCCATTGAACAAAGTATAGAAAGCCAAAAAAAACAATTTTGGCTATTTTGTGTATTTGTTTTTGGTATTTTTTTTGTACAATCTATGTGAAAATGTAATGAGTTCTCCCTGCTATATGACATCATGGAACATCCCTGGACTGCTAGTTCACACTCTTGCAATGAGGCCAGCTAAACCTCATTGAATCATTGCATTAGAAACTGAAACTTTATTAGAAGGTCTACCTGAATCTCTCCATGAAGTCTTCTCCTTTTCTGGCTCCATGACCAGTGTCGGACTGGCCCACCGGGATACCAGGAAAACTCCTGGTGGGCCCAGGTGTTAGTGGGCCCTTTTGCTTCTAACCATTTGGCCATTCCCTATTTCTTTATGGGAAAAATATCCATAATAATGGAAGAATTTAGTAAGTACATTATAGGAGAGGATGAATAATAATTTGGAAAGTGGGCCCACAATGTTTTCTGGTGGGCCCCTGGCACCCCAGTCCGACACTGTCCATGACGTCTTCCCCTGTTCTATACCAGTCTTCACCAATGCCCTTTTAGGGCCCTCTGAACTTTCTGCAGTACCAACATAGAACAGACAAAGGGCACAATATAAAAGCTGACAATGGTACGGGTCTGGGCAGGCTATAAGAAGCAAACTCCAGTAAACAGGCTGAGGTCAAAACCAGGAAAAACAAATCAATTTTACAGGCTTGGACAGGAACCATAAATACTGAAACTAGCTTGGGCATCTTAACAATGAGACAATAGAATATACAGTAAAGGTGTATTGGTGCATGAAACTGAATTGCGCTCATGGCTTGCACCTGCTGTATATTCACGCTAGACAGAAGTCTGTGGTTGGTTATAAGAGAAATTGCATTGATCCTGACATAGAAACAGCAGCAGCTTAGGCAAGACTAAACCTCAAAGCTAAACTGACACCATCACAGTAGCTCGGAAGAAGTGAAACATTCAGCTGCTAATATTTCCATCGCACAAATTTATAGGAAATGGACTGACAGAAGGAATCACAGGAACTGGGTCCATATAAATTGTATTTCTGAGAACACTTTGGAAGTGCATTACACTCCCCTGAAACAAAAACATGCTTTCTCAGAAATGTTGCAGATCTTTACTCAACTATGTAGAAAGGAAATATGGAAAATATTTACTAAAGATATTTCTAAAAGAATTCCTGGATCTCAGTGACATGAAGGGTCTAAGCATTAGCAACCTCTTACATAACAAATGTGCTATAAAGAATCACCTATCCAAATCAAACAGAACGCAGACTGCTAAAATGAGTCATAATTAGCTCTGCAAACATGAGCAAAAAAAAGTTGACAAGGAAGTCTGATAATTCTTCAGTAATTAGATCACTGAATTCTTTCTTTCTGGCATCATGTTCATTATTAGCCTGAAATTCCCATAGCCATATATAAATATTTATATGTGCAGGTCTTTAAAGGGATGTTGTCAACGCAAAATTACCGCCTTATATTATAGTACCTTTTAATTTATATTGAATTAAATCCCATCTCCTGGTTGTCACCTAAATGTCTTTCTTGCATTATCTACTAACTACTGTATATTTAAATTATATATATATATATATATATATATATATATATATATATATATATATATATATATATGGCTTGGAAAAAAATTGTCTGGATCCTTCCACCCTAAATCCAATTTGTAGGAGGCAAGAATTTGAATGAGCCCTCCCCATGGACACAGACAGTCCCCCTCTACTTTGCGCATGCGCTCACCTGTTCATTATGGCTTTTGTGATGGTCACACAATGACCTTGCAATTTGGCACGGACATGTAATTAATGCCACGACTTGGATATTCCTGCCTGCCCTGAACCATTGTCTTTCATATATCACTGTACTCTTAGAGCAGGGGTCCCGACCCTTTTTACCCATGAGCCACATTCAAATGTAAAAAGAATTGGGGAGGAACACCAACATGGACAAAATTCTGGGGGTGCCAAATAATGGCTAGGATTGGCTATTTAGTAGCCTCAATGTGAACAGGTAGCCTACAAGAGGCTCTGTTTGGCAGTACACCTGGTTTTTATACAACCAAAACTTGCTTTCAAGACAGAAATTCAAAAATGATCACCTGCTTTGAGGCCACTGGAAGCAACATCCAAGGGGTTGGGGAGAAACATGTTGCTCACGAGCCTCTGGTTGGGGATCACTGTCTCAGAGCCTGACGTTGGCTTGTCTAACTATTCTACTACTTCATCCTTGTCTCCATCTCCTGGATAAGGAATGGCTTTTTGGTTAAATTTACTCCTGGGGTTAGCATGGTCGTGCAAGAGATACTGCTTTATGGTTGTACCAGAATTATGGAAAACTATTTTTTCATCACTAAACCATATATTCTTTGCCTCATAGTCTGGCACCTTCCTGCTTAAACAGCTAGATAATCATTGCCTAATAGTAAATAGTGTCAGTGCCTCCTTTGCACTTACCCTTTGTAAATCTGCCCTGGTATTCATGCCAGCACTTTATATAGATTTGGGCTGATGAATCAGTTGCAGTAAGCAGTTCATCATAGCCTGTATATCATTTTGAAAGAAATTGAACTGAACTCTAAAGTAAACTCTAAAATTACACGCAACAATACAGAGATGAAAGAGGAATATGTTGTAAGCATGGCTAGACATGTTATATATTATACATTTGGCATGCTGTAACTCTTTATGGCTCCACCAATGTTGTTGCCCAACATTTATGGATTTATTTTAATCAAATTCATTTTTTTTAACCTTCCCACATTGTAAATTTCTTTTGTGTGTGTATGTGTGATCATTCCTTTACATTTAACGATACCCTGTATATGCATGTTGAAAAATTGCTGAACCTATCTTAAATAATTTATCAGTGTAGCATGTGGGGGCAGATTTACTAAGCTCGAGCGAAGAATTCAAATGAAGAAAAATTAGAATTTCGAAGTATTTTTTTACTTCGACCATCGAATTGGTCAAATTTGATCGAATTCGATCGGATCAAATGATTCGAACGATTCGAGGTAAAAATCGTTCGACTATTCGACCATTCAATAATCGAAGTACTGTGTCTTTAAAAAAATACTTCGACTTCACACTTTGCCACTTTAAACCTACCGAGCTGCAATGTTAGCCTACAGGGACCTTCCCCAGCACTTTTCTAAGCTTTTTTTGATTGAATAAAAATCCTTCGATCGATCACTTAAAATCGTTCAAATCGTTTGATTCGAACTATTTTATCGTTCGATCGAACGATTTTTATTCGATCGTTCGATCAAAATATTTGCGCTATTCAAATTCAAAGGATTTTACTTTGAGGGTCGAATTCGAGGGTTTTTTAACCCTCGAAATTCGACCCTTGATAAATCTGCCCCGTTGTGTTTGTATATGTTCTGTGACTGTTGTCTTTTGTCAACAAATTTAGTGTTGGCTTTTTTCATCAATTCAATAATTCAGATTATTTATCTCTGTGGTCACAATTTCCTCAGCACAAGGTTATAGCGTGACTGAGTTATAATTTTAAGCACTGTGTATATCCACATCTTAAATGCTTATTTTTTTCACCTCACCGTTTTTGTGTTATCAGTAGTTTACTTGTTTTCTACATGTCTCTCATCCAAACTCATCTCTGATGTAATCAATGACATCAGATTCCTTCCCTTTTGTAAGTTGAGATAAAGGCTTGCAAGAGAGGTACACAATATTGTTTAAATAAAGGACAGGCTATGCACCAAAACCTCTTAGTTTAAATGTATCTTATCTTAATTCATTTATTAGTTTTTCATATTTTTAATGTGCAAAACCAACATTTCATTTATGTCACTGCTCTCTTGTTGTGCAACCTAAACTCTAACATCTTGTTTTTACTCTAGTCAACCACTTGAGTCAACAAGTTGTTTCCAAGCATCTCCATGGAGGTCTAATTATTACAAATAGCCACAGCAGGAATTGTTTTGTAATGAATTACACCCAGGTAATGTCTAAAAGTTTATCTCAGAAAGAGTTTATTAAGCCTTATGCACCCAACTAACAGGACTGATACAAAAGATCCATCAGATGTCTTCCAACTTACATGTGTCAACTCCTCAATGATGATTGAAGAACAACAGAACCAAATTACTTGACATTTGCTGAACCAGCACAGTTAGGAAGCAGAACACTCATTCTTATCCTGTCTACCATACAGGAACTGCTATATCTGTCTTCAGATCTATACCCAACTTCTTAGCCAGAATTAGTTAAGAGCCCAACCTTATCTAGGGTCACCTTTAATTGGCCTAAAAACAATGCATTCAATTATATCTATCATTAATAAAAGTTTTCTTAATGTTTTAACTTGGGATGGAAAAGTGGCAGATTCATAGTCCTTTTGTAAAGTCTCACCCTGGTGGTCTAGTGTGCCAGCGGGGATGTCCGCCATGGTGATCCTTTTCTGTGGCTTGCCAGTTCTCCTATGGCGCGCAATGTGCACTTTCGGGATTTACGCACCGTGTGTTTGACATCATCAAGTCTTTGGCGTCAAAATCATTGCCCGTTGTTAGGTCTAATTTGATTAGTCCTGGGAGTGTTTTGTCTGTGAATTATCTGTTTTTTGATCCCTGCCTGTCTGACTCAATTCCGACCTTTGCCTGTGTGACCATTCTTTGAATTCTGCCTGTACTGACCCTCGCCTGCCTTACTATTCTCTAACTCTTCCTGCACCGACCCCGGCCTGTCTGACTATTCTTGAACTCTGCCTGTACAGATCCCGGCCTACCTGACCACGCTTTATTGTCTACCTTGGTAACGAACGTGCCCCATTGCTCGTTCAGAATGCTTGCTTTGTTCCTCTCAAGTTAAGACCTGGCGGCATCTGAGTAGCTGAGGGCTCCTCTCGAGGCCAAAGGTGGCTGCTACAGGCGAAAGATTGAGCTGTGACTGGGAGCTTAGCGCTTGTTCTGAATTTAGGAAGCCATACCTTTGAGCCACAGTGTGTTATGCCCTGTGGCTAACACCATCAGGCAACCCATAAGACCCTTTTAAGGTTCTTGTTTCACAACCCCATTGTGTCGTGACTGAGAATCAGAGTTCCTACGTGCATCTTTCATTTTTGTGCACCTTCCTCACACCACGTATATGTTATCCTGTACCTCCTTTGGCAAGGGTGTACTTAATTTAAGGACTGCAGTGGTAAAATACATATTGCTCCCCTGAATGTTTATTCGAAACTTATATAAGGAATACATGCATTAAAGCATAGTGATCCCTTGTTATTCTGAATATTTGTTTTTCTGAATACCATACTAACTATTAAGAATATCTATCCCCCTGGGGTGCAGTCATTAAATAAACATGGTTAGTTTATGGCTAATAAAAGACTTCTCCATTGACTTCTACACTTTGCCTTCATTGGCAAATCACTTACTACTCATGTAGTTATAAATGCCTCCATGCTATTATATAATACCTAGAAAATCAATTAATAACAAACTTCTGTTATAGTAAAAACAATACCATAAAAAAGACCCAGAAGCATTACTTGTTACAAAAATGTGAGAAGAAAATAGTTTTCCACACTGTTGCTGCGGAAACCTACTGGTACACACGGACTGTAACTCTAGGTTAAAAGAGCAGCTTTCGCAATGGCCATGATGACTCAGTTGCGCCACAAATACATGCAACTAGCACACAAGCTGCCTCGCATCTGGTTTAACAATCTATATTACAAGACTCCACATTTCCTGTTACACTGGATAAGTTCATTTCAAGCCTAAAGGAAAATGTTAGCAATTTTGTCCGAATATCTCCACAAAAATTAAAGGAAGATATGGATTTCATGAATAAAAGTAGGAATGAGCTCCAAAAACTTAACAAGTGGTTTGCAAAATTAGAATTTTAAGATCTGTCAAAATAATAAAATTGTGAACTATATTATCATTAAAAAAAAATGATTTACTCAACCTGTACTCTCAGTGCCAAAAAAACATGAAATGCGTTTTCTGTTATATATTATCTGTTCTTGCCATGAACTATGGGAGTGCTTTATGGCACACCTGGTGTCTTGGCTGCCATGCGGCTCCTCCAAACACTTCCTTGTCATCACTTCCCATAAAAATAAATGGAAAATGTGCTGCTGGGAATTGAGTTGCTTACGGCAGATACTGTCTGTGAAAGGTGAGGCCTGCTAAGGAACTGCCTCAAAAAGAGTTCAGATTGCCATAGCCCTAAATGTTGAGGGTGAGTCAATCTGGTACAAAATGATTATTCCAGATTCCTTCCATATTAATCAATGGAAATGTTTATTTCCATAAAACATGGCAACTTGACTTTGCACAAAAATACTTCTTGACTTTTGGCCATATGATGCCAGGTTCTTGCCCAAGAAATCAATACACTACATCTCTATATCACTACATACACCAGAAAAGTGATCGGAGTGCCATTAGCCTAAACATATTCATATGAGTCACCAGAGACCTTCTCCAGTTATGGCACCAAGGCAAATGCTGTGTTAAGGTGGCCATAGACGCAAAGATCTTTCCCCGATATGCCATTATTGAGCATGGTTATATCGGGGTTAATCTGAACGTTCGGCCGTGTGGCCGAACGATCCAATTACGATGCGCAATGGGTCCGGTGGGATTGGTCGTGTCAAAATCAAACCTGTCCGAACGACCAAACGAGCGATCTCCGCCGGACGAAAGATATCGGCACTCTCCACACACGATCCGATAGGATCGTGTGTGGAGAGTGCTACGCTACGATAGGATCTGTGCATCTATGGCCAGCTTTAGGCACATTAAAAAAAGTTGTGTAGCTTGAAATTCTCTTACAAGATTTAGGTAATGAAACCATTAATAAACTTTTGTGATTTTTGTGATTTTTCTATTTATTTATTTCTATTTTTTTTTCTAGATGCTCTCCAAAATGGAATTATACTGCTATTTAGTTACACGACATTGAAACTAATTTGGCTCTAACCATCAGTAGGGTTGCCACCTTTTCAGAAAATGTTTTACCAGCAGGCGGGAACAAAAAGGGTTGGGCCATGATACAAAAGGGGGTGCAGCCACAGGCCGTGACATAAAAGGGGACAGGGCCATGTCGCGCGATGGGTAGATGACTGAGAAAAGGTACGTTTCCACTGGAGGGCAAGGGCTTTTGTTAAAAATATTACAAATTTACCGGCAACTACATTGCCCCGGCCTTGGCAGGTGTTTTACCGGCTAGGCCGGTAAAATACCGGCCGGGTGGCAACCCTAGCCTTGAAAGTAAGCAGGAAAGAGCCTAATATAAAGATAAGTAATGCAAAATAAAAATACCTGTACCAATAGCACTGTAGGCTTGCATTTGGTTTTGGGTGGATGGATCACTGATGAAAGGCACTGCCTTAATTCCATGCTCATTCCATATTTTATTGACAAAGATACATTTGTTTAAATTCCTTCAAATTCATACCAGGATGTGGCAAGCACACCCAAATCCACTCTAACGTGTGCTACTAATCTTAATGAAACAGCAGGTTTATCCATATTTATCAGTATTTAACATCAACATGCATTAAAGCATTATAGTTAAGATATCCAGAATAGTATTATTATAGGACAATGTCCATATTTTTACACAATTATAAAGAATTAATAGAAAATGCCTGTTTTTCAATGGACTCTCTCCTACAAACAGAGTACTTTGTTGAAAGGTAGATAATGAGCTTAGCATGAATAAATATTCAGGTACAACATTTGTTAGGCTATGAGATATGGAGAAGCATGTTATGCCATGGGCCTTACTTTGCACTGGACATTTGTCACCTTTCCCTGTGCTTAGTAGAACCAACAGGAAGTTAGGAAATGAAACTGGCTTTGAAAAAATAACAAATAACATTGTTTTGCTCTACCTCTTTGCTTGTATGATTACCCATCATTAGCATGAAGGCTAATTTTTTACTGCAGTAGAGTAATTTATTTCTACATCATTAATCAAACAAGGGGGATCCTGACAAGATATTGGAACCTGGCTTAAATCCAAAAAGTAGAAGTATGAATGCACTGAACTATGTACTGTATAATTTAAAGTAGATTAGTGTCCTATATTATTAAATTATACTACATTTTCTTCTTACCTGGAAATAATGCTACCGTACTTTCTTCTCTCTCCCTATAACAAAGAAATGTAACATTTAGGGGCCGATGCACTAACTTCGAGTGATGGATTCGAAGTAAAAAAAACTTAGAATTTCGAAGTTTTTTTTGGGCTACTTCGACCATCGAATGGGCTACTTCGACCTTCGACTACGACTTCGAATCGAAGGATTCGAAGTAAAAATTGTTCGACTATTCGACCATTCGATAGTCTAAGTACTGTCTCTTTAAAAAAAACTTCGACCCCCATCTAAAAGCTACCGAAGTCAATGTTAGCCTATGGGGAAGGTCCCCATAGGCTTGGCTAACTTTTTTTGATCAAATGATATTTCTTCGATCGTTGGATTTAAATCCTTTGAATCGTTCGATTAGAAGGATTTAATCGTTCGATTGAAGGAATAATCCTTCGATCGTTCGATCGAACTATCTGAGCTAAATCCTTCGACTTCGATATTCGAAGTCGAAGGATTTTAATTCCTAGTCGAATATCGAGGGTTAATTAACCCTCGATATTCGACCCTTTGTGAATCGACCCCTAAGTCTATGTTAGGGCACCAGGCATTTTCTTATATCAATGGGCCAGATTCAATTCAGTGAGAAAAATTTATCTCCTGGTTTATCACGTGAAAACTCATGGGCAAGATTCAATTTGCGGAGAAAACACTTTTCTCCAAATTTCTGTTTTTTCTCATAGACTTCAATAAAGTTTTCACATGTTACGTTTTTCTGAATTGAATTGCATCTCAAATTCAATCTCGTCCATGGCTTTTCACTTGATAAACCTTTTCTCATTGAATTGAATCTGGCCCAATATTTGATTGAATTGAATCTGTCCCAATATCTCTTATTGATATCCCTATGTTATGCACTGGACAATTTATTCTTTCTATTAATAAACATTTTTAAAGTGCTTGATGATTGAAATCTGCTCTGAAGTTGCAGTCATAAACATTGAGCTCTAAACCTCTAAGGGCAGAAACACGTGGTGAGATTCGGGGAGATTAGTCGCCCGGCAACAAGTCTCCTCTTGTGTGGGGTGACTAATCTCCCCGAACTGGCTTCCCCTGCCTTCCTGACAGCTAGAATGAAAATCGCTGGTGGAATGGCACTCGGAGCGCTTTGTTTCCCAAAGTTGCCCGAAGTTGCCTCACGAAGAAGATTAGTCGCCCCGAAGAAGAGGAGATTTGTCGCCGGGTGACTAATCTCCCCGAATCTGAACGCATGTCTCTGCCCTTAACCATGTTAAAGGGGAACTATACTTTTGTGTTTTTATCTTCTCAATTTTTTAATGGCCCAATAACTCCAAAAACTTGAAAAAGCCTCAATATTTAATTCATTGACATTGAAGAGGCACTTAAACTACATGAAGGCTGGCTTAATCTGAATATGCAGTGGTAGTAGGTTGGTTTCCATTAAGGTTAATTACCTTTACCTACAATACGTAAAATATGTAGCCACAACTTGAACATTTTTTGATTATTAAATTGACTTGACTATTAATTTGATTATCGAGTATTCGTCTTGCTCCACCACTAGCAAAAGCTAGAAATACATGCTAAATTCTGCTTGTCTGACTTGATACAGTAGACTTATGGCCAACTCCATTAATGGAATCAATTCTCTTTACTGTTCACTAAGTTTTGGGTCTGTAATTTGTTCCCAGGGAAGGGATGTTTTCCATTTGGCCCACAGGTAGTGTAACCAGTTCCTGCCCATAATATACAGTATATAACACAAGAGTACACATGGCTCTTTCTTTGTGGTGTACACCTAATATTAGGAAAATAGATCATTAAAAAAATGATTGTACCCACCTGCCCCCCTTTTAACCATTTACACAGGGTGTGCTAGATTGGGTGGACCTTTTTGGTCATCCATGTTTGGTCAACCATTGACCATTGGTCAATAAAATAGATTACAAAGGACTCTGGGAAGAGAAAGCCAATTGACCACTTCATACAGAGATGGATTTAGTCATTATCTGAGCAGATCTTATACCAACTGTTTTGGCCCTAGAGATACATATAAGGAATGTGTTACAAAAATGTCTAAACCGAGGTTGCACATTAAATCCCACCTAAAGCATAAGCCACGCATCGTATGCTTTAGAGACAAAGTGAATAAATATTAAACAAAAATAAAAATTGCCAGACAAATGCAATGGTGAAATAAGAAACTCAAAGACAAAATGAGGGTGGGTGCTCCAAAAAATCATGTTAAGACTAAGTTTAAAGATAGAAATGAGTTTTATACCAAACAGTCGTTGGCTGCCAACATTAAATCTGTTCCTTAGCAGCCTAACAAACAATGGCAGCCGTATGCTTTAAGGTGCATATTTATTATGTGACTGGGTTTTTTATAGAGGCAAATGCAAAGTTTTTAGATAAAAGACAATAAAATGTTAAAATATTGCAAGCTTGTAAAGTAAATTTATACAGTGCACGTGTTTAATTTATTGAATAGTAGTACAAGATGTACTAAAACGGTGCAGCATTGAGGTTTGCATAAAATGCATTAATCGTAGCTTTAAATAACCTCCTCTTTTACATACCATAAATATGATGCTCTGCGAATAGTAGATTTGTTTTTCATTTTACTTCCCACATATGGCAATGTTTATCTACACCGTTCCTTTTTTTTTTACTTTCTGGCTCACAGACAGCTTTGTAACCAAGTGGTCTTGTGTGGGCTAATCATACGATGATTTGTTGTGTGATACAGTAGCCTTGTTTGTTTGTGTAGTGGGTCGGTGAAATTTACAAACCTGATGATGGCGCTGGCTCTAATTTTGGAACGGGAGTGTTCTCGATTGCTGGTGAAACATGTTTCTCAGGAAACTTGGATCTTAGCTTAATTCAGCTGAATAATCAATATCATCAAGAGAAACTTACTAATAGTGATGGGCGAATTTATTCGGCAGGCGCGAATTTGCGCGATTCGCCGCCAGCGAATAAATTCGCAAAATTCGCCGGTGTCAAAAAAATTTTTTCGCCAGCGTCGAAAAAAATGGACGCCGGCGTTAAAAAAAATGGGCGCCGGTGTCAAAAACTGGCGCCGGCGTCAAAAACGAGACGCTGATGCCGTTTCGCGAATTTTGCGCCAATTCGCAAATTCGCCCATCACTACTTACTTACTAATAGTGATGGGCGAATTTATTCAGCAGGCGCAAATTTGCGGCGAATTTGCGCGATTCGCCGCCAGCGAATACATTTGCGAAATTCGCCGGTGTCAAAAAAAAATTTTCACCAGCGTCGGAAAAAATGGACGCCGCCGTAAAAAAAATGGGCGCCGGCGTCAAAAACTGGCGCCGGTGTCAAAAACGAGACGCCGTTTCGTGAATTTTTCACCATTTCCCAAATTCGCCCATCACTACTTACTAAACCATGTAATTCTACACAAATGGCTAAAGAGCCATGTATCAGATCATGCATTCAGTCCCACTTGTGAAACTTGCAAGAAATTCTGTTGGGACTCAAATGAAGTCCTTTCTCCCCATGTTTCTACAGCCTAAGGGGCACATTTAATAAGGGTCGAATATCGAGGGTTAATAAACCCTCGAATTCGACACTCAAAGTAAAATCCTTCGAATATCGAATTCGAAGGATTTAGCACAAATGCTACGATCGAACGATCAAAGTAAAAATTGTTCGATCGAACGATAAAGTCCTTCAAATCGAAAGATTCGAAGGATTTTAATTGATCGATGGAAGGATTTTTCTTTGATCAAAAAAAGCTTAGAAAAGTGATGGGGAAGGTCCCCATAGGCTAACATTGTACCTCAGTAGGTTTAAACTGCCGAAGTATGTAGTCAAAGTTTTTTTTAAAGAGACAGTACTTCGACTATCGAATGGTCGAATAGTCAAACGATTTTTAGTTTGAATAATTTGAGTCGAAGTCGAAGATCGTAGTAGCCTATTTGATCGTCGAAGTACACAAAAAAAACCGTTGAAATTCGATCGAAGTATAAATTGTTCGATCGAACGATAAAATCCTTCAAATCTAAAGATTCGAAGGATTTGAATCGATCGATGGAAGGATTTTTCTTTGATAAAAAAAAGCTTAGAAAAGTGATGGGGAAGGTCCCCATAGGCTAACATTGTACCTCAGTAGGTTTAAACTGCCGAAGTATGTAGTCAAAGTTTTTTTTAAAGAGACAGTACTTCGACTATCGAATGGTCGAATAGTCAAACGATTTTTAGTTTGAATAATTTGAGTCGAAGTCGAAGATCGTAGTAGCCTATTTGATCGTCGAAGTACACAAAAAAAAACGTTGAAATTCGATCGAAGTATAAATTGTTCGATCGAACGATAAAATCCTTCAAATCTAAAGATTCGAAGGATTTGAATCGATCGATGGAAGGATTTTTCTTTGATAAAAAAAAGCTTAGAAAAGTGATGGGGAAGGTCCCCATAGGCTAACATTGTACCTCAGTAGGTTTAAACTGCCGAAGTATGTAGTCAAAGTTTTTTTTAAAGAGACAGTACTTCGACTATCGAATAGTCTAAGGATTTTTAGTTTGAATCATTCGAGCCGAAGTCGAAGATCGTAGTAGCCTATTCAAAATTCGAAGTTTTTTTGATTCGAATCCTTCACTCGAGTG
This sequence comes from Xenopus laevis, assembly GCF_017654675.1. Classification (NCBI taxonomy): domain Eukaryota; kingdom Metazoa; phylum Chordata; class Amphibia; order Anura; family Pipidae; genus Xenopus; species Xenopus laevis. Next base: position 14,723,930 of record NC_054379.1, on the reverse strand, counting down.
AATGTGTAGTAAATGTGCCCCTAAGTGTCAGTGTCTTCTCTTACTGCACAAATTCTCCCTAAAAAAGGTGTCCAAACACTCGGCAAGGAGAATACTGCAATATTAATAACTCAATTCTACCTTTTAAAGTTGAAGAAACAAATTGTTTTGGAAATATTTGTTTTTACCCTGAACTGGTCAGGTGATTCTGCTGGTGACACCCTTTCTAACAGGTACATTTACTCTTTTAGGTAAATGCCCACACGTGGTATTTGCTGGTCCTTCTACAACTTTTATTTTTCAGTTGATCTCTAGACAGTCAGTTGTTTAGTGGAAGTGTGACAAGCCAAGATTGTTTTTATGCAATAGAAGGAAGGTCGTTTCTGAAGCATCCAAATGAAGAGGAGAACAGTGTAGAAGAGTAGAAGCAGGGAATTACCATCCGTATGACCAAAAAAACAATGATGAAAAGGCATTTTTAGATATTTAAATTATTCTGTGCTTTACCATATCATCTTAACGAGGACCTGTCACCCAAAAAATTATTCCAAATCCTGTCAAGCAAAATATACTTTAATTACACTATATAATATACAATAATCTTGTTTCCTTCAGTCTGGCAATTCATAATTATAACTAGTGATGGGCGAATTTATTCGCCAGGCGCGAATTCGCGGCGAATTTGCGCGATTCGACCGCCAGCGAATAAATTCGCGAAATGCCCGCGGAAAAAATTCGCCGGCGTCAAAAACGAGACGCCGGCGCCGTTACGCGACTTTTTCGCCGTTTCGCAAATTTTGGCGAAGTGAAACGGCGCAAATTCGCCCATCACTAATTATAACAAGCAGGCAGGAGCCATTTTGTGGACACTGTTATTAAGGCAATGTAGGGTAGGGGGGTAGAGGATTTCATAGCAAGGGTTTACTTCTCCTTTAAGTTTTGTTCATCTCTTGCAAATCATATAACTCCATTCATATTGAAACAGACCTCCCTGAAACAGTTTTTCCAACTTCAACTAGTTACAATGTCAGCTCATCCAGAGTGGTCAGAGATCTTAGAGATCTGTTTAGAGGAACAGGATTGTGTCTCCAAATCAAACCAATACAACAGTTTTGTTTTTGAGGGTAGAAAGAACCGAGCATCATGTGGGAGAGGTAAGAAGGCAAACCAAGCTCATAATACAGACCGAAGTTTGAAAAGTAGGAAATCAAGCAGGATCAAAAGACACACAGAGGTCAAATCAGGTGGCAAGCAGGACAATACCAGGAGGAAGATCAAGCAGGATCAAAAGACACACAGAGGTCAAATCAGGTGGCAAGCAGGACAATACCAGGAGGAAGATCAAGCAGCAGTGGTCAAAGTGGAATTTAACCTTACTAAATCCTCCTTTGTGGTCAGTGTTTACATCAATGTGTAAAGGAGAAGAAACCAAGCCAATGTACTTTTGAATTATGTACTTTAATGAAATTGGATATTTCAAGTAACACTGCACTAAAATAATATATTACGTATAAAAAAACGAAAAAGTGATAAATTATGAATTTTAACTGTTTTCTCTGTACCAGGGCTGGGAAGAAGCAGGATTGCAAACCAGTCCAAAAAAGCCCAAAAAAACAGATCAACGTTTGAGAAGATGGAGATCAAGCAGGGTCAAAAGGGAAGCAGAGGTCAATATAAGGGGCAAGCAAGACAAATCCAAGAGGAAGGTCAAGGTCATCAAAGAAATATCAAGCAGCAGTCATCAGGTGGAAGGCTACCTTACATAATTTTACTATTCATTTTTGTGGTCAATGTGTATATCAATATGTAAAGAAGAAGAAGCCAAACCAAGGTACTTTTGAAATATGTACTTGTGCTATGTACTTCAAATCCAATTAAATTGAATATTTAAAGTAACACTTTACCCAAAGATTACATTATGTATAAAAAGTAAACAGTAAGTATTATCCCTTTAAGGTATGAACTGTAGCTGTTTGCCCTGTTTGAAAAGTTCACCCCCACCCCCATAGGACCAGCAGTCATCATGATTAATTTCCTTTATTCTATGTTAGTTACTTTGTTATTTTTTCCAATGCCATAATTGGGCTTTTTTTGAAGAAGTGCCCAAAACCGAGTTTCATACTTACATAAAAGGTTTACCGATAATTTAGAAAGTGGCCAAATCACATGCCGAATGCAAGCTTTCATCAATAGCCATTTTGCACATGGTAAATATTTTGTTGGGTTTTGCAGCTGTCGACTGAAGTTACAGTCTGTTTCTTAGTCTTCCGTCCAAAAACAATCCAATTAAGTTCATAAGTAACATGTTTATTTTTGCTTCCTAAACGTAGTACTTGAAATGTTGCTTTATTGAACCTCATCTGAAATAAGTCTGACCACTAAGCTATTTCATCCAATTTACACGGTGGAAAACATCATATTCCAGGTTATCTACACAGTGCTCCACCTGACATCTGTGAGTATGGACAAATTCCATTTGCATTACCTCTGTTATAATTCAGAACTGTCCAAATGTTTCCATATAGTGGGCCCATATTTGCTACATGTTTGGAAGACAGATTATAGTAAAATTATAACATCCAAAGAGGTCAATGGAGCAGTCTATTTAAATATCTTGGAGGGCCACATCCAGCATTTGGGCCTGCAGTAAAACAACAGTAGAAATGCAGTGTGTCCAAATTCTTTCAATGTGTATGGTCTCCACTATATTCATTTGTAATAATACAGCAATATTACCACCTTCATAACATAATTCCATACATTTCCCAATGTTAATTTTTAGATGATTGTATATACCTCTAAAAAAATTGATAATACAGGTATAGGATCCCTTATCCGGAAACCCGATATCCAGAAAGCTCCGAATTACGGAATGGCTGTCTCCCATAGACTCAATTTTATCCAAATAATCCAAATTTTAAAAAATTATTTCCATTTTCTCTGCAATAATAAAACAGTAGTTTGTACTTAATCCCAACTAAAATATAATTAATCCTTATTGGAAGCAAAACCAGCCTATTGGGTTTATTTAATGTTTAAATTGATTTCTAGTAGACTTAAAGCAGGAAGACCCAAATTACGGAAAAATCCATTATCCGGAAAACCCCAGGTCCCGAGCATTCTGGATAACAGGTCCCATACCTGTACTAGGCTACACCCATATTCTTTAAGTCACTCCTCTTACATAGGTGTGCATTGAAGAAATGCTCAAGCAGTAGGCCAGAAAGTCTTGGGGAGGCCACATTTTCTAAATTTCAGTGCACAATGCACAATAAAACTCAATCACAATAAAAATGCATTCTCCGAGGGTAAAAAATCGAAATTTCAAAACACTCAGTTTTAAGCCTGAAAATCGAAAATACACCCTGCAATGTACATGAGAATTGAAACCCCCAAAAAACCCTAATTTGAAAACTTTGATATTCAAGTTTTTTTAACCTAAAAAAATCTAATTGGATTAATTTAAATTTTTTAAATCAGCCCCATAATGTGTTTTTGTACTGTATGCCCAAATGCATGTTAGTGCTCGCTGAGCAAAGATCCAGCACTTCACAATGGAACTGCTTTCTGATAAGCTATTGTTTCTCCTATTCAATGTAACTGGAGGAGCCATGACTTGGGTTAGCTGGGCTTGAGTGTTTAGTGCTGTTCTCATTTTTACCACTAGCATTTTTAGCAATGCAGGTATAAGGAAGCTGTTATCTGGTTGTATTCTTATTGTTCTGCTGATGGGTGCTGGGGGGAGGGGAAGGGAATGGGGTGATATCACTCAACTTGCAATGCAGCAGTAAAGAGTGACTGAAATTTATCGGAAGTCACAGCCAACATGTTCTCCCATTGTCTACAATATTTACATGGCAACATGTGGGACACAGCAGATCAAACGATCAGGACTCAAATTTAGTGATGGGCAAATAAATTCGTCAGGCATGGATTCACGGTGAATTTCCCCATTTCGCCGCCCGTGAATGAATTTGAAAAAAACTGTTGTGCGTCAAAATTGTCGCGTGCATACAAATTGTTGTGCGTCAAAATTATTCAGACTCCCATTGACTTAAATGCATTTTGACACAATAGTCGCACGTAAAAAAAATTGTTGCTCAAGTAAAAATTTTGTGTGTCACAATTATTTTGACGCCCGTTGACTTCAATGCGTTACGCAGATTTTTCTGTTGTTTCGAGAATTTTTTGCGACACAAAACGGGACAGATTCGCCCATCACTACTCAAATGCTTAAAATGTGTTCAAACACCTGAATTAGCAAATGGTGGGGCTGGCAAAGGAAGATCCATTAATCTGGGATGTCAAACCATTAGGCCGTCAGCTGTTTTTTGACCACAACTTTCAGAAGGTTAATGAGAGACATATAGGGCCAAATTCAATTCAGTGATAAAACGTTTTAGTTACATAGTTACATATTAATATAGTTAAATCAGGTTGAATAAAGACAAAGTCCATCAAGTTCAACCCCTCCAAATGAAAACCCAGCATCCATACACACACCTCTCCCTACTTTTACATAAATTCTATATACCCATACCTATACTAACTATAGAGTTTAGTATCACAATAGCCTTTGATATTATGTCTGTCCAAAAAATCATCCAAGTCCCTCTTATAGTCATTAACTGAATCAGCATCACAACATCACCCGGCAGTGCATTCCACAACCTCACTGTCCTCACTGTGAAGAACCCTCTACGTTGCTTCAAATGAAAGTTCTTTTCTTCTAGTCTAAAGGGGAGGCCTCTGGTACGGTGATCCTCTTTATGGGTAAAAAGGTCCCCTGCTATTTGTCTATAATGTCCTCTAATGTACTTGTAAAGTGTAATCATGTCCCCTCACAAGCGCCTTTTTTCCAGAGAAAACAACCCAAACCTTGACAGTCTACCCTCATGGTTTATCATGGGAAAACTCATGGATGAGAGCCAATTCAAGGAAAAAAAACATTTCTCCTAATTTAGTTCCAGTTTTTCCCAATAGACTTCAATAGAGTTTTTACATGATAAACAGTGAGATAAGTTTTTCTGAATTTCAAATTGAATCTGATCAATGAGTTTTCACATGAACTGAATCTGGCCCATAGTCTGCAAATATATAAATTCCTACACTGTAAAATATATTCTTTGTACTGTAATATATGCCCCTCTCCAAAGGAAACAAAGACTTGTTCTGCCCAACCTTATAAAGATCCCTGTTATACTGAACTCTGGATATGAATATCAATTCTAAAGGAACAAGTGCTACGAAGGCTTTGTAACAGCTGGCGGAATCTCTTATTGTTGAAAAACCCTAATCCAACATTGACTTAAACTAGGTATTCTTTACCCATGTGTAGACCCCTTAGTGCTTAGTAGGGATGCACGGAATCCACTATTTTGGATTCAGCCGAACCCCCGAATCCATTGTGAAAGATTCATCCGAATACCGAACCTGAATCCTAATTTGAATATGCAAATTAGGGGTGGGAAGGAGAACACATTTTTTATTGCCTTGTTTTGTGACACGATTTCACTCCCCGGCCCTAATTTACATATGCAAATTAGAGTTCGGATTCGGTTTGGCCAGGCAGAAAAAGAACCGAATCCTGGATTCAGTGCATCCCTAGTGCCTAGTGTCTCCATGTTACCCCTGAATACGGTGAAATGTTCTATCTACTACATTACAATACAGCCATTAAAGGGGGTATATAAAAGCTATAATTTGGGTTGTAAACTAATTCTACAACTACACTGAAGTGTCCTGAAAAAAAAAAGATTAAGAAACACTAGTTTAAACCAAAATGTTTTCCAATGGGGATTTTATCACTCGCTGCTGTGTGATTTTATTTTTTCTTTCCCTGGCATCTGAAATATGCTATTTCCTCAGCTTCTGGCAGATGCATCTAATGTGAAACAGACAGGAATACTGAAGAGATATATCCTATCTATTTATAATATCTATTGTCCTAAATGTCTTCTTTGCTCTTACTGAAAATTAATTTTTGATTATAGGGATGCACTGAATCCACTATTTTAGGATTTGGCCGAATCCTGAATCCTTTGTGAAATACTGAATACTGAACTGAATCCTAATTTGCATATGTAAATTAGAGAAACATGGTGGAAAGAGACTAAAAAAGAGTCAAAAATGTTTGAATTCCTTGTTTGTGTGACAAAAAAAATCACGTTTTTTTGGATTTGATTTGGCCAGGCACTTGGATTTTGAGCCAGGACCGCCATCAGAAATCGCAGGGCCCCATACGACAAAATTTCCTGGGCCCCCTGGGCTACGCCCACTGCAAGCCCCATCTACAGGTCCACCCTCACCACCACACAGTAAAAAAACAAAACAAAAATTGGTGGCTAGGGTTCCTACATGTTAATAAAAAGTAAATGGATATTGGTGGTCAGGGCCCCCATAAAAAAACATTTGTGGCCAGGGCCCCCCATTAAAAAATATTGGTGGCTAGGACCCCACATGAGAAAAAAAAATTGGTGGCCAAAATTGGTAGCCAGGCCCCCCCACATTATAAGAAAATTGGTGGCCCGGGCCCCTTAAACATCCATGCCTTCCCAAAGTCAGCAGCTCTCAGAAAGATGGGGGGCCCGGCTAATCAAGTAAGTGTGGCGTGGCTGAATTGGCACTGATATTGGGTAGACAATAGCTAGGACTGTCTAGTAATGTCTTCATAGACCTGGAAACAATGGCCCAGATTCAATGTAGAGAGAAAAAGTCATCTCATGGTTTATCATTTGAAAACTTATGGACAAGTTTCAATTCGAGGAGAAAAAACATTTCGGTTCCATTTTTTCCCATAGACTTCCCATACAGTTTTTGCATGATAAAAAGTGAAATATTTTTTTCTGAATTGAACTGCATCTCAAATTGAATCTTGTCCATGACTTTTCAAGTGATAAACCTTTTTCACATTGACCTGAATCTGGCCCAATATTTGAAAAGACACAGAGAACAAGCCACCACAGAGTTCTTTACACTCATCAGAAAACTTCTAATGTTTCCCAAAGCCAGATGAGAAAGGTTCCAAGCCCTCCTTGTGCTCCAGCTTTTTTTCTCTTTTTGTTACTTTAAGCCTTTCAACTGCAATCATAATTTAATTTGTGAGTCTTAAAAGGAATCTCTTGATATCTTTTGTTTCTAGGCAAAACTCAACGTTGAACCTACTGAAGGCTCCACTCATTGTTATACTAGTTTGCTTTATAATATTTCCAGCAGGAAACGTGGATGTTTCCAATGAACTGTACAGCTATGCAACTTAAAATCTGGCTGACCTTTCCCTAGTATTTCAACCTGACCTGTTCTTCTGCACGCCATGTATTGCTTGCGAGTCCTGTGAGAAATTATTGTTGGCCTCCTCTCAAAGGAAAATATCAATAAAAAAAAGAGGACAGGAGCACATTGTGAGAAAGGTGAGTAACCCAACATTGTACACAAACTTAGCTACACTTTCCCCTTCCAAAGCTTAAATCAGCTGTCAGAAACAAAGGCCTTCACTTACATGGTAAAACACCAAGAACAACAAAGTAGCTTTTTTTTTCCCCTCGCAAAATTTTTGGGGGGGTTAAAATGGAAATATTTTGGCATACCATTAAACCGAAATTATTTTGATCTTATGTCAGTTATGAAAACAAAACTAGACAAACAGTACAGTACTTTCAGATCTAGCACAGCATGTATAATTCTGATTAATTTCCCCGAGTTAGAATATAACAAATGATCCAATAATGTGCCCAAGAGAGATGATGATGATGTGACCTGTTTGTTTGTGCTCACACACTCACAGTATCCTGTGGGTTGGTAATGGGTTGTATACAAACAGGGGTAAACAAAGAACTGGTCCTGTAAAACCTATAACATCCAACGAGCAGTAAGATTTTTTTTCTGGTCTAGTGCAGTTACTAGAATGACTTCAAACATATTAATGGCTTCTGGGGACTATGTGGTGACTGTGTGATTATTAGGTCTGCTGAACTGTCAAAGGCATCTATATAACATTTATGTTTATTAAGTGTGACCTGTCTGACAGTTCTAAGCAGCAGAGAGAGACAGCAGTCAACTGGTGTAGCGTTCATTTGTTGACCATGAATAGCTTGAAAGCCATGACCTGTGCACACATAGAAAAATCATGTAGGTTTCTGATCTGAACTTTAAACACTGAAAGCACAATGTTCTTTTATGTTTATTACTTTAAGGGGCCTATTTATTAAACCTCATTTTTTTCTGGTCGAGTTTTTAAAGGGCATAACACAAATTCTTAAAGGGAAAAAAACTAAAATTTTTAGAGATTCAGTATACCCAGGGGCGGTCCTGGCCCCTCCGCTGCCTGAGGCAGCAGCAGTTGCTGCCGCCCCCTCCCCTGTGCGCTTACCTTTTTGCGCTTGAGGGAGTCCAGGGGGGTCCACGAGGGTGGCAGAGAGGGCCAGTACGCTTGCACATAGAGCCTAACTGTGCTCTCTGTGCTAGAAGTAGGGATGCACCAAATCCAGGATTCGGTTCGGTATTCGGCCAGGATTCGGCCTTTTACAGCAGGATTCGGATTTGGCCGAATCCTTCTGCCTGGCCCAACTGAATCCGAATCCTAATCTGCATATGCAAATTAATGGCAGGGAGGGAAATCACGTGACTTTTTGTCACAAAACAAGGAAGTAAAACATATTTTCCCCTTCCCACCCCTAATTTGCATATGCAAATTCGGATTCGGTTCGGTATTCGGGCGAATCTTTCGCGAAGGATTCGGGGGTTCGGCTGAATCCAAAATAGTGGATTTGGTGCATCCCTAGCTAGAAGAGCCAAATTTCCGGTTTGGCAACTCAACTCAACTCGCCTCATTGGCGAAGCGCCCCTGAGTATACCCCAAAAGCTGCTAAAAATACGAATCCAAAAATACTACAGCTAAAACCTGTCGAGATCATGTAGAAGTCAATGGAAGAACTCCCTGAGGTTGAGTTTTTGGAGCGTCAATTCAAAAGAGTCACATGATTAAAATTGACACATGATTTTGTTGAGACGTTTTTTCGCACAAAATTTTTCAAAAAGAATTATTGCCAAATTTAGAGGATTCGGGTATGGGAATGTGGTCTAATTTTTTTATTAGAGTGAGAAAATCCAGTTTTAGTAAATACCCCCCTAATTCTCATTGGTTCTTATAAAGCTCTACTCTAACCAAACTGGAAAACCAGGATATATGACAAGAGCAGGGCTGCCCAGCACTCAAAGGGATCCACAGGACCAAAATATTTTTAGTTAAACAATATCTTTATTAGTCAAAGTTAAAAAAATGTATACTTGCATCTCTATCCGCCCTATGCTTTTGTACCCACAAGGGCACTTAGTCATGGGCTATCATGATTTGGCCCAGAGAGTTGACTTGCAATGTCAGCAGATACTATTGGCTATCAATATCTTCAGAATTAATCCTGAGAGCAGTCACATACCTCATTCTCCTAATATAGTATAGTCTGTCCAGGGATGGTGAGTATACTTTCATTTTTTTAATTTGGTGGAGGGTTATTCCCGAACAAAGTGTTCAGCCTTCCTTGTTTGACTTCAAACCGAAGTTCTTTGCTCAGTCAATGCTCTGCCTTGTTTTAATGCTAGAACAGGACAAAATAATATGGTCATTGGGGAATCTCCAACATTTTGGAGGGACTGTTTGTGAAATGTACAGTATTTATAAATGCTGGAGTATGGTACATAAGGGTCATTTAATATGACCTTGCCAAACAAATATCTTTCCGGTTATGGCCACCTTAACTGTCCTTGAAAGCATCTGGCTTTAGATATTTCAACCACCGAGTGGGTATTTGGCAAGTTACCTTAAGGATATGGTAAAATAAAGATCGCAGTTCCATATTTAAGTTCAAAGTTTTCTGATAGTATGCTGAATATTTTTGGGAAACTAATCATAAGTAGTTTTCTGATAGCTAATTATTCTTATCTTACATTTACTTTGTAGCCTGTATTACTCACAAGAATTATCCACTGCATTTTAGCATCTGTCAGGCTTTGATCAATAGCATATGTATTATCTGTGACATCATGGCTATAATGAGACCAAATAGGGAGTTGTTTTAGAAGAGTGAATACCAGCCACTCAAGTGCTGTTTTATAACAAACCCTATACTAGTCACAGTCTGAACAATCTGTCTCCGGTGATAAGCTGCCCTCTTAAAGTCCATTAACAGACCACTAGATAAGAGAAGGAAGCTAACTATTAGAGATAATTATTTTTATTTCATCATTTAAGTGTTAAAAATGTCCAAGTGCTTTCCATTAGTTGTAATTTCTTAACAAGTTAGGTGAGATGTGTCTTGTACTTGTCACATACTAATGCATTTAAAGGACACAAGTAATAAACAAGTGTTAAGATAACAAGGTTAACCCAAGAGACCATGAACACTTTCATTGTGGATCGGTGCCGCACTGATTTGTACAGGACTGTACTTGTGCCAAATGTAATTGTGTCTTACAATATCCTAAAAATGGATACTGGAGATACTTGAGTTTTATGTTTGTATTTTGGCAAAATAATATGGTTTCAAATGAAGTATCTAGAGTAAATGGAAATATCACCAGAATTTAATTACAAATGAAAGGGTATAATGACTAATTATGCATCATTTTTTTTCAGCAGCAGAGGAAAGCAATGGTATTCCTTTGCCCAAAAGACGATTATCCAATGAGGCAGTGGTTAGGTATTCAGAGAGACTGGCATACCAAAGCACCTAATGGACCTAGGCATGAAGGTTCCTCTAACCATTTGGGCATTGAGCCATTACTTTTGTGAACCCCTCTCCTGTATAATAAAGGAGACATGTAAGGAAGGAGAAAAACAGCATACAATGGGAGCAAATAAGACAAGGAAAATTAAGAAAAAATATTTTGGAAAGTGGGCCCATGGCCTAATGTCTTCTGGTAAGCCCCTGAAACCAGCTTTTTGCCATTACTGGAAGCTCTTTTTATAAAATACATTTCTAGCTATGTTCTTTTTAAGCCATTAATTCTGCTTTAAGGGCCCTATATATATATATATATATAAAGCACCAAAGTGGTAATGATTGTAAGTTATTTAGATAATGTCATCTATCCTTCCATCTAGAGTATTTCTCCTCTTTGTTTCCATAGAGCAGTGATCCCCAACCTGTATGGCTCATGAGCCACGTGTTGCTCACCAACCCCTTTGGATGTTGCTCACAGTGGCCTCAAAACAGGGAATTCCTGGCTTGGAAGCAAGTTTTGGTAGTATAAAAACCCATTATAATGACTAACAGAGCCTTATGTAGGTTGCCAGTCCACATAGGGACTACTAAAAAGCTGATCAAAGCTCTTGTTTGGCATCCCTGGAACTATATTTGTGTTTTTGTTGCTCCCCAACACTTTTTCCATTTGAATATGGCTCACAAAGTTGGGGAACCCTGCCATAGGCAAACAGGGAAAGGCAAAAATGAAATAGGCCACATAGGAGCTGACATCTGGGGAGTTTTCCTGGTATCCTGGTGGGCCAGTACAGTGGGACACTGTACATACAGTATTTAATTAGATGAGACCTTAAGAAGAAAAGATAATTTTTGAACCATTTGCTTGTACGGACAATAAAATGAACTCTATGTCAGATAAGTATTCCATCCCCTGTGATTTTATTTTGTTCTCAGTATAAATCAGCTTGATTTAACGTCAATCCACAATGAATTTCACTCAGAATACGAATGCCTTTTATCTGTGAGTCTAAAGAAAACAAACAACCCCATAAAGTAAAGTATTTCTGTAGTCTCATGTGAGCTCTCCATTTTATTATAACATTGTAGTATCAGGTATCACACAAGGGTCTGGAATAAAATGCTGACAACCATTTTTTTTTTAAAATAAAATCCTAACATAATGCTAAAAGAAAGGCGAATCTTGGCAAATTCATCCAACTGGCAATACAAAGTTGCTGAAACGTTTTGGTGTCCAAAGTGACATAAAGGAAATGTCATTGGTAATTTAACATCAAAAAAGTAATTGGTTTTGGAAATCTTGCCTGTAAACTGTTACATGTAGTAAAAATATACCCTTAATCTCAATTTGGAATAGCATTCCTGTAAAATCTATTCACATCCCCAGGGTCGGGTTGTTATGATATCAAAGATGTTACATGCCCCTTCTATAAAAAACAGATGTTTTTCCACGCTAGTACCTTACCACTAAAACACATTTAATATAATAAATTCATTTAAAGTTCAATTTGTTTTTTAACTTTCTTGGAGCTTGACTGAAAATGCATGTTATAGCAAGGAAAATAATAGGCTCCCTTGTTATCAAAAGACTTTAGCAGGGAGTGTGCTGTGGCAGAAAACTCAGTTGTGTTCCCTAATTAAGTCAATAAAAGCAGTTATCCAAACCCCTTGTGTTCTTAGTATTGTGACTATAATATTGTTTAAAATGTATTTCTATTGCTTTAAATTAACTATTCTGCTCTTCATTTTGTATTTAGTATGCATAAAACTGAACCAATACCAAGCCTGTATGCAAGATTAATAATAGTCTTAAGACTCTTGATTGGAAGTATTTCTGCTCTAAATGATTCACTTTTAATCTTTTGCACACACTTCATTGACATCACGTTTTTCACATTTCTGAAAAATCTCCAGTAGGTTAATAGGGACCATGTTTTGTTCCGGCAACAAAACATTCATCATGGGGAAAAACACAATTGTAAAATGTAAGTAAAACATTTTTTTTTTAAAAAAAAGCTTGATCAATGATTTGTTGAAAATATATTTACCATTGACCTAAATGGTAGGCTTAAATGATAAGTAAACCTTTAAAATAAGTGATTGTAAAATTGACGAGGGGGCTATCCTAAGCACTTTTGTAGTTTACATTTATTATTTACTTACTTTTAATTCCAAGATATTAAGGGATACTTTTGTAATTTACATTCATTATTTATTTTCTTTTAATTTTTAAGATATTAAAAGATACATGTGCTGTTAATATGAATGAATTTTGTTAGAACAGCACCACCTGCTGGTCAATTTCTCACTAGTCTGACCACCAAGTAGTCAAGGAAGTTGTCAGGAGAAAGAAAGAGGCTGCTCTGAAATATGTCAGAAAGGTTTCTAATTTTATTCCTAAGCAGAAGAACATCAGAGCAGCCTCTTTCTTTCTCCTGACAACTTCCTTGACTACTTGGTGGTCAGACTGGTCAGAAACTGATCAGCAGTTGGCGCTGTTGGAACAGAATTCATTCATATTAACAGCACATGTATCCCTTAATATCTTGAAATTAAAAAAAAATAAAATAATGAATGTAAATTACAAAAGTTCTTAGAATTGCACCCTCATCAGTTTTATATTCACTTATTTTAAAGGTTTATTTATCCTTTAAGGTGGCATTTTTTTTCTTTTTTTCCAGAAGAGTCTTGATTTGCGATTTGTTTCCAGTGATATTTGCCAGTCATGGTAATATCCAATCTCAATCATAAACCTTAACTTTTTTTCAAAACACAATAGTGAAAGAAACATTTCACTAGAATTTTTTCTCAATTGCTAGCATATTAACTAAAATGCTTGAATCTGACAAACACAAACAAAAATCACATTGGTCTATTCATTTTTCAAAGAATCTGTGCAAATTTTACTGGTTTAAAAATCTTAAAAATTAAAATTGAATGTTTGAAATACACCTCCCATTGACTTCTGTGGAAGCTTGGTAGGTTTTTATCTGGCCAATTCTGTGAGATTTTCTTTCTTTTGATACATTTTGAATATTTAATTCTGAAAAACTTGATTCTGAAACTTTTTTTTATTATAATCTGAAATTGTGGGAAAAGCCAAAGTTAATACATTAGCCCCATAATGGTTTCATTTAATGGAAACCCTGTGCATGAAGCATTCTAAAGACTAAGAGGTTAAAGTTACCTTATGGGGCAAATTTACTAAAGGGCGAATTGATTAAAACAGGCAAAAATTCGCCAGGGTGACATCATTTCCGAACTTCCCCGATTTACTAACGGTCGCAGGTGTAACGTCGCTAGCGAAGATGATAGACTCTAGCGGTACTTCACTCCCTAACACCAGGCAAATTTGCGCTCTGGGAATGGATGTAACTATGCAAATTCACTTAGATGCGGATTTTACTGAACGTTACCTCTTGCGCCAGACTTGCCTTCGCCACCTCAGACCAGGTGAGTGCAATAGAGTAGATAGGAGTTCCTCAAAAAATAGTTGAAAAGTTTTCTAGGTTCCAAAAAATGCTAGCTTTTCCTTTTTTTAGGGTGATAGGCTGCAAAAGAGTGTAAAATTTGGGGTAGCCAGCTTCCCCCCTACATTTCCTAACATATGGCACATAAACTATACACTGGGCTCATGTAACAACTCTTTATTCTTTTATTAAGGTTCCCTGGGCTTGTGTAGTGTAATGTATTTGCTGCAACATATTTGTCCATTCAACTTTAACTTTCGGCCGTATGCAAATTAGGCAACGCTAGCGCAACTTCGCCTTGCTTGGTGCAGTAATGCTAGTGCAATTTCACCAGCGTTCTGCACCCTGGACGCAACTTAGGATTTTAGTGAATTAGAGTTGTCCTGGCGAATCTACGCTTGGCGATGTGTTGTGATGTGAACGAAGCCGTCGCTGGCGAATTTTCGGAGGTTAGTGAATTTGCCCCTGAAGCTATGGGTTCCAATCAATTTTCACACTCACAAAGCTCTCATTAACATCTTCCACCTTAAATTTCAAGCCTCATCTCCAGGCACATATAATACTTGAGTGATACTCAGAGTTCCTTATATAATTCAGCCTGCTTCTTTATATGGTCCCAGAACTTCTCAGAAACTTCTAATATCCTTATCATTTACAGTAGGGGGTATATTATCCCTTAAAATACATGAATGATACTCAGAGTTCCCTGTATAACTCAACCTGCAGCCTTGTGTCTTTATATGGTCACAGAACCCCTCAGTGACTTCTAATATCCTTATCATTTACAGTAGGGGGTACATTATCCCTTATAATACATGAGTGATACTGTATAACTCAACCTGCAGCCTTGTGTCTTTCTGTGGTCACAGAATTCTTTATTGATTTTTAATGTACTTAGAAATTACAGTTGGGGTACATTGTCTCTTATAATGCATTACTCAGATGTCTTTATGGTAGCAGAACAATGGGTCTGTGAGTGCAGAGCTATGTGTAAAACACAATTCATAAAGTGCTTTAACCTGCATTTTATTGGGCTCAGCACCAATGCATTGTTGTGACTATTACTGTGACTGAGTTGCAAGATGCAGCATGGGAACCTTTTCTTTAAATCCACCTTTGATTATGCGGTAAGTACATAGCCACCTTGGCTCATGGCACATTGTGCGCAATTGATGGGTTTGAAATTATAAACCATGCCCTTCTGTGTGATGACCAGAAGGAGGTACGTGTGATCCAAACCTAACCTTCTGCTTGATAAACCCACCCAACTATCCTTGAAGTCCTTCTCCATGTTATAACCTACACCCAGTCCAAAGTCCCCTCTAATGAAGTCAAAAATGGGCCTCACAAGTGGACTTTGAACTCTGGCCTAAAATGTCTATCCTAGACTCACCTGTCCAAAAACATTTTCCTATGTTGCAGTTGGGTCACTCTCGTGTTTTTTTGGCAATAGAGATTTTACAAGATGTTTTATGAGTAATAACTTAGTTTTGCCAACTTCCCATAAAGGCTAGTGTTATACAGATCTCTTATAAATGTTGACCTATGCCTATATTGAAGTATTATAATGGTAGCATTATGCTGTGGGGCTGATTTTCATCAGCAGGGATTGACCATCTTTTAAAACTGAAAAGAAACCCCAAACTGGCAAGCCATCAGCATTTAAAGACCTGTGTCTCTCCCATCCATCTCTGACATCATCAAAGGGGTAGGACAAAGTAGGTATGTGTCTATATCTACCAACTGCCAGAGGAAGATGTGGGGCATAGTAATGTGGATGAAAGAGGAGGATGTTTGGATACTGGCCTGAACCCTCCTGACCAGCAAGTCAGCCCCAACATCACTAATGGTTTGAGGGGAGACTGCACTACAGGGTAACGCTTGCAAATCAAAGCTTTAGAAAAAAAAGAATGATAACAATGGCAAGATGGTGGATGCCCTACAATGGCACATTCAAAGCTCTGATGTTCCAACTGGGAATCTGTGGCACGTTTAAAAAATTCAGGTGCATCATCTGATTAAACGGATTCTGTCATGGTTTTTATGGTGTAGTTTTTATTTCTAAATTACACTGCAAATTATTCACTCTACAATATAAAATATATACAATATAAAATTTCATTTCTGAACCAGCAAGTGTATTTTTTTTTAGTTGTAATATTGGTGTGTAGGTGCATTTTGCCTGGTCATGTGCTTTCAGAAAAAAACAGGAACTGCTTTCTGGCAGGCTGTTATTTCTCCTACTAAATGTAACTGAATGTGTCTCGGTGGGACCTGGATTTTACTATTGAGTGCTGTTCTTAGATCTACCAGGCATCTGTTATCTTGTGTTCGGGAGCTGCTATCTGATTACCTTCCTATTGTTCTACCGATGGGCTGCTGGTGGGGAGTGCGTGATATCACTCCAACTTGCAGTAAAGAGTGACTGAAGTTTATTAGAGCAGAAGTCACATGACTGGGGGAAGCTGGAAAAACTGACAATATGTCTAGACCCATGCCAGATTTCAAAATTAAATATAAAAAAAAATCAGTTTGCTCTTTTGAGAAACGTGTTTCAGTGCAGACGTCTGCTGGAGCAGCACTATTAACTGATGCATTTTAGAATTTTTCCCATAACAGTATCCCTAGAACCAGAAAAACCCAGAGTAAGATGTCTTTGGAGCTACAGTATAGGGGTCCATAAAACACCTTTTTAGGGCCACATTTACCCAACATGCCTATAGCTGATCACAAATAACAGGAAAGGATATAAGCTCAACACAGATCATTGTACAACTGAAATAATTTATTTACCACTACAGCACCACAAAAACAGACATACATTGTGTTAAAATACAAAGATATCGGTCACAAAAGATACAACTGAACTGGTTTTCTTTTCATTTTGACCTATACTATCCTGTATAAAATAATAAGCCAAAAAAATTAATTTTCATTTTTCCTTTTCCAGCAGACGTTTGTGTAATAGTAAATGCTACACAATGTGACCAATCCAAAATTGAGAACACAATATTTGAACCATTGCAGATAAAATATAATTTCTTCCCTTTAAAAAAAAAAAAAAATTAAAGAAATCCACATCATGAATGTTCAATGAAAACGAACTGAATGGAAAGCCTTTAACATTTTCCTGGCACTCGAATGGTTAACTGCATTTGGTGCAAGGTATTCCTTTAACATAAAAAAAAGCTAATTAAAGACAATTTAACTGAACCAAAATTACCAGCATTAACAATCTATTTATTACGTATACCCCCTTCTTCTCTCTTTAATGACCTTTGCTGTTTTATAACTGATTTGGTCAAAGCTGCTGAGTTTCAAGGACGCAGAAGCAAATTGTTTAAAGTTATTAATAAAAAATATTCTTTTTTCATTTTCAAAACCAACTCAGGAATAAAATGAAACTGTTAGGAGTTTAACCCCTTTACCCACAAAATGCTTCGCATTATCTGGTATGAAAGGAGTTTATACATGAACATAAAAATTCCATTGGAAATGATTTATCTTTACAGTGGTGCTATTAATATTTTTTTTTTTTTTTTTTAAGTTCTCATTTTATTTAAAATTAGTTTAAAAATCCCCCCTCAACAAAAATTATACAGACCAAAATAAAATAAAAATCACTAAAATAAATGTTCCTTCTCAAATTATCGATTATTTACATTAGTAACAAGCCATTTGCCACCTGGAAAACAAAGTATGGATCTTCATGAAAAAGAAGCGCTGATGCAAATTTGGATGCAAAATAAAAAATAGACTAGTGTTTGTATATGCTATCATGTTTTCAACTTGCTTAAGGTGATTAAACAAAAAAGTAATAGAACATTTTATTCTCTTCTCAAAAGGGTGATGCTATAATTGAAAGTTTGTATAGTTGAAAATTTGAATTTTTCTGTTCTTTTTCATTTTTATGCAGCAAAAAAACTGGCATATGAAATCTACAAGAATTTGAGGAGTCAGCATTTTAAAACACGCTTTCATTAAGAATTTTAAGTTGGATATCTGTTTTTAATGGCTTTGTGATATCAAAAATTATATTGACAAATGTTTTGTTTATAAAAAATATAGGCATGTAAAATCCACCAAACCCGCTATATGAATGTATCCAATATTTGTACTCTATAATGATAAAGCCTATATACCAGTATATGCTGCAATCCTACCTTAACTAAGTTACTGCTCATTTGAAATTTAGGGACATATTTTTCAACATTCAAATTCAAGATTTTCTGCAGTAATTGAGATTTTGACTTTCAAATTTCCAGACCAAAACTCCCCTGAAAACTCAAATATATATATATATATATATATATATACACACATATATACTGGCTAGTCAAATGAGAGTGTATTTTCAAAATATAAAAATTTATGTTTTTTTTAAATAAATCAACATTTCGCAAACTCATTGAAAATGAAGAGTAGAATGCATTTTTCATGTGATCAACTTTTTTTTTCACAATTTTAAACAATCAAATCTTTATTTTATTTATTTTTTAACTTGAAAATAGAAGTTTAATAAATCTATCCCCTAGCTAGGATGGTTTTCATAAGGTAGTAATTAAGCATCATTGATAGTTGGCATAGATGGAGCAAACTTTAATGAGACACCTGGGGACAAATGCACACCACGAATTCCATTATCTCTTCATTCTAAATAGAAAATTCATTGACTTTGATTATAGGTTTCAACTGGAGATATATGTTTTGAATTCAGGCAAATGCCAAATCCTACACAAACGATTTCTCCAAATGCCAACTAAATCTGAGCCCAAGATTACGTACTGAAATCTAATCAAAATATTTTAGAAATAATCTATAAACAAACTTCTGTTGCCTTCCATTGTCCAATGCTTTGAAGTCACATGATATTATGTTTGAATTTGGTTGGGCTGAACAGAATCTAGGTGCTGCAAAATCCTCAAGCCCTTATTCGTTGAAGGGATATATGTGTAACGGGGCATAGGAATTATAGCAGGAATCCAGAAATATAGAATTCTTGGACTATAGAGAATTCTTGGACTATAGAGGACACAATGGAGGTAATTTATCAACAAAGTTGCCAATGGGAAGTAACCCAAGGAAACCAAATTGTTGCATTCATTGTTCCACCGGCAGCTGACTGCAGCCAATAACTGATTGAGCAAATTTGCCTAACATGAGCCTCAATTTGTTAAAGCAACCATCTGGCAAAATAGTTTGCCACTACACGTAATTAACATATTAAAAGCAACCTATTTATCCACCTCTTGAGAAAAGTTAAGTCAGGTAGCTTATAGCATTATTATAACCATGATGTAACAATACATAACACTTATCTGTAGTGCAAGTCAATGTATAGGACTCAACTCATACTGGCCAGCTAGAGGGAAACCCCTTTAAAAAGAACCCTAATTTCAAACGAAAATGACCATAGCTGACAGTTTTACAAAATATAAAAAATATGGTGAGACTGTACATATAACACACTTAACGATTGTTAAGGATAGATCTACAGAATTGTTTCCAAATAATGCTGGCTCTATCACTCGCCTATCTGCAATACTATTGTTACCATTACATATACCAAAAAACAAACATAACAAAGCTGTACAGCAACATAATAAGTTCTGTTGATTTGACTAGAACATGTTAAATATTTCACTGGTTTATTAAATGAAAATGTACATTACAAATCCAGATGAATGCCTCGAAGAATTGGAGATTTTCTTGTACAATTTTTTAATGACAGAGAGAAAAATGTGACTTTCCCCCCTCAAAAAAAATCATTGTGTCAGCTGTCTTAGTAATTTTTTTGGAAGACCTTCAGATAATCTGTGCAATTAACAGTCCACAAATAATAATAAAGTTAAATGCATCCTATAGATTTATTTTTATTAAAAAAAAAAAATAACAAGGCACTTCAAGGTAGTCAGAGACAGCAGCAATTAAAAGTTGATGAGAAGAAGAAAGGGGGGGATTGTTTCCTTTTGTTGTTATTTTAAAAAAAAAACTGGTATAAAATACAATAAGAACAACATTTACTAAAGGCAAAATTGGCGTATATGCATAAAAAAATGTGCAGGTTTTATTCAGCTTTGTAAATTGTCCCTTTAACACACAGCATATATAATCGCATGGAAGATATCACTCAATATACATTTCCAGTCCCTCTGTGATTAAGTGGACAGCAAGATGGAATTATTAAGATATTTAATAAAGTTTCCAAAAATTGTCAATTCCAGCCTTTCCAGGTTGAAATAAAGTCTTTTGGTATAAAAAAAAAAACCCATTGACCCACAAGATCAAAGTCCCATGCGACATTATGATTGAGCTTTTCCCTTCTGTCCGAACCATAAACAAAGACTTGAAAATCTACTCATCGGCAGAGTATATCATTCTCCGGTATTCTACGGCACCTTCCATTTTCAGGCTTTGGGATTATTTTTCAGTACCAGAAAAGACACTATTTTGCTACTGTCCACTGTGCCTTGGGCCATTGGAACCATTTAAGTGGTGCATGACTGAAGGTGGTCGCCATATCCGTGTACTGTTGGAACACGTGCTCTTGAGCATTACATGGTTTGAGCAGTTTATTTTGGTCTTCATTTGTCCACATACTCAATGGTAACAAAAAAAAACAGGCTGCTTCTTAATTCCACACAAATAAATAATGTCTGTCAAAACTACAAACTAAAAGGAATGGGTACGATGCCTTAAGGCAGAACAATAGAGAGAAATCAAGTAAGGCATGGGACAGCAACACCACAAAATGGGTTATTCCTGTTTTTCTTTTCCTTTCACATAAAAACACTAACAAATTCTTCCAGTGTTTATTATTTTTTAAATAAACGTCTCTAAACTGTTAAAAAAAAAAAAGGTTTATAAACAGCGAGACATTCTATTTCTAAATTTTGTCTGCATTAGGCAGAATTTCCTATGTTGATATCTACATTTTTTTTTGGGCCAAAATTAGAAATTCTTTTTGTTGCTTTTTGTTTCTATTTTTTAAATGGGAGATTTGTGTACTGACTATGCCACAGGCATCAAAGGTAAACTAAGACTAATACGTACTATTTCAACGCTTAATATAGCGTACCGGTAAAGGAATCAGGTCATAATCAACGTAAAAAAAATAATTGATGGGCTCATCCTGGCAGGCATTCTGGAGAGACATTTTTGGCACCTGAATGTCTTGCTTTAACACAGGGATTTTTTATTTAAAGATCTCCATTAAATGTCTTATTAAGCCAGTGGAACGCAAGTTTAAAACCTTCAATGTTTGCATCTGTTGCCAGTTTAATTTTTGTTTCCTAAAAATCTTCCACATACAAGTACCGCATTTTATTTTATTTTTTTCAATGTAACACTGATTGAACTATTTTCATTTTTTTTTTTATCCCTAAAAAAATCCTGCCCTTTTTGTTCTTTTAGCTGCACTTGCATGATTTTACAATCATATTTGAAAGCTGTTCAATTTTTGGCTTATTCCCGATGTAGTACAAGATGGTCAAGGAGTCTAAATCTTGAGACACGCAACACGGGGAGGCAGATGCTTCCGGATTAATGGTGTTGTACAGGCTTAGCACCTAGAAAAATAAGAGAAGGAGTATTAAAGGCGTAGAGAGGTAGATCGGCTACAACATTTTTTCTCCTCCTGACTCCGCAATGAATTCTGTCAGTGTTGTTAAAATGTTATCTACAGCTTTTGGAATGGGAATAAGAGGAAATGGATTAGTTGAAAACACTGAAGAATTAACACCATGTTTTCTATAAAAATATAAAAGCTATTTATCTGTACCAAAGGAAGAATGTAGGTTACCCACTGATGATGCACACATATTTCCAAGGATACCATTAATATGTTAGTCAAACACTACCCGTGACCTTTTGCTACAGATTCAATTGGCCATTTAAAGCGGAGACAGAAGACCTGTTCATCCCAACTATACTACCCACTCTATTTAAGCTGCATGTGTACAGTAAATGTCCAGTTGAGATATTTGTGACTATGACAGTCAACTTCCTCCCACTGAAAAGCAACTGCGGCATACTTTGCAGTACAATATCAGCATGACATGTTTGCATTTCTCATGCTGACTGGGCCCTGAATCTCAGTATAAAGCTATAAATATTCTACAGGCTGACACTCGTGCATGGCAAGAAATGTGAGCTTACTGCTATTAGCCGACACAGCACAGATATTTATCTTAATATAAATAGGTTTTCATTTCTATTTTAAGGGAGGCATGCTAATTTGGTAGATAGCAGAGATCCTAGTTACAGCAGAGGCTTTGATTTGGGAAGTACTTAAAATTATATGAAAGCATGCTCAAGTAAAAGATATTCCTTGAAACTCTGGAAAGAGGTTCTGGTGGACAGTG
Organism: Xenopus laevis; assembly: GCF_017654675.1. Taxonomy (NCBI): domain Eukaryota; kingdom Metazoa; phylum Chordata; class Amphibia; order Anura; family Pipidae; genus Xenopus; species Xenopus laevis. The sequence continues at coordinate 14,701,403 of NC_054379.1, read as the reverse complement.
ATGGGCGAATAAATTTGGCAGGAGCAAATTCACAGAGATTTCCGGATTTCGCCACCGGCGAATAAATTCATGAAACTCCGGCGTAAATTTGCCGACTTCAAAAAAATGTGGATGCGTGACGGAAAAGTCGATCACGTCAAAAACGCAGCACATCAACACAATATCGATGTGGGTGTCAAAATTCAAGTTTTTCAATGTTTGTCGCGGTTTCACAACTTTCCAGCACATGGTTAGGCGAAGCAAAACGCCCATCACTACTGGTGGATACCACTATGCTTCCAAATTCTTCTCAAAATAAACCACTTTCAGTCCAAGACCTGAAGCCATGATATTCCCAAACCCTGAAAATAACCCCACTGGGAATGGGCAAATCAGTGAATGGGGTGAAAGCCAGAGATTTGAACTATAACATTTTTATATTTGAACTGAAAAGGTAGTCTGAACAAAATAACTCTGTAAACCTCTGACTTACCCTCACATCACCCACCCACCACCCAATGGAATCTTAACCTCTGGGCTTATGTAGGGGACCAGGGCTTTTCTTTCCTTACTGTTATCAGATATAGCTCTAGACAGTGAACTGGGTTTGTGATAGGTGTGGGAGTAGGTGTTCCCCATCCAGGTGTAGGCAAACCCTCTGGGTGGTTTGGAATTCCCCACTTGCACAGCAAATCACTGTGCAAAGTGCTCAAAAAGAGTACAGAAAGGCCAAATAAAGGAAAAGTTTCACCAATAATTGAAAGTGTAAAGGAATGACAATATAACGTACTGTTGCTCTGCACCAGTAAAACTGGTGTATTTGCTTCAGAAACTCTATAATAATAGTTTATATAACAAAGTTGCTGTGTAGCCATGGGGGCAGCCATTCAAAGGTGAAAAAGCAGAAAAGATACAGCAGATAACAGATAAGTTATGTAGTATATAACGGGATTCTTCAGAATGTATCTATGTGCAAAAATAGCTGCCCCCATGGTTACATAAACTAAAAAAATGTTGCCAAAAATAACTGTCCAAATGGGTGAAATATTGCTTATCTGGAAAATCACCACTTTTTTTTTACCAATGTTCATTGCATAAAATAACTATTTTTCTTACCCGGCTATGTTGAGTATCTGAGCTCCACAGATACGGACAAGCTCCAGCACAGAAATTTGCATTGTAACCTTTGGGTTCATGTATCCACTTCCAACCAAGGTCCTTTTTAAAGTCAATGTATAAGGGACGTAGACAGCAATTGTCCTGGACGTTCCTGTTAATTTAAAAAAAAAAAATTGTTTCATTTTCACTAAATGCCAAAACTGATCAACAGAAAAGTATATTACTAAATAATAAAAAAACATTGTCTGAGTATTTTTACTATATGCCTCCCTACTGTCTGAAGACTAGTTACCTAAAGCAGTAGGCGGCATCGAGAGCTCTTTTCTTCCTTCGGCTGGATTGCTGAGACTCAAGCCTATATGAAGGCAAAAGCATGAGCAGGAGGTGGGGAGTTCTGCCTGTGTGCTTCTTCCGGCCAGTCTTGCTCTTGGAATCCCCACCAGCATACATGTAGGCATCATCAATACCTTGAAGAAATAATGTTCTTCTAGTTAATATTATGCTGTAATGCATTGTAATGGGCGAAACTTTGTGTTTTCTAAATGCACAATGGCTATAACTGTATAATAAATGTTTAAAAAACCCTAATAAATTTCCTAATAAATGTTCATTAGAGATGAAATCAGTTATATATATTTATATCAGTTGTTGAGTTATATACAGTATATGCACCTTATCAAATTAAGTAAGCCTTATACCTTTATATAGTCATTAAACTCTTCTTTGACTTATAGAATATTTCTATATTACAAAAAGGAGATTCATTAGTCCCTATGAAATACATGAATGGATTATATATGGTAGAAACTGATCATTTTCCCAGTAAAATCTATAATCCTACTTAAAGGGATCTGACCCTCCCATGTCTCCTTTTTTCCAGGGCTCAGCCTTTTGGTTCTGGCCAATGAAGAATATATTTTTAACATTTCCCTTTTTTTTTACTTTAATCATAAAGTTGTGATTGTATAAAACCTCTGTTCTACTTTTGTGACACTTTGGTTCATGTCAAGTATAAAAAAAATTGCAAAAAGTAAAAAAAAGGTTGAAATATCGCCTACAAAGATTGCTATAATAGATTGCTTGTAATTAAAGAACAGTTTGTACATAATTATTTACTCTCTATATTTCTTCCTTATGTATGGACTATGGACTTGTTTACATGTACCGAACAAACACAAACCAACAGCCATTGTAAATATGTAAGCAATTAAGTACAGAGTTCTTTCCATGTAACTCTCCATAAACGTTTTGATTACCCAAAAACCCAACACAGATGCTCTTGTTGCACAACAAAAATAATTATTGTCATGAGAAAAAAAGCCAGAAGAAGAATTTGGGAGAGTTAATCATTTGTGTGGTTAACCTGAAGTTTCTTCATAGATATATTGCCTACAATTTAAGGATTCATCATCCTTAGGTAGCAGCACTCCTAGTAGGGTTCAACAGACTATTGGGGAAATGTACTAAGAAAGTGTTAAGTTTGCCCACATCTAATAACTCATATCAACCAAGCAGATTTTTATTTTTCAACAGCTGGATAGTAAATGCTACTTACTGGCTACTATGGGGATACTAGGTATGTAGTAAATTCAAGACCATTACATAGCCCACTAAGCATTTGCATAGTTGTCTACATAGACTGTTCAGAGTAACCTATATTAAGGTAAGCACTAATACAGTTCAAATGTGTTTATGGAAATATTAATATTTACTGCTAAAAATAGAAATATTTTGCAACAATTTTTTGACTCCTTGCATATTTCCATAAATACATTTGAACTGTATGAGTCATCAGAGCAGTCTGGAGCTAGGGAATCCAAGCATATTGTGGGACAATGGTTCTTTATTGCACTACTAATTGTAGGCAATTGTATTAACAAGATATAATGTTCATGGGGTTTGATTTGGAGAGGGTATGGGTGTAGGTATGGGTAGAGCAGATCAAAATTATATTATTTCCATTTATAAGGAGCTAATTTATAAATACATTTATTTTTCTGCTCTGGATGGCAGATATTTTTAAATTTAGAAATGTTAGGGTTTTTTGTTAAAAATGTTTGAAAACTTGAAAATCTTGAAAATGTGCACTTATTTATGAAAAACTCAGCTCAAAAACTTTTATTGCTTAAAAACATGGTAAACAACTCGAATGCACTAAAATCCCATTATACCCTTCATGTTTAATGAGCCCAATTTATAATTGATTTCAAAAACTTGAACTTGAAAAAAGTGAATTTTGAAAACACAATTTCTATTGACTTCTACACGAGCACAATGCTTAATAAACCTTGACAATTCAGGTTTTGGAAACTCAAATTCTAATTTGCGAGAAAAACTTGATTCGATGAACTGATTTGCCACACAGTTAGCTGAGGTTATATTTACCTGCAAACCTGGTTTCCAATTCTTCACTTTTGTTTGGAATGATGTAGTTATTAGAAGGAATAAAGGTGCAGCAGGGACAGTGCAAACTTATCTTAAATCCAAGATTTCTGTCTGAAAATAAAAAGAGAGCAGCAGATAAAGAGATGTGTGTGGGGGTACTGTCTATTGACTCTAACCTTTTAGATTCTAACCATTCTAAAGGAAGATGAAGAAATGAGTCCTAAGTATTTTTAACAAATTTCAGGGCAACAATGTTCTACAGAACCTCATAGATATGGGTGGAGATTAATTACATGGTTACTTCTGGAAAAACGCCATCTTACCTTTGTGATGGAGCCATTCATTGACTGCCTCTGTGACATCGAAGGATAGCCATTCTCCCTCTGCTCTTGTCTTTACTACTTTGCTATCAATATAGCGTTGCGTTGGTGAAGCCAAATCTTTCGACTTTAGAATCTGCAAGAAAGGGGAAAATGTGTGTCAGGAACTCTGGACCAAGTGTTCTTGAATTCTCGGTCTCATGTATTATGGATTTACCAGGCAAAACAAACTCCAGTAGCTCATAATGTGCAGTTGAAAAGCACTTAATTCACAACAAAATCCCTCTTGAGCCAAGTCTAATGAAAATCTGATGAGTGGCAATGAAAATGGAAAATATTACTGAGAAACAAGTCTTCTTTCAAACATCTGTTGCCTTCAAGTGCCTACAATGCACATGAAAATATTATTTCGTATCCTGAACAAGATGACGCCACGTTTAAGTGGTTATATCTATTACAAAATGACAAAATGACCCCTCACTTTATATTGTATGTATTAAAATCAATTGAAAACTACATACAAAGTGTAATTAAATTATGCTGGGCTGGACCAGAAAGTCAGTTTGCTGTCACTGCATTAAGCCAACAATGTGTAATATCTAGATTTTCTTGGACCCTCTGGTGCTGAGTTTTATTTGATTCTACTAGTTAGCAACTGTAAATCAATAAAGAACATAAAAGTTTTGTTTACTGTAATCCAGCATGCTGCCGGGTTCCTAGCATCCTATAGCCCTCACTGTAAGACACACGTTAACATGCTCACTTTACCTTGTGGTTCCCAAATTTTGTAGCTGCCCCATCTAGTAGGGACCAGAGCAATGGCTGGAGGGCCAAGTCTGAAATCTAGTAGGGTGTGAGCTAGAGAGAGTGCTTATTTACTCTTCTAGATCCTCCTAGAAGCACAAGCATAAGGAGACTCCATCCCAAAACAAAAGGTATTTTCAATAGGTAAATTTGGTTAAACAAGTACTCCCATTGTATAAATCTACTTATATAATGAGAAGGCAATTACAACAATTTTTGGAAGAATGGAGCTATTGGATGAATAATTAAGAAAAGGACTGTAATAATAGGGTATAATGAATGGGAATCTTTTTTTTCTTTTTTTTTCTGCCCCCCCTGGTTCTTACGATCTGTACTTGCCCTCAATGATGCATGGGAGGATATTTCCTTTGTGATGTTTTCTGTACAAAATCATTAAGAATGTTATTATTAGAAATTTGTTTTATGTGCATTAAGTGTGGTTGTTTTCATTTTATGTAGCTATGTAATTTTTGTAATTTTTTGTATTTCATCTTTATCCAATTAATTTTATTCCATTTATTTGTTTTTTATGTGTAATGAAACCAAAATAATAAGATATTTCTAGAAGCACAGCCTAAAAGCCAGTTAGGGTGAGATACGGATGTCAAATGATGATGATACAGCAATATATTTTAATAAAACCTAGCTAAGCAAATGATAAATGTCAAATGGGTCATTGAACGTTGGAAACCATGGCTCTAGGTGTCCCTTGGTATTATTATGAGTTACCTAAAAAAAGCAAAGTGTATTGGCTCAGATTTTCAAGTTTTCTACGCTTCCAAAAATAATTAAAAAACAAAATTTTTGGCTCCAATTTCTAAGCAGGGAGCCATAGGAGAGTTCAACAGATGTGACTTCAAACATTTTTACAAATATCAACTTATTTTTCTATGAAATGTGTTATTGGGCCACTGTTTCCATGAAAGTTCCACTTGCCAAATTCTTATGTTTTCTGGGCACCCAATTTCAAGAAGTTTTCATATCTCTATATTAACCCTAGGCTGTTGGGTTAACTGCTTTATGACTGCTGAATCCATGAGTTATTTTACACCGTAATATAGAATTATTTTCATCTGAAATAGCCTAAAAGTTGAAAGAATCCTTTATGTAGAAATAGGTCTTGTCACACTCCCAGCTGGCTTCAATTATATTCTATTATTGGATAATATATGACCCAGTTTTGTGCCAGATTCAATCCAGTGAGAAAGCGTTATCTCATGGTTTATCACATGAAAACTCATGAATGAAATTCAATTCAAGGAGAAAAAAACTTTTCTCCTAACTCAGTTTATAGATTTTCACATGATAAACCATGAGATAAGTTTTTCAGAATTGAATAGCATCTCACATTGAATTTTGTCCATGAGTTTTCACGTGATAAACCTTCTTCTCACTGAATTGAATCTGGCCCTTTATGCTAAATGTTAATGTGATCAAGTTGGTTCTTTCTGAGGGGCTAATAATGTCTTTAACTTTCTAAAACTCCTTACCAAATTCGTTGCCTTTCAAATCAGTGATCTTCAACAACAAAAAAATTTATTTCCAACTGAATGTTTTATGAGATCAGTAATAAATGAGTATTTTGTAACATTATCCATTCCTCCTTCTTCAAAATGGTATTTTCCAGGAAGGTAAAATTAAACGTTTAGCTGAAGTCAACGTAATCCTTAGTATAATGGAAACAATGAGTATATGCTTAAAAGTCTCCGTCTAGCTCTACAGACTACATTACACATCAAGACCAGACTTGTAAGATCTGACCAAAGCAAATGGAAATAATATACCAGCACTTAAAATTAATATCTTTAATTAAGGGATCCCTAACATTTTTTCCTGTGTATGAGAGAAAGAAGTGTTGGAGACAAACACAAATATTAAAAGCATGAAAAAAGTTCCTTGGATAACTAAATACCAGTGACATGATTTGCTGGTTGTTAATTCCAAATAGTCTACTAACAAGAAATAACTATTTTACTGTTGCATCCTTGTATCTGCAGAATGTCTTCATTAAAGCAGTTGGTAAATACAAAAGTTTCCACGATTCAAGTGATACTACTAATTCAATATGGCCCTTTTCTCGATTCAAGAAAGAACATGGCAAAAAAACGCAAACATGAATATATTCAGAACCTTGAATATTCACAATTTATAAATGTTAAAAATGTAAATAGTCTCAAAAAAGTAAAGGATGGTGACTTTCTGTAGTCAATGGGGATTTTCTCCTGTCCAGTTTATCAAAATATTAGGGATTTTCAGCCTTAATAAAGGAAATATAATTCTCACTTGTGGGCAAGTTTTTTTCTGCAAAAAAAAACAAAACATGGCTGCGAATATTCTGAGGTTTTTCTAAAAGGGCACCTGTTGGGCTAAAATATTTTCCCCAACCAATGGTGCGGTCACCGCCGGATTTGCCGGACGGGCACCCCTAGGCCGTGTGGTCGTGTTGGGTGTCCACCCGGTCCTATCGCCCACCCGCACTACCTCGCACAGGTGCAAGAGCGCTGACGTGCAAGCGCCGGATCACTGGGGAGCAGCGCGTCCCCAGTGCTCCCCATAGAGCCCCGAAAAATTTGTTTTGCTGTGTTTTGTTTTCTCAAATTAGTTAATTGGCTTCCACGATTAATTCAAATTTGATTGTAAAATAAAACTTGAAAGAGTGTTTCTCTGATCAATTCTGATATTTACAAAAAAAACTTGTACTGAAAAAATTTGATTATAAGCCATGGCAAAATACTTGATCAAAATGAATATGACATTTTTTATTCATTTTTACAAATTCGATGGGCTGTTTGGGAAATAAAATGCTTTTTTAACTTCACCGCTGCCTGCTGATTCGTAGTGCACGCTGAAAAGGTTCTATATTTTTACAAATTCAAAAATATCATAAATTGTAATAGCTTGAATGTTAAAACTACAGCCCCCACTGACTTTTATAGATGCCAGATTTTAGCTGCCAATTTTTTTCATATGAATCATCAATTTTTGAATTTGTGATTTTTATGCAGTTTTCACAAATCATGGCAAACATTCTAATTGGAGCTTTTATAAAGTGAGTCTAAGGACTCACTATAATCATATAGTAATGGCATTATTAAGCACCATTATAAGTGTATATTTTGCATGGATTATTTATTCATTTTGAGAAGCATGTCATTTAGAAATATATTCAGGAACTTAGTGAGGTCCTCTAGAAGATAAAGTGCAAATGTTCTTTACTATACACAAGCCTGGTGCTTAACAAATCTTTTTTATTCACTATACATATTTCTGGCATATAAAGGGTTAACATACATCTTGGTACCTGTAAGCACTCTAAGGTATCAGACTGAAATCTAGTAATGAGATGTCATCTACTAAAAAAGGAATTTCCATAACATGCAACGTTATCTGATAAAATTCCAATAAAAGCCAGCATTTGGCTGAAATCCTCCAACATGAAACATGGGCCACTTGCGGTTTCCTAACGACTTCTCTTGAGCAGAAGTCGTTTATTGTAGAAATATTATCTAATCTCATTGTATATTTCAGAAAGCATTTCTGGGTCATATCTGTTTATACCTTTCATCCGAACTAAAATCCCATTTTGTCAATATTTACCAAACGATCTGTTCAAATGTCATAAGAACTTAATTTTTTCTCTGTACGATTCAGAAGGGAACAGAATAAGTAATCTTATATCACTGAAGTGGGGGTTGCTTATAGAGGACAAGCTTAAATTGCAGTAGGCAACATATAGGGGGTTATTTACAAAACTCCAAGTACCCGAAAATCCCCGAAATCCAAAATATTTGTGATATTTTGTGTTATAATAGGCTTTTAAAAAAATCACGAATTTTTCGTAATTTATTAAACCCCGAGGACTAAAAGCCCGGATATAAAAACACGGCATCTCAAACCTGTCGAGGTTGCATAAAAGTCAGTGGGAACAGTCCCATTGATTTTTGTTGTGTTTGGGGTTTCGGGCAATTTCGCAATGTTTTCGGAGCTTTCGGGTGAAAACTCTGAAAAATTCTGCGTTATTGGGGAAAATTCATGAAAAAATCTTGAAAATCTAAGCTTTTCCCGCAAAGGTAATTTTTGGGAAAATGCAATGATAAATAAGCATTAAAAACCCAACCGGCTTAGATTGGAGTTTGTAGCAGCCAATATTGAGATTAATTCAGACCTTGATAAATAACCCCCTAGTATATGTAAGGGAACCAAAAAAAAAAAACAGAAATCAGTTTTCTTTTGGAATACAATGGAAGTATATAAATAAAAGTTGATAAAGGTTTTTGATCAATCATTGGTGACCCAAGCCATAGACCTACAAATGGGAGAATTTTGCTTTAAATCTGCTCAGAACAAACACATTGATAACAACTGGGTCATCTTCAAGTATGGTCAAATAATCCACAATCCATTAACTGTAATCCTCCACTGCAGGTTGTACAAGTCCAGCATTCATCAAAGAACGCAAATGTATTTACCTGATATAATTCTATCCGTTGTTCTGATACCCGTGCCTTTGTATTCATTAAACGAAACACTCTAAATTCTGCCTTCACCAGGTTGGAAGCATTTTTCTCCATTGAAGAGACATCAAATCGTACGATTCGGAAGTATGGGGTGGTATAACTTGGTGGAATGACATCTGGAAAGAAAAGTTTTAATGATAAAAATATTATGGTTATGTCAGTAGTACAGCACAATACATTTTAGATATGTGTTACTATATCTCTTTTGCAGATTAGACTGCACGGTCACTAAAGATAATCTATTTTGAGGCTAGATGTTAATTGTGTTATTTGTGCTACTTTTGTGCTCAACCCTTGTGTGAAGCTTCTAAACTGACACTCACACCCCATCCAGATTGCTAGGGTAATACAAAGAATTTTGATCGGATCTACCAGTGTTTGAAGGGGCAGTTTGCCTTGAGTTTAAAAATTGACTTTACTTTGTATGAACTGTAATTATGATGTAGAGTAGATTATGCTATTCAAGGATTTTCAGCTTTCTAGTGTGAACTATTTGGCGGTTTGAATCACAGATTGGAAGACTATGTTGAACAGAAACACAAGTTATAAATAACAGAAACCATGTCGAAGTCGATGGGGATTAGGAAAGGGTCTTATTAGATGCATATTAAACATTTCTATGGTCTTTATGCCTCAAAGTAGGACCCCACTCACACCAAACAGAAATATATAGACTGATACTGATTCTGCACTTTATTCAGCTTAGCTGCATATTCACTAAATATTCGACACTTTATTAAGCTTAGATTCATATTCACTAAGGTTTACACATGTATATATCCAATTTCTGCCAATATATTGCACATTTCATGTTTACATATTTATTGTGTATTTTTAAGCTCCTTTTTGTGATATGTACTAGCTAGAGCCACGTTGTCTCGTCTCACTGTATATTTGTATACTGCTGAGATGACAATAAAGTTTACTTTGACTTTGACTAACTACTGTATTGGAGAATCCCAAGGATGTTTTCTGATTGAACAATTTTCTCACTATGGGGACATTTTTCAGTGAAGTCTTCACTTCCATTACTACTTACATATATCCAATATATATTGGAACAGAATTCCGGTTAATAATTTCACAAGGGGTAGGACAAAGTGCCCAGGGATTCCATTAGCTACACAGCTACACCCTGACTCTAGTTGCAAGGGATCTGTAGTGATTGCTCCACAGCTGGCTGTATACATAGTGATCCCATACCTGTACAAAATAGCACAGTTGGTCACATTATGTTGTTATGTGATATATCACTGCAGGAAGAAAAGGTTAAAAGACAATTAAATGCTTCTTGAGAGATCTGTCACTCTACTGTACTTTCTGAAAGCAACAACATCAGCATTCAATAAGCTGCAAATGTTATTAACTGGGAAGGAAATATGTTCCACATTTCTGCCTTAAAGTGCATTATTCTGCATGCAAAAACGTGCTTTTCATAGAATTAATCAATTAAAAAAAAAAAAAAATATATATATATATATATATATATATATATATATATATATATATATATATATATATATATATATATATATATATATATAAACACGTTCCATGAGGTGACCTATATAAATGTACAACTACAAAACCAACAGAGCCGGCAAGGTTGGACAATTGCCTTTACTCTACCATGAGTTCAAATGTGGAATTCTTCCAAAGGATAATAGAAAAACGATTGAAGCAGAGCAAATGGCACAATGCTAATTCTTTCCTCTGTCTGTGTGTGGTCTCCATGGATTTTTTAGATCTTACCATTTGAAACATGTATAATAATTACATTAAACTTGATCTGGAAAGCGACCAAACACTAATTCAACATTACTTTGTATTTTGCTTTATTAAAAGGAAAACTACCTTGACATGGCCACCAACACAGCTATGTAGTGTATGGACCACCACAAATGACCTACCTAGAGGACATTCATCTTAAAGCTTGAAGTGTCAAAGAACATACAGTAGATTCTTTGTATTTATACATAAGAACATGAGCTACTTGACAGATTCCAGACCAACAGTCCCATGTAGAGGTCATAAAAAGGTGCGGTTCACGAATCTCACAGCAAGCAGTGTAACAGCTCCCACTAATACTGGGTATAAAAATACAAATATTCAGATAAAGAGTTATTTCTGTTATCTGCATATATTGTAAGCTATGGCTTCAGATATCTTTGTCCATGTGGGATTGTCCCTGCTGATGTTCTTCCTGGTGTTTCCCTCTTATAATACTACACTTCACTGCCACAAGCCCCAACTGGCATTTTGTAAGAAGACTAGTGGGCAAATTACCCCCTAGACATGCATGGATATAAGTATAAGTTTACTACTGCAAGCTGTAACCACAGGTTTGTCTTTATATGTGTAAATCACTTGGAATAAATTGTATATGACAATGTATAACCTTGGTGGTATATTCCTTTCAATGATTTAAGGGGTTAACCACAAGAAACAACAGTTTTCAATGCATGTGCAATGCATTTTGAAATAATATCAGCTGTCGGTGTCCTTCCATGTCGTCTCAAATTAGAAGCTACTGTATCCTCTGGCTCTTGGAAGGAAGAGTAATCCCTCCTCGTGATAAGTATGACATATGGAGAAGAATTGACTGGTAGGAACAAAACACGAGTGACCTTTGTTCTTTTGAGTTTCAGTGCTTGTCAGCATCATTGCCAGCTGGAGGGACAGTCTATTTGGAATATCAGTTATAAATCAGACTTGGCTGTATAGGTAATGATCTTAAATGAGCTTTCCTACATGGAATAAAAATAGATTGTGGTGGGATAGACACACACTATTAAGCAAAGAGATTATCACATGTTGTAGAATGAATATATCTCCAGAAGAGCAATGATTACAGGAATATCACTTGTCCATTGGAGTCTGAAGGCCATGCCCTCATCAAAATGTGTTTAATAGAACCTAGAATGTCCAATTATCTTATGAAATAACATTGTAAGTGATTATGGTTCTTGGCACTCTTGTGAGAGCATCTTATTCCTTCCAGGGCCAAAAGAAACGTTATTGTCAGGGTCTAGGGGTTCTAATAAGTTGGAGTCAGGACCAAGGAGAAAGCTGTATACAGAAAAGTACAATTTGCTGTATCTGAAGGGTTAAAAGAGTTCATAGTCATGTCCAGGCAAAAAGATCAGGGTAGGCATCGAGTAGCAAAGTCAGGAACAAGGGAGGAGGTCAAGAACTGAAGGATCAAGGCCAAATAGCCATTTAGGAGCACCCAGGAACGTTACCAAGAAAGATCTATATTTGAACATTGAACCCAGGTCTCATGGGCACTGCCTTCTTGTCGACGAATCACGATAGTTATGTCTTGATTTATAGCAGAGATGCCTATGGTCACCCAAATATCCATCATCAGCTGTGGCAATTTAAAAAGGGCTTCCAGGGTCATTAAAAGTTACATGGGATCTTAAAAACTAAAGCTGGACATGCACACACAAGGTTAGCTTGTTTGGCCATGTTGGACAGTCATGACTTCTGAGTCTCAAGTCAACAATAATATAACACAGGATCCAAAGCAGAGTAGTCAGCTTCAGCTTTTAGGTCATAGGAAGGTCTACATCCCCGAGGAGGCATACGTGCCCTGATGCTGAGGTGAAATGCATATCCAATTCTGCACATATATGGTCAACTATTATCTTTGTCCAAGAAGTCATTTAAGCAGCTCTTAGCGGTAACTAGTGATGGGCGAATTTGTGCCAAAAAAATTGCAAAACGCATTGAAGTCAACAGGCGTCAATTTTGGAGCGAGCGCCAATTTTTTTAAGCATGAATATTTGGTCCAAATGCATTAAAGTCAATGGGCGTCCGATATAATTTTGATGCTCATCACTAGTGGTAGTGTGGTTTTGAAAGATTAACATCCAATGCTTGGTACATGGGGGAGGTATTCGAATATAAAGTGCATTTATTTATTTACAGTAAAGTAGATTGGCTACCACTCTCTGTGACATCACTATTAGGTAATGCTTTTCCAGCAATACTTTAATAAAAGCATCTGCCTTTTGCCCAGAAGATCATTGGCAACAAACACCGAGAGATTAGCACAAATTAGTAAAAAGAATAGTCAGTCCATTTCCACTTCATCAGAAAAACCCAACATGCAGAAGAGCAACCTCAGAAAGGGATTCAGCTCACTCCACTGCATTTACTCTGGAAAGATTTGCATCCACCCCGGCTACCTCAATACTATTCTAAGTACAACTGGTAAACAATCACTCGAAAGATTTATTTTTATGGCCTATCGTGTTTATGAAGTGTTTGTTTTTGGTTATTTCGCCAAGACCTTACAATCCATCTAGCCCTTAATTGCCTATTGCTTTTTCCAACCCGATTTCAGAAATGTAGTAGCCGTTCAGCTCAGAGTGAGGATTTGCAAATATTTACGGTTAGTTCAGCTTAATAAATACTCTTGTTATCCTTTGAAAACCCCAGCCAACTTCCTTGGGCTGCTGGCAATTATAATAATTAAGCTTCTCTTTGGTAGGACTGCTGATGGTATTTTAACCCTTGATCAAACCCTGCCTTCCATCTAAAACTCAGTGGGTGCCACCCTTTTCTCATTTTACTTATTATATAAACTTATTTTAAAAAAGGTTATATTAAATTTATCTCTCTTTAATAGACCGTTATGAGTGCGTCGCTTATTGTGGTCTCAGAGGAATTATTATAATCTGATTAACAAAATCTACCATCACAGCATAACCTGGCAGGGTATTCCTCAACCTCACTGCCCTCACTGTAAAACTGTAAACAAAAACATTTTCAATGCCTGAAATTAGTCCAGTCCCCTAAATCTAATGGGGGTGGCCTCTGGTTCTTCTTCTGTTTTATGTTAAAAACATCATTATCTGTCTATACTGTCGTCTAATGTACTCTTAAGAGCAATCATGTCTCCTTGTAGGCTTTTCTCCAAAGAAAACAACCAGCATTGGACTGGTCCCTCTGGAAAGGTCAGGAAAGAGCGATGGCCGTGGCAGCCGCGGGGAGCTGGACTGACACTGAAAACAACCCCAATCTTTATAGTATATCCTCATAGTTCTTCAATTAATTTTATCAGTTTAGTTGTACTGTTTCCAGAATATTAATATCCTTATTAAGGACTGGGGCCCAAAACTGCACTGCCTATTCAGTGTGGGGCCTTACCCAGAATCTATAAAAAGACAAATGATTTATTTATCCCTCTAGTCAATGCTCTTTTTATGCAAGAGAGAACTTAATTTCATTTAGTAGCCACTAAGAGACACTGCCTAGAGTTGCACAGTCTATTACTCATAAGAACCCTCAACTCTTTCTTAAAGTATATTTCACTTATCTGTTCTGGCAATGACCCCAACCACTAAATGAAATGCTTAGGAAAATGCTTAGGAAAGCTACCACCCATTTAAATTATCACTCCTGAAATTACTATTAATGTTACAGATACAGTTAAATAGTACGGTGTATAAACATTTACTGTATATTGTCACAGCAAAATCAAAAAATCAAGAAATATTGTAATGTGACATTTGGAATCAGCACAGACCACCACCGTGTTTGAGGAACATGTCCACTGGAACTTAACCAGATCTACAAGCTAGTATCTAATTCTACTGTTCTATTAAAACTTCTAGAAGTCTTGAAAGAGGTTCTAGAAACTTCTAGAAGTTTCAAAGGCAGTTAGATTGAGACCTAGAGTAAACTTTAAATCTGGCTTCTTCTTTTTCTTGCGGCTGCGCATGTGCAGTAACACGAAAAGCCATAGTTTAACAAAAAAGTTGACTATTTCATTCTACTCCACATGCATCTGCCCTGTTAAATTTGAAGATAGAAGAAGCTGGATGATGATCTTTCTGTGGTGCTCACTGGAAGAATCCCGGGCTGGTGCAGTTTTCTTCTGATAGGAGCACCGGCCCGGGGTTTGAGGTAAGAACATGCAATCACTTGGGGTGCCTAAGGTTAGAAGTCCTTCTCTTTAAAATGGCTCATACAAAATCTACATTCTTATTAAATGTAAGGGGGTGCCTAAAAAATTATTGGACATCTAAGGTGGGCTTCAATCTAAAAACCCCTGTGTTAGGATGTTCATTACAATGGTCCCAATTTAGGTGGCACAGTTTCATGGAAAGTGGACAGGGCTTCTGATTCATAAGTAGCACGTGTAACTGTGTAATGTCAGGGATGATCAAATGTCTAGAGGTAGGTACTAGGGGTAGATCACATTTTAAAGCAGATTAAAATATTTTGTTGCTTCTGATGCTGGTGATCTAGGGAATATGCCCTTTCTGTGCTACCAGAGAACTGATTTAACTTTTATTGAAGTAAGGAGAAAAAAATGCAGCAAGGATATAATCAAGCATAATTCTCATCATGTTTCTAATAGGAAAAATGAAAAGCAAAAAGAGGGGATAGGTGCCTTTAATATGCAAAGTGACAGGGAACCAGAATTGTTCTACAAATTTACAAGCCCAACTGTATTAATATAAGGCAAGATATGAGGGATGAAAAAGAAACTGGCACAATTCCAGACTATGCACAGCTGGAGAAAGCAATAAGTGATGTATAAAAGGCAATAAAGCAGCAATTGTTGTATTAAAATAAAAGCATGTTATTTTGATTATTACAAATTTCTGTGCTAAGTACAAATTTCTGAGTAAGCAAACACAGTCTTAATTGTTTTTTGGACATGAAATATAAAAAAGCTAATTCTGTTGAGGTCAAGAAACCTAAAACAATCCAATCATATGGATTAAACCAGCAGACCTGTAAATGCTACCAGTTAATTAGCTGCTGGTACTAAAGCAACTTTTTTACATTAAACCTAACTATCTTGATATCTGAAAACGTTGTTTTTTACTGGTGTGAATAGTACAAAAATGATAATATATAAGATGCTTCTATCACTGGTAAATCAACCTGAACCAGATTTAGTTAAAAAGGTGAATTGAGACAACAACATATACTTCCCAATCCCATAAATTCTCAACTTTCAAATACAGACGTGCAATGCAAACAGACATATTATGAGAATAACAGTGAGCAAACCAGCTGCATTGCAAGAAACACACTAGAAAAGTCCCGAAGGGTGAAAAGAATAATTGCCCAAAAAAATGTTTTGAAGTGGCTTTTGTCATAGACATTTTTCTCCCCAAATTGATATCTTTACACAGTTGACTGAAATGAGAAGTGGAAGCGCAAGGTGGAAGCAAATTAGGAAACAGGAAGTGAAAGAACATTACAAAAAGCAGCCCAAAGGAGGAGAACAAGAGAACATGGATGACCTTGTAGCTTTGCCATTTTTACTATATTAATTTAATTGGATGTCAAACATTGTAGTTGTATTTGAATATGAAAAGATTGTGCAGATAAAGTGGGCTCTATAGGCAGGCAGAATGATAGCAACAACTTAACAACTTTAAGGCAAAAACAGCAGCTTTTAAACCAGCAGTGCCCTTACTTTACTAAAGCGAGGTCTATTTTTTAGTGAGTTTGTCCCATTATGATCTACATCCATAAAAGCATTCTGTTCCATGGAAAATATTACTTAAAAATGTATATTGTTATCTTTAACAAACAACTATTTATTTGTTGCCCATAACATAATAAATATCCAAATGAAAAGCATAAAACAGGAGGGTGATTTAGACAAGCTGTTTGTTGACAGTGATCTACTGATGACCAGCTAAAGTTCTACTGGTAGATCCCGATCTACCTTTTGGACACCCCTGTCCTAAATCTTGAAAAATAACTTTTAATTCCTAGACAAGAGTCACCAAAGAACCTTTAAAATTATGAGATAGTTTATCATTTATATCAGTCGCTGAACCAGTGTGGCTTACAGTCTCATTTACACACAGACAGGGTCAGTTTTATCAGGAGCAAATGACTCTACCTACATGTTTTTGGAATGTGGGAAGAAACAGGGTATTCAGAGGAAGCCACATAGACATTGGGATACAAACTGCTTGCAGAGGCCCAGATCAAGCTCAGCTCAGACCCCAGCACTGCAAACCAGCAGTAATAAACTTGAAGCCCCCCATTTCCAGGGTCAGTAGAATTCAAGATAGTTTACTGTCTGGAGAATGACCCCAGAGGCATTGAAGAAGTGGACAGAAGTCACTTAGGATAGTGGTCTTAGATTTCCCTATCTATGGGCTTAGCTAGAAGACAGATTGGAGTAACATTTGCTGCCCTGGGTACCCCTGGAACTATAGCAGGGTGACTGTTACTTCAATGTTTCTATATATCTGTAACCTTGTTATGAGCTAAGGGGCCCAGTCTGATGATCAGTTAGGGGGAGATTTGGGGTGAGTGTTTATTTGTGCCCTGGGTACCCCTGGAACTATAGCAGGGTGACTGTTACCCCAATGTTTCTATATATCTGTAACCTTGTTATGAGCTAAGGGGGCTCAGTCTGATGATCAGTTAGGGGGAGATTTGGGGTGAGTGCTTATTTGTGCCCTGGGTACCCCTGGAACTATAGCAGGGTGACTGTTACCCCAATGTTTCTATATATCTGTAACCTTGTTATGAGCTAAGGAGGCTCAGTCTGATGATCAGTTAGGGTGAGATTTGGGGTGAGTATTTGTGCCCTAGGTACCTCTGGAACTATAGCAGGGAGACTGTTACCCCAATGTTTCTATAAACCTGTAACCTTGTTATGAGCAAAGTAGGCTCAGTCTGATGATTAATTAGAGTGAGATTTGGGGTGAGTGTTTATTTTCTGCCCTGGGTAACCCTAGAACTAGGGTGACTGTTGGTCAACTGTGTGGCATTTAAAATCTGTTTGTTCTGTGGCATACTACACAAACATCTATGGTCACATTTCTTGGCCACTAGTATTTCATGAAATGCTTTCAAGATGTGTTGTATATTTACTTGGCAGTTGGGCAGTATGCGTAGGTGTGAGAATATATATAAAATAGCAGAAAACCATAGCACACAATAATATTCCTTGGTATGGCTTGTAACATGATCAGCATTTTGCACCTTGTTATGAAACAGACAGGCAAATAAACCATATACAACCAATAAAAGTATGAAAATTTGGGAAAAAGGGACTAATATTTCTGGCTACGGCTTGGAGCAAACTGCTCATGGGAGATGAGAAATAACAGTCGATTCTCTGTTTTCTCTTTTTTTTCCCTCCTGAAATCCAATGAAAAGCACATAGAAGAGTGAAGGATTTTGTTTTGCCAAACCACCTCGTTGTCACAGCAGCAGTGCAAATTGCCAAAAAAACATGTGAATTCTCTCAGACTCTGGTGCTTAGATTATGTGTGCTACCAAGAAACGCAGCAATGTTGTAGCAAATCTCCGAGCAGGCCGCTTTCATGCAAATATTACTACGCCCTAGTTATCCTCTCCCCACGCCCAACCATACTAGAAAGTTGTGAAAAGCTAAACAAAAAGTTACAGCAGGCAACTGAAGCAGCGAGAGGCTGTTGTCGGGGGCCTGAGGTGTAGTTCAACAGCATCTACCACCAGAAGCCATTATCTTGTTACAGTGTAGATAATTAAACCTCACTGCAAACATAACAGAGGTTGAACAGATGAGAGATAAACAAGGAGCATGCAACTCCCAGCATTCTAAGATAATGAGTGGCTGGGTGCAAGTGTTCCATAATGATACAAATACAAGTGGGTACAGATAGAGTTGACCATTCTTAGGATGACAGTGGGGTTAAGGGCTGTGCATGGAGCCATAAACACAACCACCCTGACCAATATCTGGTCAGGTCCTAAGGAATGTTCTTCTGTTGCCTACCGTAGTTCTGGCCCTGGATAAGGTCTTCTAATAAGTCTGCATGGAACCCTTGCAATCTGATCATTGGCTCGAGGTTCAAACTATCAGATTATTTCAATTAGGCCCACCATCTTGGTGGCCAAATTGATCAAAGCTGGCCATACATGAACCAACTAATTCCAAACCGAGTTGGCAGCTGGCCCATGTGACCACTTCTTGAAGGAGAAAGAGTGATCCTTTTGCTTCCTCTTTCTTTGTTCAGGTGTAATAGAGGGAAAAAAATACCTTTACCAAATATAGCCAGGTTTAGCAAAGCAAAGACAAAGTGGAAGAAGAGAATCATTCTGTGGTTCTTGCTAAGAAGAACCCAGGGCTAGTGCAGTTTTCTACAGGAGCATCGGCCTGGGTTTGAGGTAAGTGAATACAATGACTGGGGGGTGCCTAATTCTCACTCAACCTCATACGTCTGAAGAACCAACGTAGGCCAGCAATATGATCTGACTGTTGGCCAAATTGTACAAAGATCAATTCATTTGGCAACCTCAAGTATGAGAGCCATCCTCCCAACATTTTCTAGAAGCACATGAGTTAAGGCAATACATTTTTGTCCCACTCGCTAATGATAACCTTGCAGGCTAAAATATTGGCTTTATTTTGGCTCACAAGAGAGAACAGGTCATCAATAACTCATGGAAATAAATAATGTAAACGGCCAGTCTGCAGTCAGCCCATTACATTTCCTCGATTTCCAGCGTTTGTTTTCAAAAGCCGTGTGATAGCAGACAATACGTAGGCTCAGTGCACAATCCCGGCTCCACAGCAGATTAATTCGGCAGCGGCTCTGTATTTACCACATTTACTGATTTCGGGCTGCCCAGAAAGAACCACACAAACATTTTGAAAGCTTAAAAAATAAGAACAAATAAACACTGGCTGGATCTATTTTTTTCACACAGTGTCAAAGAGTCTGGAAGCCGTCATGTTGTGCATGATAAACACTGTGTTGTTGTTGAGCTGAAGGAAATGGCAGGGAAAGGACATTCTCAGGGTATTGCACAATCTGAATTTCAATTTCAATTATTTCGGGTGGCAATACGTGTCCCTACCTTCAGGCGAGGGAACCAAAATGTTCTCCTTCACCCCTACTTATGCGTAATGGCAGTATAGTTCTCAGCACATGGTTTGTTTAATTAACTTTAGTAGTTTTTGGCAACACAAAAATCCTTGTATTTTCTTTCTTTTAAGTACAGATAACAGCAACTGGTAACAGTCTAGGATTGTTGTTGAACTGTTTCGCCTTAGTCATGTAACAAGAGCTGAAAACATGGAAGTGGTTGGTGCCTTCACGTCTTGCAGTATTGAGGTCCTAGGTTTGAGTTGGGACACTATCTGCAGAGAGCTGTTCCTACAACTTACCCTCAAACAGTCAGGGGAAAGATTGGAAGAAAAGGGAGAGTAGGTGCACTCTCTACACTTAAAGGACCACATTTAATAAATGGGGTGGCTTTGTACCATAAATGACATGGTTTCACCTAATTTCATGCCAGAAACTGTGCTGCCTAGGAGATATATATTCTCCCAGACCTTGCATTGGTACTCAGGTTTACTAGTAAAATTGACCATAGCATGAAAGTCAGAGGGAGATTAGAAAATGCTAGGAGGACATTTCTAATAGGCACATTATGGAACTAAAGCTGTATATAGTATATGAAGATCTGTTCATTTGTTAAGGTTGACCAACAAGTGGACCTTTCCCTAATTTGGTCACCAATTGATGTTGTCACGTACATCTCCCTAAATTCAGAACAAGTGCTAGGCTCCCTGGCTCGGCTTGATCTTCTGCCTGTAGCAGAAGCCTTTGGCCTTGGGAGGAGCCCTCAGCTACTCAGATACTGCCAGGTCTTACTTTGAGAGGAGCAAGCAAGCATTCTGAACGAGCAACGGGGCACGTGCGTTTCCAAGGTTTTAGACAGAAGGCAACAGTTCAGGGAGTAGATGAACCGCGTAGTCAGGCAGGCCAAGGTCAGTACAGACGAAGTTCAAGCAGGGTCAGACAGGCAATGGTCGGTACAGGTGGAGTTCAAACAGGGTCAGACAGGCCAGGGTCAGTACAGGTAGTGTTCAAGAATAGTCAGGCAGGCAAGAATCAATATCAGCAGAGTTCAGAATAGTGAGGCAGGCAGGGATCAAAAACCAGAATATACAGAAGCTAAATCACACCCAACGGCCCAAAGTCCCCTTAAATACGTTTGAATTTCGCACCATGGAAGCGATGACATCACGGGCATGCCGCATACAACTCGGAAGTGTGCGCCGGGCGTGCCATAGAAGCCACCGAGCCAAGACGCAGTGGAACCATGCAGCGGGTGACCCTGTCTGCCCGCTAGACCACAAGGGTATGTTACAGATGTATAGTCTCTGTAGGGTTGCCAAATATTTCAAAGACTACAGGGGGTGCAGAATTCTAATTGACACTGGACCTTAGACCCCTAAACCCTTTTCTAAAAAGCATTAATGGTATCCAGTTTACAACAAATCCTCCAGCAGCAAATTATGAACCCAACAGCTCTTGAAACACTGCATCTTCTTTACAGGCCCTTGGGGGTGAAACGTGCAGCCAGGAGATTTTATATGGACTTTAATACTGAATTTCTGCAAAGTAATCATAAGCTCTTGTGATGAATCACTGTGCTAATGTAAACAACAATATTAAGAACAGATGCTTAATCCCTTTTATGACAAAAAGACTTTGCAAGCACTTAAAATGTGTCCGTGTGTTTATGCATGTGTAAGTGCCTCGATATAAATTAATATATAACAACACACGCATCAGAGGCTGATTGTTGTATTACACAAGTCACAAGGACACACACAATGCATATACATTTTTGTAATTGTTCAGCCAATAAATCTGCAATACGGTGGTCCTGGTCTTCCCAGCTGCCTTGAACTACACATAAGGCACATAGCTTGTGGGAAGCTAATGATGGGCACATCAACAAATAGTTCCCCATCTTTATACTTATATATTCATATAGACTAAAGGTCCCCATACACGGCCGATAAAAGCTGTTGACAGAGCGAGTCGGCAGCTTATTGGTCCTTGTGTGGGGCCATTTGAAGGGAATCCCCGATCGTTATCTGGCCAAAAGTCAGCCAGATGTTGATCAGGCAGGGTAAAAAGTCCTGTCATCTGTTCGTTGATGCGGCACCACAATCCGACCATCTGTATTGCCTCCATTCTGATCCAATCATTGAGCCCTCGGGCCCTCGATCGGATAAGGCCAATATCTCCCACCTCAATGTGGGCATATCGGGGAGAGATGCGATCGCTTGGCGACATCGCCAAATGAGCGGATCTCCCTGTGTATGGCCAACCTTAAGTCTAATAACCTTAGGGCAGATCCCAGGGCTGTCCAAAAGGAGTGGATTATAGTGGGGAGCCCTACATAAATTAGACTAAAATTCATGGTGAATGGTTATTTGGCCTTGATACGACTTTTACTGAGGAAGTGGTTGTCGGACCTTTCAATTTAAACCCCCCTCTTGGAGGTCACTCCCCTGGGTTGGGCTCAAATCAAGGTTACAGACATAGAAAACCATTAATGTATTAGTTATTTAGCTGTAGTTCCAAGAGTATGTAGGACATTGCCCCAAATCTCACCAAGCTCAAGCTGATATCCGGTATATCTAAGACAGTAAATAGGCATTCTCCTCAAATCCCACCCTATCTGGCAGTTGGTTACTTTTTCCATTTATGTCACCAAAACATGTGGGATATATGTTGGGATAAAATAATAAATATGTATTTTCAAATATGTATTTTCGTTATGAACTTTTTTTTTTTTTTTTTTTTGGTGTCTTTGTTTATTTATCTCTTGCAAAGGGTTCCCTGCTCTGGTATTTCCTGTTGTTTTGGGAAAAATGCTGATTCCAGAGCAGAACACGGAAAGTTGTAAGGGCAACGTTGTTTAACAAATGGCTCCCGGCTCCAAAGGCAATTAAATGGTAGAGGAGGGAAAAGAGATTCCAGTTTTTACATCTGCTTCGAATATTCAATATTCCGTTTATTGTAAATACAATGATTTCTATCTTTGTTGTTAGAAGGTACAGGTGGAGTCATGCGTAGTTATACATTTCAAAGGTCCATGTCCCATGATCTGTGTAATTATGAAAAAATTCTAGGCAACTTATTTGTATCTGTATAATTTGTGGACTTAATTTGATTCTACTGTCGTTGGAAAGAGAGCTCCAGTTACTACCTAAAGTCCATGTGCCTGACCTCATAGTTTCACAAAAAAATTTGCGAACCGCATTAAAGTCAATGTGTGTCAAAATTATTTTGCCGCATGTCAATTTCACTGCCCACAACAATTTTTATACGCAAGTCAATGGGAGTCCAAATAATTTTGATGCGCGACAATTTATATGCACGCGACTATTCGAAATGTGGAAATATACCGCAAATTCGTGCCTGCCAAATTTTTTCGCCCATCACTACTCATTAAGGGGCCGATTCAACAAGGGTCGAATATCGAGGGTTAATTAACCCTCGATATTCGACTGGGAATTAAAATCCTTTGACTTCGAATATCGAAGTCGAAGGATTTTAGCGCAAATAGTTTGAGCGTTCGATCGAAGGAATAATCCTTCGATCAAACGATTAAATCCTTCGAATCGAACGATTCAAAGGATTTTAATCCAACAATCGAAGGATTATCCTTCGACCAAAAAAACTTAGGAAAGCCTATGGGGACCTTCCCCATAGGCTAACATTGACTTCGGTAGCTTTTAGATGGCGAACTAGGGGGTCAAAGTTTTTTCTTAAAGAGACAGTACTTCGACTATTGAATAGTCGAATAGTCGAACGATTTTTAGTTCGAATCCTTCGTTTCGAAGTCGTAGTCGAAGGTCGAAGTAGCCTATTTGATGGTTGAAGTAGCCCAAAAAACACTTCGAAATTCAAAGTTTTTTTACTTCGAATCCTTCACTCAAAGTTAGTAAATTGGCCCCTAACTGTTGTTTCTTAATTAAATTATAATATCCTTAAAAAAAAGGTTTTCAAGTGGATTGACAGCAGGAATCCCCACAGTTATTCCAATGCTATTTATGGCCACAAGATACTTGAAGGTTAATGGAGTATAACTCATGCGGCATGGTAGCTCCCACTTATTTATAAAATGCCAGCACTGTTTACAAATTCTATTTCCATTGAATAAAAGACAATTTCGATTTCTGCGATGTGCACTAGAAAATTCATCTGGAAAAGCTTCCAACGAGATATCTGCTGCTGGAAGTTATTAGAAAAGAACCACAAATACCATCAAACTTGCTGAAAATAATGGAAAGCACATCATAAAATGACATTTTCTTTGTTGAAAAGACAAATCCGTTAAAATAAGGTTCAGGGAGAGTGCAAATAAAAAAAAAAAAGAAAAACGTTTCAGGCCTGTTAGTTAACCTAGTTCCATGTAAAGAGCCCTGTGTTTATTGTACTTCTCAGCCGATGACGAGTATATTGCAGACCTCCAGGACTCCGTTATGACAGTACTATAAACTGATTGATTATCAATTTAATGGAACAGTGTGTTCCATGACCAGAGGTCTCAGGTCAGCGGCCTTACGACAAGCTGTGATCTGACAGAAAAGGAATTAGTCTTGGAGAGGAGAGAGCCTGACTTTTCCCCAGTAAAGCAGGTGAGACATGACAAGCCGGAGTCAGCTGAAAGAGATAAAAATGAATAAAGCCCACTCGCTGTGCTGACTCTGGCTGCTTTTATCCAAGTTAAATGAAAAGCTGTCAGCTGTAATCTTATACCTATTTGGAAAAAAGAATGTTACAAAATAATGCAATATGGATAGGTTCTCCATCTGAAGAGGTCAGAAATGAAAGGTTCTTCTTTGTTTATGGGTTACTTCCATTTGTCTGCCCAACTTCCAGCCGATTGCTTTGAAGTCAAAAGGGTGAAGTTGAAAAACAGGATGTGAGATTTTGCTCTTCGGCTTCGCACACTCTTTTCATCCTCACCCTGTTTTTCTTTTAGCAGTGGGACATGGAGTGGATAGATGGGCTGAGGGTCCTGGGGCGTGTAGTTTATTTTATATATATATATATATATATATATATATATATATATATATATATATATATATATATATTAATATATATATATATATATATATATATATATATATATACACACACACACACACGCACACACATACCAGGGACCCCCAACCTTTTGAACCCATGAGCAACATTCAGAAGTAAAAGGAGTTGGGGAGCAACACAAGTATAAAAAAATGTTCTTGGGGTGCCAAATAAGTGCTGTGATTGGCCATTTGGTAGCCCCTATGTGGATTGTCAACCTACATTGAGGCAGTACACCTGGTTTTTATACAACCAAAACTTGCCTTCAAGTCTGGAACTCAAAAATAAGCAGCTGCTTTAGGACACTGAGAGCAGCATCCAAGGGGTTGTAGAGCAACATGTTACTCACGAGCTACTGGTTTGAGATCACTGATATATACTGTATATATATAGATAAAGACAGAAACCATTGAGGTCTTTCAGCTGGTTTAAATACAAATCGAACCAACTGAATCCGGTTAATATGGTGCATCTACCAGCATGCAAAAGTTTTCAGACCTGTTTTGGTTTCAAGTCCCATTTTGCCAGACTTCCTTTAAAAAATGTCACTCTGCTGTGGTTCAAACCGTATCCAGCTCCAGGACAGGAATATGAATTCACTTCCAACACTCTGAATAGCCTTCAGACTGTCCACCATACCCATTCCTAGTGTGGACTCCTATGGCTTAAAGAGTATTTGAAGATGAGAAGATTATCAAAAACCTATAATCCCTAGAAGGAACTTTGACCACTGGTAGTTGAATGTGTGTGTTTGCTGTGAGGACTGAGGTGCAATAAACACGTAATTGTTGTGGTTACTGTTGTGTAATGGCTGCATGAGCGCCTGCTAATAATGCACTGTTATACTCTCCTCATCCTTGGCTACCCAAAACATAACAATTGTATTTTCTCTTTATATTGAAAGATCTCAGTATTTGTCCTCCATAACGCACAGGTGACCAGGAACTAAGAATATCCAGAGAGGTTTAGGCTCAACCACTTTCTAAGCTATTCTGGCAGATCTCTCAAGGCTAAAGATAGAGACACGTTATTATTAGGCTTCTGTCATGACTCAGCTAAGAGGTGTATTAGAGGCAAGTAGATCTGTATTAGAAATACTGGGGGTAATTTATTAAAACCGTTTCAGCATGCAAAGCCTTTGTTCACAATTTGTGGATTGATAGAATACCAACATGACCAGGGGCCGCTGGGAAATTGACAAAATGTCTAGCCCCATGTCAGATTTCAAAATTGAATATAAAAAAAATCTGTTTGCTCTTTTGAGACATGGATTTCAGTGCAGAATTTTGCTGGAGCAGCTCTATTAACTGATGTGTTTTGAAAAAAAAAAATTTCCCATGACAGTATCCCTTTAACTAAGAAACAGACTGGCCAATTAAGCGGTACAGATACTAACTAATGAAATAGGTCAGGATACATAAGTACTGATTCATAATTTAGTCAAGTTACCCCAGATAACCTTTACATTTGATAGAACATCAAAATATTCCTGCATACAATAAACACATTCCCCAGGCCAAGCTCCCAGTACACACACTGTATAGTTCAGTATCTTTTAGTTGAAACCTTATGCATCAAAACTTGAATTCTAAATATTTTTGGTACGGGCAAGAAATACGCATATTTACTAGCTTTTACAAAACTATTTAGAGGCATTTTTGGTTTGGATTCCTGTACTGAACATCTTGCAAACAGATATCTGCCAAGGTAATCACGGTATACACAGAAATACTTTCTCTACCCAATTTTAAGTCAAGAAATACTGGAACAAACTGAGAGTCCTTGGTAACACAGAGAAATATCCTCTGGGATGGATGGTTCCTTAGACATTTGCTCTGTAGTATTGGTGTAGATGTGAACATAGAAAAAGAATTATAATTATAACATAGGGAGAAAAAGTTCCCTGTCCTGAAGAACTCAATGTTTAGTAAAAAAATTTAATAACAGGAGGATTAGATATGTGTTCTTACTAACAGAACATGTATTAGATATGTGTTCTTACTAACAGAACATGTATCATCTGCAAGTTTATTCCTTCTAAGGGTTAGTCCAACTGAAGCAGATTTATCATTTTAGTTAGGATTGCACTTTAATTTAAATCTCCTGTTAGATAACAGGAGGATTAGATATGTGTTCTTACTAACAGAACATGTATTAGATATGTGTTCTTACTAACAGAACATGTATCATCTGCAAGTTTATTCCTTCTAAGGGTTAGTCCAACTGAAGCAGATTTATCATTTTAGTTAGGATTGCACTGTGCACCCACATGCATGTAAAGCTAGATATTTAGGCCAAATTTTACATAGTATGAACCAGCTTTTATGCATCAAGGATGATTTACAGATGCACCTGGTAGTGTACTGTAAAGTGGATGCATTTACCCATAGAGATTATTATACATTATTCACTGCCAGTGTTATTCCTAAGGTTGCAGAAGCCCAAAGCAAGCCCTGGCAAACCCCCTTCCCAACCTCCACCTCGGCACCACTCGAGGCCAGCCTCCCCAACTATTGCCTTTAGGAAAGTGCCTCCTCTGCCTACCCCTAGTTCAGTCCCTGTTCACAGTGCAGTTTACAATCTAAGGACCCTACACTTAATAGGGTAAATGTTTTTATTAGGGTTTGGTGGAGGAAACCCATGCAGGCACGGGGCGAAAACCTATAAACTCATTTCAGATCATGCTCTGGCTGGAATCGAACTTAAGACCAAAATTTGAAAGTGGTTACATATAGGGATGTGTTTTTTTACAGATTAGCCTTGCAATATATGCAGATTAAACTATGGTCAGATTAATACTTGTGCAACATTACATGAAAGAGTTTAATGGTCTAGAATCTTTCACCACCTCTAGCTGGTCTAGATGATCATCTGTCACAACTATAAACAGTTCCAAATACATTGATAAAATGTTTTTATTAAAATGTGTAGATATTGATTTCTCATTCTAGCTACGGTATGTTCCTTGGATGGAAGAAAATTAATTTTATGGCCACTTTGAGCTCAGGATCTAGTACAATCGCAAAAATGTGTACTTAGTCGAGCTACAAAAAACCACCAGGATATAACTTCAACCAACTGCCATTCACCCATTTTTTCATCTCAGCTTTCAATCCTATTATCCTATAGCTGTTAAGGGGTGATGATTGTTTTATTAATCATAAAAGACAACAGAAGTGTGCAGGTTGGGTACCTCTAGCCAATAGTATTGGGAGACTTGGCTGGGGGTAAAATAATTATCCCTTTAGAGGGCTTAAGCTGCATACAGTATACAAAATATATATTATCCTTAATATTAGAATGTGTTCTTTTTTTAAGGGTATACGTTTTTCCACAAGTGTCTTTGCAAAATTCTTATATAACTGCTACGTTTCACTGGAAAGTCAAGGAGCTTGAAGAGTGACTTGAATACAAATATCGGCACATTATGTAACCAGCTCCCTTCCTGAAAAACTACACTAAAAGCCGTTTTAGGATTGCTTTCTGTGTGTTTTGGATGAAAATTAACTTCTGAATAGTTGAATCCATCTGTCTTCATTCCTCATATTATGATATGTCTAATACTCCCTGGCAATTCTGGTCTGGCAAAGCTTTTACTTGGGAGAGGAGCTGACGGACAAACCATGACACGTCTCTTCTCACAAATAGCCAGATTTTTTTTCTATTTCTTTGCTAGGTGTATTTTGTTTTTTGATTCCAAAAGTTTGGAAAATGCAGATTCCCAACAGCAGCTTTAGTGTTAATAATGTAAAAACAGCCTCTTCTTAAAATGTTAAACTTTGTGAGCAGTGAGAGAGGCCACGAACAACGATAGTAACCAATGTAGTATCTAGCGCAACAAGAACTTTTATTGCCAAAAAGAGAACACATAAACCAAAAAATGGTAAACAAGATAGTATCTATGGAGCCTCAACATTTATGGCCAAGGAGAGAGCACATCAATCAAGACAGTAAACAAGATACTGGTTTTATAGCAAGAAAAAGTGAATATCAGCCAAGATAGTATCTAGAGCAACCTCAGAGATGTCTGACCTTCATTATCTGAGGTCTTTCACTCTCTATGATAGAGATAGATGATATATGATAGATAGATAGATAGATCGATAGATAGACGATAGATAGATAGATAGATGGATAGATGGATAGATAGATAGATAGAAGCCATTTGCAAAAGTTTTATATAAGACATTAGAAACAAGTGATGGCCAGGCATTGAAATGACTCAGGATGGTGCTTGGTATATATATCACAGGTAAGCAAATTCTAAAATTTGCACATTGGATCAAAGAATAGAAAGTGGAAAAGTAAACTGATCTAATAACTGTGAAAAAAACTACAAATAACTATTTAAACTACAAATATACATGTACATGTCCCCTTATACAACAAACTTTAGTATCCCCAGAAGAAGAGCCTTTTGGAACAGGATATCAGAACTATGACAACTCCAGTATCATCTGCAACCACCACTGGATAGAGGTTGACAGTGGCTTTTTAGAGTACTGGAATATCTGAAGTTGGCCCTTTCTAGGCCCCTCTTAAAGGAGAACTAAACCCCCCATATAATAAAACCCACTACCCCCTACCCTACATAATCCCCCCTGTCCTGCTTCCACCTGCACAGGTGATAACTCCAGTTATTGCCCCATATCCTGTAATTACCCCTCGTTGCAGAGTAAGCGCAGCAGATTTCACGGGCACCATCTTCTTCTCTTCGGTAATCTTCGGAAAGTAATCGGCGTATCGGCGCATATGCAGTTGAAGCAATCTTCCAGTTCAGGACAACTGCGCATGCGCCGAAAGTTATGGAAATAGCAGAGGATCCGGAAGAAGACCCAAAGATTACCGAAGAGAAAAAGATGGCGCCCGTGAGCTCCGCTGCGCTTACTCTGCAACGAGGGGTAATTACAGGATATGGGGCAATTACTGTGCAGATGGGAGCAGGGAGGGGGGACTATAAAGGGTAAGGGGGTAGTGGGTTTTAATATATGGGGGGTTGAATTCTCTTTTAAGGCAATTTGAGTTGCCTTAAGGAAGTTTATCCTTCAGTTTGCTGCCACTTGGCAAATAACAAGGTTATACATATAGGAAAACCTTGGAACATCAGTCAGACATAGATCCAAGAATAGACCTTCAAGCTGGACTTTCAGGTGTATCTAAGAAAGCAAATAGGCATTCTACTCAAATTGGTCTTCAGACTCAGCTCCCCTGCCACTACTCCAAGTCCCACAGTTTGCAAACCATTGGGTTGTGGTGTTTGTTGAATAGATAATTGGAGAGGTTAAGTTCCTATTAAGAATAAGGAACGTGGCTATATTCCTCTGGCTGTCATGGCGCCTCCTCCAAGGATTACTTCTGTATTTAATCATTCAGTTACCAACTGTAGATAAAAGAAGACATTTCCTTATCTGTTGTAATCCAACCAACATTACTGAGTGGGAGATTTGTTGTACTTCTAATAAATCAAAATAGGGTAACATTCTTTAAGGATTTGATAGAAAATACAGAGACCTGGAAAAAATAGCAAGAAAGTCACGAAAGATGTCACGAAATAGAGAAAAAGAAAAAAAACAGCTGCGAGGTGAGATTATTCAATATTAACAGAATTGGAAGAAAAGCCTTTCCTGGACAGAGAGAAAGGGAGAAGTACAGAGACGAGGAGAGGGGAGCAGGGGAGTGTGGGTCTGGGAAGAAAATGTACAGAAAGAGAAATAAAAAACAGAATCTATTTATGAGCAGATGAAACGGGGAAGTGGGCAAAGAACCTAAAAGAAAATTTTAAAAAAACTGCTGAGAAGGAACATTGGCCTGACTTGACCTTAGAAAAATAAATCAGCAAAGAAAATGGGAGTTAAAGGGATACTGACAAAAACTCTTCCACATTGGTCTGGGGATTTTTAATATAAAGCAAGAATTGATGGTGGCAAAAAGATCTCCCTTGTAACCAGAGGCTCTTTCCGCACCATCTATAGAATAGCAATGCCGCCCCTGAGATTAGAGTGCAAGATGTTTGCATGGGGATGGGGTATGTGGTGGGTCGAAGGAGGGTGGCAACAGGCTCATAAGTTCCCCTGTCTAACACACTACATTGGGGAAAGCCACCAGCCATCCAACAATCAGCTTAGCTATTGGGAATTGGGATTCTTGATGGACATTGAAGGTTTCATTCATGATTTTAACTGTAGTTTTGGTCCTGCAAAACTGAATGATGTCATTACATGAATTTCCGCTATTCATTAAGGGTGCTTGTGACTAAAGCCGCTCCTAGGTCTTGCCTATATTTGCACTAGGTGCCAGTGCTAGTGATTGGCGAATCTGTCCCATTTTGCGGAAAAAATCGTAATCATTTTGACGCAACAATTTTTGATGCGAGCGCAATGAATTTGTCCAAATGCATTAAAGTCAATGGGCGTCCGGATAAAAAAAAATGAAAATTTTTATGCGCTCAGCAATTCTGACGCGCTATACTTTTTTTTTTCACGGCGGATTTTTCACGAATCCATGCCTGGCAAATTTATTCACCCATCACTAGCCAGTGCATCTGTCCCACATCTTGCCCCAAACTTTGTACAGGGGTATGTACTGATTTAGGGGAACCCTGGAGCTCACGCCACCTACAGGAGCTTCAGGGTTGCCACAATGGGCAGCGACCAATATCTGCAGCATACATAGTTTTAAAGAATAAGGTGCAGACTTTATTTTAAGACCAAGTGCTGAAAATTTTAAAAAAAAATTCAGCACAGTAGTGTACAATAACCCCTTGCGACCTCAGTTACACTGAAATTGTCAGAGGAAAACACTGTATTTTGGGTAAAAAAAACATGGTGAATTGTCTCTGAAATTGCACTTTGTACACTAATCCTATATAACGTAGAATCTGCGGCCCCCAGATAAAAAGAGTAAAGTGCCTATACACATATCTTATGTTTCTAGTTGGTGCTTCAATCTATGCGGAGCCTTTGGTTTCATGGCATCCAATAGCATGGATCAAGAGGCCGACCACTGGCACAGAAATGGTGAAGAGATGGATGAACAGTTTTCAGAACCAGGATAGTGTTTTGAATTATGACTTTTTTAATTAGACACTGTAGGATGTTTATGCAGAGATAATATCTAGTTGCTATATTTGGAAATTTCCACAACTGAAACAAAACTTTTTTTAGGCTCTGGGTAACTGGGAATAGAATGAGGAATTATTGGGATAATATAATTGCAAGCTGCAGGGCTGCTCCATGTTTAGTAACCCATTACCAAATCAAATGAATGCTTTCTCATAACAGTTACACTACTGGTTTATTTGGGAAGGACAAATACAGTAACTACCTTTCCCCCTCAACAACTGCTCTGAAGATGCAAAGGGGCTGTATACATTCTAAATATCTTTCAATTTATTTTTAATTGTTCTGCTGATGGACTGCAGGGGGGGAAGGGAGGGTGATATCACTCCAACTTGCAGTATAGCAGTCAAGAGTGACTGAAGTGTATCGGAGTACAAGTCACATGACTGGAGGCCCAAGGGAAACTAACAATATGTCTAGCCCCATGTCAGATTTCAAAATTAAATATAAAATGTATAAATATTATATATAAATTTGTATCTGTTACCTGTTAAAACAATTGCTAAGAAAGCAGCATTTGCCTGATTCCTGGTTGTTACTTTTTAAACAACGTTGCAAAAGTTTTGGTTCCCCAGCAAAGAAAGGTCTGTTAATCTTCTGCTTATCTTACATTTTATCAACAGTCTGAGCCACCAGGGCAGGGAATAGAAAGGGGCAGACAAATGCTGTTTTCAATAGCAATACATATACCAGAGACATAACTATAGAGGGGGGCCCAGGAGGCATAGGGGCCCCATGAGGCCCTAATTCATATACAGTTTCAATAAACACTGGTAAAACAAGTCATCCTTTAGACATTTTAGGGGCCTGAGAAATATTTTCTTGTAGGGCCCAGTAATATCTAGTTAAGCCATTGACATATACAAATAACTTAAAAACCATAGAAAATGTTATTTGGCCCAGCTCTTCCCAATAGTGACGCCCTAATTGCACATAATGGCTGACTAATCAATGATGCTCTTAAAGTCCTCTGTACTTACACTTTTTACCTAGTACAAATTTAATCAGTAGAATAAATATCTTGGCGGCAGACAGTGCTATACTGGCCCGGTGTAACTAGAGTGTGCCGGCCCCCTGCAAAAAGATCTTCAGAGGAGCCCAGTGCACTCCGATCCCAATCCTCCCACCCACTTCCTGCCTCCACCCACTTCTCACACTGACTCCGCCCACTCTCTGCAGGTATGAGAGCGGCTGGGGAAGTGGGGGGTTTCTTGTTAGTTCTGTAATTATGCCACTGACCGTAGACTAACACAATCCATATAAAACTAATTTTCTCAGGGGTTTAAAAATTAAAATTCATTATTTGGTATGTCCTTTTTATTTTTCTTTCTTTGCTTCCCCCCTTCTTTTTTATTTTTATTTTTTTGCATTTTTAAGAGCGCCAACCTAATCCACAAATGGCTGACAAGCTGTTGTCTTGAGCAGAACTGCTGTATTTTGCAAAGGCGGCTGCACGATTACATTCTGGTTTCTCTGGATGAGGTTTAGCGAGGTGATACGAGCCAGTTGGAAGCCGGCGATACATAGAACGACGATTCTCACCGAAGGCTCTTACAAAGGACCTGATTATTTTCCTTCTGTCGTGCAGAAAGGAGCCGCACTAACTCAGCAACTGGGATTATTTTCTAAGGCATAATTGTAACCCGTCGCACTCATTTCATTACATGCATCTATTTTTGTATCCACTGTTGTTTGTTTCATTGAGATACTCAATATTCTACTCCCCCATGGAAATGGTTTGAAAAAGTGGGACTGTGACATCAAAAAGAACAAAAAAAAAAAAAATATGAAAGAATGAAAGGAATAGTGTGTTTTGGAAATAGCAATACCCACAAAAATCTTGAATTACTGAAAAGAATGCGCTAGATGCTTGGCTTGAAATTAATGTGACTGCTCATTGACGGAATAATCTTTTGAGCTCCATTATCTTTTCTCCATGAGACAAGGATTAGCCACAATATAAAATTGTCGCTCTGTTCCACACCTGGGCTCGGTGCAGAAAGTAGGCCAATAGATTCTGTTATTCCCATTGTTAGACAATCTGATTCACGGATGAGTAGTAAGTGAACCCGTTTCCTTTGGTTTGGAATTCATGTGAACCAAACCAGGTCATCACATTTGAACAGCTGTGCTTGCAATCGCTTATGCTCATTGATCATGCTTTTTCTAAGGGAAATATGGTGCTACACTAATAAGTACTAAGCATTGAGCTAAGAGGAACACACCTAAATAAATCGGCCCCAGCTACAGTATTTATTCATTTTCATGGCTAATGTTTCAGTGTTTGAATAAGCCATAGAGGAAGCTATTATAAAAGAGAAGAAATGTGCAATGTTATAGGCACATAGGAACCTGCCTTTGACTATCCATTATAGGGGTGGTGCACCTTTATTTCAACTCCCAGTTTGTTATTGAATGCCCTATTCCTAGCAACTTTGTAATTGGTCTTCATTATTTATTTTTTCATCTACACCTTTCCAACTTTCTAATGAGGGTCGCTGAACCCGGCAGCCGAAATTCTATTGCTCTATGAGTTTACAGTTTTGATGTTATTGTCACTTTTTATTCCACATCTTTCTTTTGAGTCCCTCTTCTATTCATATGCCAGTCTCTTGTTCAGACTACTGCCTGGCCTTGATAAACAAGACCCTAGCAACAAGTTTCAAGCTCCAAACTGGAGCCCCATAGAACAAAAAGATAAATACTGTAACAAAAAAACACAAACTACATATTGTCTCCAAATAGCAATGTCTATGAATCATATCTTAATTGGGATCAAGTACAATAACAAACAGTACCCTGTACTTGATCCTAATTAAGATATAATAAATAGGCAAAACAATCCTATTGGGTTTAATTTGTTTTTAAATGTTTTTGTTTTGTAGACTATATGAGTATGGATATCCAAATTACAGAAGGATCTCTTATCTGGAAAACCCCATGTCCCAAGCATTCTGGATAATATGTCCCATGCCTGTACCAACTAATCAAGGTACTATATGGGGCATACACAGGCTATTCCTGTTTAGTATCCAATATATCAGTCCATAGGCAAATTAAGGTTCATAGGCCAATCGAAAACAAAGGTATGGGATCTGTTATGCGAAAAACCCGTTATCCAGAAAGCTCCAAACTTTGGAAAAGCAGTCTCTCCTAGACTCCATGTTAAAAATGATTTCTCTGTATTAATAAAACAGTAGCTTGTACTTGATCCCAACTAAGATATAATTATTCCTGATAAGAAGCAAAACCAATGTATACACGATTTCTAGTAGACTTAAAGGGATACATTGGGAAAAAATTTTTTCAAAATGCTTCAGTTAATAATGCTGCTCCAGCAGAATACTGCACTGAAATCTGTTTCTCAAAAGAGCAAACTGATTTTTTTATTTTTTATTTTGAAATCGTACATAGGGCTAGACATATTGTCAGTTTCCCAGGTGCCCCCAGTCATGTGACTTGTGCTCTGCTGTACTGCAACTTGGAGTACAATTTCCCCCCACAGCAGCCTAACAACAGAACAATGGGAAGCTCCCTAACACAAGATAACAGCTCCCCTGTAGATAAGAACAACACTCAATAGTAAAATCCAGGTCCCACTGAGAAACATTCAGTCACATTGAGTAGGAGAAACAACAGTCTGCCAGAAAGCAGTTCCATCCTTAAGTGCTGGCTCTTTCTGAAAACACATGACCAGGCAACCTGCCTACACACCAATATTACAACTAAAAAAATACACTTGCTGGTAGAAATAAAAACGACATCATAAAAATCCTGACAGAATCCCTTTAAGGTATGAAGATCCAAATTATGGAAAGGTCTGTTTTTTGGAAAACCCCAGGTCCCGAGCTTTCTGGATAACAGGTCTCATACCTGTATACAGTGCCACCTTTCTATTGTTGTGTTCATTCAGTCTGACGAAGAGCTTTGATTCCTCTTGACTTCTTTATCAGTAGATGCACCATGCTGATACATGGGCTAACATAGTATTTTGGCAGATGATATCTTCAAAAATATCATCTTTATATCTAATATATATATCATCACATAATTTCTAATGTAGAAAAGGAGATACTTGTCTAATCCATGTGCTACTATGACTAACAAGTCCCACTCATCATGAGTAGTATAACTATGCCTTAACTAAGAAGTCTGAATATACAACTACAGTATAGTGTAGGCAGCAACCTAGTAGATGTTGCTGGACTGCACCTCACAATATACTAGAAACTCTAGTTCAAGCATTGGCTGGAGGACCTCAACCTAGACTTCCCTCTTCAAAAAAAATTTTTTTTTTCAAAAGTATTTGAAATTTGTATTTCCACCCAGTTTATCCATTTTAAGGACATCGATTGGGCTTATTAATGTTTGTGTAGTGTGTAAATAAAGAATTCCATGCATACAATGATTCCCCTATCATAACATGCTTCGTAGCATCAAAATACCTGATCCTTCCCTGAGCAACTCTTAAACATTTCAAGAAGTAATTGCTCAGCACAAAGATAGGCAACTTGTTATTCTCCAGCTGTCGATGAAGAACATCTGGAGACCAGCAATGATAAACAACAGCTGGAGACCCACCAGAGGAATAACATTAGGGTGATGGAGGATTCAGTCCTGCCAGATAAGAATAAGAAATAGTAAAGTTTCCTGCATACAAGCTGATCATCTTTTCAGGATTATTGATTGAGTATTAAAATCACACAACCGTGACTCAGATTTCTATTTGAAGTCAAATTCAATTCATATCCCCATGTAAATTTGTCATTGCTTTCATTACAACAGCTGGCCAGTCCAAGACTATATATAAGAATTATAAGGTATTGCAATTTAAGTAGAAAAAGCAAATTGGAATTTATCCATAGTCTAAAAAGAACATGGACCATCAAAATAAAAGGAGTTGCATATAAATGAGTGAGCACAAATGACAGCTCAGGGCTTACAGGGCGATACAGATTTTTTGGTATCTAGTTTTTCATGGAAAATTCAGATCATATAGGGCAGTGCTGGTGCCCTTTCCAGTCCCTACACTAAGCTGGGTCACTTAAAAGGTACCAAACCCACACTATTTCTCCTTAGTAGAGTAGGGACTGCTCTTGCTCACTAGTACTGACTATCCTACAACCTTATGGTATACCATCACCATTCTGTTACTTGCTAAGCCTCATTCATGGGGTCCCTGCACCCTAGCTACCTGAGTTCCTGGCTTAAATAT
The DNA here is from genome assembly GCF_017654675.1 of Xenopus laevis. Taxonomy (NCBI): domain Eukaryota; kingdom Metazoa; phylum Chordata; class Amphibia; order Anura; family Pipidae; genus Xenopus; species Xenopus laevis. The sequence continues at coordinate 14,664,059 of NC_054379.1, read as the reverse complement.
CTGCACTGGGGTCTACCTCCACCCCAGGCCCTCTGATGGATCCATCTTCAGCTATTATGGATTTTTTTTACAAGTTCTTGGGAATTGTAATGATATAAAAGTAGGCCAGTAATCAAGAAATGTTAAAGTACTATTTTTGTAAAGTCAGTGGAATCTAAGTGAGATATTAGGAAGTCTTTATATTAGATGACAAACATATCAAAAAGGGCAAGTCGCTGAGGTAAGAAACAAATGGCATTGCTGTGCCCCTATAGTTGATTTGCTTGAAAACAGTTGGAGTTCAGTTGAGGTGACATGGTGATCCTCTAGGTTCTTGGCACCAGGAAATTTTTCCCCTCATCTACTGCTCAGAATCACACTGGGTACGGAGAAATTCACTTCACTTTTGGAATCTAGCCTCTTGGCACTTGGTAACTTACATTTTTACTGAATTACAGTTTCTAAAACAGAAACTTTCTTCAGCAATCTCCACTTAGAAAGGCAGATTTAGATATGGCCATCTATTTTTAAGAAAAGCTTATTTCAGCAACATACAGCATAACAAACACTAAATACTGTAATCCTCTCGTGGAACTAGGGGAAAAACACAAGATATTCCAGCACTCCATGACCAGACATCCTTAAAACTTGCAAAGTATTGAATAACATTGAAAACCCAAAGCCCGTAAGGCGGTAGCCGAGTGAGAAATTTGAGACGCAGTAATGCATTAACTTGCAAGATATTACTTCTGCAGCTGGGACAGGGAAACAGGGAAGTTTGTTGTCCAGACAATTAACTGTGAATATAAATAAACAGAATTGTAATGTCAGAGTCAGGTGGGGTTTAGAATGGTCTGCTCAGCTTTTCTTTATCTCTGATCTCATCAGATATCCATGAAGACCATGAACGAATCTCCTTGCAGCAATAAAATACAAAAGAGCAATTTCTGTCAGATATGTGGGTTAGATTTCATGTTGTTTTACAATTAAATGACTTTGAGGTCTTTACAAAACATGAATTCAAGGGTTCACCAAAGTCCTGTACTTACAGTGCAAGTCACAAAAGGAATCATCATCATAAAGTAAATTGTTAATGTCTGTTGAAGACCACTGACCCATGCTGGACATCGACCACACAGTGACTTATTTAATTGCAATAGATATGGTACAGCCAATATTACTAAGCCAAGAAAATGTGTCACTGTTCAAGGGGATGGTCTTCCAAAGACCCCATTGCTTTTCCTAGCCATTTCAATTCTAACAAGTAGCTTTCTTCTCACATAAGCTGGTCATGCACAGTACACCTTTGTGTTTGCCTGAGAGGTTCTAATTGGAAGAATTGCAATGTCAGACTCAGGTGGGTTTTAGAATGGTCTGCTCAATTTTTCTTCCATCCATAAAGACTATGGAAGAATCTCGTCAGGCCAATAAAATGCACAAGAGAAGTCTGGAAGATATGTGTGGTTAGATTCAATGTAAATGATTGAGTTCTCTACTAACTGTGAACTTAGAGGAGCACCAAAGTTCTGGACTTACAGACTAAGTCAGAAATGAAGTGACAATTAATGTTCAATGTAACAATGTTCTTAACAGTCTGAGATAATATGCCAACATCTGTTGAAGACCATTAAACCATGCTGATAAGGTCACGTCTGTAGCTTAGGTCTAGAAGAGACATCACTGGTGAAGAGGATGCTCTACCAAATGTCCCCCATTCCTTTCCCTGCTCATCTCAAGTATATGGCTTTCCATATAAGAATCATGCACAATAAGATCTTTTTTGCCTCACCTATGGATGAGGGGTTCTGTGGCCACTTTGGTGGCATGTGGTATTCCCATTTTGTCTGATGATTGTATATTTAGGTTGGTGAAGTCATATACTGGATGGTCAGGTTTCCTACCCTGCCCAATAAATACCCACGTTCCTGGTCTAAATTAATAAGACAGCCAATGAATTCTCACTGGTAACTGCATTGCATTAAATAAGTATTCAGTAATAATAATGTCACACATGGTATGAATAGAAACATGCCTGCTCTGTTTTAGTTTTTATTTGCATGGTGTCAGCTCGGTAATTCCAGGATATGCGTATGTGAAGAGAAACCACCTTCCTTGCATATTTCATATAAGTGCCAAATATAGTGGATTGTACCTTGTAAATGTCATGTTTGCTCATGTCAATCTTTCTCAGTTTGTTTGGCCTTTTTTGTTTCTTCTGAACATTACGTGGCACAAGAACTGGAATATTTCTTTCCAAGTCTGTGAAACTGAAAATCCACTGATGTGTTCAAGATATAGCACTGTTCTGCTACATTTAATATGGGGAGGTTTCGGCATGGAATTTTCAAGGTGACAAACAAAGTAATTTTTCATAGGATGATGTTGCCTCTGTTAATATCCAATCTACATGTATGTATGTTTGATTAAGGATACAATTTATGTGATTCATATGGAAAAATTCACACTTCAATGGAACGGGTACAAATAAAAGCAACTACCAAACTAAAGGAGATATTTTGTGCAGAGGTGATACAAAGTGTGGATTGAAAGATGGTGGTGCCTCACGTGTGGTCCATAAGTATATTACTGAAGGCAATTAAAGTTTCTTGGTTGCCAATGTCTAGAGGGTTTGTCATTGCTTCTCACAGAGCTATAGGAAGTGACCTGACAAAAGCACATAAAGGGGTGATTTACAAAGACCCACTTAGAAGTGCAAGAACACAAGAGTGTGTCCCTTTAGTGTTCAAAAAAAAAAATACACTTATGTCCATGGCTATGCTCTGTACAGGGTCCCATTGTGGCCTTCACATGCCATCAACTCCCTCAATGCAGACACTGTATTCATGGGGGCAACAGCAATTCTCTGTGCTACCAAATCATCTAAGCTGGAAGGTGTAAAGTGCAACAGCATTGTGGATTGTGCCCTTTTTTGTACTTTGAGTCCCTCCTTTCAGGCCACATGTGACCTCTACATTGGTGATGAGAGGACCTCAGCTCAACATCTATCGAAAGCAGTGGCAGCAAGATTGTGGTATTGTGACTACGACTTTTTGTTTTTGGCCTCATTATTGTGGCAGTTGAAATGTCCTGTGAGACATTAGTCTAAGGGGGTTATTTATTAAAGGTCGACTTGTGTTTTCTAGAAAAATTTTAGTTTTTTGAAGTTAGTTAACAAAAAAACTCACATTTTTGGAAAAAAAAAACCTCAAATTTTTCAAGATTTATTATACCCCAAAGCTGTTAAAAGTCAGAATCTGAAAATACTCTAGCTAACACCAGTCGAATTCATGTAAAAGTTAATGCCAGAGGTCCCTTTAACAATTTGAAGATGTTTTTTGCCTTCATGATATTCAGGTGTTTTACACTGGTTTGCTCTCAAAAACGTGATAAATTCAAGGTATTTGAGTTTTTTCCCCGATTGCTTTCAATCAAGTTTTTTTACATTCAGATTTTTTCTCAAATAAGCAAACATTTGAGTTAGAAAAACCACACAAACCTCACAAACTTGACCTTTTATAAATAACCCCTAAGGGCTATTTAATGTGGGTCAGTTCCAGTTGCCATGTATTTTAGCTAATAAGACTAGAAGAGGAAAGTGTAATACCTTTCAGAGGAGGTGATTGCTACACATGTCTACTGTAGTTTAGTAACCCATAGCAAACAAAGTTTCACCAAGAAATATCACCTATTGATCGGTAGCTATGGGTTACTAGAAGCATAGCTTGCTTTGTACCTTGCAAAGATATCAAAAAGGCACTCTGCCCAAATCCTACCCTAGACGAGCTTCCTGGGTATTATGAAGAACCAACAATTCTTAATCTAACTGGCTTTAAGGCTGGGCTTCAGCTTTAAGTGTCTTTAGATTGGCCAGCCCTATAGTTGAGGAACCACTGATGGCGAAGACTGCTCAACTGCTGTTAAACAAACAACAGTTGCATAGGAGGATTCTAACATACAGTTTTGGGGTAAAGGCTGGATGGAAGGGCACACTATATATAAATATTTTACATGACTTAAATAACATCCCTCCGACTTGGAGAATCGACCCAAAGATGCACTAAAGCTGGTTTTGGGTTCAGTAACATATCAGCAGACATTATGTACCTTGGACTCCTTACTGCAAAGTTTCCTTTATTTTGACTATAGTTACCACTATGGTCTCCATCAATAGGGTTCATAGTGAAGGGAGGTAGGTTTTCTGCCGGATAATGATTCTTTATGTCTCTCTGTTCCTGGAATGTTTTCAAAGCTGTAGGGTCTGTGAACATTCAATCTTGACGAGGCTCCCTCATGTCACAACTTCATACAGCCCACAAGTGATGTCAGAAAGCATTATCTGGGCCAATTCAAATATCCTATGTACTCTGGAAATCTGGAATATTTTTAACCGTATGAGCACCATCCAGACTTTCAATGGAAATAGGAATCAACAGATGAAAGCATCACACTAATTTATCAAGCACGCTCCTATATACAGTAAATGTGGTTGTGTTCCAGTTATTTTAGCTTTTTTAGCTTTAAGAAGGGGTTTGGAGGCCCCTAATAGAACAGGTTGATCAAGGGATTTCTCTGATCTTGAAGTCAGGAAGGAAATTTTTCCCCCTCTGATGCAAATTGGAGAGGCTTCAGAAGGGTTTTTTGCCTTCCTCTGGATCAACTAGCAATTAGGCAGGTTATACAGTATATAGACTTAAAAGGTTGTACTTGATGGACATGTGCCTTTTTTCAACCTTACTTGCTACGTTACTATGTTACTTCCATCACGTACTGATAATTAATCTCCAAAACCAAAGCCCATACAATTGACCATACCATAGTATGGCCAAGGAACCTTGGATTGTAAATTTCAGTGGTACAGGGACTGATAGGAATGATATATAATCCTTGTAAAGTGCTGCAGAATATATTGGAACTATCTATACAAGGGATAATAAAAATAAATGCACCAGGCAGTAGGCTTTGCGCATGCAATAAGCCATATCCTTGCTACGTTACCCTCAATTTAAGAAAAATAATTGGATGTTAAATGCACCTTCAAACCATGGGTGTCAGTGTTGCTTGCTAGTCTCAACATAGTAAAACACATTTATTATTTAGAAGCTACAGCATTTTTAACATACTTTTTATGCGTGTTGTAGCACAAATACGGGCAGCGTCTAGTAAAATTTAAAATTCTATTGTGGGAAAAAAAATGTCTCCTTGCCGGTAAAATTGACTCTAGACCAATGGGTCTTTCAACATTCTTAATACTGTTAATTATACACAAAGAATCCAGTGATTTCGCTCACTGTTTACTTTCTAAACTACTCTGGCCAGACTATTGTTTGCTATCTTTAGGTTATCCCTTGTTAAATAGTACTTTTTTTTTTTATCGCAAACATTTTCAAAAGGGACTTCAGACATCAAGCCCTGCCTTCTAAAGAGGAGCTGTTGAGTGATTAAGGAACATTCACTGTATTCACATGATGTATTATGACATGTATGTTTGCCAAAGACTCCACTAGCAGACTATTACAAAGAGTTTCAAATACCTAGCTGCTACATTTACAAATGTTAAACAAACTCGGCTCATTTGTCCAATGCGCTTCCATTAGCTTTCTTAAACATTTATTGTAAGAATATAAACGAGGTATTGAGTTTGCATACAGTTTAAGTCTTATGCAATTATTACCATCAAACTGCTGGGCAAACTTGCTAAGACAGTCTCAAGTACTCTGATGACTAGTGTGATCCAGACAAGCTCTTCAGGCTGGTTATGTGTAAAGATACTTACATAAGCTAGTAAGATGCATGGTTCTATAGAACACCATAGTACAGTCTTGTGACACACACATAATGATAAGAAAATTTGGAAAAATCTGGTACTGTACCTTCTAAAGCACATGCAAAGATCTATTCATTTAGCAAATGAGCACATATTTGGCCACCTAGTCTTTTGGGCAAATCTGAATGTTACACCACTGGAACATCAATTGGATCATGATCAAGACCTAAGTAATCCTGGCCATGGATGAATGAATCCAGGCCAATGTGGACCTCGTCCAATGGTGTTAAAATGTCTGATAGATATCTGGCTGATCCCAAGGTAGATCATCATTCTGGCTGCATAAGCAGGCCAACAAGCTGCCGCAATGGTGTAGAGTGTTAATGTTGGAAAGTGCGTGGTCAGTTTAAAGCTAAATTCAAAACGAGGCAAGTCACTTGAGCGTACTGCGATAGAAAAGAACGAAACTAATACAGTCCATAACTGGAAGGTCTTCTAGTTTGGCGAGGTAGCTCAATGAGCAATGAGTCTTAACCGATTTAGCCACCCAGGCAACATGCCAGATTAAGCTTATCCAAAAATATTACGAGTCCATTACGGTGTCACTTGAGAGGGCCCGTGAAATCTTTAAAAAGAGGATTACACTCATGGCTTTATGCAGTCCCAACCCAATGCCATATTCCCAATCCATCCTGACCAAGCACAGATCATAAATCGTTCAGGGAGGTCATCATACATTGGTCAATAAGCTGATGACTTGGTCAGGAGTAATGTAGATGGCATAAAATATTGTATAAAATTCTTATCCCTTGTGAATTTTCTAAAGAAGTCCACAGGGGTATTTCAGGGCTTCCCACGTGTAGTATTTTCGTGATGGACAAGGTCCCTATTAACTTGTGGGCTGAAGCTGCCTAAGGGGAATTCTCAACTCATTGCCTCTGGAAATCCATCAGAGTTGGGTTGGTCTGCCAGAGTTCCAGCGATAGCCTAGTGTGCCCTATCCAAGGACAATTCCCATGAGTGATTTCTTATATCCACCATAAGACTTTATAACACCTATCACATTTGGCACTGTCTACGCCTACCATTTGAATTTTCTGGTGGGTCCCAAACTCCCAATGAAATACTGTCTTGCATGGTTTGCAGCTGCTCCCCTTTCCCTTATCATTTCCCAAGGCCCTACTCCTAATGTATAATTCTCTTACAAACCCCCAGAAGGTGGCATAAACTAGAGCAGGGATCCCCAACCTTTTGAACCCGTGAGCAACATTCAGAAGTAAAAGGAGTTTGGGAGCAACAACAGCATGAAAAATGTTCTTGGGGTGCCAAACAAGGGCTTTGATTGGCCATTTAGTAGCCCCTATGTGAATTGTCAACCTACATTGAGGCTCTGTTTGACAGTACATCTGTTTTTTATGCAACCAAAACTTGCCTCCAAGCCTTAAATTCAAAAATAAGCTACTGCTTTGAGGCCACTGGGAGCAACATCCAAGGGGTTGGAGCGCAACATGTTGCTCACAAGCTACTGGTTGGGGATCACTGACCTAGAGGCTCAGGAAAAATAACCTGCAGATGCTGGTGGTATGCACTTAAGATGCCCCATACAGAGAAATACCATAACAGCAGTGCTTGGATGGTGCGGCTCTTTCAGAAGTCCTGCAGAGGGTCGGGTTCCCATGGGTTACCCACAAAAAATTTGGGTACTCTGCGGAATGAGGGTAAGATCTTCAGGTGTGGGTAAAGATGCGGCTCACGGGTATGCGGGTTGCAGGCATCATCTAAATTTCTTATCTTATGTTATATTGTCTATATTTTAGTCCTTTTAAAATTTTACAAAACTGTTTCCTGTCCCTGCCCACTTTTGATGATGTCACTTCCGGTTTGCAGCAACATCACTTCCTATTTGATGGTGGCCAGCGGGTTGAAGAAGGGTTGCGGACAAGGCAGTTGCGGGTCCGTGTCGGGTAAGGGATCGTAGTGGGTAAATATGCGTGTTGCGGTTCGGGCTGCGGGTTCGGGTCTTAGAAATTGGTTCCGCGCAGGACTCGAACACATACTACTGCCACTACTATGGGAGCTCCCAGTCTTACCAAAAGAGAAAATGACATAGATCCCAGAAACAGGCTTGTAAAAGAACTGAGAACTTTATTTAGGCCACAAAGTAGATCAACACATAGCCTCACGCGTTCCTTGCCGATAGGCACTTAGTCATAGGCTCCCAGTCTTTCACTATAATAAATAAAGACCTCTATGCAGCAGAAAAAACAGTCCACATGTTCAATTGAGCATATAAGACTTTTAGATAAGGTGGATTGTACATTAAAAAAATAAATAAATGTAAAAATAACTCACATTGAGGTCACCAGAAAAGAATGGAGCGTCACAACCGGTAGGCAGCAGAGTTTTGTTTGTGTTAGTCAGATGATAATCACAAAGCACTTCTGGTGTATTGTATTAACAGCGAGAGTCTGTGGATTTATTGTGTGAATGAAACGCATAATGTCATACAAATAAGGGATAAGGAAATAGACTGAACACTTATTGCCTAGAAAGGAATGGTCACCACATGTCTGTGGCTCTGATCCTAACAGCTCTCCCTGCATCATTTATATTGTCTTTTATTCCAATTATTGTACAGTGATATAAACAGCTTCTACATGTGCCAAGTCTCTGGCATAGGGAAGGGGAGCAGGATGTTTGAAGCAGAAAAGGAAATTAGAAACATTAGAAAAAAAACTATTTTGAATGTGTAAACTTCGTTTCCTGTAGAGGCGTGTCTGTTTCACACATTTTATTGCTGCTCCTTCTGGAAATGGCTTGACAGTTAACATTAAATCTGCAAATATTCTAATGCTCTCTAGTTCTAGTTCTAATGCTTTTATTGGTCGCAGCTTTATTCTAGCCCTGCCCAAAGGACATATTCTATATACTGTATATTCTATTCTATAGGCGCTTAAATCACCGGGCAGAAACTGACAATAAAGGGGCAAGGAAAAATGATCATATATTAAAGATATATATTTATAAGTATCCTTTATAAACTGTGATAAATGAGGTCACTTGGCATAACATCATTTACAGTAAAAGGTACATTATCCCCTTATAATAAATTAGTGATACTCAGAGTTCCCTGTATAACTCAGCCTGCATCCTTGTGCCTTTATATGGTCACAGAACAACCCCTCAGTGACTTCTAATATCCTTATCATTTACAGTAGGGGTTACATTATCCCTTATAATACATGAGTGATACTCAGAGTTCCCTGTATAACTCAGCCTGCATCCTTGTGCCTTTATATGGTCACAGAACAACCCCTCAGTGACTTCTAATATCCTTATCATTTACAGTAGGGGGTACATTATCCCTTATAATACATGAGTGATACTCAGAGTTCCCTGTATAACTCAGCCTGCATCCTTGTGTCTTTATATGGTCACAGAACAACCCCTCAGTGACTTCTAATATCCTTATCATTTACAGTAGGGGGTAAATTATCCCTTATAATACATGAGTGATACTCAGCGTTCCCTGTATAACTCAGCCTGCATCCTTGTGCCTTTATATGGTCACAGAACAACCCCTCAGTGACTTCTAATATCCTTATCATTTACAGTAGGGGGTACATTATCCCTTATAATACATGAGTGATACTCAGAGTTCCCTGTATAACTCAGCCTGCAGCCTTGTGCCTTTATATGGTCACAGAACAACCCCTCTGTGACTTCTAATATCCTTATCATTTACAGTAGGGGGTACATTATCCCTTATAATACATGAGTGATACTCAGGAATTGACATATCACTTATGAGGCCTGTGTATTAAAAATAGTAACTGTTTTATACTAATGTCTGGCAGTTGGTTCAGCTCTGACTTAGATTCGCTGAGTCAGCGACCACAGAGTTAATTGAATATTCAGACAATGTCTCCAGGATCCTCTGCTTCATCCTCTTTGTCCCCCCTTATGCCTCCAGCACTTTGCAGACAGCTGAGGGGGTGACGGCTTCTCCCTATCTCAGAAGAGACTTCTAAGTTCCTCAAAAGCTTAATATCAAGGCCACAGAACCCCGTCTTATATTAAAATTGAAGATACATGAGTTCCTTGGTTATGCAAAAAAAAACAAAAAAAAGACTATTTACCCCAAATTAGTCTACTTACCATTGTCCAACAAACTGGAAGCCTTTAAAATATATAGACAAAGATGCCTCAATGTAGGTTGACAATCCACATAGGGGCTACCAAGTGGCCAATCACAGCCCTTATTTGGCACTCCAAGAACATTTCTCATGCTTGTGTTGCTTCCCAATTCGCGAATTACCCGCAAAATGGCGAAAAATTCTCGAAAAATCGGAAAGTTCGCAAAATATCGTGAAATCCGAACATTTTCATGAAAAAATTGTGAAATCCGAACATTTTCACAAAAAAATCGAGCAATTCAAACAGTTTCACTAAAAATTCAAGCAATTCAATTGTTTTCACAAAAAAATCGAGCAATTTAAATGTTTTCATTTAAAAAATCGAACAATTCGAACCTTTTCATGAAAAAAACCAGCAATCTGAACATTTTCACTAGGAAATCATGAAAATCGGAAATTGATGCCGGCGAATTTTCACAAATTTATTAGCCGGCGGCGGGAATTTGTCGCGAATTCGTGCCAGGCGAATTTATTCGCCCATCACTACCTTTTACTTGTGAATGTTGCTCACGGGTTAGAAAGGTCGGGGATCCCTGGGTTAGAGAGTCAGGGAGCCTCACTGAGTTGCTTCTGGGAAACATGAGAGGTGGAAAATGAAAGTTAAATCCTTGAGAAACAGTCAGAAATAAAGAGCACGGGAATTAAGCCGTCAAACAACCTCAGAAGGTGAACTACCCCTTTAACGTTTATTAAAGCAGCAAATCTAAGCAACACTTATCAATAGGGTATTTCTTCCGTTTGATGTTACAGATTTTATTTCCGTGGTCGTAAAAACAGCTGCCAAGACCGAGCAATGAAACCTCTGTGCTTTTATTCCACTTTGTTTACCCCCAAACCTCTCCCTGACACGGCACAAAGACAATAACCATTCACTCCGACTAAGTCAGCCAAATATAGATGAAAAAGGTTGAAAAGAGTCAAATAATATTCCCAACTGGGGCCCTTAGTGTAAAATAGTTGATGAGCCAGCGAACATCAGAGAGCCACGGAGCCCTGAATCCATGTGAAAATGATTAACAGAATATTTACTCCTCTCCAATGCTGATACCTAATCTGCCTGAGATACAGCACTCACACACAGGGATTCTTATTTATCTATTTTTGTGCAATTTTTGTGCAGCAGTGGCATATATATATATATAGTCCTCTCTGTGTTAAAGAACTTAAACTCAAGACACAGATCCTATCTGATCCCATTGTAAGCAGCAGTCCTGCCCTGCTTTATGGCTGAGATTCTAGCTATCTGTATAACAGAACATTCTGTCCCAGTGGCTGCACAGATCCTATCTGATCCCCATTGTAAGCAGCAGTCCTGCCTTGCTTTATGGCTGAGATTCTAGCTTAGCAAGAAAAAGGCAATACCTTCTCTGGAGGTTTAAACGATAGAATTTTAGGAAATCTACAAATATTTATTATAACCCTCTTTCTTTGAGGTCATAAAGCAACACTTCTTGTATGGCTTATGTATTACCCAATCGAAAACACTGTTTAATAACTACTGCAGAACGTACTTTACCTAAATATGAACATTTGCAGAGTAAAGACAAAGGTAACAACTCCACAGTGTATATAAAAACAGATGAGGTAATTTAGGGGAACGTGAACACAATACAGGTATTGGATTCGCTACCCGAAAACCCCTTGTCCAGAAAGCTCCAAATTACAGAAAGGCCGTCTCCCGTAAGCTTCATTTTATCTAAATAATCCAAATGATTTCCTTTTTCTCTGTAATAATAAAACAGTAGTTTGTACTTGATCCCAACTAAGATATAATTAATCCTTATTGGAGGCAAAACCAGCCTATTGGGTTTATTTAATGGTTACATGATTTTCTAGTAGACTTAAGAAAAGATGAAAAGATCCCTTATCAGGAAAGCCCCAGGTCCAGGGCATTCTGGATAACAGTTCCCAAACCTGTTCTATAATAATTTTAGTAGCGATCCATGTGTGTTTCCCTGATGCTCAGATTCCCAACAGCTGGACGCGCGACTAATCTACAAACTCGATATAGTTGAATTTGTATATTAAATGATTTAATTGAAGTAAAAATAGAGTCTTGCCACATTACAGCCAGACGATACGCACAATTTAACACTATAAAAGGCTAAAAACACCAACAAGCCTTTCCAACTTTCAACAAGTTGCCGTCATTTGAGTCAATGTGGGTGGCAAACCCACCGAGTAAATTGATCTATTTGGTTTAAGGCTTTAACCAGTCTAGCCCTTAAGTAGACTGGAGGTAGTGTTTAAGGCCAGGTGTAGCCCTCATACGAATAAATGCCGCACAAAGAGCTTGTTATATGTGGGTTAATCTCAAAGGTTTACATCAATACAGGGCCGTGTTATGCGATCTGCATTTCATTTCTAGAGTATGGATTACAGCCATCTATTTCTTTAGCCAGTTACTGTATGGGGGGTTATCATCACCTTTGAGATTAATGGTTACACTGACCGAGGTTACAGGAGAATAATATGGCCCGATTCCCTTGCAGGAAATTATACTATGAGCTGGGGGCTGCCAAATGGTCTAAATTGGCTTCTAGAAATGATCACTTTCTACATAAGAATAGTGGTTGGTCACCTTTACATTAACCTTTAGGGGCACATTTAGTAAGGGTCGAATATCGAGGGGTAATTAACCCTCAATATTCGACCCTCGAAGTAAAATTTACTGCAAATACTTCGATCAAAAAACCTCAGTAAAGTAAACCTTAGGCTAACATTGTAGCTCGGTAGGTTTGAAATGGCAAAGTAGGTGGTCGGAGTTTTTTTTAAAGAGACAGTACTTCGACTATCGAATGGTCGAATAGTTGAACGATTTTTAGTTCGAATCGAAGTCGTAGTCGAAGGTCAAAGTAGCCTATTAGATGGTCGAAGTAACCAAAAAAAACCTTCGAAATTCAAAGATTTTGTACTTCGAATCCTTCACTCGAGCTTAGTAAATGTGCCCCTTAGTATGATGTAGAGAGTGATATTCTGAGACAATTTGAAATTGGTTTTCATTTTTTATTATTTGTGGTTTTTGAGTTATTTAGTTATTTTTATTCAGCAGCTCTTTAGTTTCAGCAACCTGGTTGTTAGAGTCCAAATTTCCCTAGCAACCATGCATTCATTTGAATAACAGGCTGGAATATGAATAGGAGTGGGCCTGAATGGAAAGTACTAAAAAGTAGCAATAACAATAAAGGGCAGATTTATTAAGTTTCGAATGGTAAATTTTAAATTTGTTTTGGTCAACAAAGAATTTAAAAACCACCAACTCGAATTTGAATGTGAGATTTATCACACCTCGACCCTTGAAACAGTTCTAATTCACCAATCACCAAATTTGCCAGGCGAGAATTTGCTGCGAATTTCCGCATTTCACCACCAGTGAATAAATTCTCAAAACTGCCACAAAAATTCACCGGTGAAAGATCCGCCATTTTGAAAAAATGTGCCCGTTCGTCAGAATAGTCGGGCGCATAAACATTCTCCTGTGTCAAAATGATTGACTTTAATGCATTTGCCCAAAATAGGTGCGTGTATAAAAATTGTGGCAGGGGTCAAAATTGACGTGCGTTAAATTAATATTGACACCCATTGACTTCAATGTTTTTCACAAATTTTCCGACGTTTCGCAAATTTTGCAGGAAAATCAAGAATTTCATGGGAAATTTGCTAATTTTCCGGCGAAACGAGACAAATTCGCCCATTACTATTCGCCACCTAAAACCTGCTGAGTTCATGTAGAAGTCAATAGCAGAGGTCCATTGAACTTTATGAATATATTAATAGTAGTGAAAATTACGCCCCAAAGACTACAATAGGAGAAAAAAAATGATGAGTGTCAAAAAAAAAAAAAAAAAAGGTTTTTCAGAGGAAAACTCGATTTGAATTTGATTCAAGTTTTCAGGTTGGGACTATTCAATAAAATTTAAGTTGTTCAAAATTTCTAGATACCACACCATTCAAATTGTGAATAAAATCTAATTTATTAGAGTTTGAAATAATTCATATTACTCTAAAATTCGACCTTTGATAAATAAACCCCTAAATGTGTAGCCTTGGTGAGCATTTGTTTTTAGATGTGGTCAGTGACCCCCATTTGAAAGCTGGGAAGAATAAGAAGAAATGAATGAAAAAAATTAATGGCAATTTATAAGTTGCTTAGAGTTAGACATAAATTTTTTTTTTAACAAAATTAACTTCTACATAATGGAAAAAAAGCACCAAGGGGCAGATTTACATAGGGTTGAATATCGAGGGTTAATTAAAGGAACAGTAACGTCAAAAAATAAAAGTGTTTTAAAGTAATCAAAATATAATGCAGTGTTGCCCTGCACTAGTAAAACTGCCGTGTTTGCTTCAGAAACACTATTATTGTTTATATAAATAAGCTGCTGTGTAGCAATGGGGGCAGCCATTCAAATGAGAAAAGGCTCAGGTTACACAGCAGATAGAAGATAAGCTCTGTTTGTCTAATGGTGTTATCTGTTATCCATTAGTTAACCTGTGCCATATAGCCGTTTTTCAATTTCCGCCATTGCTACTCAGCAGCTTGTTTATATGAACTTTAGTAGTGTTTCTGAAGCAAACACATCCGTTTTACCAGTGCAGGGCAACACTACATGATATTTTCATTACTTTAAAACACATTTTTTGGTGTTACTGTTCTCGATACTCGATATTCGACTGCCGAATATAAATCCGTCGACTTCGAATATCGAAGTCGAAGGATTTACCGCTATTCCTACAATCGAACGATCAAAGGAATTCGAAGGATTTTAATCCAACGATTCGAAGGATTTTAATCCATCGATCGAAGGATATTCCTTTGATCACAAAATTGGAAGGAAGCCTATGGGGACCTTCCTAACATTGGCCTTGGTAGGTTTTAGGTGGCGAACTAGGGGATCAAAGTATTTTTTAAAGAGACAGTACTTTGCCTATTGAATGGTCGAATAGTCGAACGATTTTTAGTTTGAATCGTTCAATTTGAAGGATTTACCGCAAATACTTCGATCGATCAAAAAACCTTAGAAAAGTAATGGGGAAGGTCCCCATAGGCTAACATTGTAGCTCGGTAGGTTTAAAATGGCGAAGTAGGTAGTCTGATTTTTTTTTAAAGAGACAGTATTACTTGTACTACATAAAAAGTTTTTTTAATTTTTTTTATGTTACTGGTCCTTTAAATGTGAACCACCTCTTTAAATGTTAATTTGTTTAGAAGTCAGGTCACCAGTGTCACCAGTGAAACTAACGAAAACCAGGGCAGGCAAAGTCTCCTTAAACATCTTTGGATCACCACCAAGTTATTGTAGTTTATTTAAATGGGGAGCATTAAAAATGCTGAGAAGGTTGTTTTTTATGATTTCTGGAGTCTTTGCAGCAGTGCCATATCCGAGGACCTTAGCAGAATTTTTTCCCTGCTCTTAGATGTAACTGCGTGTTCCACCTAGTGGCAGAATGTAGAATCTATAAATAAATATCCTTTACACAAGTTATGGTCAAATTTATCAGGAACCAATAAATCTTCCTGTATGTTTCTGGGAGGTGTATGAAACCAATACAGCAGAGAGTACAAACAAAGTCATTGCAGATTGTTCCATGATTAGAATAAAAACTAGGGCCCCAGAGCTGTGACATTTACTAGTTGAATTCCTCAACATTTTTTCTTTTTCTTCTTTTCTTCGACAACAACTCCATGCTATGTTGTTTGCTGACTAAGGGTAAGGCCACACTGGGCGTTTTGGGGAGATTTGGTCGCCTGGCGACTAATAGCCTCGTCTTTGCGGCGACCAATCTCCCCAAACGCCTTCCCTGACTCTGCGCCGGCTAAAATGAAAAAATGCTGGCGCTAATCACATGCGGCGATTCGTTTTCCGAAGTTGCCTCACGAGTAAACTTCAGGCGACTTCGGAAAATTAATTGGCAGCGACCAAATCTCCCCAAAACGCCCATTATGGCCTAACCCAAAAGCTGCCCATCTATGGACTGATAAATGCTTTTGAATGGGTCCCTCCAGACTCAGTTGGCAGTTTATCAGCCCATGTTTGGAGTCCTTGAGATACTCTGATATCTGACTGAAGATGACCAGACATTTATTGGGCAGGTTTGAAAATTCTAAAAGTTTGTTTCAGATGTGACTCCCAACTGGTCATCATAGACCCCTTCATGATCCAATCCAAGCAATAGGATAATCCATCATCGGACTGGGGGAAACTGGGGCTTCCGCATAAGGGTCCTGCACACAACCCCAAGGCCCCCCCGCTGACCCTCCACCACCCCCATGGGCCCCCCGCCCCAGCTGGGTGGTTTACATTTAAGTTAACTTTTAGTTTTTTATAGAATGGCTAATTCTAAGCAACTTTTCAATTGGTCTATGTTGATTATTTTTTATAAGGTTTTTTGAAAAGAAAATTATACCCCCCGAACAATGTAGGTCTCTATAAAAAGATATTGCATAAAAACGGCTCATGTGTAAAACCCTGTTTCATGTAAATAAACCATTTTCATAATAATTTATATGAAAATATAATATATAATATACTTTTCTAGTAGTATGTGCCATTGGGTAATCATAAATAGAAGCCATTTTAAAATAAGGACCATCCCCTGGGATTGTATGATTTATGGTGCACACAAACAAACCAAACATGTTAGGTCACATGAGCCAATTAACAGACAGCTTCCACACTTCTTCCTGTTTCAGTTAGAGCTGCAATATTTCTGGTCAGGTGATCTCTAAGGCAGCACACAGACCATCACAAAATGGTGGTTCAAGGCAAGAGATGTAAAAGGGCAACATTTACTTAAATATCTATACTGGTTTGATAAGATTCTTTAATATGTCACTTAATATGATACAAACTATTTGTTGCTTAAGTATTCATTTTGCGGCTTAAGTTTTCCTTTAAGTATTTGCCTTTTTCTTCTGTAAACTTTCACGATTTCAAATGGGGGTCACTGACCCCATCTAAAAACAAATGCTCTGTAAGGCTACAAATGTATTGTTATTGCTACTATTTATTAATCCTCTTTCTTTTCAGGTCCTCTCCTATTCATATTCCAGTCTCTTATTCAAACCAATGTATGTAGGGTAATTTGGACCCGAGCTACCACATTGCTGAAATTGCAAACTGAAAAGCTGCTGAATAAAAAGCTAAATAACTCAAAAACCATAAATAATAAAAAAAATGAAAACCAATTGCAAATTGTCTCAGAATATCACTCTCTACATCGTACTAAAAGTTAATTAAAAGGTGAACAACCCCTTTAAAGGTTCTAGTGGTTACTTCTGTTCTAAAGGCCAGAAATGCTGTTAAAAAAGAAGAATTCTGGAACTATACTTGAATGACAGAACAGCAGCAGTGAATAAATAAACTAAACGCTGCCACCTAATATCCCATTTGCAGAAGGTATTCAGGGTACATGTTAACACCACTTAAAGCTGGCAGTGGAACTACTCCACAGACAAAACATAGTCTATTTCCAGGAGTGCTATTAAAACTGACACCCCCTCCCAACGCCTAGACTATAAGCCTGGGAGGGGAAGGGGCTGCAGCAGTAAAACTCTCTATACATTGACACACAATAAACACGTGGATTTTTTTTTTCCAGTAGAAAAAAAACATAAATATTGAAATCTGCGGCATAAAAAGAACCTTGATATAAAACAAGCACCAAGGAGATAATACATAATTGTCAGTTGCTTCTTAAATGAACAGAAAGCCAGTAGTTTAGTGAACGGTACAATGTGGCTTTAGAACCATGTTTCTTGATCTTGGGCCCTAATATGTTGGGCCCTAATATGTCCCGGCCCCTAATCCCGGGAGCAACAGTCCACTCTGGGAGCAACAGTCCAGCAACATCTGGAGCTACTGTTGTATATTACTACGCAGGGCCGGGCCAAGCCGACAGGGCGCCCTAGGCACCCAGTCGGCTACCCTCACCCCCTCCCCATGTGAGCGAGCGCGCGCTCTTGACCGCACGCATGTGCTATATGGGGAGATTAAAAAAAGTTAAGGAGAAGGGCAGGGTAGTGATGGAGGGAGGGACGTGACGAAGGGAGCGGAGTGATGAGGGATTGACGGATGGAGGGGAGTGACAGACAGAGGGGAGGAGGGAATCGAGCAGCAGGGGAGCGAACAAGCCAGACTAGTGGCAGGCAGAAAACTTTTAAACAGGTACCTGCCCAGCGCCCCCACATCTTTGCGCCTTAGGCATGTGCCTCTATTGCCGGCCCTATTGCTACGCAGTGTAGGACTGGCCCACTGGGAAACCAGGAAAACTCCAGGTGGGTCCAGGTGTAAGTATTCCCTCTTGCTTCTAAACATACTGTATGTCCTATTCCATGGCCAGTCTTTAATTCTGTTAGGGAACAAAGATACTAAATAGATGGAAGAAACAATGTAAAAGAAACAAGGAGAATATAGAGATTAAATGAGGAGAGGAGGAAAAATAGTGGAACTATGGTCTAAGGTTTCCTGGTGGGCACATGGCATCCCAGTCTGATATTGTTTCTACAAATCAGGTTCAGATGTTAATGAACTTAATGACATTGAGAGATACCATCCATATCGTGCTCTAAAAGCCACAAAGTTACAATAAAACCATGATTGTTGTGCTGAGGAATTCTGGTTATATCAAGCTGTGTTTGTCAGATATGATTGGCTCTACATGTGATACCCTAAACAGTGCCGGTAAGTACCATTTGTTATTGTAGAACCATGACTATTATGGTCTTCAGGACCTTCTCAATCCAGCTATAAGCTTCTCCTTCAGGGCTTCTCCTTCAGGTTTGGGAAGGTTGTTTTCTGTTAAAATTTCATAAAAACTTCTAGTTATCAATATTTTTTTAAAAAAATGACTGAATTAGTAATGATTTCACAAGGGACAGTCACATCCTGGCCTGATCTGGACCTTGGAAGTGGACAGATTTGGTTTGATACTTGGAAGAACAGTTTGCAGAGGACTCATTATTTAGCCAGGTGGGATCATACTTGGATTTGGTGCTCCAAGTCATTTGAATTGCAAAAGAAAATGCTACTGCTCTGGCAACCCATTGCAACCAATCAGCATGTAGGATTTGTTTGGAAACAAACACCTGATTGGTTGTTACGTGTAACTAGACCTGGGCAAGCAGTTGTGCCTATTTTTACATTCCATGTTAGTTCTAGATCTGAAGAGGAGTTTTCCTGAATAACAAGAAAATATTTTTCTGTTTTTTCTAACTACAATGAAATAAATATATATTATTTTAGGCACAAGGCTGAGATTCACGGGCGGCGTGTTGCTGCCTATTTATCAGCCGTGGCCTCCTTAACCTCTCCTTAAAAGCTGTCATTGACCTCAGCTTTTCTAACAGTCACAAGCCACTATTCATAAAACAGTAATTCAAAACAGCAAAATATTTGTCCTGCCAAATTGCCATCATCTCGGATTTGCAAAATAAGGGACCATGACTACAGTCTCACAGCCATCGTCAGAGTGAGGAACAATCTCCCGTTGTTCTATTGGTGGAACAATAATCATTACTGGAAATATTTAGTCCAACGAAGGCATAAAGCTGCTGCAGCCTTATACAATACTTTATATGCCCCCCACCCTTGCTTTCCAACGCTTCCTCCTCTCCCAAAGCTGTTTCAAATTAAATGTATGTGGCTCTGTGCATATCTTAATCTCTCAAATCTCGCTCCAGAACTCGGGAAGACTGCGCTACTGTTTTGGAATAGAAAAGGTATGTCAGAAAGAACGAGACCCCAGGGATTCTGCTGAATATGTTTATTAAATACGAAGTCAAAAGACTGTAAAGCGCCTCAATAGAAAAAAAAAAAAAAAAACAAAAAAAAAAAAAGCAAATAACGGACCCCAGTGTAAAACACTAGCTATATACAATCTCACCACTAACGCACTAGGAAATTGGCAGGCTGGTGGCACTGCTGCTGGTAAGTTACTAAATTCAGATACAGGAGAAGGCTCTGGGTTGATTTTTTTTTTTTAGACATTGGGATCATGGCTTTTAATGGAAGCATTTTATGTCCTTAAACTCGTTCCATCTTTAAGAAAAAAAAAAAACTTCTGCGGTGGAAAGTTCAGGCTAAGCCTTGTTTGCAATTCTGTGCTGGATATAAATGCCATTCTGCAAAAACAGGATCTTAAAGTAGAACTAAAGCCTTAAAAATAAAATGGCTAAAAATATTGAATTTTACATACTGAAGTTACTGTATCAGCCCAGAGGTTTAGTATCACTATAACAGTAATGATCCAGGCCTTCAAATTTTCCATAGGAGCTCCCCATCTGTCTGCTACCCCAGGACCCCACACCCACCGCCAGCACCTCCCCCCCCCACACGTACCTTAAATTACTTTTGCTACAATCGGGGGAGGGAGAGCAAGCGGGGATCAGATCTGTGTTGGTGGGGAACATTGGGTGTCTCGCCAGCCCGGTCTGACTGGCTAGTACAGAACCACTTACTTAAACAGAATTCAGGGGTTGGTGCTAGTGAAGAGCTTTCCTCTGCCAATGCAGGAACCCATCTAAGAAATGTCCTACCTGGAGATATTTTAGTAGGATGGTGGGAGCGGCAGTGCAACAACAGCTGAAGGGCTGTAAGTTGAACATGTCTAATTATTGAAAATACTATTTACATCAGGAGGGCCCATATTTTACTAATGCAATGTCTTCTTTTAGTGATGTTGTCCTATTTATGATCTACATCCGTTAAAGCATTTTTTCGCATTCTGTTCCATTGAAAATATTACTTAAATATTATATTGATTTATAAGAGAATGTATATTATTATTATATTTAAAAAAAACAACTATTTCTTATGTAACCTTAACAGAATAAATATCTGAATGAAGAGAATGAAACAGAAGTTAATTTAGTTAAACTGTTTGTTGATAGTGTCTCGAGATCTACTGACCACCAACTAAAGGTCTACTGGTAGATCCCTGATTTACATGGTATAATAAGCCCTTTGGACTTTCATGTCCTTCCCCTGCAGGGGGGCTGAGGGTAAATCACCTTTCTGAGCTACACTAAAACCAACTCACGGCCATTTAGCCCTAGGGCCTCTACGCTATGTTCCATCTCTCCCAAGAGTAAAGAAGACACCCTTGTCCCAACCAAGCCCGCTTTGCTTGGCGCATAGTCATGGAAAGATAATATTTGACAAGTTACTCATAGGAGAAGGAAGAGGCTTCTCTCACCTCTATGATACCTTGAAATTTTCGAATGGGAAGGATAAACAAAAACATGCTAAACCACGGCCATTCCATTCTCATTATTACTTCCCCGCAGGATTTCTGACTAACCTGTGAGAAGTCAAAACCTAAGGGATTTTTAACTATAAAAAAATCCCTTGAGCAAACAAATGAGTGGGATTAATGATTATCCAGCAGTCTGTAAGGTTCTGTAGATCATCTGTATAATTGGAAAGAGAAAGCAAAGAGTAACATCTGTATACTGAAGGTGACAACCTATATAAATGGTGCCTCACTCATTTACATGACAATATCGGCCCAACAGATCAAATACAGGCAGGATGAATAGAAAGGCATGTACTATTGTTCTGTCAAGGTTGTAGTATAAAACTAATCCTCCTATTAGCACTGTGTGGGAAGTTCTGCTATTACAGCAGTAAGAATCTAATAATAAGGGTTAAGTAACTCTAAGAGAATACTTAAAATCAGTGCAATCCATAAACAATCCATAATCCATAGCAATCACTAACAAGTGGCTCACAAGCAACATGTTGATCATCACCCCACTTTGATTTTGCTCCCAGTGGCCTCAAAGTAGGTGTTCATTGGTGAATTCCAGGCTTAGAAACAGTGGTGGATTAATGAGATATGACACCCCTAGACAACATCCACAGGCCCCCTTTCTACAGGCAAGTGTACCCACGCTCTCTATACAAGCTTGGGTTTGGCATGTGCCAGTGGAGTCAGTGGATCTGTGTGCACACACCTTGCCTACTTTCTTCTCCCAACAGGCGTACCCAACCAGACCCAGCAGTGCAAATAAAAATAAATAATAGAAGAAAAGAAAATAGGAATAACTATTTAAAAAAGAAAGATGGGTCCCTGATCACACCGAGCCCCTAAGCTATAGTCTGGCTCATAGATAAAAAAAAAAAGTGTTGGGGAACCTTGTTGAAGAACATTTCTTCAAATCTTTTACTTGATCATATGCATGGCAAAATCCCTCTAAAACTAGCCAAGGGCTTTCACAGATGAGTGCCAAAGACTGATTTGTCCAACTTTCCAGTATACATCTCAGTATATCATTGAGGTGATACAATTTTCACAATACATCACATAAACAATACTAACCACATCAGGCTTTTGATAATCCCACCTCTGAAACCAATCGGAAGGATCTCCCTAATTAAAAAACGGTTGGATCTCAAATATAGGTTCGCCAGCAGACTGGACATAAGGACATAGAATACCTCTGGTCATCCTTCATTAAGTGAGAAAGGTGGTGAAGCCATTTGTTTTGGCCAATTCTCACATCTGAATGTTTCTACTGGTTAGCAGCCTGCATTGGGGCTTATTGTGTACTGGTACACGGTTGACTTATGATGGACCTCACCATTAATACATAAGTAGGCGATGTCCTAGGCACCAGATTGAAATACAGCTCCGGACATAAGGGTTTTTATGTTTTTTATTGAAAACTTTACAACAGAATAGGGTAACAATAGGGTGCATGCACCCACTTAGCTCCACTCTGCACCTGTCTTCTATGACAATTTTTGTTCAGAAGTCTGAAGACCTGAGTAGGATGAAACTTGTTTTATTTTAATATTAGTGGAGCTCAATAAATGATCATTATAAAGGCTAAGACACTCCAAACCATCCCAAAGGTCCTGTTTTAAGGTATACCTGCCCACAATGGGTTAAGAAGTCATTGCCAACAATAACACCAGGCTGTGAGACCACATAGTGTCACAGAAGAATGACTATAACCAGCCTTCTCTATAGAATCCCAACAACGAGAGTTGGACTTCTGCAGGAACCGCTGCAATGACACTTACTGAAATGTATCCAGCACTTAAAAATTCACTTATCTTTCCCAGAACATTTTAATTTCAACCCTGGCAACAACAGAGGCTTTAAAACGGAAAAGTATTGGACCTGCAAAGTCCTTGGACGTAGTGACACAGAAGAAGGCGGCTTACTATTGCTCCGACTCATGAATAGCTCCCTTTTATTTCTGAGAATGATGTCAAGACAGATGCAGTATTTCTCAGTATGGTGTGGTTTTGATATGGCAAGAGGAAGCCAAACATACAGAGCCAAGGTCAAAAGCAAAGGAATGCAGTTCAAATAACGCTGCTGTATTAGCAAACTCAACCCAAGCCTACAACACATGCCGCTCTCTTCTCCTGCTCTCCAGCATAGGATACAAATCATACAGGACTATGGATGCACTAAATACATTAAATTTGCATGGGGCCAAATACTAAATCCACCACAAAATATTCGTCTGAATAGAGCACCCAATCCGAACCCTAATGTGCATATTAAAATCTGAACAAAATCCAAAAATCCCATGAATTTTGAACAAAGAAATTCTTGCATTCAGCATTAAAGTCCAGGGTCAGACTGGGCCGCGGGACACCGGGATAAAACCAGGTGGGCCCTGCTCCATCTGCTGAGAACTGCAGGAACAAGGAAGAAGTGTAAGGTACATGGTGTGCGGGGGGCAGTGGCATTAGAGGAGGTGAAGTCAGAGTCGGAATGGCCCGGCAGGATACCAGGAAAAACCCCGGTGGGCCCAGCCCAGATCTGCTCCTTGTGGACACCAATGCACCAATATACATTTACAGTTGTCCATCCACAGCAGTACAAAGGAGGACAAAGGAGGTACAAGCCATGCATCACTGCGCAAGTGAGGGAGGGGGGTGATGGACGCCTGAAGGGGGCCCTGAGGTCCCAAGATGGGACCTTTAGATTGCAGCCCTGGTGCACTCTGGAAACCCCAGTCTGACACTGTTAAAGTCACATGACTTTAAGGGTTTTTGCCACTACGGTTTGGAACAAATCTGTAAATAAATTCTGAATTCTGTTCATCTCTATTTTAGCACATAGCTATTGTGGAGGGAGGTATGGGGCTCATTTATCAACACTGGGCAAATTTGCCCAAGGGCAGTTACCTATAGCAACCAATCAGTGATTAGATTTTTAAAGCCAGCTGTAAGTAGAACAATGAAAGCAGCAATTTGATTGGTTGCTATGGGTTACTGCCCATGGGCTAATTTGCCCAGCGTTGATAAATGACCCCCACTGTGTTTTGTTTAATAGTTCTGTTATCCCATTTGACACATTCAAATAGAATCATGAGTAAGGAGTCAGGGCCTCTAACAAGTTGTTTATATCCTAAATAGGTAGGTAGTTGATGCTCATTTGTAATAGAAAAGCTATAAGCAAAGTGCAAAAACCGGGTGCAAAATGCATACAGTTCCTTTGTCATTTCAATGTTGCAAAATAGAGTGCATAGAGGTGCATCCAATGGTATAGGAGAAAGTGCTCAATGTATGGGCCCTGAAATTTGTTCCCCTTAGCAATCAAGTTTTTGCATCTGTTTAATTGGTGAATGAGTCCCTTTAACTTTTACATAGGATTTAATGTACCCCCTGTTGTAAAATGTTTGACTGGATATTGTGTATTAAAAATACCTATGTTAATATAATAGTGATGAGCCATCACTTTTCCAGCCTCTTTAAAGATCAAACCAAGATTGCAATCTCTACTGAGAAGGGCACGGTACTACTTATAAATGCTAATAGTGAATCTTTTTGACATGAAACATAAAGTATTCCACCATAGATAGAAACTACACAAGCCATGTGTCTGTTACTCATCTGGGAAAATTCTATTCTGGAAGGCATTAACCTTTCTGGTGTTAAAGATGAGCGCAGTCCCAATAAGTGGTGCCCAAATCCAAAGAGCTGTTTGTTGCTCTCTTTTATGACAATTTGGTTTTACAGAATTATAAACAAATAAAAGGAGTTGTGGTTTGCCCTATTTCCGTACGGGCAAGGAAAGATGTGTACTGAGTCACTAGACAGCAGGAGAAAAGTCATTCTTTATTTGATCAGAGCGGTATAACCATTATGTGTTTCATGCCCATGATATGTGCTCTAACAGAAGCTCCACTGAAGCTCTAATGAAGCTCTTGTTGGCAGCCTAGAACTTGTATGGTAACTCTCCTCCCCCTACCTCTTTTTTGTCTTGTATTTGATCAACTTAAATCTCAGTTTCCCTGTGATTTAATATTTTACAGGGTATTTATGCCCATTTTAGCACCCTAGAAAACAATGGTGACCCCAGAAAACAATCTGGATCAAAGGATTCCCATAAGACTTGAAGGTTCCACTGATGATCCCCTATGGTGGTGTTTATATGCTATTGGCTGACATGGGTCTCTCACTTATCTGGAGTTTCAACCAAAACCTGTATTTCTGCTGTAGTTGGTTGATCCACCACGTGTGTTTGGCCAACAGGTGGTCAACAGGTTGAATAATGGGTTGGCTTGGTGGTTCCTGGAAAAGATAAGCATGTGTGCCTCTATTTTTAATGTCCAGTACTTGGGTATTCAGAAAAATTAGGAAAGTTAGTCCGTTAGGTACTTATTTCTTGCCGATCTCCTTACAGTCTCTCCACTGTCCGAAAAATCTCCAAATACAAAAAAAGATCAGCGCCTGTGGCAACAGAAATTAGAAACTAATATGGTGTAATACGTTCAGTTATATGGGCACCACCCAGTGTTTGAATGGATTTTTTACAAGGGTGCCTGCTTTTCACCTTTGAAAATCACAACAAAGTTCAAGTTAAAGTTTTCATGTTGGTGAATAAAGCATTCATGTTGGTGAATAAACGTTTCTGTGTTTGGTCTCAAAACCACCTCCACCAAATGGCCAAACTGCCTACTTACAAACCAATGGTTTGGTATGGCATATATGATGGATCCTCAACAGGTTGAATAATGGGTTGGCAAGGTGGGTCCTGGAAAAGATAAGCAAGTGCACCTCTATTTTTAATGTCCAGTACTTGGGTGTAAGGATGATATTTTATTTTACCTTTGTAGACCAAGTATTATGGCAGGTCCATTCAAGGTTCAAGGAAGAGGTGGCCCCTAGTTACACTGTTGCCACCACCAGAATAACCTGTCCACTGCTCCACCTCCTCAGCAAGCGGCCAGCCAACATCACCTACTGCTGCAAACCCCTGCCCACCACAAAACAGTTCCTCCCTGCTAATTTCAACCTTAGGGGCAGTGGACCTCGTGCAGCAGGGCCCACCAGGATTTCTCTTGGTATCCCAGTGGGCCATTTAGATGGTCAGACAGTTTGGCTGATTATTAATTGTACTGGGCATACTGTGATCATTGGGGAGGGGTGTTCAAACCAATACTTGTGAGATCCTGGTGGAGCTTATTTTCCCATTTAAAAGTTTGTCTCTTAATGACACTCAACACATCACAAGTTCCTTGACACCATTGGAAATCTCCATTTATCAGTATGGCGGCCCTTTTCATTTATCCTGATAAAGCATTTATTTTATTCCGATGAATCTTTGCTTTGTTCCGACAAAATGAAGGGGATCTGAGCCTGACTTGTGCCTTTGGAAGCAAATTGTTTATTCTGTATTTCTATCACAGTCAGGAGAATGAATGAAGTCCCTGTGCATATTATTTGTGGGTCGCCTGCCCTTCCGCTGATATATGGAAAGAATAATTCACCGGGAGACATTTCCAAAAACTAATCAGCGCTGATGCCTCCTTTGAACGGGAGCTTTAGGCATCTGATAGTGAGCGTTACCGTCCCACTTTAAAATCTCATTTTATTTGCTAGGCTTTTTGCCAAAAAAAATTTCCAAAAAAAAGAAAAGGGTAATTTCCTCTGGTGGAAGTAATGGTTTGTATCGTAGTCCAGCAAGTGCCCACAGTTCAGCAGGAAGTACTCGGAAAACGCGGTCAGACCCTTTGCTTTCATTTCCGCACTATAAAGGACCTGCTCATGTTTTTCTAAGGAGCTGCTGCTTTTAAAAATGACCTTAGTGGCTGAATAATTAAATGAACATAACTCGACTACAAAGCTGAATTCACAACTCGACTTTCTTCCACAACATGAGCTAATCGGGCGAGAAGAACGAGGAACTGTATGGCCTGCATGACAGAATAAGGCTTTGGAAACTGAGACGGTGCTTCACATCAGGCCCTGCCCCAGTGGAGCTTACAATCTAAGGTCCCTATCACAGTCACACACACACTAGGGTCAGTTTTATCAGGAGCCAATTAACCTCTCTGTAGGTTTTTGGAGTGTGGATGAAACCAGAGTAGTTGGAAGAAACATGCAGAATATAGAAGAGATCATTTTCTTATGACCTAAGAGCAGAGAGAAACAAGAATAAGCACTAATGGCTGTCATGGGCAACATCTCCAGATATATATCTCCAATGTTAGTAAACATGCCCCTAAAGGGGCTTTTGCACTAAGGTGTGTCTATATAAATGACCCCTACAAACTCCTTGCAGTGCCCTGGCTGGAATAGAACCCAAGAGCACAATGTTACATGGCAGGAAAGTTAATCACTGGGCCATTCTATATTATTTATTTATCACCTAAAAAATCCCTGAAGGCCATGTTACTCATAGGAGCCACTTCCCAATATTCCTTAGGCTCACTGTGTAATGCAACATCTTCCTCGCCTTGTTCCTTTGTAAAGAGATGAATTGTGAGGCTTACTGTTACTCTGCTTTCCAGAGAATCTCTGCAACACCCACTACAGAAGGCAGAAGGACTTTAAAGGGATACTGTCATGGGAAAAAAAAAAATTCAAAATGAATCAGTAAATAGTGCTGCTCCAGCAGAACTCTGCACTGAAATCCATTTCTCAAAAGAGCAAACAGATTTTTTTTATATTCAATTTTGAAATCTGACATGGGGGCTAGACATATTGTCAATTTCCCAGCTGCCCCAAGTCATGTGACTTGTGCTCTGATAAACTTCAATCACTCTTTACTGCTGTACTGCAAGTTGGAGTGATATCACCCCCTCCCCCCCAGCAGCCAAACAAAAGAACAATGGGAAGGTAACCAGATAGCAGCTCCCCAACACAAGATAACAGCCACCTAGTAGATCTAAGAACAACACTCAATAGTAAAAACCCATGTCTCACTGAGACACATTCAGTTACATTGAGAAGGAAAAACAGCAGCCTGCCAGAAAGCATTTCTCTCCTAAAGTGCAGGCACAAGTCACATGACCAGGGGCAGCTGGGAAATTGACAAAATGTCTAGCCCCATGTCAGATTTCAAAATTGAATATAAAAAAATCTGTTTGCTCTTTTGAGAAATGTATTTCAGTGCAGAATTCTGCTGGAGTAGCACTATTAACTGATTCATTTTGAAAAAAAAACATGTTTTCCGATGACAGGATCCCTTTAAGTTCCAGAATCCATCACTTCACAAAGGAACAACGTGAGGAAGGGGTTGCATGACAGCGTGAGCCTAAGTGGGGGTTGGGAAACGGTTTGTACAAGTATCATGGATTACTTTCAATCTATGGAATCAGGTATGTCTTTTTTACATAAGACCAATTGAAGGAGCTCATGTCAAAATGGGAGGGGGTATACTGTACTTTCCCTTTAAAGTTCTGTTCAAAAGCTATTCTAAGCAACATAGGAAAATGCACATGAAACAGTGGGGGCGGGGCAGAAAAAATATTTTGCGGGCAGCCTAGCCCCCCAAACGTAGGCCACTGATTTTCTCTTCTAAATATCACTCTGTTTTATAGAGAGCTTGGGGTTTCTTGAACTATAACTTGTGCAAATTAGAATTATATTTTCTTGTAGCAACATTTCCCCTTTAAAGTGCTATAACCTACAAAGTAAATGTAAATATTGAAAGCTCAGACAGCCACCGTGCATTTCCATCTAACTCCGGCCAGACGTTAAATCTGGTTTTAATTGTATTTTCCTTGTAAGTGTTTATCTGCTACAGAACCAGCAACTGTTTCCTTTCATCCACAGGGTTGTACGTCGCTCTGATATCGAATCCAAGGATCTGACTCTGTGGCTTCCATGCTGTTTCTGGGCTACATCACTGCTGGTTTCTAGAGGGATGCTGGGAGTTGTAGTCCAGGACAGATTAAACGTTGTACATTCATAGTATAAAAAAGGCCTTATGACCAGATATTGCCTTTAATTTTAGACTGTATTGTCAGATTTTCATGTATGGGCCCATAATGATCCCCTTGATCTCCTGAATATTTCGCAATCTGCAAGGACCTGTGGGTTTACCAACTTTGTCATTAGAAAGTCACCCATGGCTGTTTAACCTCCATGTACCATCTATATGATATAAAGTAAGGGGCATATTAAAGCGCACATAACTCCCAACATTTTGGAAATAAAAAAAGGGACAAAAAAGTTGCCGCGCGCAATTTGGGGCCACATCTCCTAATTACCATGTTCATTTTACAAAATTTGGCAGGTTATGAAAGTCTGAACATTAGTTCAGACATTAGTTGTTACAAAAGTATCTTATCTGCAGCTGTGGCTGTTCTGGGCTCTTTGCCAAAAGCCAATTAAGTTAGAAACATTGTTTCTTTTTGTGGCTGTGCAGAGAAAAAATAGTACAAACAAGGGACTGCGGGTTGAGCTGTCAAAAGAGGGACTGATAATTATATCCCTCCTATTCTGGCTCCGTGTTTGGGTAGGACTCCTGCTTTTTGTCGAGACAGTCCCGATTTGGGCAGTTTAACCCACAGTCCCAGATTATTACTGAAATGACCCGACCTTTCTCTTTGATCTCTTGCACTGAACAGCCAGAAAAATGATACAAAGTCTCTAAAACTTAATTGGCTTGACAGAGAGCACAGAGCACATGGCAGGTTGACTTATATACTTTTGTAACAATTTAAGATAAGCAAAGAAGCAATTGTAACAATTTAAGATAAGTATGGGGGGGAAAAGTGACTTGCAGCTTAAATATGTAAAATATATATATATATATATATATATATATATATATATATATATATATATATATATATATATATATATATATATATATATATATATATATATATATATATATATATATATATATATATATATATATATATATATATAGGAAGGCCGGTATTTTGGGAATCTTTTTTATTAGTTGGTATGGCCCAACCACTTGAGACCCTGGTTGGACGTTGGACCCCCTGGATGATAGCAGAGGGAGGAGAGTTCCATTTATACCACCCACTGTTAAACACTTAAAGGGGTTGTTCACCTTCCAAACACTTTTTTCAGTTCAGTTGTTTTCAGATTGTTCCCCAGAAACAAAGACTTTTTTCAATTACTTTCCATTATTTATTTTTTACTGTTTTTCCAAAATCTAAGTTTAAAGTTGAATGTTCGTGTCTCTGGTGTGTCAGTCTAACAGCTCAGTAATTCAGGTGCAGATTCTGAACTGTTACAAATTTGCTCCATTAGTTGATCCATTTCTCAGCAGCATCTCTGGAGTATTAGTAACTATTGTATCAATTCTAACAGCTGCCTGTAATGAAACCCAGAGATTCTGCTCAGCAGGGACAAAGAAATGTATCAACTAAATGTAACCGTTTAGAACAGTTTACAGGGTCGGCGACCCCCCCTCCCAGAGTGGCTTTAGAAGGTGAAAAAAACTTCTTTACACTTCAATATTAGAAAAACGTTGACACATAGAAAAATGGAAAAAGTCGTTATTTCTGGTGATCTATTGGAAAACAACTAGTACCCCTTTAAGGGAAAGCCTTACTAACCTCACGAACCTGTAAAGAGGAGCCAGCACCTCTCAGGCTTCAGACTCCTATAATATCCCTATAATATGTTTGTAATAGAACAGATGCCTCATATCATTCAGCAGGACAAGCTCTTCTATATTCTTCTATGTCGTAAGCAATATGGTAGCTCCTACCCACATACTAATGAGCATCAGCAAACATATCCAAGATAGAATAACAATTGTATCCCAACACTGTCCGTTATCCAACTTACTGTCCATCTCCCCACAATCCGCCACAGCTAGGTGCTGTATTAGCTAAGGGAATCGACATGGCAGCTCCTACTCATATGTATAAATATAAAATGGTCCTAATCTGATATGCTGTAACTGTTTATTTAAGGGGAAGTAACTGACCTACATTTTTTTTAATAGGCTGTTTGTTTGCTCTAAGTTACAATCAAACCCTATGTTTGGTTCCTCCCAGCTCCCGCACTGATAGAATGATGTGGAAAAATCCATTTGGATTGGGGGGGGGGGTGAGAAGGTAGCGAAACAACAAGCATCCAGTTATCCCAAACAAGGGCACAAGTCTTGCCTGTTAGTAATGTCCCCTCTATTATAGTCAGTCCCTGGGCCTTTCCTTAGGAACAGAGGGCTATTTGGGTGCATAAAAGTGCTCTGTGTTCCCCTTCAAAACACTTGTGACCTTTAGATGCTTATCCTAATAGTTTGCTCTCGCTCTGCTGCCCAACTCCTTATTAATTCAGCTATGACATTCGCTTGGGCCAAGCAGCTTTATCTCCTCCCAAGGACGAAGGGGGGACTGGCACTTAAAAAGGAAATCTTAATGCGTCCAATGAAATGTAAAATACCCCCCTATAACCCCAAGGACGTGCCCCTGTGTTTATTCTGGGTCCTATTGGATAAAAATAACATTTTAGGTAAAAATGGCAAAAACACCAATATAATACTGAAAGTAATTCTTTTAGTTCCCCTTTATATGTGCCTAATGTAAACGTGAAAAGAAGAATTCATTATTGATTTGCCTCGCTTTCCTGCAGTTTCAGTTTTGTGAAAGACACCATTGTTCTCTAGCTGTCTGACCAACATCTTCCCATGCACTACCATTTCTTAAATAAGCCTTCTGTATAACGAGATGATCCTTATGTCAAGGCCTAACAAAAGTTTTTTATCGTAGTCGAGGGAGGGGTTTGTTTATACAGAGCTCAATATCTTCATTTGAGAAATGAAAATGTGTATTTTTTTCATTTGTAGAAAAGACATAATACATTTTAAACACAAGTCCTATGTATTGTGCTCATGTTTAGCTAATTTGTATACGTTTACACTGTCCCTTTAACCATTACTGTTTAATCCTACGTAACCATTGGTGGTTTTATATGTTTTTTATGTGTTTTCACATATATGGTGTTGCTATTCCAACTGAATTTTAAAGTTTGCTCCAGTAGTGATGGGCAAATCTGTCCCGAATAATCAACAAAACTGTGAAAATCCGCATAACGCATTGAAGTCAATTGGGGTCAAAATAATTTTGATGCCTGACAATTTTTGACGCGAGCGACAATTTTTTATATGCGTGGGTATTTTCTCCAAATGCATTAAAGTCAATGGGCGAATGAATAACTTTGATGGAACCGGTGAATTTCGACGCAGTTTCGCAAACATTTTCACGGGTGGTGGAAAGTCGCCGTGAATTCGTGCCTGCCAAATTTATTCGCCCATCACTACATTCCGGTGCTATGATTGGCGATACTTGAATTCTAACCCCGCCCATTTCAAAGATGGATGCAAACAGAGAGGGGAAAAAATAGCTCCAAAAGTATTGAAATCCCAGTTATAAACAGGTCAGTGCTTTATAAATACAAGGTAAAGGCAATAATCAGCTATAAGCAGCACTTATCTTACTAACAGCTTGTAACCCTTTCACCCCCTGCAATGAGAGCTGCTTGCATGCTGGAGAATGTAGAAGGGTAGGAAATCACATTGGGAGCAGAAATATGATCAGGAGCCTTGACAGTAATACTCAGGCTTGAATCCCATCCTCCTGACACCCTATTATTTATATCTGGTAGCTGCTTCTTTGTCTATAATTGTCCCTGAGCGCTGGACCAGTGCCAGACCCCTTTGTAAGACTATATTTAACTGGTCCAGTTGGCCGAGGGTAACATTTAAAACAATATATGCCTGGGGTCGGTGCCTTTCATAGTTCTGCTTTTTAATCTGGGTGCTGCTAAAAATATTTTGCGGATAGCGAAGAGAAATGCAATATATATATATATTTATATATATATATATATATATATATATATATATATATATATATATATATATATTACTCTGAGTATAAATAGGGCATATTTGCCATAGCTGAAATAAAGCCAGAGCCTGCCAGTGCTGCGAAATATACTGGCGCTATATAAATAAATGTTAATAATAATAATAATAATGATGCCTGCTACTAACTGACTCATGGCTCTTTCCCAGGCCTTCAGCTTTATGGCCTGACCTTGTGCTGTAAGTAACACTGCTTGCTTCTCTCTCTAACTTGTTGACTTTAAGATTTTACAGCAATCAGTCTCCAAATACGCACATACGTGATCCTACCATGTCGCAATGGATTCTTTTCATGTAGACTGACATTACAGACCTGGAGAAGATTGCGAACAGATTCCCTGCTCTGTGCTTCTTGTAACAGCACAAGGCTATATTTCTGTTACTTACAGGGTTAATGGGGTTGTTCACCTTTAAATTAACCCTTAGGGGGCACATTTACTTAGGGTCGAATATCGAGGGTTAATTAACCCTCGATATTCGACTGTCGACGTTAAATCCTTCGACTTCGAATATCGAAGTCAAAGGATTTACCGCTATTCATTCGATCGATCGATCAAACCATCGAAGGAATCGAAGGAATAATCATTCGATTAAATCCTTCAAAACGAACGATTCGAAGGATTTTAATCCATCGATTGAACGAAATTCCTTCGATCAAAAAAAGCTTAGAAAGCCTATGGGGACCTTCCCCATAGGCTAACATTGAGGTTCGGTAGGTTTTAGTTGGCGAAGTAGGGGGTCAAAGTTTTTTTAAAGAGACAGTACTTCGACTATCGAATGGTTGAATAGTCGAAAATTTTTTAGTTCGATTCAAAGTCGTAGTAGAAGGTCGAAGTAGCCAATTCGATGGTCGAAGTAGCCCAAAAAAACGTTCGAAATTCAAAGTATTTTTTTCTTCTATTCCTTCACTCGTGCTAAGTAAATGTGCCCCTTAGTGTGATGTAGAGAGTGATATTCTGAAACAATTTGCAATTGGTTTTCATGTTTTATTATTTGTGGTTTTTGAGTTATTTAGCTTTTATTTAGCAGCTCTCCAGTTTGCAATTTTAGCAGTCAGGTTGCTAGGGTCCAAATTACCCAAGCAACCAGGAATTGATTTGAATAAGAGACTGGAATAATAATAGGAGAGGATCTGCATGAAAAGGTGATTCATTAAAAGTAAAAAATTTAATTTGTAGCCTTACAGAGGATTTGTTTTTTTAGATGGGGGTCAGTGACCGGCCAATAGCATTTGAGAGTTGGAAAGAGTCAAAAGAAGAAGGCAAATAATTCAAATACTATTTAAAAAATAAAAATAATAAGACCAATTGAAATGTTGCTTAGAATTAGCCACTCTACAACTAGGGTTGCTACTTTTTGGCCAATGTAACCCCCTGTAGGGGGTGGGGCCTAGGGTTGCCACCTGTCCGGTTTTGACCCAGACAGCCCGGTCATTTGAAGGGTTGCCCATGTCAAAACTGCCTGCCCGGTTTTCCAAATTAGGAAAACTGGGTAAGATTCCCTATAATTGTCATAACCCTGCCACCGACATCAAAGTCCGCCCCCTCTGCATCCAGGCCCCACCCCCTGCATCACAGCACGCCCCCTCTGCGTAGGGTTTCCACATGGCCGGTAGTTTACTGGCCTGGCCGGTAAAAATTATGCTTTATCCCACTGTTATTAATAGCGGAAAAAGATAAATATATAGGAAGGCCGGTATTTTTTTCCAGAAAAGGTGGCAACCCTATCTCCGTGTCACAGCACCGCCCCCTGCTCGGTCTCCATTGCGCTAAAAGATGGCAACCCTAATGGGGGCCGTGATGTAATAGTGGCGGGTGGTGACGCATCGGGGGCAGAGTTGCGATGTAAGTAGCTATGACGTAGTGATTGGACAATCGCTGCATCAATCATAGGGAATCCTGCCAAGTTTTCCAAATAAGGAAAACTGGGCAGGTAGTTCTGACCTGGACAGTCCTTCAAAAAAACGGCAGTCCGGGTGGCGCCCTTTCTATAACATATAGTTAAAGTTAACTTAAAGGTAAACCACCCCTAATACCCACACTATAAAAATAAAATTTCTATATAGGTGCCTAACAATTGTTTCTTTTTCAAGCATGTTAAGCAAATGCGGTAGCTTTTTTTCTGCTTGCCTAGAGAAGCTGACTTCCTGTTTCCTGTGTGACTTGCATCCACTTCCTGTCCTGCCACATTCCACTATATAAAAAATTGTAACAAGCGTGATGTCAGAATCTCGCATGAGTTTTATTTTTTAAATTCAGGAACTATATCGGAATTCAGACAAATGGAGTTATGTAACAAAAGATTCAACGTTTGCCCAGGAGTGGTAACCTATAGCAACCAATCAGCTGCTAGCATTTAATGGTCACCTGTTTAAAAGCAGACATCTTATCGGTTGATAGGGGTTACTACTACTCGTGGGCAAACTTAGTGCCTTTTATTACATATGGTGAATGTATCTAAAATAAAGTTGTTGCATTGCATGGCAGTGTGGTAGACAAATATGACATTAAAAAAACAGTTTAACATCAAAAAATGTAATTGTTTTAAAGTAATAAAAATATAATGTAGTGTTGCCCTGCACTGGTAAAACTGCTCTGTTTGCTTCAGAAACACTACTATAGTTCATATAAACAAGCTGCCGTGTAGCCATGGGGGCAGCCATTGAAGCACAGGATTCACAGTAGATAACAGATAACTACTACTATAGTTTACATAAAGAAGCTGCTGTGTAGCCATGGGGGCAGCCATTCAAGCACAGGATACACAGTAGATAACAGATAAGTACTACTATAGTTTATATAAACCAGCTGCTGTGTAGCCATGGGGGCAGCCATTCAAGCACGGGATACACAGTAGATAACAGATAAGTACTACTATAGTTTATATAAACCAGCTGCTGTGTAGCCATGGGGGCAGCCATTCAAGCACAGGATACACAGTAGATAACAGATAAGTACTACTATAGTTTATATAAACAAGCTGCTGTGTAGCCATGGGGGCAGCCATTCAAGCACAGGATACACAGTAGATAACAGATAAGTACTACTATAGTTTATATAAACAAGCTGCTGTGTAGCCATGGGGGCAGCCATTCAAGCACAGGATACACAGTAGATAACAGATAAGTACTACTACAGTTTATATAAACAAGCTGCTGTGTAGCCATGGGGCAGCCATTCAAAAGAGAAAAGGCTCAAGTTACACAACACATAAGCTCTGTAGAACATAATGGTGTTATCTGGTATCTACTATTTAACCTGTGCCATATAGGCTTTTTTCAACCACCATTGCTACACAACAGCTTGTTTATATAAACTATAGTAGTGTTTTGAAACAAACAGGTCAGTTTTACCAGTGCAGGGCAACACTACATGATATTTTCATTACTTTAAAACACCTTTATTTTTTGGTGTTACTGTTCCTTTAAAGTGACTTGTAGTACACCGTCTGTCCTGTGGTGTCACTAGTCATTGCTAAAGGCAGCAGTACAACAGTGACTATAGGGGTCAGGACCCCTGTAATGTAGTGTATTTCCCACAATTCCATGTAACTGTGGCCACACTATGAGTTGCTGCTACTGCAGTCACATTAAATGTGTCTGAACAGACAAAACTGTGCAGCAGAAAAATGAGCCACTTCCCTGAGAGCCCTTATGCCAGGTCCATTCATATTTGTGGGTACATTCATCAGTCACCCCTAATGATATATCCAGCCAACAAACGTAAGTTCCTGCAGACGGCAAGAATATGCTTATACTGCCTGTATGGTGCTAAAATCATAAATAAAGCAACTGGGCAAAGCTATTTGTGGAATCTATAATATGAACCAAACTCAGCAACAGTGAAGAAGATTAGTTTCCCTTTAAACAAAAGCTCCTGACAGCTCCTGTAAAACTGAAATAATGAATATCTCTCCCCCTCCAACTTTACAATAATTACCCGCTCGGCTTGAATACAGAGTAATGGAAAGTTATCCTCATCTTACTCTCGCTGAAATACCAGAGCTCTCAAAATCTTCCCAACACTCCAGACTGCAAACTTCTAACGCCCTCTGTTGGTAGATCAGGGACCTGCACCCCCACCAGCACCAACATTTCCCAGTCAATTTTGTTTTTAAAACTCATTATCATGAACAGGAAAAAAAATAATGAAAGACCATTTTCTTTTCCTGTTTTTACCTACATTTAAACAAGGTGACTGGTTCCAGAGAAGCAAGAACCCTCCTAGATTGCATGACAAGCCTCACTTTCCTGCTTCTAACATTGAGGGGGAGTCATTTTTTCCAGGCTGTGACAGTAGAAAATATTAATGTCCTAAGGAAGAACTGATCACAAGGCAAAGAATAGGCAGTATTCAGATGTTTCTGGACATTTGAGGGTAACTCCTAATGTATATTGAAAGAACTGTTCATCCTTTCTACTAGGAGATGCCATCCTCTATGACCATTGATGGTCAGTGATGCCATCCACTTGTGACAAAGGTTGGAACCAAAGAAGTTATAGGTAGAACTCCTCCACCATGTGAATATATATATCAAATGAGAGGTACTAACTCTCACTCAGGGAATTATATCCCGGTGGCCAACTGCATATGCAGATCTAGCACAGATACAACCTATATAAGGGAGCCATAGATCCCAACTTGGATCTTCTTAGAACTCATCAGGGCAAGATACTGGAATTTGGCTTGGAGAGGAAACAAAAGAAGAACCAGAATAACTTAGACAGAACAAGGATATTGGTGGTGAAAATAGTCACTAAAATGCCACATTGATACCAACAGGTAGGAACCAATACAGGCCCATAAGCAGGCTGCAAGAAGGTATATTATACTAGATTTCCATTTGATGCTGATTAACAATCTTCCTCACGTTGACATTGACCTCTACAACATAATAGTAAACACGGGGAATAACAGCTTGAAATGGGTTGACCTAGGGTCATCACAAGTCCATGAAGCAAAGTTGCCTCCATAAAGCTGTCTACCCTGGTACTGCTAAACCTCTTTAGAAGGTACAATCAGTTTGCAAGGTGCCCCCACTAATTGAAATTGAAGGGATGTCCTCAATAATACAGGGCTTGACTTTTCCACCTACCATTGACTAATCCTTTCAGGGCTCCCATTGGCTGCATGGACTGGGGGAGGTGAACCTTAATGGTGGTTGTGTTAATTTTAGATATTCCTACCAGGGTAAGATGGGTTATTAATAAATCTATGGAGTATTCTAAGTCATTTACATAAAATATATATCTGATTACTACAGGAAGTAGCGTTTCCCTGGGAAGTTAGCACCCTATAGGATGACTTGTCACCCTTGAGAATATATTAAGCACATTCAGAATACAGGGGGACCTGTGGGAATATCTGATCTACAAAGGCTCCTGAGTTATGACTGGGTGCCCTGTATTCCAGCCAGTCCTCCTACTATAAGTCTAATGTACATATGTAGCCAGAGATTTCCCAAAGTGCAAGCTATAGTAGACAGTAGTTAACTATGCCACTGTTTGCTTGGCTGCGCCTTTCTTTGTCTCTACAATAAGATTAGCTCAATGCAACCCACATTTTTGGGGGGATAACCTTGGCTGCTTCTTTACAAATAGACTACTGTGTGTTGGTGCCCCATCTATATTCTCAAAATGTCTTGCATTCCTCAGAGAAACCAGTAAACCTCCCAAATAAATATATACAGACTAGCCAGCTCAAGGGAACCACAAAAGCCAACTAAAGTCGGAGCCTAGTCTCGATACAGGGTACAGAACTGTGTTGAGAGGGCAGAAGATGCCCAAGGTAGATAAGATGCCTACAGAGAGATACAGGCACATTTATATATATATGGGTGTAACGTAAAGTCCCACACAGCACCCTCAGACCCATACACCCTTTAGCCCCAGGACAGTACTTACTTTCAGAGGTGTAATAGGGTAGCATGTCAATTTTGTAAACCTCTTTGGCATAATACTCATCTTCACTCCTCTCCCTCTCACAGGAGGTAGCTCTCTCGTTGGCCTTCTCCTGAAGAAGGTCTCTGGTGCTGTTGTAGATAGAAATGACATCCTGGGAAACCTCTCCGGGTTCCGGGTAATCCTCAGGGGGGCTGTTTAATTTCAGTTTGCTCAGGATCTGCCCCCTAATGGCCTCGATCCTCTTGCGCATGAATTGATCCATGTCGAGGGCACTGCAGGTGGACAGACTGAGGGCCACGGGGGCCAGGTCCAGGGTCAGGAAGGTGAACAGGACATAGTAGTGCATTTTCTTCTTTGCTAATGATCCACAAGTCCCAAAATTGAAAAGTATATACAAAAAAAAATGAACCTATGTGCAAATGAAAGGGGAACAGATTGCAAAAAAAAAGGAGACAAAGTCCCTTGAGTTCAAATAATAAAGAGAAGGGGTGGGTGGGAAGGGGAGGCTGATGCCCCAGAGAAGGAGGCTAACTGGCTGGCACAGGGGACAGATCACATCCAGGGACTCAGCAGATCCGAATAGGGAGAGGCACCCACAGAAGAGTCAGGGGTCCAGTGGGTGAAGGAGAAAACAGAAGAAGCAGCAGAGGGAATGGTTGTCCCACCCTGGAGGAGAAAGAGCTAGAGATCCAACGTGTCCAGCCGCCTCCACTTCTCAGTGCGACTGCTGCACTCACAGGAGACGCTGCAACATGAACCATCAGCTGGAGGCTGGGCTGCTGCTCCCACTGTCAACTTCCCCTCCGCTAATAATCTCTGCGCTGCTTCTCTCGCTCACAACTTCTCTGACCGGGAGTCTCTGCTACAAACTATCCGCCTCGCGTTCCAGCCACAATGTGTCCGCTCTGTGTCAGCCCTGCGACTGTCTGCGCCTCCGTCCTGCGATTGTGTGCGAGCCCGTTAATTACTCTGCGCTGCGCCCTCCTCGCGTTACTACTGCTCTATATGAGTAAAGTGTCAGCTCTAGGCTGTTCTACCCTCATACTGTGCTACATATAATTATATATAACTATTCCCTGCCAGCCCCAGTATTTAGTATTCAGCCTTGTGATCCCAGTCTCCATATATATATATATATATTACAGACCAGCAGGATCCACTGCCTCAGACACACACACTCCCCCAGTGCTACTGACAAGCTGCTGCTGCTCTATGTGAGCCCAATGCACAAGCTCCTCTCACTGCTCCGCCTGGGAGACTCTGCCAGCAGATAACATCACTGCCTAGTGGAGATTTATAGGGGGTCTCGCTCGACCA
This sequence comes from Xenopus laevis, assembly GCF_017654675.1. Classification (NCBI taxonomy): domain Eukaryota; kingdom Metazoa; phylum Chordata; class Amphibia; order Anura; family Pipidae; genus Xenopus; species Xenopus laevis. Next base: position 14,623,789 of record NC_054379.1, on the reverse strand, counting down.
CGTGTTCCTCTGCTACAAAGTGACGTGGAGCTCAGAGGATTCCTCTAGTGTCAGGGAAGAGAAGGCCCAGGGCAGGTGAGCAGAGTTGGAGGGAGAGAGACAATTATACAGTTTTATTGGCCTCATGGATTTGCAGAGAAATTCCAATTTTCTTCATGTGCAAATTCATTCCTCCCAACATTTTGGAAATAAAGAGGGACCACGCCCTTTTTGTGGCCACACCCCCTAATTACCATGTTCATTTTACAAAATTTGCCAGGTTATTATTATTATTAAAATTATTTACATTTATTTATATAGCGCCAGCAGGGCCGCCATTAGAAATCACAGGGCGCCGTACAACAACATTTTCACCCTGATGCCCAAGCCCCGCCCCAGACCCCGCCCACTCCACATCACAGTTAAAAGACCACACAGACATCAGGGCTAAAAAAATATTTTTTTAAAAAACATTGGCGCCAGGGCCTCCCCTTATATGTTAAAAAAAATTGGGGCCCCAAAAAAATATTTTTTTAAAAAAAAACATTGGCGCCAGGGCTCCCCATTACAAGTTAAAAAAAAAAAATTGGGGCCTCAAAAAAAATATGTTTTAAAAAAAACATTGGCGCCAGGGCCGCTCTTACAAGTTGAAAAAGAATTGGGGCCCCCAAAAAATATTTTTTCAAAAAAACATTGGCGCCAGGGCCACCCTTACAAGTTGAAAAAAATAGGGTCCCCAAAAAAATATTTTTTAAAAAAACATTGGAGCCAGGGCCGCCCCTTACAAGTTAAAAAAAAATTGGGGCCCCAAAAAACATTTTTTTAAAAAACATTGGTGGTAGGGGCCTATAGAATATTAAAATAATACATTGGTGGTCAGGGGATAAAAAAAACACACACGCATTGGTGTCCAGTAGAATTGAACTCGTGGCTTCAGGACTTCAACTTCGCCTCCTTTCACGACTTCGGGTCTTTTCGCCGCTTCGGGAGTTCGGCTGTTCGGCACTTCCGCATTTTCGGACGTTCAGATTCAAAAATGGCCGCAAATCTTTGGCGTTCAGAAGGGGGGCACGGCTCTTTCAAAAGTGCAGCACTGCGGGCCCCCCTGCCCCCCCCCCAATGGCGGCCCTGAACGCCTGCATATTTTGCAGCACTGTAAAGTAAATGTGATTATACAACTAAATCACATTATTTACATACATAGAACATATGGAGTTACATACATCACAACCAATACCGGTACAGAAGGTGAGGAAGGGAGCTTACAATCTAAAGGGAAGGGAGTAATACACAAGGTGTGGGAGTGGGCAAGATTGAATTAAGTGGGTGAGAAATGTGGTACTGTATGTGGTGTTGCATTTGGTAGTTAAGCAGAGTGAGGGTAGGCTTCTCAAAAGAAGTGCGTTTTCAGACATTTCTTGAAAGCAGAAAGGTTGGGAGAAAGTCGGACAGACCGTGGGAGAGAGTTCAAGAGGAGGGGTGCAGCCCTTGCAAAGTCTTGAATGCGAGCATGTGAGGAGGTAATGAGAGAAGAGTTGAGTAGCAGGTCAGTAGAGGAGGGTAGTAAGCGGTTGGGTGAGTATATAGAGATGAGCTTATGAAAGTTTGAACATATTTCTGTGGTTTTTTTTCAGTTATTACAGTTTTGCTAATGAAGGTGAATTGCCCTTTAAGCTGTGAGTCTAACTTCTCCCAAGGGACCTGTTATCTTATATTGTTACAATCACTTATTTACAAAAGTATCTTATCTGCAGCTGTGGCTGTTCTGGGCTCTCTGACAAAAGCCAATTAAGTTAGAAACATTGTATCTTTTTCTGACTGTTCAGCGCACAGAAAATCGGGACTTTCCAGTACAAACGAGGGTCTGCGGGTTGAAAAAGAGGGACTGTTCCTCTAAAAACGGGACAGTTGTTAGGTATGCGAATTTTTTCACGAAACTGCGGCTAAAATTCGCTCATTGACTAATGCATTTGGAGATACAAGTTGCCATAAGAAAAAACGCCCATTGACTTTAATGCATTCTGAGAAAAAAGTCGCCAAATTCTATTAGATCCAGGGGAAACAGTGATAAGTTAGCAGCACCCAGTGGGCACAGGAATCAGAGCCAGTCCCCAGCTCTGCACTTGCACAGCAATCACATGCCAAGAGGCTAAATAGCTTATTACACAATTGAGATAACACCTCTGTTTGCTTTCAGCCCTTTGGCAGGAGACAGCGCAGGGAATTCCTCCATGATGTCACAGTATTGCAATGCGCCAATAATATAAGGGACCGTGGGATTTGGGTAATGAGAGGAGACATGTCTGTCTAGTGCGGCGAGTGTCAGACTGTTTCACTTCAAGAGCCCTTTGGAGGGCCGACAGTGTGGTCAGGGACCCCATCAGCTCATAACCAGGCTACAGATAGTTATATAGAAACATTGGGGGTAACTCTTATCCAGCTATAGTTCCCTGCTATAGTTCCAGGGGTACCCAGGTTACAAATAAACACTCACCCCAAATCTCACCATAACTGTCCTTCAGGCTGGGCCCCCTTAGCTCATAACAAGGTTACAGATATATAGAAACATTGGGGTAACAGTCACCCTGCTATAGTTCCATGGGTACCCAGGGCACAAATAAGCACACACCCCAAATCTCCCCCTAACTGACCTTCAGACTGGGACCCCTTAGCTCATAACAAGGTTACAGATATATAGAAACATTGGGGGTAACAGTCACCCTGCTATAGTTCCAGGGGTACCCAGGGCACAAATAAACACTCACCCCAAATCTCCCCCTAACTGGCCTTCAGACTGGGTCCCCTTAGCTCATAACAAGGTTACAGATATATAGAAACATTGGGGTAACAGTCACCCTGCTATAGTTCCAGGGGTACCCAGGGCACAAATAAGCACTCCTGCTCATGGGTATATCTTGAAATACCCGTAATTGACTTGCTGTCCAGGATTCCGTCACATCACCCTTCTATGCAAACGTTGTTCCAGTAGTTCCGCAACCCTCAACCCCCTGCCACCATCTTGCCCAGCAGTTTGCTGCATTTACTGTATATACAGAATGTGTCATTTAAGGGCTCCATCAGATTTGTATTGTGCCCAATTTGGAGAGAAGGATAAGGCAACACTCAGCATGGGTAGGGGGTCAGTAAAGCATCTATGGTTTGATTGATGAGAGGTGGTGACTAGTTTACTGGTTTGCCCTATTTAGGATATGGAATGTTGGAACTTGTTATTGTCCAATGAGCTTGACACTGATATGTCAACTCACCCCATGACATTAGGGTCAAACCTTACTCCTAGGGGCCAAATCACTAACTTTGAGTGAAGGATTCGAAGTTAAAAAACGTAGAATTTCGAAGGTTTTTTTGGGCTACTTCGACCATCGAATGGGCTACTTCGACCTTCGACTACGACTTCAAATCGAAGGATTCGAAGTAAAAATCGTACGACTATTCGACCATTCGATTAGTCGAAGTACTGTCTCTTTAAAAAGGAAGGATTTTAATTCCTAGTCGAATAACGAGGGTTAATTAACCCTCGATATTCGACCCTTAGTGAATCAGCCCCTAGTGTTGGGTGAATTTACTCGGCAGGCGTGATTTTGCAGCAATTTCCCACGTTTTGCAGCTGTCTAAATAAATTTGCGAAACTACCGCAAAAATTTGTCGCCGTCAATTTTTTTGAATGCCCGTGACAACTCAGACGCTGGTGACAATTCTGATGACAATTAAAGGCGCCCGTTGACTTTAATGCACGTCAATTTGTCGCCGTCATTGGAATTGTCACCGGCATCAAAATTTTTTTTCGACATTTCGTAAATTTCATAGGGAAGTCGCTATTTTTTTGGTGAATCGAAACAGGTGAAATTCGCCCATCACTTCTTACTCCTCCACTATAAATGAGAACATGAAATAAGGTCCCAAACACAGCTTGTACGGATCATTATTACCCCAATGACACAGGTTAAGGTGACATTACAGGGAATAATGAAGATTTACGGTATGCATAACCTCCTCAAAAACAGACCAATTATTATGTTTTCATATATGTTCTTTATAGATTCAATGGAAAACCTTCTGTTGGAAGCCTCCCTAAACAAAAATGCCACCCACTTCCCATGGTTGAGGACACTGTAAGGGACCACAGTGTAGTGGTGCCAATGCTGCAATCAACATGGCAGCCAACCGAAGAGCACATATGTTGTTATAAATGGCACAGTTCTGATTAACTCATAGATATGATGTCAACAGAATGGCAAGACTTGTTTCTTATTGAATTGTGAAGATGATCCACTATCATTCATCCAAGACAGAAACAGTTTGAGATATATATATATTATGGGTTTGCAAATTGTCCACGACAATTAAACATATTGACCACAAATCACACTGGGCAGGTCTGACTGCTGATTTGCCCCCTTGCTTATTGTCCTCGGATACCATGCAGCTCTAGGACCACACAGTCAATAAAGAAGGTATCTGGGGGCAACACCATACAGAAGCTCTGAGCACTGAAAGATGAAAAGGCCATGATTATTGTCGCTAAAGATAGATGGTCTCTTTTGTTTGAGAGAGGCTAATCATTAACACTTGGTTTTGGTGATGCTGCTGCTCCTTAAGCTTTTCTTATTCTTCACTTATATCAATGGGGCTGGAGGTGGAAGGTGGAAGCTAACCTGAAGACAGGAGTCTAGAGGGTTCCATGAAGTTCTAAGTGATGTACAGTTTCAATATCATTCAGCAAAATAGGTTGTTCTGCTCAAGGTTTGAAGGACTGCTTCTCTTCAAGATTCAAACAGTAAACGGATGTGATATGTGAATCCATTGGTTCTTGTCTTTAAACTTGGAGAATTTGGAGTCTAGGGTCAGGTAAAATAAAGTAGGAGAAGGCCTAAGATCATTAATATATATTTTTAAATGGTTTAGTGAAGGAGATAGAGAAGTGAGGAGCAAGACAAGACATGGAGCCCCACCTTTAGAAGTAAATACATAAGTCTGATTCTCTTTTGTAAATCTGTAGCTCAAACTCAACACCTTTTCTTGAATGCTCTTTGTTAAGATTCAATTAAGGTTGAGGAGATACAGGATACAAGGCTTTTATATATATATATATATATATATATATATATATATATATATATATATATATATATATATATATATATATATATATATATATATATATATTATAAAGGTTGTAGGGAAGGAGATATAGTAGACAGAGAAGGTTCCCTGTCAAAAAAAGCTTGCTGAAGGTTTGAGGGACACTAAAAAGAAAGCAGCCTTTCCAGTTACTTGCCAAGTGAAGCCTACAATTTAATTGGTACATGAATGTATGACCAGCTTTAGTCAGTAGCAACCTCCTTACAAAGTCAATAGATATAGATGACTCTGAGATTAAAGTGCAGTAGAAATTCTTTCTGCAGGCAACAGCTGAGATTTGCCAGCCACTTGGGAAGAGCAGCAGTCGGGAGGGAGAGGTACGGCTGAACTTTTCAAACTCTCGGTAAAGAGAAGAAAAACTTGTATCCTGTATAAGATAAAAGGCTCGAGCCAAACACTATTGAACTACTATTCCATGTTTGCATTGGCAAAGCTCTCCGCACTAGGGATTCTTGCACTAGCATTGCAGACTAACCAGGACACCGTTGCTGTGGATACCAGCAATCAGAAGACTTCCAAAGGAAGGAATATGAACACACATGGAAATAAAAAGTCTGATTTTTTTTTTTCTCTCTCTCCCTCTCTCTCTTTTCACTTTAACAGAAATCTCACAGTGTTGTTGTCTGGAAAAAATAACAGTGGGATCAATATTGCAAATGAAATTTTAATTAACAGCACTCAAAGTCTTAATACGTTCAAGATTCTCCTGCTTTAAAAAATCCAGCAGCTGCCTATAGAGGTGGTGCTGGAGGTATTTGATGACGCATCACTTATTTAATGCCTGTCTGCTTCAACTTTTTTTTTTTCCTGCGTTCCACTGAAAAATTGGCACCCCAGCTTACAAAAATATCGTAGGAAAACTCAAACTGATTTGGCAAAGTTGCCATTGTTTCAGTAATTCCACATTGCACGTTCCAACTGTTTGGCCATAAAACGTCGAATCCGTGACACAACAGGAAAGAATTGAATGCATTCCGTTCAATTTATTAAATCAATATTCTGGTAAATTGTAATCGGAAATATCTAGGGACTTTATATTGAGGAATATCCCTCCCCCTTACATTTGACAGCCAAAATCCAAAGAAATTCTATTTGTTTTTGCCTCTGAAGAGTGAATTTTGGATGAATTGGATGGACTTGTGGAGACCAGAAAAATAAATATTATAAAGGGAATTGGGAAAGAGAAGAACCAGTAAACACTAGGGATCCCAGGCATAAGAAATAACTACAGGTTTCCAGAAAGCTCTAAATTATGGGAAGGCTGTCTCCCATAGACCCCATTTTATCCAAATAATCCAAATTTTGAAAATTCTCTGTAATTATAAAACAGTAGCTTGTACTTGTTCATAGCTAAACTATATTGAATCCTTATTGGAAGCAAAACCAGCCTATTGGGTTTATTTAATGTTTAAATGAATTTCTAGTAGATTTAAGGTATGAAGATCCAAATTATGGAAAGATCCATTATCCGGAAACCCCCAGGTCCCGAGTATTCTGGATAAAAGGTCCCATACCTGTACAGAAATCAGGTTCTTCTCTTACACATACCTGTAGCTGTTGTTAAACATCCACCATTACCCTTCATGATCAAACATTAAGTGGAAGGAATAGGGGAATATATTTCTTCTTGCCTGATGAGTAAAAGTTAAGAGAAATTGGAGGCTAGAGAGTTGGGCCAGGTTAAACGTAACTGGAGATAATATAATATAGACAAAATTTAGACATATTATAAAGCTTTTAGAGAAGGAGATAGAGACTAGAGGTGCCAAGCAAGAATGTGGACCTTCAACTTTCTAAAATAAGTACATAATCAGGTATTTCTCTTATGGAAACCTGTAGCTGTTGTTAAACCTCAACCATTGCTCTTCGTGGACCTTTGGTAATCAAGATTCAAACAGTAAGTGGATGGGATTTTGGAATCCATTTGTTCTTGCCTCTCAAGAGTGAACATTGGAGAAGCTGAAGACAAGACTTGAGGCACTTAGGCAAGTTAAAACAAAACTGGAGATAAATGGCCAAGAACACTATTAAATATATTATTTAAAGGCTGTAGAGTTGACAGAGAAGAGAGATGACCGGCAAGACAGTGGATGAGATACAGGAAAGGAAACTTCAATTAACTGTTCTGCTGTGAGAAGCGCACATTCTGGGTGTGGGAGATGGAAGGACCACCTGAAACTGATTCCTGTGTCAGTTTATCATCTGCTGGTCCCCAGGTGCTATAACATAGGTTCTAAATGTTGGGACAACAACCACAACACTAAGGGGGTTATTTATCAAAGGTCAAATTTCAGAGCTGTGAGCTATTTAAGACCTTGAATGAACTCACAGCACGAATGGTTTCTTATTTAAAAGTAAAAAAAAAACTTTGAATCAGTTGAAGTTGGGGTCAACAACCTAAAAACTCAAATCGATCGAGTTTTCTGCGGAAAAAAACTCAAATCACTCTTATTGATTGAGTTCTGAGCGAAACCCACAGAAAAAAACTGAACATCATGAATCTTCAAATGGTTCAAGGGACCACTGCCTTTGACTTCTACATGATCTCCACAGGTTTTAGATGGTGTATTTTTGGATTCAAGCTATTTCCAGGGTTGGAGTATAATAAATCTCAAAAATCTGCATTTTCAAAAATTCCAGGTTTTTTTTAACCTTAAAAATCAATTTTTGACTCAAAAATACCCTTGATAACTCGAATTTTGCATGGAAAACACAACTTGATCCTTAATAAATCTGCCCCTAACATACAAGTTGGATTGCTTTAGAGTGGGACTAGGGAAGGGATACAGAAACTAGCAAGGAGCTTTGCTGCAGGTCTCTATACTCATTCCTCCATACATAGCTCTCCCAGTTGAAGCTTTCTCTCTACCCAAAGGCAGTGATGTAACTAGAAGACCAAAGAGTACAATCATTTTAGGTCCCACAAACAATTTTGAGAATAAGACACTTTTCTCATAGTATTAGAAGATAATGTCCCACTAGTCTATCCCTACCCACAGGTGTAAGATACCCTTTTAGCATTCCAACTCAAATATGACATTGGGGGAGATTTACTAAAGGGTGAAGTGGCCATCGCTAGAGAAAATTTGCCAGAAATCCCATCCGCAGGGACATTGCCAGTTTACTATCAGGTGTAGAGGACAATTCGCTACCAAAAGAGACCATGCTTAGCGCATTTTAGTGCCCTTTCGTCAGGCACATTTTCGCTCAGGCAAACTATCGTTACTCCTCAAAATTCACTAAAGTGCAAATTTTACAGAATGTTACCCCTATCGCCGGAGTTTCCTTTACCAGCTTAGACCTGGCAAGCTGATAAGATGAAGCTACATCCTTCTCAATCGTATGTCAATGACATCATATCCTGTATGCCAAAAAGTCATATATTTTTTTTTAAAACGCTGGTGTTTTCTAATGCGGGATTGTCTTTAAAAGTTGTAACTATTAAGAAAATGTTATTTTTGTAACTATTAAAAATGTTTATTTTAACATTTCTTTTTAACCATTTGAGGGGCATGCTCTATTTGTTTTAGGATGGGCTCATGTCTAGGGCATTAGAGGAGCTATTTTGTCTTTATTTTGTTTCCTTGGGCATTTTTAATAATAAGTGACCACTTCAGACATTTGCACCAACATCTCTAATAAAGACGTTTATATGACATATATGTACCCGCCCTAATTAAACTGACCTAAGAGCAAGTGTACTAACGAAGTTTCGCTAGGCAGAAACAAATGTTGGTGAAAGTTCGCTATGAAAAGCCAAAGTCCCGAAGCTGCGAAAAGACCCGAAGTCACAAAAGCAGCCAAAGTCCAAAAGCCACGAGTTCAATTCAATTCAACCAATGTGTGTTTTTAATTTTTTGAAACCCCTGGCCTCCAATGTATTATTTTAATACTCTATAGGCCTCTGCCACTAATGTTTTTTAAAAAATATTCTCTGGGGCCTAATTTTTTTTTTTTACTTTTAAGGGGGGCCAAGGCGCCTACGCTTTCTAAAAAAAAATATTCTCTGGGGTCCCAATTTGTTTTGTGGGGGGGGGGTTTGGTCCTTAAATGTTGGGAATAAAGATTTTAAAGCCAAATACACATTTCTGTGTGAAATACTTACATTCTTCCACATTAAATAGAGACTCACTGAGCATACACAGCCTTTACCTTTGACCCGGGAGATTAGAAGATGTGGAACTGCCATAGTGTTACACCTCACTGTAATGTCTTTGTTATGTGACAGACACTCATCCGTGACATCTTGGAGTATCAACCGTAAATGAGCCCAGACTGCATGTGACATGCCACCAAGAAGATTCTACTCCAGGCTCATACTTAATGAAGAGGCATCACTACTTCCAAATACTTATGTTCACTGCTCGGTCCTTCCTGCCATCAGTTCTGAATCAGGCACTGTTACCCTGCTCCGCCTGGAGCGACCACCACCTCCTGTCCAGGCAGTAACTTCAAGGTTCCCACAGCGTACTGCATCAATCACCACATAGAAGTTGTGCCAAAGAATCACTCATGCATTGAACACCAGAAATGATACCAAAGCCTATTAATATCCCAATGTTACTATAGGCACCATCTCTCCCTACTATACCTGCTATCCCACAGTCACACTCCCTTCCCAGAGACTATTATCCACTGTTACTATAGACACCATCTCTCCCTACTATACCTGCTATCCCACAGTCACACTCCCTTCCCAGAGACAATTATCCACTGTTACTATAGACACCATCTCTCCCTACTATACCTGCTATCCTACAGTCACACTCCCTTCCCAGAGACTATTATCCACTGTTACTATAGGCACCATCTCTCCCTACTATACCTGCTATCCCACAGTCACACTCCCTTCCCAGAGACTATTATCCACTGTTACTATAGGCACCATCTCTCCCTACTATACCTGCTATCCCCCAGTCACACTCCCTTCCCAGAGACTATTATCCACTGTTACTATAGACACCATCTCTCCCTACTATACCTGCTATCCCACAGTCACACTCCCTTCCCAGAGACTATTATCCTACTGTTACTATAGGCACCATCTCTCCCTACTATACCTGCTATCCCACAGTCCCATCCCAGGGGTTATTTTCCCAGTTATTCAGATAAACAAATGAATGCAAAGACAGACGTGCAGCCTTTCCCCAGACTGAAAGAAAAAGTTAATCCAATTTACATTGTGTTAAAATCAGCAGATATGTGAGGATAAAGTGAGTAATAAGAAAAATACACAGAGGGGATCGTATTCCGCAAGTAGCTACAAAATAAACCAATTTGGGTCCCTTGCTCGCAGGCATTGGGTGCATTTTGTTACAGAGCTTTGGGAAGAAAAAGTGCAGTTTTACTAAACCAGAGACACCTGGAAAATGACTTTGCAGAACCTGATGGTTTTCTGTTTTCTGTTTAATGTTCGACATGATGTGGTCAGAATTTTATGATATGTGGTTTAGCTGGAGATGCTGGCGCTCTGGGTATGAGCAGGTAACGCTCTCCTAGACACAAAGGAAGGGATCTCAGAATTGCTGAGCAGATCATTAAATGTTTGGCCACATTGCACAAGCCCAGAGCAGTGATGGACACGCTGAAAGCTTTCAGTGAGGACGGTGCTGTTTATTCTTCTGCGGAGGTGTAATGTTTACAGCCAATGTAATTTCATACGAATTTCACATGCAAATTATGGTTAAGGATTTCAGGATTATTTTTGCAAGTGAGTTAAGCTCTTGAAAGTTCAGTTCAGGACTTTATTTTGCTCAAAAATCTAGTTTTAACATTCTATGAAAACATTTTAATACTTAATTTAAAGACAGGCTGTTGCTGATCAGGGCTGTCATCATTATTCATGGGGTCATATACTACTAAGTTAGAACAGGCTGCTTCCCAATTGTTAGACAACTCAACACCTAGTCAGTGTGCCCAACCAACAAGTAGAATGGAGAAGACAGTGTGTGTGTGTGGGGGGGGGGGTTTAAAATGCAGTTTACTCTCTAACCCCGGGATCCCCAACATCTTTTTACCCATGAGCCACATTCAAAAATAAAAAGAGTTGGGGAGCAACACAGGCATGCAAAAAGTTCCTGGGGTGCCATATAAGGGCTGTGATTGGCTATTTTGGTGCCCCTATGTGGACTGGCAGACTACAAGAGGCTCTATTGGCAATACAACTATTTTTTATGCAACCCATAAGTTGATTCCAAGCCTGGAATTCAAAAATAAGCACCTGCTTTGAGGCCACTGGAAGCAACATCCAAGGGGGTTGGTGAGAAACATGTTGGAAGCAACATCCAAGGGGTTGGTGAGCAACATGTTGCGTGCGAGCTGCTGGTTGGGGATCACTGCTCTAACCCAACCCATGATCCGCCCAACTGTACTTATACAAGCCCCAACCACTGCTTCCTGACTCTTGCAGTCAATTCTGCCACAGGGTCCTTGACTGGAGAACGCCCTTTACCCCCAATGACGTCAGCCCTGCTGCTGATGAAAAGAGGACTGTCTCAACACCACCAAAAAATACTGGCTGACATAGAGACCACAGAACCATAATGGCTTATTGGCCAATCAGGTGTTTTGTTATTGTTGACCTATTAGGTTCATTAGAGTGAAAGGAACATACAAACAGAGTAAGATCTTAAGAATTATTTTGGGAAGAGATGAAGTTGCATCTCTATATGTTGGGTGTGTGGACAGAACTGAGAATAATTAGGACTGGAGTTTCTCAAACAATAAAAAAAATGTACCACCAACTCCAATTCAAGCAGAAAACTTTAATTTTTCTAAGAATTTTTGAAGACTAATAACATTATGGAAATACAATATAATGCTTGTGTTGCCCACTGACTTGAATTAAACTGGCCACAATGGATAATTGGATGCAAAGAAAAAAAAAAAAGCCATTCAGTTGAATGAGTGTGCCCGGATTGTTTAGTAGTATTGTGCTAGATTAGCAGATATATCTCCAAAGAGCCACTTGAACTGAAGCAATTAGTAAAGACCATTCGTTAATATGTCCAATTCAGTGCCTGTCCGAACAAGCTCTGTATTATACTCATGGCAAGATAAATTCATCTTAAATTAGGCAAAACAAACGCTTTATGGTCGATTTATCTGCCTTCAATCAAAAGGCTTCCTAGCATGTAATCTGCTACTAAATGGAACACACTTTAATGGCCATAAATAATTATTCACCAAACTCTGATTTGATTAACATATTGCCTAGTTTTGGTCTTACTGACCACTGCATACATGGGCCATCACTGTCTTAGAATATCTACATCACCCTAAAAATTAATTCAAGGTGAACTATCCATTAAATAAGCTTGTGTTGACTCCAGTGTCTGCTCCATAGTCTCAGACAATCATTTAAACAGCAATATGAGCCTCTGTAGTTCATGATTTTAACAGGTGGAAGAGTGATGGAGTCTTAATTGAGCAATCAATCATCCATAGGATAGAGATAATAAAGAGGATGAATGAAAACAAAAGAGAGATTGCAATCAATGTGCACAAACATTAGCTTTTGAACTGCAAATGTAGTGCTCAGATCACCTGTGTAAACAGCCTTAAACTTTTCGGGAAATGGTGGTTATTCTTCAACTGCAATGTTCTTAGAACAAAGATTGTCTTCTAAATTGTCTTCTATCTTTAGTCTTCTAAGACTACAGGAAAATATGTAGTAGACCTCATCTGATACAGGGCTCAACTATTGTGAAACAGGATACTTTCATCCCCAGCAGACAGATGTTAAAGGTTATAATAGAGGTACTTAGTCTTGCAACCAGTTTTGATGGGTGATCTGCTAGGTCCTTCAGAATAGTTGGGTCTAAAGATATCTGTTGAGCATAATGTTCATGTTGCCCCTTTCCCACTGGAGATCGCCAGCAGATATTAATCATATTGAGTAGAATCAAACAAGAATTATTATAATCTGGAATTATTCTACAAACAGGTAAATCTGGTGCAGCATTGATGTATTCGTCCATTGGCAGCTCTATCATAGGCTGCTGAGTGGATCTCAGACTGATTAGACCAATGGGCTGATACAATACAGCGCACCTATAGGGACCTGTCAGAAGATCACCAAATCAACACGTCTCAACAAACCCGATTTTCATTTTGATAGATTAGATTATCTGGCCATCAGTTGGGCCAACAATGTACCATTGTGGTCTTGAGGGAGCGAATCAGCAGCTTTTATCAGCCTAGCTTTAACATACAAAAAAGATTGTGTTCCTAGATTTTCCGGCCTGTTTATCCAAAAATGACTAAATGTCAATGAAACAAGATACAAGTTCAGTAATTTTTAATAAGCCTCATTTAAATAAACCATGTGTGTATACAGGAAGGACAGAGCAAGTGATGGAAAAACTTCATACTCCACAAAGTACAGGCTTCTAACACAAATTGGTCACATTCAGCTTCACAAAAGGAGACCAGGAATTTAAGAACTTATATTGGCATTGATTTAACAATTTGAGGTTGGCATATTTTTTCTGGCTTTGTTGGAGTCAAATTCACAATTGCTGGCAAAATTGTGTTGCTCCAACTTTTTCAATGATGACAAAAATTTGGCCATAGGGTGGCATAAAAAAAAAAAGTTTGGAGTATGAAATTTTCTGGTGAATGAACTAATTTTACGCCAAATTCATCTTTGTAAATTTCCAAATTAATTCTGCTTTTAATGTATATTTTTTATCACTGCACACAGACTACACAAATTGTTTTTTTTTTTTACAAATAGAATTGTGGCAATTATCTAAAAATGTGCCTATTAAGACGGAGGGCAATTTTATTTGCAACTGGAAAAAAATGATGTTTGCAGAACATTTCAGAATCTCAGAAGGGTTTGTTTTTGTAACAAGACACACATCTTCCCAGTGCTTCTGGTTTTACTCTCTCCAGAGACCAGGGCAAGCAGCTTTGCAAATGCACAGAAAGTTCTGGGAATGAAAACAGCCATCTCCATTGATATATGGCAAACTCAATGTTTTGGTCCATTGAGCAGGAAGCAAGAACTGAAAATAGAAAAGCAGACTCACTGAATTTTTTAATTTCTCCCAGTTGTCCAAGGTGAACTTGACATAATGAGCAGCTGGTGGTCATTCTGAAGGATTTGGTATTTCTGCCCTAGATTCTTGTGTTGGTTCCCACAAACTCGCCTGGATTTGTAATAAATCCATAATTCCAATATGATTGGAGCTGGGGAACAGATACTCTGGAGAGTTGCAAGCCATTTGCTACCTTTTTTTGTTTGTTTTAGCTTTAACAGTGCAGTCTGTATGAACCAGGTCTAGATTTACTTTGTGGCCTGGAGCAAGTCACATCACAGGCACCACAATAAGGTTGTGAAAAAGGGGAACAAATTTCCCATGGAACATTACAGTGAAAAATAATTGGTATGGGGGATATGTCTATATTGTTTTCTTTCCTATTATATACTGTCATTATTACTTCCAGAAGAGCCCAGAATCCAGTTCCACATCTGATGGAAAGAGTCAGAGCACCGATTCATACCCTTTGCCACCATTGGAAGGCAGAGACGACAATATTAAAATGCATATTACAGTAATGGAATAACACCCACTTTCAGAAGGGTCAAATGCAAAAATTCCTTCTCAATTTTAAAAAAAATAAAAATAAAGTAGGACCTCTATGGTGGTAGCTTTGATAAACATCAACCAGCTTACCCGAACAAGGGAAATGTGGCTCATTAATGATTCTCAATTTAGCAACCAGCCTCCTTTCACTTTAGCAGAGCAGGGGTAGTGAGTCTGCTTAGCCTATTAAGATTTCTGGCATGACCAAAGGTAGCATAACTACCCAGAAGACCCAGAGCAACAGCAAACAACTCTAGTCTTCACAGAAAGGTGGTCAGTATAAGAAAAATCTCACTCATCTTGAGCCCCAGCACTCATATTTCACCCCTTAAGTGTGACGAGACAAGTTAGCCCATGGTCTATCATGTAAAGCTCCTAACTACTATCAAAATATCTAGATATGTCAGAATGGAAGAGGTGATCATTCTTGTTTAACTAAAAGTCTTCCAAAAACCAGACCTTTCAATTCACTTAGAGCTCCATACCGTATTTATTTTTAGTAGAACAACTAATATGGAGCAATAGCCTTAAGGCTAGAAGACTATCTGGAGAAGTTTGGGCTAAAACAAGGAGATGATTTTTGAGAGGAAGGGAGCAGAATGCCACACAAGAAACATCTCCACGCAAACAAAAAAAGTTACTATTGTTAAACTTTATTCAACAATTTTCAGTCATTGGTAACAACCTGATATTGTTAGAGAGAACGGTCTTGGTGTGAAGTTAATAATGACATTTAAACCATTGCTAGGATCACTATAGTTGGACTGGAGTTTAACTTATCTATAGCAGGGACAACTATGTCCAACTAAGTGTAACATAGTATAGTCGTGCCAAATTCATGCCAGGACTGAAATGTTTAGCTTTACATAATGGATTATTTCCATAATCATGATACGTGGCATGATTCATGATAGACATAAGTACAATGGAGCTCTATAAAAACAACATTTAGGGGCAGATGTATGAAGGGTCGAATATCGAGGGTTAATTAACCCTCGATATTTGACTAGGAACTAAAATCCTTCGACTTCGAATATCGAAGTCGAAGGATTTAGCGCAAATCCTACGATCGAAGGATTATTCCTTCGATCGAACGATTAAATCCTTCGAATCGAACGATTCGAAGGATTTTAATCCAACGATCGAAGGAATATCCTTCGATCAAAAAAAACTTAGGCAAGCCTATGGGGACCTTCCCCATAGGCTAACATTGACTTCGGTAGCTTTTAGCTGCCGAAGTAGGGGGTCGAAGTTTTTTTTAAAGAGGCAGTACTTCGACTATCGAATGGTCGAACGATTTTTAGTTCGAATCGTTCGATTCGTAGTCGAAGGTCGAAGTAGCCCATTCGATGGTCGAAGTAGCCCAAAAAACACTTCGAAATTCGAAGTTTTTTTACTTCGAATCCTTCACTCGAGCTTCATAAATCGGCCCCTTATTGTCCACCATTTTTTCTGCTTTTTTGGGGGGCAAAATATGTTATCAATCTTTTTAAAGACAGCCCTCAAAGATTCAAAACCAAGTGGTTTTGCTTTCAATATGGAAAATGAAACTTTTAACATTACATTGATTTCAATGTTTTCCGGGTTCTTGCTATGATATTTTGTTGGCACACGTTATCCTGAAAGCCCCTCGTCTATAGCCGGATGATAAATTCCATTCATCAAGAGACAGAGGATTTAGGTTTTCAAATTTGAAGAGAAGAGTTAATCCCCTTTAAGGAGTTCCCTTCACTCCAATCTCATGGGAAGGCAGCCTCTTCACTTCACACTCTGAAATCCGATGAGGTCACATTCCAATTTTACTTCCTACAGAAGAACTGGTATCGGAGAGCCCAAGAGCCTCTATCTGCGAAAGCCACGTTAGTATGCGTGCCATTGTGGGATATAATGGTCTACTGGCATTGAGCTTGCCTTGCTTTCCATTTAGAACCTCAGGCAAAAAAGTACAAGTTTGGAACATGTTATCCAAAATGCTCTGGCCCTGGGGTTTTCCGGATAACGGGTCTTTCTGCAATTTGTATCTCCATACCTTAAGTGTACTCAAAATCATTTGAACATTAAACTCAATAGGCTTGTTCTGCCTCTAATGAGGATTAATTATATCTTAGTTAAGATCAAGTACAAGTTACGGTTTCATTACTACAAGGAAAAGGGAAACCATTCTTAAAAATGTGAATTATTTGATTATAATGGAGTCTATGGGAGATGGTCTTCAAGTAATTCGGAGGTCTCTGGGTAATGGATCCCATACCTGTACAGCTTATTGTCTGAATATCTAAATCATTTAAAGGGATACTGTCATGGGAAAAAAATTTTTTTTCAAAATGAATCAGTTACTAGTGCTGCTCCAGCAGAATTCTTCACTGAAATCCATTTCTCAAAAGAGCAAACAGATTTTTTTATATTCAATTTTGAAATCTGACATGGGGCTAGACATTTTGTCAATTTCCCAGCTGCCCCAAGTCATGTGACTTGTGCTCTGATAAACTTCAATCACTCTTTACTGCTGTACTGCAAGTTGGAGTGATATCACCACCCTCCCTTTTTCCCCCCAGCAGCCAAACAAAAAAACAATGGGAAGGTAACCAGATAACAGCTGCCTGGTAGATCTAAGAACAGCACTCAATAGTAAAAACCCATGTCCCACTGAGACACATTCAGTTACATTGAGAAGGAAAAACAGCAGCCTGCCAGAAAGCATTTCTCTCCTGAAGTGCAGGCACAAGTCACATGACATGGGGCAGCTGGGTAATTGACAAAATGTCTAGCCCCATGTCAGATTTCAAAATTGAATATAAAAAAATCTGTTTGCTCTTTTGAGAAATGGATTTCAGTGCAGAATTCTGCTGGAGCAGCACTATTAACTGATTCTTTTTGAAAAAAAAATGTTTTCCCATGACAGTATCCCTTTAAGAATTCATGACGAGTGCCCCATTCTATTGGGGAAAAAGGGGCAGAAAATATTGCAAAGACTACAATTATTGCATACATACACCATATATAAAGAAAAAAAACTTCTCAGCTGACTCCACGTAATTGGTTACTCAATCCACAAACTATACCATGTGACAAATGTTGCTTTTAAGACCATCTTGGAAGCAATTTTGTTTTGGTTGCCTTGGGTATCGACCAGTGACTCTCAATTATCTTAAAAAGCAAGGCTGTCCAACTGGAAATTTTTGGTCCAGGTGTAGCACTCCCAAGAGATGTCTATGGGCTTCCAGACTGCTCAATAGCAGCACAACTCTGGATGACTTCATTTTGTTTGAATCTGGACCAACAACCTGTAGCCCAGTAGTTAACAGGCCCACTAAATGGAAATGGTTGGACACAGACTAACCCAGTAGCATCTTTACACTGTGCCTCCTGCCTTAGGCAGCTTTTATTAGATCTTGGACAACCTCTCTAGGGGAGCAACTAGGGTTGGCAAATAGGCCAAAGTAATATCCTTGGTGAGATTGATTAAGGAACCTGAAATTAATTGACCTTGTGGTTTATCACCTGGCATTCTCAATGTAAGCTGAGAAGTCTTCTACTATGATGTGCCCGAAACCAACTGAGCAGCACCACTCTACATCGGCTTTCCCCGGTGGCTGTGAAGCACCAACTGGCACTTTATGGTTATGTTTGGAAGGGGTATTTCATTGTACATCTGCTAATGGTACAACAACCTTTATATTCCCTGAAGGACTTGAACTTAAACACTTGATCTTCTAAAGGATCAAACCCTGATAGTACAGGAGGAAAGCACTGAACGTTCTCTTTTTTCACAGTGCTAAAAGTAACCAACCAATGTGAAGTTTTAATAAGTGCCAGCAAGGAGAGAACATGTTGTTGTCCCCCCCCCCCCCGAGACACTCTAAAAGGTTCTGTTTAACCCAATGACTATTTCATATTGAGAGTGAAAATGTAATTATTTAACGTTTAAATGGTGACCTGTGCAAATCTTTAGTGCACTTGGCAAAACCCACTCAAACTGGCAGGGTCCATTGTACAAAATGTTTTCTTTCTGGTCTGTACTCTGCGCATATTCCAAGGTGGAAATGGAAACGGCAATAGATCCAGGAGAATGGAAATCAAAGTATTTTTTTACTTCCCTATAACAAGGTATTTGTGTCATCCCAAAAATGTCATGCATTCACAGAATGAAGTGTTTATCCGAGCGAGCAGGAGCGGCTGTGTCTGGAGTGCTCTTCCTCTTGCACGGTTATCTGTCAGAATCACTTCCACTATCGTCCCGATTGGATCTGGGTCTCGCGGCTTCTCCACCCTCCTCGTTATCGCTGTCTTTGTCCCAGTCTTTCATGGACGCCCCCATCATGAAGTCATCTCGTAGTATGTTCCACCCAGGCTCGTTTTCTGCTTTCACAGCAGCCTGCAACAAAGCAAAATTGTAGTATTGAGCAATTTTGTATGAAACTGAAAGTGGCAGTGCCATTGGATCCATTAGATCAGAGAACATTCTGTAACGTAGAAAGGGACTGCTGCTTACAATGGGGATGAAATAGGATCAGCACCACAGTGACAAAATACTCTGTTATACAGATATCTCAGCCATAAAGCAGGACAGGACTGCTGCTTACAATGGGGATCAGATAGGATCTGTGCAGCCACTGGGACAGAATGTTCTGTTATACAGATAGCTAGAATCTCAGCCATAAAGCAGGGCAGGACTGCTGCTTACAATGGGGGATCAGATAGGATCTGTGCATCCACTGGGACAGAATGTTCTGTTATACAGATAGCTAGAATCTCAGCAATAAAGCAGGACAGGACTGCTGCTTACAATGGGGATCAGATAGGATCTGTGCAGCCACTGGGACAGAATGCTCTGTTATACAGATAGCTAGAATCTCAGCTGCCATAAAGCAGGACAGGACTGCTGCTTACAATGGGGATCAGATAGGATCTGTGCAGCCACTTGGACAGAATGCTCTGTTATACAGATAGCTAGAACCTCAGCCATAAAGCAGGACAGGACTGCTGCTTACAATGGGGATCAGATAGGATCTGTGCAGCCACTGGGACAGAATGTTCTGTTATACAGATAGCTAGAATCTCAGCCATAACGGAGGGAATGGTGTTAATAGTTTAGACAAAGTGATGCATTAGAACACCTTATTGGCACATTGCTGCAAGGGAAACAAAAGTTAAATAAAACGATTCAAAATGAAGTAAAATTATGCAATATTTCACATAAGTAGCCAGTGCTGCAAAAAATCTTCATCTTTAGCTTGTGATTCTGGTTCCTGGGTATAAGAATTGGGATACAAACGGCACAAACGCAACATTATCAGGAGACATTTCAAAGTGTGCAAATGAAAACTATCAGCTATGCCTATACTGCATTAACAAAAACTTCATGGAGCAACATCGCCCTCATGTGGCAGTTTAGCCGAAATGTTGCCCTTTCCTGCAAATAACCTGCAGTTAGCGAGTGCCGTGAGGTTCCAAAGGAGAATCAGACACTATAGGTTGTTGGAAGAGAATACTTCTTGCTGTTAAAAAGAAAGAAATCAACCACCTGCATTCTTAAAGCTACAGGAACCATAATCAATTTCCTACCAGTGTTGTTGAACTAAAACCTACACCACCTTGGAGAAGTGATTCCGCACTCCTGTTCTCAAAACAAAAGGCTCTAGCTACGAGCAGAGCCATCATTGCCAGGAATACTGTAAATGTAAATTGTCTCCTCCTCGGTGTCGCCTTTCCCCTCTGCATTAAGAGCATCTGATTTATTTACAGACATCAGACTTCATTTCTTGCAGCAAATATTAATTGCCATTCCTTTCTATGTAAGAATCCTCTCTCCAAACGGAATTCTGCTGGACGATCGGTTATTTGGTTTGGTAACTGTGCGAGGACATAGTTAGTTAGCAGCTAAGTCAAAAGTGACCCCTGTTTGTAAATTGGGATTATCTTCCATTTATTGCCCCCCTTGGACGGTACGAGGGTCTTTGTTACATGTGTTCATAGGACATTGCTTTACTGCAAATCTTTGTCTTTATACAGAGTTTTGCTCTCATAAAGCAGACTAGTAAATGCTACTTGCTGATTGGTTGTCGTGTTTACAGGAGTGTTTTTATTTTGTGCATAACGGGGAATTGTTAATTGCATCTCTACACCGTGAAGTCGGACTAGTTATTGGTTTGAAAGGCATTTAATGACTAGTAGGGTAAAAGTTACTAGTAATCCTCTGTAAAACCTAAGTACAGGTGCACTGGCCATTTAAAAAAAAAAAAAAACTAGAGATGCACCAAATGGTTCGGGATTTGGCCAGGATTCTGCCTTTTTCAGCAGGATTCGGGCGAATCCTTCTGCCCGACAGATCAGAATCCGAACCCCAATGTGCATATGCAAATTAGGGGTGGGGAGGGAAATCTTGTGACTGTCACAAAACAAGGAAGTAAAAAATGTTTTTCCTTCCCATCCCTAATTTGCATATGCAAATTAGGATTTGGCTTGATATTCGGCCAAATCTTTCGCGGATGATTCAGGAGTTCGGCCGAATCCAAAATAGTGGATTCGGTGCATCCCTAAAAAAAAAAAAATATTTAAAAAAATAAGTTTTTAGGATAAGCCTAGGATAAGGTTTTCTAGCAGGGATACTGAAAGGCCATGGACTAAAGAAAAATATTACAAGCAAGCGTCATTAAATGCTTCAGAGGATCCGCCGAGCAGAGAAGCACATCAACGTCTTAAAGGGTAGGAATATTTCATGGCAATTTAAGTTTAAAAATTTACCTAAAAAGGGTGGTTCACCTTTAAGTTAACTTTTAGTATTTTACAGTACGGCTTATTCTAAGCAACTTTTCAATTGGTCTTTTTTTTTTTTTTGCACCTTTTTGACACAACCCCTTTTATCATATGAGCTCACTCAGTATTAGCACAGTACAGGTATGAGACTGTCCAGATAAGTGAATTTTCTGTACTTTCAGATCATCAAACGTTAAGTCTACTAAATAATAATGTAAACATTAAATAAATCCAATAGGCGGTTTTTGCTTCCAATAAGGATTAATTATATCTTAGTTGGGATTCAAGGTTCTGCTTTATTATTACAGAGAAATTTTTAAAAATTTAGATTGTTTGGATAAAATGGAGTCTATGGGAGACGACCTTCCCATAATTCCAAGCTTTCTGGATAATGGATTCCATACCTGTATTACTATAGAAACCAGCTGTTTAACTGGTACATCAAGGTTAAGATTTGAAGAGAAGTCTAGTATACAAATGTAACCCCAGACTGTTGGCTCATAAATGGAACCAAAACAGCCCGTTCTTCTGCCCATGGGACGAGGGCGGCATCAACCCAAACTGCCCACTATCTGGGAGGCCAGATCTTTCAAACATTCATTCCTATGGGGAACTCGGTTAATGAGTGGATGTTTTTGTGTAGAGGACCTAAAGGCAGGGATTGTATGTGTGAGACGGATTGGCCCCAAACCAAACAGAAGAAACCTGGAAGGCACTAAAGTCCAGAAGATACACCTCAACCTCTACTCCCCAGATTAAATACACTAAAATAAGGCTGAAAACCAACATCCATCTTTATTTATTTAGCTGTGTCAATTTGGGGTTGTTAGAGGAAGCATTCAAAATGAAAAAGCGGTATTGCTTATGGGATACATGTACAAGTTCTGCTTAAAGAGTCTGGCTAATTAGGGTAATCCTATCTATTCACGGTGTGAAGCCAGCGAGGTCCTTTGTTTACATGGAATGTCAAGGATCAGTAAATATTAACAAATAACAATTGAAAAAGCTTGTCTTTCTGTTTGTCACCATTCAAGGCCCTATTCATTCTAAAAAGAGTCTTCTCTGCTCTTGAGCTCAGTTCACAGTCTGTGCCGAATGGATTGATGCGCAGACCACCCAAGTAGCCGGCCCATCAATTCCCATTTGATATTGTATCAACCTGTTCAATCTATCTCCGACTTGTGTACGTGACGTCTGTATGGAATTCTTAGCTTCTTAAGGTGGCCATACACAGAGATCTGCTCATTTGGCAATGTCACCAAATGAGCAGATCTCTCCCCGATATGCCCATCTTGAGGTGGGCGATATCGGGCTGATCTCATAACGAAGGGTAACGGGCGGTCGGATCACAGGACGGAATCAGCGAACAGATGCAGGCGCAATCCAACGTGATTTTTAGTCCTGTCTGTCATCTAGCCAACTTTTGGCCAGATACCAATCGGAGAAGCCAGTCGGAGGGCCCCATACACAGGCCAATAAGTTTCCAACTCGGTGGCCATCCATGGCCACCTTTAGACAGTATAGTAATTGAAAGCAAAATATTGGGGCAGTATGGTGGCTCAGTGGTCAACAACATTTGCATGGGTTTCTTCCTGACACTCGGAGTTCCTCCCACAATCAAACACAACATACAAGTGGCTTTGATAAGTTCATTGAGCTAGAAAGCATTCATTCTAGCTTGGGTACCTTTGTGTTGGCTGAACCATGTTAACAGGGAAAATGCCAGTCTAAAGTTCTTGCCTGACTTGAGTTTACAGCCTAATGTCTCCATAACAGTCACATTATCAAACACAAACTTGGGTTCCATATGGGTGCTCACATTGTTTGTGCCATTGATATTGCTTGAAAGTTTGGCCATAAAACCCTCAATTTTGGCCCAATTACAATGTATGTAGAACTATAGGCTGATATGATGAATCCAGTGCAATATGATGAAAGTAGCTATGGGGCTGCTTTTTATTGGCAGGGACAGGCCACCATGTTAAATTATAAAAAAAAGAGTAACGAAGCAATACAAAAAATTTCAGATAACAGAGGGGCTACTTATACCCTTAATGGGACTGCACTAGGCAAATTCTTAATGGAGAAGGACCTTGGAGTCCTTGAAGATAATAAACTTGGCTGTAGCAAGCAATGCCAGTCAGCAGCTTCAACGGCAAATAAGGTTAAAGGGGACCTGTCACCCAAACAAAATTATTCCAAATCCTATTGTATCATGTTAGTCAAGCAAAATGAACTTTAATTACACTGTATAAATTATTTGAATATTGTTTCCATCAGTCTGTGAACTCATAATTATAGCAACCAGGAAGGAGCCATATTGTGGACACTGTTATTAAGACAAGCCTTGTATCATCTCAGAATCTTGTTTGTGCACCAGGGACAGGGACCTGATGTCCATCCCCATGCCCTGGTTACACAATTAAATCGTTAAGAGAGCTGGGGGAATGTGGGGAGAGCGGTGACATCTAGGAAGTGCTGAATGGAAAGTGAAAGTAATTGCTTGCCCCGCCTCTATGCCTAGGCATAGAGGCGGGGTAGGCAATATTTGATTGACAGCTGATATTTTTAAATGAGTTTACAACAGCTATGAATGCTTTAATAAAAAAAAGAAATTGGATTTCATGTTTAATTTAAAAAGGACTTTTATTATACAGATTTTTATGTCTGGGTGACAGGTCCACTTTAAAGCTGTATTATAAGGGGCAGAGATTAGCAGGAGAAGGGGGGTATTTGTCCTCTTTACAAAGCGCTGATAAGGCCCCATCTAGTATATGACATTCAGTTTTGGTCTCCAGTGTCCAAATGGGATATTTTTAACTAGAGAGGGTCCAAAGAAGGGCAGATAAGATGGCAAAGGGCATTCAAATTCTCGGGGTTGTTTACACTGCTATGTATAAATATAGAAGGGGAACATATAATAATCTCTCTTAAGCTTTAGTTACAACCAAGTCCTTCAAGCGGACACAAGGGTATCCATTCGGATTAGAAGAAAGGAGGTTTCATTTAAATATTCTGAGCTGTGACGTTGAAGAATTCTCTCCCTGAATCAGTTGTACTGGCTGATTAACTAGATAGCTTCAAAAAGGGCTTTTTATTAAGTGATGAAATACAGGATTATTCAAAATAGCTCTTGGTACAAGCTGATCCAGGGACTGGAGCAATTGCCATTTTGGAGTCGGAAAGGAATTTTTTCCCCTCTAAAGCAAATTGGAGAGTTTTCAGAAGGGGTTTTTTAGCCTTCCTCTGGATCAGTTAGGCAGGTTTTATTAAGGTTCAACTCGATGGAGTTAAATTACTATGTTACAGCTTGATAGGTGAAGGAAATCAGAATTCACTTGTGGGTGACTCTACATAAAGCACCTTTTCCCCCCCAACCCCAGTAAATTTGCATTGTAGTTACTAGGTTTGCTCAACGGGTAGCATGGCCCCGGTATAAAAACAATATAAGGGAATGCCTAATAAATTAGACCACCCCCGTTTCCTTATTCTTTAAAAGGGAAGTAATGTCTAAAATAGAATTCGGCTAGAAATTCTGTATTTTGTATACTAAACATAAACTTACTGCACCACAAGCCTAATCAAACGAATAATTTATGCTTTCAAAGTTGGCCACAGGGGGTCACCATCTTGTAACTTTTTATACATCTTTGCAAGACCAAGACTGTGCACATGCTCAGTGTGGTTTGGGCTGCTTAGGGATCGTCATAAATTATCAAACTAGTCAAATAATATCTGCCAGAAGCCGATACAGCAAGACTGATTAATAATCAGAATAGGCAGACTGCACTGGGTCCTGTGTTGTCATGTAATCTAATGTGGATTTTTTTGATAGTTTTTGTATTGTTTAATACAAACTTTCTCCAACTCTGCAGAACCAGTGGCTGCAGCAAAATAATCCTCCAAATAGAATCCCACCAGCTGGAGTTGGAAACAGTAAAGGGGATGTAAATCCAAAATAAAATCCAATACAAATCTCTACACAGTCACCAACTGCTCTACAGGGAAACAAACAAAGCTGCTTAAGTTCTGCATGGCTGGTAAGTAAGGCAGGGGCTCCCCCTGCTGTTCATAAGTATGATTGTTTCCCTGCTCAGCAGTTAGGGATTGTCTGACAATTCCTATCTACAGCAGTAAATGAAAGAAGAATTTCCCTGCATACATTCAGGTTTCTTATTAAAATGGTACACATTTTTAATTAAAGTATATTGGAGATAGGTTTCTTTTCCATTAAAGAAAGTAAAAATGGGATTTTATTTTTTTGCCTTTACATGCCGTTTAAGAGTAGAAATCATTTGCCCATTTTGAATTTATCAGAATCTGTAATTACTCATTAATATATATGGTTTTGCGTGGCCAACTTACTATTACTGCACTTTTGCCCATACATTTGAAAACATGTTCATTTGTTTTGCTGTGCTTTAAAAATCTATTGTACTGCTGTGGTATTTTGATCTTTACATGTTTGGGTGCCCTCAGAGAAAACTTTTTGTGTAAATAATATTTTGGATACATATCCAAGTTATAAATGCCTTTACATAAAGTCTATTATAATTTAGATGTAATGTAAAATTTCTCCTGAAAACGCTATCAAATCTTGCTGGCATTTATATTCAATAAAGCAAATAAATGTAATCGCGCTACAAGGGTTGGGGTTAGGAAGTTTTTAAAAAAATTTTTTAGGGGAATCTCGACCAAGTAAACATTGTACCTTTGTGCATATTCTTGAGCAGATATTGCTTAATTGGAATTTATGTGGCTTTCCCTAGGGCAGCGTACAATGTAATTACCCTCTCAAGAGTTATACCCACTCATGGGTCAATGCCTTCAGAAACCAATGAGCCGCCTTTATGCTTCAAACATATTATATAGTTAAAATGAGAAGTGTGTCCAAAATCAGAAGAGCCAGCGTAGGCTGTGGACACGGAGAATGAAAGGACACAGGGCTGCTAAGCACAAATCTCACCTCCCCTTATCCTAAGAGGAATCTCGGGAGTTTTCAGCGGCCGGGGAGAGCAATATGGCCTCTCCTTGACATCTGGAAGCAATTCTTCTATGGCTCACGTTAGATACTGCGAGACACGGGATGAATGTGATTAAACTGCACCTGTGGAAGCAGGAACAGGGGTGCTGGGCGATAATAAACTGCCACAAACAACAGGCCTGCCAAAGTTACGTTTTGCTCTCTTCCATGTGTGCAAACTGCCCCCGTGGGAGAAGGAAAGCATTCACCTAGAGAGCTGGCCAGGAAGCGAGCTACATGTGTTTAGTACCGACGGTCGGATTGAAAGCAGCACTTTGTGTAACCCATAAATTCATAAGGAGGACAGAATATCTAGGTTGTAGCTGGGAAAAGTGGCAAACAGCCAAATGACACAATCTCAAACACATGTAAGGATTTAGGTAGAAAAATCCCAGGTAAGTCAACAGATAGGTCCTTACTTGAGGTCTTGTGAAATCCTGAAGGGGTTAACCCATCACTGTATCAAAATAGTGAATGTACATTAAGACAACTACAGGTGCATATCAGATCAGAGCCACTGGGACAGAATGTTCTGTTATACAGATAGCTAGAATCTCAGCTGCCATAAAGCAGGACAGGACTGCTGCTTACAATGGGGATCAGATATGACCTGTGCAGCCACTGGGACAGAATGTTCTGTTATACAGATAGCAAGAATCTCAGCTGCCATAAAGCAGGGCAGGACTGCTGCTTACAATGGGGATCAGATGGGATCTGTGCAGCCACTGGGACAGAATGCTCTGTTATACAGATAGCAAGAATCTCAGCCATAAAGCAGGACAGGACTGCTGCTTACAATGGGGATCAGATGGGATCTGTGCAGCCACTGGGACAGAATGCTCTGTTATACAGATAGCAAGAATCTCAGCCATAAAGCAGGACAGGACTGCTGCTTACAATGGGGTAGGGTCTGTGAGAGAAGGGTTAAGAGCATATTATGGTTTTTTTCCCCCATCACTTTAGAGAAACAGGAAAGATGGAGTTAAAATTCCCAAACTACTAACACAGAGAATGAACTTGCGGTCAAGATATAAAGTTGTTCTCAGTGTGTTACTAAACCCTGGTGGGTCGTGAAAATTTATGGAGCAAGACAAAATGTAGAAAAAAAATACACAAAAAACACAGAATTTGGGAAGACGGCAGTGCAGTTTGCGGTTGAAAGGCAAGATACAAATGTACAAATTAAATCTATATATTTTACAGCACAGCTCACTGTTTCCAGCTTCCACCAGCAGAGAAATAGCTGCTGAAATGCAAAAGAACATTGAACATAAACACAGGGGCGATTAACAGAAATAGAAAACACAAAGTACCCAAATCTAAGATTACATTGCGAGGCCAGTCTCATGCTATATACACATTGTACAGCACCGCTCACAGCACTACAGACTTCTGTTACCTGGAAATCACAATCAATGCAGTAGAATCAGGTCTTCTCCAGGTCAGCTGGCGTCTGCTACATTGTGTCAGGAACCATGCCCAGCAATGCAGAAAACAGCCAAGCAACTACATCCATTTTAATCATTTTATGTTCAAAGGTTGCTGAGAATTACATTAAGCAATAAAATGGTTTTGGGGTGGAGGTCCCCCATTAGAAGACAAAACTTGAATGAACTCTCCTTCCTTTGTACAACAAAGCAGCAGTTCTGCCTTACTTTATGGCAAAAGCTATCTTCTCCAGCTGGAAATCGGCACTTTTTGAAAGCACCCCCGACTAGTGATGTGCAGGTCGTGTTTTTCCTGACCAGCACCCGACCCTTACTTGCCCTCCCTCCATCCACGCCCGCCTCTGACTTCTGCGCAGTCAATGTCACAAAAGGGGCGGGGCGAACAGGCTATAAAGGTGGAAGCCGGCAGTTGAAGGAGAACAGGAGGAAGAACTTGACCCGGACCACCCACACAGGGGGGGTGCGAGGTCGGCCCGAACCTGACCGCGGGTATCGGGCTGGGCCAACACATCACTACCCCCAAACATGTTCCTTGTCCAGGACAATAGTTTTCTCCAAAAAGAGCAATGCAAAGCCTGCAAGTAAGAATGAACCAACTGCCAGCCGTGTGGGCTACAGGTTCAAAGCATAACATACACATAGGCAGGATATTGGGTTGGCTTCACAAAAAAAACCTAGAATGTTCTTGACATTTGAAAATCCTTAAAAAACAGGATAAAATCTGGTCGCTAGGGCCCAAATTAGCCCAAGCATATAAGAGACTGGAATATGAATTAGGAGAGGCCTGAATGAGTAATAAAAAGTAACAATGCATTTGTAGCCTTACAGAGCATTTGTTTTTAGATGGGGTCAGTTTGAAATCTTGAAAGAGCAGGAGAAGAAGGCAATTAAATAAATGAAGGTTAACAAAGGTGAACCACCACATCTCAACACGATTTCTTGCACCATGTAAATGAGGCACAAAAGAGCCCTGTATGGACCTCATGATAATATAAGACTACAGGATTTTAAAATATTTTATTAAATAAATATCGTTTAGTGCGTTGTATAAATCAAGGTACATTATGTCCTATAACAAAGTGAGGTCACAACGGTTAGTATCTTAAGATACCTTGAGAGCTTGTAGTATTTCCAGTGACTGGTAACAACTGGCATCCAACGTTTAGTTATTTTGGGAATGTTTGTAACCATTATTGACTAATAACTACAATACCAAGAGCTTTATGGTTGGTTAAACAAAAGTGAACCAATATCCCTAGACAAATATCAGAATTCCATTCTACTGAATAGACTGAAGCCTTTAGG
Source organism: Xenopus laevis (assembly GCF_017654675.1). Lineage (NCBI taxonomy): Eukaryota > Metazoa > Chordata > Amphibia > Anura > Pipidae > Xenopus > Xenopus laevis. The sequence continues at coordinate 14,594,525 of NC_054379.1, read as the reverse complement.
TAAAACAAAGAAGAAGAATATAAAAAAAGAATCCAGTAGGTTGAACAAGGATAAAGTGGTACCTTGACAAAAAGTCCAATATCTATGAAAAGGGAATGCCTTGGCCTCACTCCAGAACACAATGAATTCCATCTGGACATACAAATCCTTCTCTGTTGCCGTCCCTCTGGAAGGGATTTCAGAAGGGGATTATACAGCGTAGAAAGCATGTATTCATCACAATCTCACATGAACTCTAATCTAAATAGACATTCAGCAAGGTGACTCTGAACAGTTATCACTTTGGTGCCACACTGGTACATTCCCCCCATATAGGATTTCAACATGGGTTGTTTTGAATTTAAAATTGGGGAACAAATTAACGTAGGTAAAAACAACCTACGGAAAAGCATTTGCACCATACCCCTGCATTGTTCTCCATCAATAATGTATCACCTAAAATATAGCACCATCAGATGCAAGGTGTGATTTGCTTTTTGGTGCAAGGGAGCACCATATTTAAATATTGCCTCTACTCATTAGATTTAGGGGTTAGTGACTGGTAGTGGTGTTTTGCTGCAGTGGCTGAATTCTGCCAAGGAGCCTGTTCAGAGTTAACAGAACCACCTGACGACCAGTGGTTTGGTTTCCATTAAACTAATAAACAGGCTCCTCACTTGGTTTTGGGCCCTTCTCCACCCCTTCTGCTATGAGCCTAAATGGGCAATATTTTACATCCATTTTGGGACAACCAAGTCCAATATTTATGTTCTATGGACGTCGGTTAGGCAGATCTGCCAATTTACCATGTTGACAAGTACAGTTAGGTCCATAAATATTTGGACCGAACTTTTTTTTCTAATTTTGGTTCTGTACATGACCACAATGAATTTTAAATGAAAACTCAGATGCAGTTGAACTGCAGACTTTCATCTTTAATTTAGTGGGTTGAACAAAAAGATTGCATAAAAATGTGAGGAACTAAAGCCTTTATTTTTTTTCAAAACAATCACTACATTTCAGGGGCTCAAAAGTAATTGGACAAATTAAAAAACTGAAAATAAAATGTTCATTTCTAATACTTGGTTGAAACCCCTTTGCTGGCAATGACAGCCTGAAGTCTTGAACTCATGGACATCACCAGATTCTGGGTTTCCTCCTGTTTAATGCTCTGCCAGGCCTTTACAGCAGCGGCTTTCAGTTGCTGTTTGTTTGTGGGCCTTTCTGTCCGAAGTTTAGTCTTCAACAAGTGAAATGCAGTTCAATTGGGTTCAGATCAGGTGACTGGCTTGGCCATACAATTGTCCATCTGTATTATGAAATGCCTCCCAAACAGCTCAGAATTCATTCTTGTGCTTCTGTCCTGTGTCACATGATGGATAAACACTAGTGTCCCAGTGCCACTGGCAGCCATGCACGCCCAAGCCATCCCACTGCCCCCAAATGTTTTATACATCATGTGCTATGCTTTGTATCATCAGCTGTTCCACACCTTCTCCATACTTTTTTCTTGCCATCATTCTGGTTGATCTTGGTTTCATTTGTCCAAAGAACTTTTTTCCAGAACTGTACTGGCTTTTTTAGATTTTTTTTTTTTATCAAAGTCCAATCTAGCCTTTCTATTCTTAAAGCTTATGAGTGGCTTGTACCTTGCAGTGCTCCCTCTGTATTTACTTTCATGCAGTCTTCTCTTTATGGTAGACTTGGATATCGATACGCCTACCTCCTGGAGAGTGTTGTTCACTTGTTTGGCTGTTGTGAAGGGGTTTCTCTTCACCATGGAAATGATTCTGAGATCATCCACCACGGTTGTCTTCCGAAGACGCCCAGGTCTTTTTGCGTTGCCGAGTTCACCAGTGCTTTCTTTCTTTCTCAGGATTTACCACTCCTAATATTGTAGCAATTTCTCAGATGTTTTTTTTTTCTGTTTTTGCAGCTTAAGGATGGCTTGTTTCACCTGCATGGAGAGCTCCTTTGACCGCATGTTGTTTTTTCACAGAAAAAATACAAGCAGGGCTTTTATCTGCTTCATTGATTAGGACATAACAAAGGAATTGCCCACACCTGCCCATGAAATATCCTTTGAGTCAGTGTCCAATTACTTTTGAGCCCCTGAAATGAAGTGATTGTGTTATAAAAAGGCTTTAGTTTCTCACATTTTTATGCAATCTTTTTGTTCAACCCACACCAAAATTAGAAAAAAGTTGTCTCTGTCCAAATATTTATGGGCCTAACTGTATATGTTGCATCAACCCATGATGACACCACAGCTCCTCTTCACTTCCTGCTTTCCTGAACATTCAGGCTGTCAATCTGAGTGCATGGAACAATAGAACAGTGGTCATCCACTGTAGAGCTACAACCACCCCCCCCCCCCCAATTCCACACTCTTCCAGATATTGCCAGAAGGGCACCGTTAGGTATTACAGCCCTAGGGTACATCTTCACTGGTGGTGAACAGAAAGGTGGTCATACCATGTATGGTCACTAGTATGGTTTCTATGGTTTTCAGAACGATCTGTTGAAGATATGAAAAAAGTGATTCTTATCTTAGGTTCCGAATAGAAGAGCGGAGACCTTTTGGCCAACTTCTTAAAGTCTTTTACACCTTGACAAAGCAGTCCGGCACTGGTTGGATATCTGTGATATAGGCAGATCTGCAAAATAAATGCCTGGCAATCCAAATAAATGGCTGAGTAAAAAAATAAGAATGACGGTCTAATCATACACAAGGGGCTGTCATGCTTGGCTTTCAGAACAGCGTTAATTTGAGGTTGTTTGATGCAAAGAACAAAAAACAATATATAAACAAAACTCTTAAATGTTTCCATCCTCTCCTGTTTAAGCTTTTGATTATGGATTTAATGGAACCTTCCTACATGAAGATTTTGATATTATGGATATCTGTTACCAAAGTAAAGAGAAAATGTTTATACTGAAGAACCGCTTTAACATGCAAGGAGTGCACACAAACAAAAACCATATGACAATATGTTCTTCGTCTTAATTGTATCAAGAACTTTTTTTTTTAGTGACTATGCTGAGGTAGATATTAAGGTGGTTTCCACAAGCAGGTCAATGAGCATGTAACGTAGGTAGGGTTGCCACCTTTTCTGGAAAATAAATACCGGTTTCCTATATATTTTTTTTTTCCCCTATTAATAACATTGGGATCAACCATAATTTTTATCAGCCAGGGCGGTAAAATACCGGCCAGGTGGCAACCCTAACGGTAGGCAACATCAAGAGTTTTACAGATCTAGAAAGAAAACAGTCCTTGCGTTCCAAATATTTTCAGCTTAATGAACACAGGGCCATGTTTGTGCATAGATTCAAAGAAGCTTTGATGATAGTTGGTTTCCATTAAAAGTAATAAAAGGCTCCCCCTGACGAAGTTCAGGCCCTTCTCTGTACCTTGAGTCAAGAGCCTAAGCGTTACTTTTTACTTCACTATGATGCAGTGAAGTGATTCTTATTTTAGATAAACAATCCCATTGGACAGAGGCTTCCTGAATCAAATCTTTTCACCGACTATGTCGAGCTGGAATCTGGCTTAAAGAAGAGCCGCACAAATTAAATCCTGATTAATGAGCACATACCATGGCAATGGCAACTTGGAGAGCTCTGCTGATCTAGAAAGAGGAGAAACCTTGTGTGTTAGATATATATCTTCAGTTGAGCACACAAGAACGGTTTTGCATGGGCTTAGATTTAAAAACGAGTTAGATGACGAGCAGTTACCATTAAAGCCTGTAACAGACTCCTCGACTGGGTCCCTTCTTCACCCTTGGGTCAAAGCACTGCTTTTTGCTGCACTTTGAAGCCAAGAAGGGACTATTCGGTTGGAAAGGAACCAATTAGAGAGAGGCCTCTTGAATCTGTGACTATGCTTAGGTAGATATAGGCTAAGAGAAAGATTCAGCACAAAGCATCCCAGAACATACTGTGGGTAGTGGATGATTTAGAGTGAGAAGAGACCTTACTGCACATGAATGATTTTCAGGTTTTTTAAGCCTAGATTTCAATCAGTTTAGATGTGTTATTAGCATCAAAAGATCGTAATAATGCCGATGCCCTCTATATGCACGTTTGGCTTCCAAGAGTGACCTCAGCAGACATCCAGAACAGAGCGATTGTTCCGGGTCTCCGTGTTTCGTTCAGCTCTGCAGGATCATCATTAAGCCAAAAGGGAGAGCAAGGCAGAGAAAATGAGCTCAGTATGGCAGAAAAAAAAGCATTTCAGCAACCCCAATAAATCAATCTGATTGAAATATCGGACAAAACCTTTCCTCTTGATTTAACAACATTACTGTAACTGAAGGAGAGATAAGAGCCTTGCGCACAAATTACTGGAAACCACATTGACTTTTACGGCTGAAACTTCCAAGAAACCTTTGATGGCTGCGGCGCTATCTATAAAAGACAAGTTTGACGACACTGTTACGCTCTGTGCAAATTACTTTGGCCAAAATTAAAGGAAAGGGAGACGAGGAAAAGGGTCTTGAATGTTAAATCTACAAGCTCTTTGTTTTGTTAATAAAATCTGAACTGTTGCCAAACGTTAATGTTTCCATGTGTAAGGGACGTAGGCCTCTGAATGAGAGAGTTTCTCCACTTTACGCACTCTCATTAAGGCCAATAACGATACAGTTAGACAAGCAGCAAAGAGGAGAGGGTTGTATAAAGGCAAAAGAAAAACTTCACAAATAAATACTTCAAAAATGACGGTGGATCTAGGCAAGTGACAATTTTCATGCAGGACTAAAACTATAATGCTGAAACACTAGAAAATCAAAGGGCTGGTCTTCTAAATTCCATAGGAGGTCTGACTAATAGGATTACAGCCTTATCAGTATTGTGGGATCTATAGTTCACAAAGACACATACTGGTAATTCCACCCCTACACAAAAGGTAATTAATATGCAGACATATCTACAAGCCATATACAAAGGATCATCAAAAGAAAAAAAAAGACAACATGCAACACTTACTTAGATAATGTCATGGCTAAACTGCTAAGGGTAGGGACACACTGGGCGATTTGGGGAGATTTAGTCGCCTGGCGACTAATCGCCGCGACTTTCCACGACCAATCTTCCCCGAATGCCTCCCCTCGCTCTGCGCCTGGCTAAAATGAAAAATCGCCTGCGCTAATCACACGCGGCGGTTCGTTTTCCGAAGTCGCCCGAAGTTTCCTCGTGAGGCAACTTCGGGCGATTTCGGAAAACGAATCGCCGTGTGTGATTAGCGCCGGCGACTTTTCATTTTATCCAGGCGCAGAGTGAGGGGAGGCATTCGGGGAGAAAAGTCGCTGCGATTAGTCGCCAGGCGACTAAATCTCCCCAAATCGCCCAGTGTGTCCCTACCCTTAACCAGAATTCATCGCACTTATCAGAGGAGCAATAAAGCTCAAAATGCTACATGGGTTACTGTCACTACTATTTGTCGGACATTACTTTTGTACTGCCGTCTGTCAATTAATGGACAGAACATAGTCCTACTTAACCTTACAATTTAAATCTAAATGGTTAGTCGTAGGTCGTTGCATTGAAAATGATCGATATCGAATCGTTCTAGGAATAAAATCTGAACATCTATGGCCACCTTTAGACAATTACCAGCACAGTTTGAAAAGTGTGATTTTGCGTACAAATAAAGATGGAAATACTGATCATTGCCTCATTCTTTAGTCTTACAAAAGCCCAAAGTACAACATTTTGCTTAGTTGTAAGGGGGATGTGGTCAAGAACAATTGAAGGGGATAAGAATCCAGGCAAACATACCTTTTTAGCGCCTCTCTTCTCTGTAGGTGTATGCTCGGCTTTACCTTCTTTTCCTCTAAGAACATCTATGAAGTCTCTTTTGGAGACTGAGGACATCAATTTACTACGTTTTCTTTCAGAGCGCCCAACATCTTTCATTTTGTCGTTCATGTTACTCTGGTGGGTTCTGACGGCATTGAACAACTGTACAACCCCCCTGCAAGGAGACACATGGACTGGGTTAAGAAAAGAAATAATGAAACCAATGGCAGACAATTATTATTTCCTTAAAGTAGGAAATAAACAGGGTTCAAAACACACACCATCAATGTATTCAGTAAATTCTTCTTATTAACAACCCACATTATTCTTATCACAAAAGGCAGGATAGAACCAAATACAAACATTGGGGCATTTCTTGGGGCTTTCACTTTGAGTAAATTAAAGCAACAAACGAGAAATACTCTAGAGGAACAAAAAAGGTCCGAAATGTTCTGAATCATTTCTCGCAACGAAACATTCATTAAGAAACATCTAGAAGAATTTTCAAATTTCGATAAATATGAAGATACCTTTGGATGGAAATCGTTATACTTGGGAACTATAGTAGATGACTGGTAATGTTCTTTCCTATCTGTCCCTTGTTATTAAGCAAGGATAAGAGGCTGAGCAAATGCTGGACCACAAAAAAAATTCTGGAGACCTAGAAAGCACAAATACCACCACTGTTCATGATTTCACTCTGGTCATTTCAACTGCTATAATGGTAGCCACTGTTCTCGATGACTTCCATTTTTTTCCCCGTAGCAACTTCTTACAGCATGTTTCCTACAAACACAGGCACATTTTACCCACCATTGGCCATGCCAACTGTAATAAAAAATTTAAGATGGCCATTCACCGGCATTTATTTGGCCCCTCCAGAGTTGGTAGCTTATCTGCCGTGTCCAACTGCCTCCCTAACAGATATCTGGCAGGGGAAACATTTGAATCAGCGGATTTGGCCCAGTTGCTAAATAGGGCTTCTCTACCTACAGTCATTCTAAAAAATAATAGATTAAATAGATTAAAATTAGAGAACCATCAATTCTGTTTCCATTACAAATTTAGCTGTTGACCTTTAAGGCGCTCTAAAGAACATATGTCAATCAATCTTTCAGCTCGATTAAAACTGGGACGGAGGGTATTACAAGACCCTCGCTATAAACTATGGCCCTTTCACTTTCCCCCCAAGACGATGCATTCCAAGGCAGGCACCAGAGTGATTTTGTGTTCTCTCCCTAAATTGAATAAAATCATAAAATATGGTATAAAAATGTTTGGAGGCATATAAAAGGATGATTAACTAACGAGCAACAATAACCCTGGAGACTGTAAGCTGCTGTCATGATTCAAGCATTTGTAGGTTCATTTCAGTAAACAGTGTTCTTTTTTTCTTTTTTTTTTAAATAGAAAATCTGCTTTAAAAGCTTCCAAAAAACAATCCTACATCAGTATATATTCCAGAGGTTTTAAAGAGACAGCAACAAAGAGATACATTCTATAACACACAGTAGGATCTAACAGCAGATATCTAATGATCGTAGCACAATATTATACTGTATTAAAATCAGGTAGAATTACTCTGATAGATGTCCCCCTGCTATAGTTCAGGGGTACAAGGAGCACCAAAAAGCACTCACCCCAAATCTCACCCTTACTGGCCATCAGGCTGGCCCCCCTTAGCTCATAACAAGGTTACAGATATATAGAAACATTGGGGGTAACAGTCACCCTGCTATAGTTCCAGAGGTACCCAGGGCACAAATAAACACTCACCCCTAATCTCACCCTAACTGGCCTTCAGGCTGGGCCCCCTTAGCTCATAACAAGGTTACAGATATATAGAAACATTGGGGTAACAGTCACCCTGCTATAGTTCCAGGGGTACCCAGGGCACAAATAAGCACTCACCCCAAATCTCACCCTAACTGACCTTCAGGCTGGGCCCCCTTAGCTCATAACAAGGTTACAGATATATAGAAACATTGGGGTAACAGTCACCCTGCTATAGTTCCAGGGGTACCCAGGGCACAAATAAACACTCACCCCAAATCTACCCTTAGCTGTCCTTCAGGCTTTATCCACACACCACTTAGGACGCCCTTCTGGAAAGGGTCGCGTTAGAGAAATATTTAAAATTTCAAAGCAATTAATGGATAAGTAGTCAATAAGTAGTTTGGTACTATATTTACTACGGTCTTCTTCCCTGTCAACATAATCTTTATTGTAGCCCTGGGGTGTTCACAGCAGCAGAGCAAAAAAAATTGCCTTTTTTACGTTTAAGTTCCAATTTTACTCTGCTGTGCATGTACACAACCCAAACCAGCCACACGGTATCACTGGGACAGACGAGAAGATGGCAGCACAGCATTAGATTCCATGTTTGCCTTCCCTGGAGCTACTGCCTATGTGTAAGGGCAAGGTCACACAAGGCGTTTCTACATTTTGTTTTTAATAACGTACAGCCAAGTGTAAATACACACAAAATGAAACCCTATCCAAAATAATGGAGGACACACTATAGCAATTCCCAAGGGGCGCTTGTGAGCCAACATCTGCCAGTATTTGCAGTTTTTAGCAGAAACGCCAATACGCCAACAAAATGCCATATTATTGAAGTCTAGGGGATCTGCAGGTTTGGAAATACTATTTGCTGAAATACACTGCATATTTTCAACATGGCGGCCAAACTCACACGATGGATTTCACATATACGTATTTACGGCATTGTATGCTGGCGACGTATTACGTTGCGTATTGACAAACAGTACGGCTACATTCTGCATGTAATTTGCTTTCCACTTGGATTTTCTTGAGAAAAGTTTACTAAAATTTTAGGTAATGAGAAAAAACAGAAATGCATGTTGGGAAAAGAAAACTAGAGGCTGAAAAATGCATATTATCCACGTGGGACCTTGCCCTAAGGCTTGCAGGGTGGTGTGGGAGAAGGTGAGGGGATCCACGGTTTAGCATTACACGTAGCTCTAGATTTGAACTGTAAACTTGGAAGTGGAGTCATTTTTAGTACATATTAGTGTCCCTTTTCATGCTTTGATATCGCATTGCTTTATCCGGCACCCACTTCGCAACCAATCCCGTATAAGCTTTATTTTAACAGCAACAAACCAGTTGCACTAACTGCTGGCAGCTACAAGTTACTGAACCAGGGCAAAGTTACTACAAAAAAAAAAACCAAGGCTAAAGAACCAGTACCAACACTTTCAGGCGTTTCCCATTCGACGAGAGGCGGCATGGGGGAGTAATCTGGGTACTTTTCAACCTGCATAAAAGCGCTTCTCGGATAAAACAGATCACGCACAGGAAGTTCTGTTTGTTCCAAGAAATGCACGTTTTAATTTTCCTTTTTCCCCCCAATCACATTAAAACCTTTTGTTCAGCGTCTCCCCTGTGTACGTCTCTGTGCATAAATCATTTGGCTCCTTCTGGTCCGATCTGAAAAACCTTATTATTAGAAACAGATTATAGACAGTACACAAACTTCTATATTAGTTTAACGAAAATAAGTGTAAAGAAAAAAAATATATATATATATTTATTTTTTACCTCGTAGCAATTCTCTGCAGATTTCTCTCCATTTCTTTGTCTTTGACCACATCTGGTTTCACTCTGCACATCATTTCCCACTGCCGCTTTTTATCAAGCTGAATTAGAAAAATGTTACGTGAGGGAACAGAGTACTGGGAAAGGGTAAGACGCAGAGATATGGCAGCCTTCTGATAGAGATCAGCCATAAATACACTACTTTGCCTTTCATCTCTTCAGTTTTTGTCTTTGAGAACCAACAGAAAGGCAAATAAAATATTGTTGTACTTATGGCACATGGGGATGTTGGATGGGCTTGACTGATAGGCTTTCGAATCACAAGTAACTTATGATAATGCAGAATTCTGCATTCTCAAGCTATGGTTGCTCATATAGGCCCTAAGCATGTTTCAAATGGATAAATATTTGGAAGGAGTACCTTTTGTCAAATCACAGAAACTTTTACCCCGAAGGCAATAAGAGAACCTACAAAGCTATGGACAGAAGAAAAAATATTTTAACACACAAATCCATAAAGTTTGGATGAGGCAAGAAACCAAATCCTCCACAAAAGATTTGGCCCATTCCATGTCGAATCCAAACGGTAAATCAACATTCAAAAAAATTACTTTAAGAGTTTGGGTCGGCTGCAGAATCCCACAGAAACAGACTTTCAGATTCAGTGAATCCATAATTTTAGGGTACATAAAAGTACTAGGGCTGAGAATGGAATTCCAAAGGGCAAGTGGAGTTAAAGGGGAAGGAAACCTAGTCGGCGCAAAACCCCCACCCCCCCTCCCGTTTGTTGCCGACTAGTTTTCCTTCCCCTTTAAGGGATTATTCACCTTTGAGTTAACTTTTAGTATGATGGAGAGGGATATTCTGAGACAGTTTGCAGTTGGTTTTCATTTTTTTTTTAATATTTATGTTTTTTGACTTATTCAGCTTTTAATTCGGCAGCTCTTCAGTTTGAAATTAAGCAATCTGGTTGCTAGGGTCTAAATTTCCCTAGCAGCCATGCATTGATTTGAATAAGAGACTGGAATATGAATAGGAGAGGCCTGAATAGAAAGAGGCGCAATAAAAATACATTTGTAGCCTTAAAAAGCATTTGTCTTTTTAGATGGGGTCAGTGACCCCGCCCCCTTTCAAAAGCTGGAAATAGTCAGAAGGCAAATAATTCAAAAACTATTAAGTCCAATAGAAATGTGGCTTAGAATTGGTCATTCTAGAACATACTAAAAGTTAACTTAAAGATCAACATCATCGTCAATAGCCAGGCAATTGGTATAATTACTGTAGTTGAGAAGGAAGACTATGAAATAACCCTCATTACTTAAACCCAGGGCATAGTGTGCCACCCAAGTATGTACATTAAGGTTGGATATGGAGTGCCCAGCCTCAGGCATAGCAGAGGAGAAAGAAGAAGAAGAGAGCCATGCCAGTTGAATCTAAAAGTGTGTAATGTGTGAGAAGGAATTTGTGAAGTTTAGCACAAGCATATGCCATAACATGACAACCATGGTCTGTTTTCTTTGCTGTAAGTTGGAAGTATATGGCTTAGAGCTCACATAAGCAACCATGGTATGATAGAACGAATAGAACAGTCCTTTGACTGTTTACCTACTTCACTCTTCCCTGTGTTCTGTATATTTATGCTGAGCTTTTACTTGGTTTTCAAGTCCAAGTCAAGACAGAGACTTTGGTGTGATACAGTCTAAATCGAGGCTAGGACTTTGGGGAGCTCAAGTCAAGACTGAAACTGGAAGGAATTTATTAGGTTAGAGACAAAGATGCCTCCACAAACTGAAGTGTTATAACGGCAGAGAGAAGAACATGACTCAAGAGACCAAACATTTTTCAAATATGGTCTCACCTGATCTCTGAAGCAAGATTGCAACCCCTTACTGTATCAAACTTAAACAAGACAGAGGGCACCTTTACACAAAACCAAGACCAATGTATGGACAAGGACATTTGTATGCAGGTTAAGCTTTTGCAGTTGCATAATGGAAATAATGTTTGCCTCTGGCTTTGTTTTCATGATGGTGCTAACTCAACTATGAGAAGAGTTAAGAGGTTACTTCAAAAAGGAAGTGGACGTGAGGAAAGTATAGGTTGGCCATTGAATCATTCGTATGGATACTCTTCCAAAATTCTCAAGCAGCCTAGTGGGTATACAGAAGAGCTGTGAGCTTGACAAGATACATATCAACAGGAAACAAGAGCTCCAGTGCCAAACATCTGCCCTGAGAGCTAAACAAGAAATGGCAACCTACTTTGTGTGCGCTCTCATGCCAACTTATGAATCTTAATTGCAGACCATATGAGTTGCATTGCCCAGATTGGAAATCTGTAATGCTTTCACAAATTAAGCTATTTTCCTAAGATTTCTTGAGCGGACGACAGAATAGATGAAGTCATGTCCCTGCAATGCATGAAAAAAAAAAAAAGTAAAATTGTTTTCTCGTTAGGAAAAATTTACTGGCTTCATTAAGGGCTGGCTTTTAATGGTTCTTTGCTCACGGTAATCTTCATATTCAGCTGTAGTGTACAAAACAGCTCTTTCATGGGCCTACCTTTATAATGAACGGCAGCTATGGATTTATGACAGAGCTCTGGCTTTTCATCAGATATTCCTACATTTTAACCATCTAATGCCGACTTGCACAATAAGAATAAAAGAGGTACTGGCTTTCATACCAAAAAACTGAAACTCCAAGCTTTAAACCAGGCTGGTCCAACCTGAATCACTCCAACTTTTAAAATGTATAGATACTGGGATCTGTAAACTGGATATTGTAATTCCATTAAATCTTATATAAAAGTCTGCAATATTCAAAATGGTGTTAGTGTTCAGCTCAAAAAGACATTTTGATGGTCTCATCTCTGTCTTCTCTACTGTTGTACTTGGTTTTGTCTTGGAAAGGTAGTCTCTTGCTTCAAAGACCAGGTGCACAGTTCTACCTTTGTCTAGGCCAGTGCTCCCCAACTCTATCCATTTAGTAGGCCACCCTCTATTTACTATATCACAACTTTGATTTGAGGGTCAGATTAGACTAAAATGCCATGAATCCAAATAGGTCAACTGAGCTTTTGAGAAGTCTGGGAGCCCAAAAAAAACCCTTGAAGGGACACATCAGGTCTGTGGGCCTTCAGTTGGACAGCCATGGACATGAAGTTAATTCATGATTCGAAAGCTGACACTTTGTTCTGGCAACTTAGTTCTACTTGAGCCAAATAAACCAGTCTCAAATTTTGACCCCTGGCCAGTGTTAAATTTGACTCCAAACCCTCAATGACCATCTGCGCATATATCACTGACTGATCTGGCTCATTAATCTCTAGTGTGATAGGTTGGCTAAAAGAGCCCAATTACACAAAAGTGACAATGAACAAGGTCACTGGTTGACCAGGAGCACCCATGCTGAAAAACAGATGCCCAACTTGGCCACAATAAAATAACTGTTGCTATTAATTTTAATGTTTTAAAACATGAAAATGTGCTAATATGCCTGATAAATTACAAAAAAAAAATAAGCAATTTAAATTTCTAGTTGAGGAATGGCAGACCACAAATATGAATTGCCTCCCCAACATTAGTGTCTGGTCTACATCATATGAAAAGTTGAAGGTAGATGGCCACGTTTAAAAATCAAATAAATTTAAAAAATCTGGTATTGGAGGCATAACTGTTGCCAAAAAATGCATGGGATTGTGGGAAGTATTGTTCTAGAATTTTGACATTGCCCACTCAGCTACTCCCTTTCACCTTATTTTATTCCAACCCCACTTTTATTGGCCACAGTGTTGCAGGATTCATTAGAAATGGATTTCCCATTTGATGAATATCCCACTTCTGGCTAAGTTTGAAATAAAGAGCTACTTTCCACTCTGCTGCCATTTCCCACTAAACCCAGGCTAGACGGGAGCCATCTCAGCCTGTGAAACGTACCTGCTTCTTCTTTTCCTGCTTCTCCAACTTCTCCTTCTCTAGGGCTTTGCTCTTCGCCAATATGGCTGTTGCCTTTTTTTCAGATACCTTCTTGTTAAGGATCTTGGACATGGCATCGGCCCAGCCTTTGTTGGCATTTTCATCCTCCAATGACTCCTGCTCATCCTTTGCGACCTCCTCCTCATTGTCGCTGTCGGCACTTCCACCGGAAGCAAAGCTGCCATCAGATGCCTCGGAGCTCAATTCTGAGCCTGCCAAGAAAACAAGAATACACGTTGATAACATAAAGGTGCACTTTAAAGGTTCTGTCATCTTGGTAACCTTAAATACTCTTCAGATACTCAATATTCCAGGTAAGACCAAGTAAATTTTACAGTTCTAGCTCTTTCTATTGCCACAAGAGAAGAAAACAAAAAGGGTCAAAGCTGAAGAACCCCTTCTGACCCTTTAGAATCCATGATTTGTAACAGGCATAGAGTGGTTGGTTTTGTGATGCAGGCTCAGCAGCCCTGTTCCCGGATACTAACCCATACACCATAGATTTAACCCAGTCTGTAAAAATGACAAGTGGACAATACTCCATTTCCAGTGCAAAGGAACTCCTTTTTAATTGGTCTGACTCAACCAATTAAAGGGGAACACAAACCTGTAAATTAAATGTTGCTTAATGAAAGAGAAAGCTGTTCTAAGCAACTTTCCAATACACCTTCATAACATATTTTCAGTAGTTTTAAAGTTCAGCGTATATGGAATTGCAATAGGAAGGAGCCTCGGAATCCCCATTTCTCTGCTCCGGACCCTAAAACCTCTTAAACAAGGTTGCAAAATTTAGCTTTGCTCCAGCCAAGGTTGCTCTGTTAATCAGAGCAACAGAATGGCATAGACGTATACTACATTCAATAGCAATTAGACTGAAAAATCATGATAACCCTGTGAAAATATGTAATCAATATTTATTTGAAAGTTGCTTAGAATTACATTTACTTTCATTAAAGGGATTCAGTCATGATTTTTATGATGCAGTTTTTATTTCTAAAATGACACTGTTTACACTGCAAATAATTCTCTCTACAATATAAAATTTCAGGCCTGAACCTGCAAGTATATTTTTTTTAATTTATACTATTGGTGTGTAGGCGCTATCTCCGGTCATTTTGCCTGGTCATGTGCTTTTAGAAAGAGCCAGCACTTTAGGATGGAACTGCTTTTTGGCAGGCTGTTGTTTCTCCTACTCAATGTTACTGAATGTGTCGCAATGGGACCTGGATTTTACTATTGAGTGCTGTTCTTAGATCTACCGGGCAGCTGTTATCTTGTGTTAGGGAGCTGCTATCTGGTTACTTTCCCATTGTTCTGTTGTTTGGCTGCTGGGGGAAAGGGAGGGGTGATAGAACTCCAACTTGCAGTACAGCAGTAAAGAGTGATTGAAGTTTATCAGAGTACAAGTCACATGACTGGGGGCACCTGAGAAACTGACAATATGTCTAGCCCCATGTCGGATTTCAAAATTAAATATAAAAAAATCTGTTTGCTCTTTTGAAAAACAGATTTCAGTGCAGAATTCTGCTGTCCCCATGACAGAATCCCTTTAAGCAAATGTTTAGTTTTGGGTTGACATCCCGCTTTAAAGGTTGTTTTAAGGTCTTTACAAGAGCTTAAATCAGAAAGGTCATGTCCATGGGCCACTGAAAAAATGTATATTTTTGAACGCTGCTGAGTACAGTGAACAGGACTAAGAACCTTATTTTTTTCCCTGGGAATTGCATGCAGATAAATTTAAACATTTACTTTCAATAAAAAATTCCTAATAAAAAAAGGTCCAATATTATAATGGAAAACATCCACAAAAGAACCTCTGCCTATCGCACTACACATGCAATATCCCTTATATTCAATGTTTTCTCCCGTCAGAGAGCATCAAAGCTCACGAGAAAGCGTTTCCATATTTTGAGTTTCTTTCTTTCTTTTTTTTTCCTGCAAGGAGATTAAATGTAATTTTACAAGGGACCTCTGCCAGCAATATAAAAAGCGAGGCTGACATCTAGTGTTTAAAGAAGAGAAGCACAAGGAATGTTTTGTATCCAGTAAACATAAGCAGGCTCTGTTTGTAAAGTGCAGATTAATTCCTTGGCGATTACTAGAAATAAGATTTATAAATAAATAACAAATGTGTGAGTGTGTATAATGAAGGAGTCTATCATTGTAATTAATATTGCAATATTCTCTTTTCACAATAGTTCCCCTTTAAAGCAGATCACCACTTTATTAATTTAAAGAATTGTCATTCCCAGGAAATTCCCAAAATATTTTAATTAAAAATGTTCAGTGGGGCCCCAGTTACGCTCGCCTTGAGCATAGGGTGAAGTATCAAAACAGCCTCTCTTTATTTTGCCAAATACAGGTATGGGACCTGTTATCCAGAATGCTCGGGACCTGGGGTTTTCCGGATAACAGATCTTTCTGTAGTTTGGATCTTCATGCCTTAAGTCTACTAGAAAAGCATGTAAACCAGGCTGGTTTTGCTTCCACTAAGGATTAATTACGGTATATCTTAGTTGGGATCAAGTACAAGCTACTGTTTTATTATTACACAGAAAAAGGAAATCATTTAAAAAAAATGTTGGTTATTTATATAAAACAGAGTCTATGGGAGACAGCCTTTCCGTAATTCAGAGCTTTCTGGATAACGGGTTTCCGGATAAGGGATCCTATACCTGTACTCTGTCCAATAACTTTCCAAATCCCGAGCCTTCACGACAAAACAACTTGCATTTCACCAGCTTTTAATTAACTCTTTGTATGTGTGGAAAGGGAAAGTTACCCATTTATATGTTGAATAACTAGTACAGCTAGCAGGAGTGTGTGTGAGTGTAAATTAACACTTTAGCTGCTGGAGTGCTTGTTGAACTAGTAGGCTCTAACCAGGACTATCTACCATAGGAGAGAGTGTTTAATGCATTGTTGTATTGTGAGTTGTTATAGAGGGCAAGGGGGAATAGCCACATTAGGTGCCTATCGCCTGTTAATGATAGAAATAATTATCTAGGTGTTTTGGGGTGTCTGATGTTACTCTAACCTGTGTGTAACCTCTCATAGCCAAACCCAAGAGTTACGTGTGGTTTAGAGTCCTGTTTTCATGACAGGAGAACTAAAGCTTAACTAAAGAAGTAGGTAGAAATGTTGCACATTATGTTTTGTGCTTCTGATCCAGCCCAAGGCAACCACAGCCCTTTAGCAGTAAAGATCTGTGTCTCCAAAGATGCCCCAGTATCTCCCCATCTTCTTTTCTGCTGATTCACTGCACATGCTCTGTGCTGCTGTCACTTACTGAGCTTAGGGACCCACTCACAATATACAGTACACATAGAATAGAAATGTCACAATATAAGGCTGATTAGTAATTAATACAGATAATTACTACATGGCAGCACAGCAACCAGTGCAATTAGCATCAGAATTTAATAATCAGCAAACCTGTAGCATCAGCTTATATTACAGGGGAAGCTCATTTTCTGCTGGATAATTAGTGACGAGCCCTAAGCTTAGCTTCTCAACAGCCAATCAGAGCCCACTGAGCATGTGAGTGTCACTTCTAAGAAAATGCAAGATTGTGAGCTCCTGTGCACAAACCAGAAGTCCTGGGTCATTACTACTATAAGTGAACCTTAGGCTGGTGCAATAGGTTCTGTATATAAAATATGCCATTTGTACCCATATAAAAAAAAAAATTAAGATTTTATTTTGCATGTTTTTCAAATGAACAAACAGTTGAGGCAGTAGTACTAAAGGAGAGAGAAAATAAAGGAAAAAGAAAGCAATACAAAGTAAGGCTAAGGCACCAAATTAGAAAATTTAAAGAAGGAGATGTCAAACAATGAGATATTTTGTAGTTCAAGCCAAGTACCCCATATGGCATTACATTTCTCTGGACAACCTCTTGCCAGGTAAGTAAATCTTTGACTTGTAAGGGAATCATTTAAAAGGGTTGTTCACCTTTGAGATAACTGTTAGTATGATGTGGAGAGGGATATTCAGAGACAATTTGCAATGTGTTTTTATTTTTGAAGGTTTTTGGAGTTATTTAGCTTTTTATTCAGCAGCTCTTCAATTTGCATCTTAAGCAATCTGGTAACTTGGGTCCAAATCACTCTAGCAACCATGCATTGATTTGAATAAGAGACTGGAATATGAATAGGAGAGAGTCTGAATAGAAGGATCAGTAATAAAAAGTAACAACAACAATACATTTGTAGCCTTACAGAGCATTTGTTTTTTTAGAAGGGGTCAGTGACTCCCATTTGAAAGCTGCAAAGAGTCAGAAGAAAAAGGCAAATAACTGTAAAACAATTGATAAGTTGCTTAGAATTGGTAGTTCTATAACATAATAAAAAATTACTTCAAAGATGAACCACAACTTTTGCCAAAATTGTAGGGGAGGAGGATCAAGAGATTACCCATATTCATTTTTAGGGTTTAGTTCTCCTTTAATAAACTCAGGTTGCAGAACCCACTCACTAAGAGCGGCACCTGATGCATACAGGGGGGTCAGCCCAATCAGGTAGAATGTACTTCTGCTGCACATCTTCCCTATTTAACATCATTAGATCTGTCTCTTCCCCAAGACTGGCTGCCACTTTCACCTTCCCCAGAGGGCTAAGCTTCAGCACAAGGTGCAACAGGCAGAACACACTGTTTAGATTGGCTCCCATCATGCCCTCACTCCTGCCCAATCAGCAGGCAAGATTAGGAACTAGTGATGTGCCCTGCTAATACCCGTGCCTGCCCCGGGGTTTCTTTTATAGACCCGCGCCGACCCACCGATGACGTCACAAAAGGGGCGGGCGAGCAGACACGACACTATAAAACCAGTACACATAAGTCGGATGCCGGCATTTGAAGGTGGCAGGCGGGGAGAGCAGGAGAAGAGCTCAACCCGCACCCGCGAGGAGCACTGCAAGGTCAACCCGAACCCGCCCAACCCGCGGGTATCGGTTCGGCCCTCACATCACTACTAGGCACGACCAGAGAGGCTGCTGTCCTGCACACCAACATAAAAAAGGGGCAAAGTAGAGGAGAAAAAAAAATACAGGAGGTAACGGGGTTTTACTCAAAAGCTGATTATTATTATTTTTTTGCACAATGCAAGATAATGTCACTCTAAGGAACTTTTCAATATACATTGCAGGGGTGTTTCAGCTTTACGTTAACTTTTAATATGTTATAGAACGGCCAATTCTTAGCAACTTTTCAATTGGTCTTCATTATTTTTTTTATAGTTTTTTTTAATTATTTGCCTTCTTCTGAATCTTTCCGGCATTCGAATGGGGGGTCACTGACCCCATCTAAAGAATAAATGCTCTGTAAGGCTACAAATGTATTGTTATTGTTACTTTTTATTCCTCATCTTTCTGTTTATGCCCTCTCCTATTCATATTCCAGTCTCTTATTCAAATCAATGCTTGGTTGCTAGGGTAACTTGGATCCTAGCAATCAGATTACTGAAACTGCAAAGCTGCTGAATAAAAATAAATAAATAAATCGAAAACCACAAATAATAAAAAACGAAAAACCATTTGCAAATAGACTCAGACTATTACTCTCTATATCATACCAAAAGTTAACTCAAAGGTGAACCACCCCTTTAAAAGGGGTTGTTAACCATTTAAAATAGCAATTAGTATGATGTAGAGAAATATTCTAACACAATTTTAGCTTGGTTTTAATTTTAATTTAGCTTTGGTTATTATTTGTGGTTTTTGAGTTTAGCTTTTTATTCGGCAGCTCTCCTGTTTGTTGTTTTGGCAATCTGGTTGCTAGGGTCCAAATTACCCTAGCAACCATGCACTGATTTGAACAAGAGACTGGAATATGAATAGGAGAGGCCTGAATAGGACTATGAGTAATAAACAGTGGCAGAAGCATTACATTTGTAGCTTTATAGAGCATTTGTAATTGTGACCCCCTCCCCCCATTTGAAAACAGTCAGGAAAATATGCAAAATCATTCAAAAACTATAAAAAAAGAAAAAATGAAGGCTAATTGAATAGTTGCTTAGAATTAGTCATTCTAAGCATCTTAAAGGAACAGTTAAGTGTAAAAATAAAAACTGGGTAAATAGGCTGTGCAAAATAAAAATATTTCTAATATAGTTAGTTAGGAAAAAATGTAATGTATAAAGGCTGGAGTGACTGGATGTGTAACATAATAGCCAGAACACTACTTCCTGCTTTTCAGCTCTCTAACTCTGAGTTAGTCAGTTACTATAAGGGGGGGGGCAAATGGGAAATAACTGTTCAGTGAGTTTGCAATTGATCCTCAGCATTCAGCTCAGATTCAAAAGCAACAGTTATGACCCGTGTGGCTCCCCCTCAAGTCTCTGATTGGTTACTGCCTGGTAACCAATCAGTGGAAAGCAAGAGAGCTGAAAAGCAGGAGGTAGTGTTCTGGCTATTATGTTACACATCCAGTCACTCCAGCCTTTATACATTACATTTTTCGGTAACCAACTATATTAGAAACATGTTTTATTTTGCACAGCCTATTTACCCAGTTTTCTTTTATTTTTTATTCCTTTAAAGGTGAACCCTATCACTACACATTTTCAATGAATTTAAAGTTAATCTCTCTTGAAAACAGTGTCTTTCTGTCACTGTAGTACCAAAGTAGTAACAAACAGGTCCTTCAAATGGCATCTGTTAAATAGACTCAGGAGTCAGAACCAGCAGTAAACAGAATCTAAACAGATACAGAGAACTGCACAGCCATTAGACTTGTGCTTAGGAATGTACAATGGCAATTTGTTTAGAATCCCATGTTCTTTGATGGAGCAAAATGTTATTTTGACATCATACGTTGGAAAGCCTATAAGAAGCTGTTGACCTACAAATCCCAGCATTCAGCAAGAGCAAATGGTAAGTGAGAACAGACAAGCAGCACTTTGAGGCAACTCCCTGTAACAAGCATGCTAAACACACTCTCACAACTCAACCCATTCTTGTGCTGTGTAATCCAGGGCACACTGAGGATTCTGGGAAGTGCAGTTAAAAATCACTGGTAATAGAAAGCCGCAAACTCCCGCCACCTTCAAGCAAACAGACAACAAACCAACCCGCACGCTTACCTTCATATTCCACAGGTTCCATCTCGCCGATAACTTCCATGGTTGCGCAGCCCACGTGCTACTTTCCAGGTCCTTCCGGGTTGGGCGGAGCTAGCATCAATACGTCATTTCCCGCTAGCGTCACATCGTTGCTTTGTTACGCCCGCCATTTATTCATCCGGGTATGTCAGCCCTTCTAAATACATAGTTGGAGTATTTTCGCCGCCATATTGTGATTGGCGCTTTAGCTGCATCTCAAACGTAGGATGTTTGGGCCTTGACAGGACTCAGTCTCACAGAAATAAATACGTCTCTATTTAAGCTGGAGGAAAATATATCCGAGTCAATGGGTTACGGGGAGCAAATCCTCTCCATTTTGTTAAAGTTATTCAGTTGTTACATAGATTTTCATGTGAGGAAGTTCAGTATTATAGATATAAAGGGCAAACACTCCAAAAGTATTTTTTTTAATAAAAGAAGTATTTCTAAGTACAGAGGACCAGTGGGGCTTCACTTTTAGGGGCTGATTGATCAAGGGTCTGATTGAAAATTCAAATTTTTTAAATTCAGAAGTTTCAAGTTTATCTTGGGGCAGATTTAACAAGGCTCTAAGCAAAAATTAGAGGTAAAAAAATGTGAATGTCGAGCTATTTTTTGTGTACTTCGACTAGGGAATAGTCCAAATTCGATTCGAATTTGAAAAAAATTAAAAAATAGAAATTTATCATGCATACCTCCCAACATTTTGGAAGTAAAAAGGACAAAAATTTTTTTGTCATGTAGCGCTGCAATTTTTTTTGACCACACCCATTTTTGTGGCCACATCCCTTAAGTACCATGTTCATTTTACAAAATTTGGCAGGTTATAAAAGTTTGAAAATATTTCTCCTTATCTAAACTGTTAAAATTACTTATATTCTTATCTCAAAATTGTTACAAAGTATCTTAGTTGCACCTGTTAGCTGTACTGGCCTCTCTGCCAAAAGCCAATTAAGTTAGAAATTTTGGACACAATAAAGATCTTTACACTTTGAATTGGTGCCTGCTGGAAGTCTGCGTTCATTGAGTGCCTGCTCCTTTTCGGTTCGTCCTCCCCCTATGCTGAGGGCTCAGGGCAGTGCACCTGGGCCACTTCCCTTACGTGGTGAGTAATTTGTTTACCACATTGAAGTACCCATACTACAGATGACTTCTTGTAAGTTAGAAATTTTGTTTCTTTTTCTGGCTGTTCAGTGCAGAGAAAAGAGGGACTTTCCAGTACAAATGAGGGACTGTCCCTCCAAAAAAAGAGGGTCTGTCCCTCCAAAAAAGGAACATTTGGGAGGTATGCCATACCTCCCAACATTTTGGAAATAAAAAGAGAAACAAACATTTTTTTTGCATGTAGTGCAGCAATTTTTTTAACCATGCCCATTTTGTGACCGCACCCCCTAATAACCATGTTGATTTTACAAAGTTTGGCAGGTTATACAAATTTGAAAATATTTCTCCTTATCTAAACTGTTAAAATTACTTATTTTCTTATCTCAAAATTGTTGTAAAGCATCTTAGTTGCACCTGTTAGCTGTACTGGCCTCTCTGCCAAAAGCCAATTAAGTTAGAAACTTTGTTTCTTTTTCTGGCTGTTCAGTGCAGAGAAAAGAGGGACTTTCCAGTACAAATGAGGGACTGCGGGTTGAGCTGTCAAAAGAGGGACTGTCCCTCTGAAAAAGGGACAGCTGGGAGGTATGATCATGTACTGTCTCTTTAATAATTCGACTTTGACCATTCGCCATCTAAAACCTGGCAAATTGTTGTTTTAGCCTATGGGGGATCTCCTAGAACCGATTTGGAGTCCATTGGACAATACTTCAAATCAAATTCGATCTTACTTCGATTTGAACGATCAAATGCAGCCTATTCACCTGTAAAAAAAAAAAACGTAAATTTTTTTAATAGATTTCGGTTGGTCTTTTTTTATACGAATTTCGAAGTTATGGGATTTCAAAAACCTACCGTTACTTCGAAATTTTTAGGGATACACCAAATCCACTATTTTGGATTCGGTCGAACCCCCCGAATCCTTCGCAAAAGATTCGGCCGAATACCGAACCAAATCCTAATTTGCATATGGAAGGGGAAAACATTTTTTACGTCCTTGCTTTGTGACAAAAATCACAAAATTTCACTCCCTGCCCCTAATTTGCTTATACGGTTCGGCCGGGCACAAGGATTCAGAGGAACCCGAATCCTGCTGAAAAAGGCCGAATCCCGAACCGAATCCTGGATTCGGTGCATCCCTAGAAATTTTTTAAATTAAATTACTTCGAATTTTTAGACATGATAAATTTCGATATTCAAATTTTCTAATGTATTTTCAAATTCGAAACGAATTTGGACTATTCTGTAGTCGAAGTACACAAAAATTAGCTTGTAATTCAATTTTTTTTTCACTTCGACCTTTGATAAATCTGCCCCTTAATCTGTTTTGACCTTCCAAATGGTCAACAATGCATAGTATGAATTTTTAGTATGATTACGCCAATTCAATTAGTTTTTTCTTAATGTTAATGGAGAATTCAACCGTAAATTTAAAAAAAATCCTACCCCCCTCGGTGCAGATTCTGTCCAGCGGAGTTCACGGCAGCCATCTTCCGGGTCTTTGGCAATCTTCAGAATGAGAACGGCATATTGGCAATTTCCGTGACTTTCAGCGCATGCACAGTTGTAGCGAAGCGGAAGATTGCTGCAACTGCGCATGTGCCGATACACCGCTGTCATTACGAAGATTACAGAAGAGCCGGAAGATGGCTGCCGTGAACTCCGCTGGACAGAATCTGCACCGATGGGTAAGTAAAGGCTTAGGGGCATTTGCCCGGGGTAACAGCTAGACTGGGGGGGAGGAGGGTCTATGTAGGTTAGGGGGTTAGGGTTTTTTTAAATATACATTGAATTCTTCTTTAAGGGCCTTAACTCCTAGAAAACGTAGAATGCAGATGTAATATTCCTGCAAGAAACACATTTTAAAAAAAGGAGAATTTCCGCAATTCTCTTTAAAGTATTTCCCACATATATTTCATGCAATGACTCCAGAAAATAAAAAGGGGGTATCAATCATTTTTATTTTTTGAGTCTGACCCTGATGGAAGGTACTTAATTCTGACATGTAAATTTATCTCAATATTTTCCGCTACAAACTCTGATCAAATCCGCTCGGGTTTTTTCGCTTATTTATTATTACATTTTCCCGAAAATTTGCTTTGCGGGGAAAAAAAATCAGATTTTCACAATTTTTTGGGATTTTTCCTCAGATTTTCATGATTTTTATTTGATTTTTCACCCAAAAATTCAGATTTTTGATCCGAAAACGGGGTGTTGCACGAAACCCAGCGCACATCAAAAAATCATTGGGACTTCTCCCATTGACTTATATGCAACCTCGACAGGTCTGAGAAGCCCGATTTTCTGATCAGACTTTTCAATGCCCACCTCCAGGTCATTAATAAACAAGTTGATTAACATATTCATTTTTAGCGTTTAGTTCTCCTTTAAGGAGGTTATTTATTAAGGTTCGAGTTGTGGTTTCCATGAAAATTTGAGTTTTTGAGGTTATTTTTTTAGTCAAACTCAAACTTTCGGGTTAAATTTATAATACCCCGACCCCAGAAATAGCTATAATTCGAAAATACACCATCTAAAACCCATCAAGGTAATGTAGGAGTCAATAGAAGAGATCCCTTGCACCATTTGAAGATATTAATATTCTCTATGATGTTAGAGTTTTCTTTCACCAAAAACTCGATTAATTCTACAAGTTTTTTCTTAAATAAGAGACCATCCGAGTTGTGAGTATAAGGGCAGGACTCCACAGATGATTCCAACACGATCCAACAATAGCATTACTTACCTTATTTCCGTCGCATCCGACGTGACGCCTGCGTTTTCGCGCAGGGCGTCAGATCGCGCCGGAATTGTCCGTGGAGTCCTGCCCTAAAGAACTCTAAGGGGCTGATTTACTAAGCTCGAGTGAAATTTCTAAGTTAAAAAAGTTCGAATTTCGAAGTCATTTTTTGGGTACTTCGACCATCGAATAGGATACTACGACTTCGAATTTACTTCGACTTCGATTGGAATTAAAAATCGTTGGAATATTCAATCATTCAATAGTCGAAGTAATGTCTCTTTAAAAAAACTTTGACTTCAATACTTCGCCAACTTAAACCTGCCGAAGTGCTATGTTAGCCTATGGGGACCTCCCAGAGCAATTTTCTAAGTTTTTGGGTATCGAAGGAAAATCGTAGGATCGTACGATGAAATCGTTCTAATCGCACAATTCGAAGTACAATCGTACGATCGAACTACGATCAGAATATGATCGTTCGATGAATAAAATCCTCCGACTTCGAATTAGAATGTCGGAGGATTCTATTCGATCGCCGAATTTTGAAGTATTTTCCACTTTGAAATTTGACCCTTGATAAATCTGCCCCTAAGATTCAGTTTTTGATAAATAACCCCCTAAACATACAGGTGTGGAACCTCTTAGTCAGAATGCTCAGGACCTGGGGGACAAGGAATCTTCATACCTTAAGTCCATTAGAAAATCAAATAAACATGAAATAAACCCAATAGACTGATTTTGCCTCCAATAAGGATTAATTATATCTTAGTTGGGATCAAGTACAAGCTACTGTTTTATTATTACACAGTAAAAGGAAATTTTTATTATTTATCAATGGGTGAAAGTGAAAGTTCACTCTTTGAGAAATAGGCCTTTCAAAATCCCATAGAAATGAATGGAGAGTGGCGGGATTTCATTCTAGTGGACTGTGGTGATCTCTAACCTCACTCTTTGATAAATATACCCCTCTGGGAGGTGGGCTTCTGTAATTCGGAGCTTTCAGATAATGGGTTTCCACATAACAGATGCTTTACCTGTACAATTTACACACAAATACTGACCAGTAAAGGAGGTAAATAGGTTCTTGCACTTTAGAGCTTACAATCTTAAAAAGCTAATACAGGTATGGGACCTGTTATCCAGAATGCTTGAGACCTGGAGTTTTCCGGATAATGGATCTTTCAGTAATTTAGATCTTCATACCTTAAGTCTATTAGAAAATCATATAAACATTAAATAAACCCAATAGGCTGGTTTTGCTTCCAATAAGGATTAATTATATCTTGGTTGGGATCAAGTACGGGCTACTGTTTTATTATTACAGAGAAAAAGGACATTATTTTTAAAAATTTGGATAAAATAGAGTCTATGGGAGACATCCATTCCGTAATTCGGAGCTTTCTGGATAACAGGTTTCCAGATAACGGATCCCATCCCTGTAGTATGAAGTGCAGGAACAGCGGTATTGCCAGGCCTTCCCTGCAGCTTCCATTGTGCCGTATAATAACTGCATTGCTCCAGCCGTTTGATAAGCAGCCGGTTAAATCATTGTCCTGTTTAACTTGTGCTTGTTAACCTTTAAGGTCAACTAGTTTGAACATACGTTTCATAAAATCCCGGAGCCAGAATTTATGACACTGCGGCTGAATGTTAAATTGGACAATTTACATAAGCAGGACATTAACCTTCTGAGCATTAAGCAGCATTTGAGCTCTTTGCCGCTGGGGACAATAAGTGACATGTTCTATATAGTTGTGATTAGCTTGCCTGGAATCTCTCTCTCTCTCGCGCCATGACCCAAGTTTAGCGGCGTAATTAAATGGAATGGACTTTGCCTAAGTAAATTATCAACGCTGTGCGCAGTATATTGTCAGGGCTGTGTGAGATATGTATCATTTTCTTGATACATTGATTGAAGAGAGCTCATTCAATTTGTCGGTATCCAGAACAAGGTTGATTTTTGGTTTCCTATTTATTTCTTATGTTTTTTTTCATGTTAATTACAGGTATGGGACCTGTTATCCAGAATACTCAGGGCCTGGGGTTTTATGGATAATGGATCTTTCCATAATTTGGATCTTCATGCCTTATGGGGCAGATTTATCAAGGGTCAAATTTCGAATTCAAAAAAACTTCGAATTCAAAAAGACCAACAGAAATTAAGTCGAAGTTTTTTTTCAATCGAATAGGTCCGTATTCGAATCGTACGAATCAAAGGGTTAGAGCATTTGATTGAATTAGATTCAACATTTTTCCCAAAAATAACTTCGATCTTTCAAAGTCCACCAATTGACTCCAAATAGGTTCTAGGAGGTCCCCATAGGCTTAAACAGCAATTTGGCAGGTTTTAGATGGCGAATGGTAGACGGTACATGATAAATTTCGAATTTTTTGCAAATTTGAATCGAATTTGGACTATTCCCTAGTCGAAGTACAGAATAATAGCTCGAAATTCTAATTTTTTCAATTCGAAAATTCCCCTCGACCTTTGATAAATCTGCCCCTAAGTCTACTAAAAAATCATTTAAACATATAGGGGGTTATTTACTTAACCTCAATGTATCTGGTCTGACTTTTTAAGGCAAAAACTAACATTTTTAGTGGAAAAAAAAACCTAGAATTTTTTCGAGATTTATTATACCCCAACGCTGCAAAAAGCCAGAAATTGAAAATCCACCATTTCAGACCTGTCAAGGTCCTGTATAAGTCAATAAAGCACCTATATCAATTTGAAGTTATCGCGGTCTGTGCTGGGTTTACCCGAAAATTCTGCAAAAACTCAGAAAAATCAAGCGATTCAGAAAAATTTATGAAAACTGGGTTTTGTTCAGTTTTATTGAGTTTTTCCCCGCTCCAATTAAATTGAGTTTTTTTTAAATTAATAAATAAGCTAAAATCGAGCATGGGAGTTTGGCAGAGCTATTTTTATGGAGATTATGACATAAATTCGGATTTTAGTAAATAACCCCTTAAATAAACCCAATAGGCTTATTTACTTAACCTCAAATGTATCTGGTCTGGCTTTTTAAGGCAAAAACTTAAATTTTTAGTGGAAAAAAAACATAAATTTTTTTGAGATTTATTATACCCAGACGCTGCAAAAAGCCTGAATCTGAAAATCCACCATCTCAGACCTGTCAAGGTCCTGTATTAGTCAATGGAAGAAGCACCTACATCAATTTGAAGTTATCTGGGTTTAGCCTGAAAACCCGACCTTTTCAGGGTTTTCCTGCAAAAACAAAAAAATTGAGCGATTCAGGAAAATTCCCAAAAAATCGTAAGATTCTGGGTTTTGTTCAGTTTTAAAGAGTTTTTTCACAATCCAAATTAATTTGAGTTTTTTTTTTTTTATCAATGAATAAGCTAAAATCGGGCTTTGGGACATAAATTCAGATTTTAGTAAATAACCCCTCTAAATACAGGCTTGTATGAAGCATTAATTATATCTTAGTTGAGATCAAGTAAAATATATTGTTTTATTATTCAGAGAAAAAGGAAATCATTGTTAAAAATTTTAATTATTTGGATAAAATGGAGTCTATGGGAGACGGCCTTCCCGAGCTTTGTGGATAACGGATCCAATACCTGTACTATAATAGCATTATAGATGATGTATGGAGCCAGCTGTCTAGGACCTGATTTTGGTGCTATCAATTTTTACTTTTCCGGATTTCTTTTTAATAAATGCCCTCATGTGGCATAGCAACATCACTGAGCACTGAGGGGAGATACTGAACTGTCAAGAGAGAAGGTGAAAACTGAAAAGTAGGAAGAAGAGAAAGTGTGAGAATAAAGTAAGAGAAGGGATGGGACCACAGAACAGACAACAGTTAAAGCAAGTCAGTTGGGGAAAATCTTTTTTTTTATGTGTAGGTCTCTGTTTACTGTTACTGGAGGTCCACCAGTTCCCTAGTTCTAATGCTTTATTCTGCTATGAAGGTCTAACAGGGCATGTCATAACCAGAAGACCCTTAGAGACAATTTAATTTGAGCTTTCAGGATCTTCACAAAATGAAGAGCATGTCAAAAAAATTAAACCTGTACCTGACCCTACCAGATTTAAAGTCCATACATAACCAGAAGACCCTAAGAGACAATTTCATTTGTGCTTCCAGGATCCCCACAAAATGAAGGACATGTCAAAAAAATTAAACCCCTCCCTGACCCTACCATATTTAGGCGTATTTTATCAAAAAGTGAAGTTAGAGATCGCCTCAGAGTGAAATTTCGCCACTCTCCATTAATTTCTGTTGGATTTTTAAAAGAGTATTTATCAATGGGTGAAAGTGAAAGTTCATGCTTTGATAAATACGCCTTTCAAAATCCCATAGAAATGACTGGAGAGTGGTGGAATTTTACCCTAGAAGACTCTAACTTCACTCTTTGATAGATATACCCCTTAGAGTCCACACATTGGGACAGATTCACTAAGGGCGAAGTGGCCGTCGCTAGTGACAATTCACCAGAAATCTCAGGTGTAGACGGCAATTTACTAGCGAAAGAGACCGTCACTAGCGTTCGTTCACACCATATCGCCAGACGACTTTTCGCTCTGGCGAACTTTCGTTACTCATAAATTCTTAGTAAATTCACTAAGATGTGAATTTTACTGAACGTTGCCTCTTTCACCAGAGTTTACTTTGCCACCTCAGACCAGACAAAATGATAAAATGAAGCAACGCTAGAGAAAATTTGCCAGTGTTTGGTAACTTCGCATTTTAGTGAATTAGCGCATCGGAAACAAATTAGCACCTGGTGAAATTACATGGAGTTTGGCGAAACGGACACTGGTGTAAATTCGCCATTTAGTAATTTTGCCCCATAGACTTGCCGACTGTGTGCAAACATTGTGGGGAACAGAACCTGATCTGAACCCACCAGTGACATCAAAAAAGGATTGACCAGGTAGGCTTAATGGGGAGGAACCATGGTTCATACATTGTCATGGTGCAACCTAGGTGCACTACCCACTGTAGTACACAAATATGATTCACTTACAACCTGAATTAGCAGTAGCCGCAAGTTATGGTCAACCCTGTCTACAGAGAAGGTCATGAAGATACAGTGCAACAAGAGTAGCAACCTCTGTGTAACGGTTGGCACCCTGAATCTAGAACCAATGCCAAGCACCCTGGTCTCGGCTCGTGCTACTGCCTGTAGCAGCCTCCTTAGGCCTCGGGAGGAGCCCTCAGCTACTCAGATGCTGCCAGGTCTTAAAACGAGAGGTGCAAGGCAAAAGGTTCTAAACAAGCGAAGGGGCACAACTGTAAGCAAAGTCTTTGGGCAGAAGGTCGTGGTACAAGGCGTAAGGCAAAATCGTAGTCAGATCAGGCTGGGTCGAGGCAGGGAGATCAATCAGAAGAGATTTAGCAGAAGAGGTAGTCGGTATTCAGGCAAGGGTCAGGATCCAGAGGTCAGAATAGTCAAAAGCCAGGCAGGGGTCTCAACAGGAATCAAAACAGGTTCAGACAGATTATCTTAAAGCTCAGAAGCACCAGGAACAAACTCCTATAACGGGCACTGATCACAAGCCCAATTGCGCCTTAAATATTATTTGAATTTCGCGCCAATGCATGCTGGCGTCATCACGCCAGTGCGTCTGCGCCTTTAAATCACAAAGGAGTGTGGTGCATGAGTCCTAAGGAAGCGGTATCTGCGGCGAAACAGACTGGCGCTGCGGGCGTCCCCGCCGTGGCGCGACAGGTGTCCCTGCCGTCCCCCCCCACTAGACCACCGGGTCACTCTGCTACATCTATTACAAGGATCGATATGTATCCCAAATATGGGGATATGTGAACCCCTTCATCAGTAATGCCTTGTTTTTTTAACAGATAGATATAGACAGAAGGTGTAATATACTGTATATATATAACTAGCACAGAGGATCCGCACTCTCAGGTCTTATATAAATATAAATTTATTTTTGTATGCAAGACTAACGTTTCGGCCTCCTCCGAGGCCTTTCTCAAATAAATATACAACATAAGCAAATGGTATGAATGGCTTGAGAGGAAGTCTACACGGCCTTAGCTATTTCGTGTCATTTTAGTGTGAGACAAATCTATTACATATCTAATGTAGTGGGTATGAGTGAAATCCAAGGAGATAAATAAATGAATACACAGCTCCTTTATGGCTAACATTTCCATTCAAGTAAAGTGAAAGCCTAGAGGGAGCGATGGGAAGTTCTCCTGGGAGCAGTGAAATGAATGACCTAGCTGTGAGCATCCAGACATATAACTTAATTTGTTACCCCTCAGGGTTTTAATTAACTTGAGCTATTGGGATTAAATATATATACAATATGCCTTAGGCACGACGGCTTCATAAAATGTGATGGAATACTCTGAAAGAGTAACATTCTGCAAATTCCCTGTATATGAGCATAATACTACACAGCCAACGTCTTCTCTAGATAGAAGCCATAAGATATTTATGTACATACAGTAGTTTTCCTCTTCTGTAACTGTATTTCTCTTTGTATTACAACTGTCAATACAATAAAAGGACATATACAATAAGGGAATCATAATAAGGAGAAAAAAATGATCCCTGTAGATATTGTATACCCTCTACTAAAGGTGCACCCAATGTGGCCCATGTTTCATTGTATAGTGCACCCACAAAGGAGTCTTGCATTTACTATCTACTCCAAGGTAGGCAGTTATTACAGGGTTCCCTGCCCAGTTTAGCAAGGGGTGCAGTCCTGACTTTGTGTCAAATGCTGTAAATAAGGAGCAGATAGTATGTGCAAAGTGAACATCAGATTATACCAGTGCTGTCCAACTTCTCAAACGGGATGGCCATTTATTTTTATGGTTCAATGTTGGGAGATCTTCCAGAGCTTCATTTTTCAAATGACAGTGGGCTGCAAGGAGAGCTGTTGGATGGACATAAATATGTTGTCCTCTGTAGCTCCTGCCCATATGTAATACATTGGTGTAAAGTATCCCAAACCCAGAACTAACTCCAAGGTTCCAAGTTACTCTTCTGCCTATAACAGCCACCTTTGGCTTCGGGTGGAGGCCTCCGCTACTCAGATGCCACCAGGTCTTATTGTGAGGAACCCAGGGAGAGAGTTCTGGGCAAGCACGGGAACCAAACTTAAGCAGATAGGACAGTCAGCGAGGCTAACAGGCAGGGTCAATACCAGACAGGCAATGCAATACCAAATCAGATAGCAGAAGCAAGGTCAGGGTCACAGGCCAGGATCAAAAGAAACTGTGGTGAGGTACACAATCGGAATCCAAGGAATAGTCAAAACCAGGCACAGGTCAGTTTCAGGCAGCAGACAGACAGGTCAGGGACAGGCAAGTTAGAATAGCACTCAGGAACTCAGGAAAGACCTTTTATGTTGGGCAATGAACATGGGACCTTTGCCCCTTTAAATATTTGAATTTCGCACCACCCACTATGACATCACGTTGAGTGCAAACAGAGAATGCCGAGTTTACCTGAATGCTGCACAAACCCGGAAACGGTGCTTAGGAACAGTGAAAAGAGGCAATAGGCGATGTGAGCGAAGCGGGCGTTCCCTGCCGCCCCACTAGACCACTAGGTATTCTTACAAGTGGTCACCCAACCAGTGGCTCATGAGCAACATGTTGCTTCCAGGGTATTTATTTACTACCTTCCTTTATTACTTATTAACTTCTTCTCATGTCCTGTCTCATCTGCTGCTGTTCTTCCCCTACATTTTTCATTCACTTTTTTTCTTCCATTCTCTTGTCTTTGTCATCAACTTCAATTCACTCGTCTTTCATCTGCTTCTAATTCTTCAAAGCTTCTCTAAATTTCGCTAAAGTTTTCCTTTCCCTTAGCTCTCTTCTTTTCTTCATTCTTTCCATTGTTCACATTCTCCATTTTTTCCTTTTTTTCTTTCCTTGTCTATTTTTTTTATAATGTAATAAGGAACACTAAACACAGAAATAAATGAAAATACAGTTACAAAGTATATGTGCCACATAAATGTGTTAATGAGGCATAGGAGGAAGACAATCGCTGCCCCCGTACAGCTCACAATCTAAGTTTCCAAAACTGAACAAGATACTTTTAGTGCCAAGAGGTAGAGAGAGCAAGTCTTAAGACGGGAGATGGCAGTGGATGTAGTAAGTGGCATAGAGACACAGTGGAGGAATGAAGGTGGTGATGAGGAATACAAAGAACCACAAGATGAAAGGGGTCAAGTGGTACTCTCTGACTTGTGTGTCTGAATGACAAACAAATTAAGGAATGGTTAGAGAGATGGATGGGAGTGTCAGCAGAGTGCTCCTCATGAATACACACTCATGTAGGCACTGATGGTGGCACAAAGTTTAGTGTGGAAAACATGGAAGCATGATGGTCCATTTGGGTTGAGATTGCCATCAATAGTAATCTTAAGAAGGTGGAGGAGAGCCAGTTGTAGATGGAAATAAAATGAGTTTTGTATTTGTTATACACAGTTAGAGATGACATTGATTAATCTAGGAGGAGCTAGGAAGGAGGCAATAAGAGATCTGGGCTTGACTCTCAGTGGTTAGCAAAGTGGGCATCTAAATTTATCTCAATAATATCCATATAAATGTGATATTTAAAGCCTAACTATAAAGCGAGAACCCAGGTATTTAAAATTATGAAACGAGTCTCTACGAATCTATGTATTTTCATCCAATTTCCAGGGGCCTTAACGGAACTGCTTCTGTGTAAAGACTTGGGAGCTGCAACAGAAGAGCCAGTGAATAAAATAACAATTAAACTTTGTGCTCACTCATATCCCCCAGAATTTTACCACTGGGGCTCCCTATGCTGCTTTATATGCATTTTCAAATATATGTTTTTTTTCCATGCAGGCACATTTGAATATAATCTTTTTTCTGTCTCTTTGGCGCGTCAATCACTCTGACAGGTACCAGTTCCGCCGTGACTGCCTGCAGCAATAGCAAGTGACAAAAACATTCTCCGTTTGTCAAGTGCTAATGGAAAATGCCCCAGACCCTGCTGCTTATTCATCTTCATCTCGTTGACTAATGCTTGTCCCTTGTTGTTACATGTTGGTAAATTAAAGAAGCCTTCCAGACAGGTCTGTCAACAGTTTACTGAAATGTACCTCATTAGTGAAGTGGAGCTGTCGCACGAGTGTAATTTAATCCTATTCAATTATCACTCAAAACTGCCGGAGAAAAAGGTTTCAGTTCAAGGAAAGTTGTTTTTTTTTTTTTACTCGGTTCTTTTCCAGAAAAAGCTGTTACAATTCCATTTGATCTGAGAGCAACATAAATATAGTAGGTTTCCCGCTGCACAAAGCTTTGTTTTCTTTCTTTTTTTCATATTGCAGCATTCCTAAGGCACACATACGCCACATATCCTAAGGCACACATACTGTGCCAATAGAGGCATTGTTGGAGACACAGATCTTTATTGCTAAAGGGCTGTGGTTGCCTTGGGCTTATATAGAAGCCTACTTCTTTAGTTATGCTTTAGTTCTCCTTTAAAGGAAAATGGATGAAAATGGATACATGCTACTAGTATGTAAGGCAGGGATCCCCAACCTTTAGAACCTATGAGCAACATTCAGTAGTAAAAGGAGTTGGGGAGCTACACTAGCATTAAAAATGTTATTGGGGTGCCAAATTAGGGCTGTGATTGGCCATTTAGTAGTCCCTATGTGAATTGTCAACCTACATTGAGGCTTTGTTTGGCAGTGCATTTGGGTTTTATGCAGCCAAAACTTGTCTCCAAGCCTGATATTCAAAAATAAACACTTTTTGATGCCACTGGGAGCAAAATCCAAGGGGTTGGAGAGCAACATGTTGCTCACGAGCTACTGGTTGGGGATCAATGGTGTAAGGGGTAATATAGGGTGCACTGTGGAGGCAGATAAGAGAAGGGTGAATCTTTCAGGCAGGGACTGGCTGTGCACACAACAAACTTAATGACAGGAACAGGGTGACATGGCCGTAGAATCAAAACTGGACCGGATGAAGAGGGCGATGAGTCAGACTGGACAAGTCAGAACAGGAGCAGACTGGGTATGAGCAGTCGTAGACAGGAACAGACTGGATTAGGACAGGACGGTGCAGGCGTAAATCAGGAATAGGAGGACTGGAAAGCAGGAGGACTGGATAGCAGGAGAACTGGATAGGATAGGCTAAAGGAAAGATAAGGATTATGCTAGGCAGACAAGATACAGACAGGAGAAGGAAAGATAGAGCAAGGAAATTAGTGATTGGTGAATCTGTCCCGTTTCGGCGAAAAATTTGCGAAAGGGGAAAAAATTTGTGAAACGCCAAAAATTTGCTAAACACATGGAAGTCAATGTCAGTTTTTGATGCTTATCATTTTTAAACACGATCGACAGTTTTTATTTGCGCGACTATTTTGTCCAAATGCATCAAAGTCAATAGATTTTTGACGTGCGTCAATTTATATGCTTGTGACAATTTTGACAATGATTTTTCGCCGCAGTTTCACAAATTTATTCGCGAATCCATGCCTGGTGAATTTATTCGCCCATCATTATAGGTAAGGTAAAGGCAGGACAATGCAAGGTCAGAATCACAAAGGTCCATACCTCGAATCCCAGCAGAGCCTGACATAATAATGTGCAGGTTGACAAAAGTTGACCTGCATTTGGGATATACTTTAACATCCCAACCGGCCAGTCCGACCCTGCTTGCTTGTGCGTTACTTCCAAGGTCCTATACACCTAGTGAATGGGTAACCAGGTTGAAATTGATCAAACACCCTAAGATTATTATTGCATGCATGGACACCCGGGATGATGCCATTAAAAGATGTCCTTGACCTGATTGACTTGACTGATTGATTAGATAGTTCCCCATCAACTTGCTTAATAACCTTTCTTGAAGCTTTTTCATCTGTATCTATTCTCTCATTTATGTTCAAAGTTCTGGAAGTTTATTTTGCTCTTTTTTAATTTATTATTAAACAGATCATTGGCTCAACTAACACTGTGCCAATATTGCTTATTGAGTAGAAGGAAAGAGACCACATCTTAAAGGGATGTAGTCATCATATATGGGAAACATGTGCATAATCATGAATTATACAGAGTCGATTTCTCCATTACAAGGGTTGCAATATGTACTAAGATACATTATCTGGGCAATTTAATCTCTCGACCTATCCATAATGGCACTGCAATCTGTGAAAGAAAGTCTCTTGAGGTGATACATTTATGCTCATAGATACACAATGAAATCCATTAAGAGATACTCAAGATACTCAAGATACTGTATAGAGATGAATGTATTCACACACATCTTCATACTTTTACTATTTTAATCACAAACAGAATGACATGCACACACACAAGCCCGTTACATTATATTACAATTGTTGCACACATTGACTTAGCTTTCATTTAAATAAATATTTACTTCAATGGGATGCAGAAAACGCTGAATTATATGCTATACTGAAATAGTAGGAAACCTTACATACTGTAGAAAGTGAAGTTGAAAAAAATATGATCCAACTTTCAAAAAAAACCATCTCCAAGTTGATCCAGAAAAAACTCACACAGCCCATTATCAAACCTCTCAGGGTGGGAACAAAATACTGTCTGGTCCAAAACAACCAAGTACACAATTTTTTATCACTTTTTTTGTTATATAGCACTAATGGATGTTGTTTTTACCTTTTGCAACCACCCCCTCTGCCTGCGTTATCAAGAGAGTTTGTTTAATTAGAGATAATGGGTTCTGTATAAATAAAAGAAATCCCTCTCACCCTGCACCAGACACACATTTTGGTAGCATGGCAACTTATCAAGGTTCATCCAACGTGTTCAGAATTTGTCCTTTGCCTGCAGGGTGACTGGAGAGATACTATAGAGAGCAATGGTCCCAACACTATTGGGCTGGGGAAATTGGAGTAGTGTTGGTTGAGGATAACCTAAAGGGGGGGATTTGGTAACAATTGCCATTTTCTCTCCTAGATACAGTTGAACTGTCATTTAGGATGAGATTTGGGGTGAATATCTTTTTTGCTGCCCTAGACATGTTGGATACTGTGAATGTTCTCCTATATCTGTAGTCATTGCATGAGCTAAGGGGGGCTATGACCAAGGGGGGTATTTTTTTAATTAAAACAAAGTCAACCTAACTCCAATCCACAAATTTACCTCATTTATCAAAAAATAAGCTTGAAAAAGTGGGTGCGGGAAAATTTTCAACAAAATCCTATGATAATTCGAATCATATGACTTTTTTGCATTTGATTCTCAAATAGTATGACTTTTTTGAGTTGTCACCCTAAAACCCCAACTTTTTCGGATTATCATAGGAAAACCAGTGCATATCATGATGTCAACAAACATCTTCAAATTGCAAAAGGGACATATGCCATCGACTTAAGGTGGCCATACATGGCGGATCTCCCTCCGATATGCCCACCTTGAGGTGGGCAATATCGGGCTGATCCAATCGTGGGCCCTAGGGCCCAATGATCGGATCCTAACGATGCCTAATAGAACGAAGAATAGATGCGGCCGCGATCCAACGGGATTTTTTGTCCCATCCGATCGAGATCTGGCCGACTTTCGGTGAAGCATGTCGGGGGGCCCCATACACGGGCCAATAAGCTGCCGATGCGGTCTGTCGGCAGCTTTTATCGGCCCGTGTATGGCCACCTTTAGACAGACATGACCTAGACAGATTTTAGCTGGAGTATTTTCGGATTTGGATTTTAGCAGCTTCAGGGTTTAATTAATCTCTCAAAATTCAATTATTTTTTCCTCTTAAAATTTGAGTTTTCCCCTAAAAATCTCAACCAGAAAAAATTGAGGCTTCATAGAAAGACCCCCAAGTGTTGGATCTTCAAGGGGGGCCATGGCAAAAAGTAGAGATTGTATGAGGTAAGCTATCTGTTGTTATAAAGGTTATTTTTGTACCTGACTCCTAGGTGGTTATTTACTAAACCTCAATTTATCTGGTCGTGCTTTTTGGGGCAAAACCGTGACCTTTTCATGGGAAAAAAACTTGAATTTTTAGAGATTTATTATACTATGATTTGCTGAAAAAAGCTTGAATCCGAAAATCCACTATCTCAGACCTGTTGAGGTCCTGTATAAGTCAATGGGAGAGGCACCAATCTCAATTTGAAGTTATTGTGGTATGCACTAAGTTTAGGCCGGAAATCCATCAGAGGTGGCAAATACCATTGTAATCTAAGTCTAAAATTGTTTCATATTCACCCAAATTCGCTCATGATATTGTTTGAAAAAGTTGCCAAAATGTTTTCTGTAGCAGGTGAAAATTCATACAATACCCATACTGTATATGGCAATACTGTATATTTTCACATGGAAAGGCTGCAAACTTTTTTTTTGCACGTAGAACCATTAAATAAAGACTTCCTGAAAAATATATTATATATTTATATATTATATAAATATGTTTTTTAACCACCAACGATAATTCCTTCTTTGCCCCAGTTACAGTATATACGACTTTCAGTAACTTTAGATTTGCAAGTTGGGTTGTAATTCCAGGATTTTTTACTGATGTACACTGTACATGCCAACTTCTTTGCTAAATCTGGGCCGCAATCAATTTGGCAATAAAATATCTTCATTTTTTTTGTTGTATAACCAGGCCAATCTTTGTTGTTGCTTACTTATTGAAACCAGAACAAAATGATTGTTGAAGGCATTATTGGACTGCTTATCCCTTGTTTTCTGATGTCCTCTACTGAAATAAACATGTGTTCTCCTCTCTTCTGGAGGTGAGCTAAGAATCACTGATGGTGTGCCTCTTGCACTTTGGAAACGGAACTGTCAATAACTTTTGGGTTTCTTGTTAGCAGAAGAGGCTATTAACAATGAGGGTGTGTTTTAATTACATTTCATTTTCTGTACTCAAAATGTTCAGAGACCACGCCAATGTTTACTTCATTGAATGCCTGTTTTTAATATAAGTAACAGGAAGGACTTGCAGAACTCTGTAATCAAGATGAAAAGGTTATTAAGAACAGAATTCCTCCTACAGTGGAACCTCTTGGATGACAAACAAAAGCATTGATATTAAAAAGTGTATATCTTAATGTGGAATCCATGGCACAAGCACAGAAATCTGTCAGCAGTGCAAGTTTTCTTTGTCTATATATTGTACATGGAAAAACAGGGCAGGATAAAGGATCAGGCAAGAAGTGTATGTAATTGTTATCCTTCTTCTTGGTACAGAGTTAAACCAGTGTATTCTGTTTCTGAAAAATCCTCTTCTATTATGATGTTGAGGTGTTAAACATATTTTATGTCTTACAGCAACCAACGATTGTATGACATGAACAATAGTGATGGGCAAATCTCTCCCGAAAAATGCGCAAATTTCCAGCAAAAATCGCGAAACGGGCAAAAGGTTCACGAAACTCGAAAATTGACGCCCGCGTCAATTTTGATGCCAGCATAAAGTCAATGGGCGGCCGAATGGCGTTGACGCGTTGTGGTTTTGATGCGAGTTGCTTGTCAGACTCCTGTCCAAAAGTTTTTGATGCAGGAGTTTTGCAAACCACGGAAATTTGCCGCACATTCGCGTCAGACGATTTATTTGCCACTCACTAATGAGCACTGATGGACAAATTGCATTCATCCACTTATTCATCTGAAGGGTTAAATAAGACGATCTTGGGGCAAGCAGGATGATGGAGAGGCCACTGATATTCCTTCATATGAGGCATGTGGTGGGAGCAGATCTTCAGTCCTGAGAGACTGATACTCTAGGTAGGCAGCACTTGTGGAACTGTGGTTTGTAAACTGTGGGACTGCCTCCCCTAATAATGTACAAGCCAAAACTTTGCAGATATACCATGCTGAAGAGATTACCAGGATGGATTTTTCACAGTAAGAACCCCTCATTAGTGATGAATGCAAAAATAATACCCATAGGGTGAAAAAAAATTGTCATGTTCCAACAAAGTGTCACGCAATTAGTCACATGTCAAAAAAATGTTGTCGTCTGTAGACTTTGATTCATTTTGGCCACATTTTGCAGTTTCGCAAATTTTTTGGCAAAGCAAAACAGGTCAGGTTCGCCCATCACTAAACCCTCCTGTGCACCTAATAGAAGACATTTCTCTTTGCACCACTGGTACCACCCATACAAATCCATATATTATAAGCCATACCACTGTATGTGGTGTAAATTTAAATTGTAAGGTGGACTTTTGAGACTTCCTTCTAACTGTTGCTTAACCATTGAGGAGCCCAACTTATCTCTTTTAGCTACTTCCTTGACTAACAAGACACTCCGCTCCCTGAGCTCTCCTCCTCTCCAACTGTGAAGACATCAAAGAGGTGCCTATTGTGCATGTCTGATTATATATATATATATATATATATATATATATATATATATATATATATATATATATATATATATATATATATATATATATATATATAATCCGCTCCCCAACATTTTTTATTGGTATAAAGATATTTGGCCCGCTGAACATTACTGCTCTATATTTTAGAATAGTGTGTGTATTATAAAGCTTCATTTTATTATGAATACATTACTAAAGGACTATTGGTGACATATTCTGATTTCTTTTTATATAAATTATAACTTCTTCTAAAAGTGATCCCTTGTGGTTTTTTAGATTTATTATGAATCTATTTGGCTTTTTTTCTTCCCCCCATCCCAACTGCTTGATAAATCAAGGCCACATTTTGATGAGATCTTTGTTTTTTCACTCGCCCTCTTTGGAACAACATAAAATAAATCTTCAGTTGAGATTTTCTCTAAAAATGAAATCCCTCAATAATAGTCCCGTGTGAAACCCTGGATTTATTTTGAAAGGGAAAGAAAAACGTGCTAACTGGCTGCCTGACATGAAACAGATTTTGGTCTATATTAATTGTTGGTTTTATAGAGTTTTACATCTGTGCCTTAACCTGGTGTCCAGATGCAGCACAATGTGCTGGAGTTACATTCTCCAGGATACCAACTTCTGTCAGTTCTTGGTGATGTAGAACAAAATAATTTTATTGTAGAGGGTTTCACTGAAATAAATCAGGTTTAATTTATACCAGCTAGAGAAGATCTCAACTTCATATACTCATCCATCCCTATCCCATGGATCATTCTATTACACTTTAATTAAAGGAGAAGGAAAGCTCCAAGAGAGTTTATTGCCAACAGATTAGCCACAATAGTGCAAGCTAGAATGCTATATTTATTCTGCAGAATGCTTTACCATACCTGAGTAAACAGCTCTAGACATGGTCTCTGTTTGTTTAGGATTGAAGCTGCCATATAAACTTGGTGTGACATCACTTCCAGCCTGAGTCTCTCCCTGTCTCACTTACAGCTCTGAGCTCAGATTACAGCAGGGATGGGAGGAAGGAGGGGGAGAGGAGCAAACTGAGCATGCTCAAGCCCTGCCCTGGAGGTTTATGCTGAAAACAGGAAGTCTGATACAGAAGTCCATGTGTACTCAATAGAAGGAAAGAAATGCTGTGTTTCTTTTAATAGAGGAGCAGCATTACTTTGAGGGTTTACTGGTGTATTTATATAGACCTTTCTTAGTTTTAGCATTTCCTTCTCCTTTAATAAGGGCAACCTTTTTTACCTGTGAGCCATATTCAAATATTAAAAGAGTTTGGGAGCAACACAAGCATGAAAAAAGTGCCATATTGGGTATTTTGTAGTCCCTATGTGGACTGGCAGTCTACAAGAGGCTCTGTT
This sequence comes from Xenopus laevis, assembly GCF_017654675.1. Classification (NCBI taxonomy): domain Eukaryota; kingdom Metazoa; phylum Chordata; class Amphibia; order Anura; family Pipidae; genus Xenopus; species Xenopus laevis. The sequence continues at coordinate 14,553,573 of NC_054379.1, read as the reverse complement.
TGGCTGTACTCCTGGTTTTTATACAACCAAAACTTGCCTCAAAACCATAGATTAAAAAATAAGCACCTGCTTTGAGGCCACTGGAAGCAACATCTAAGGGGTTGGGGAACAACACGTTACTTGCAAGCCAATGGTTGGGGACCACCAACCATTACATGCTACAGAAGCAGTTCTATCCAGTTTCCTTGATACTTCTGTTCTACGTAGGGAAAGGAATATAGAAGGGGGTCATTTATTACATGCAGGGCAGGTTGCAGAGTGCATAAAATGTGTGAAACCTGCCATGTTTTATGCCCTATCTACCTTGCATAAGACATGTGTGCTACCAATTAATACTATGCTATGGGCTGGTGAAATAAAATAAATATTAATTAAAAATTCTCACTTTTACTCCTTCCCACTCCATTTGTAACTGTTAGGTCCCATGCACAGTGCACTCCCACCCCAAATGCATCACCCCCCTACACAAACACTAGCAGAAAGTTCAAGAATCCCACCCCCCAACTTGTCCATGGAAGGGCTGTGCTCTTTTAAAAACAGAGGAGGCCTGAGTACCCATTAATTATGTAAATGTTATTCATTTGGGTCTGCTGCTGTCAATGTGAGGGTCCAATCACAACATGTATTTAAATAAATACTAGCTAGGGTCAACTTTGGCACTTGCTAGGTTAAAAAGAGACTCTCATTAACAGTATTTCCTTTCTTTATCTACTAGGATGCTATTCTTATTCTACACTATATTATGTTGTACACCTCTTTGTTTTACTTGTTAAAGTCCAATGAAACATAAATTACCAAGAGACGTCCTGCAATAATCCACATTACTAAGGCTCTGTCAAATGGTATACAGATATGGGATCCGTTATCTGGAAACCTGTTATCCATAAAGCTAGAAATTGCGGGAAGGCTATTTCCGCTAGACCTCATTTTAATCAAATAATTATAATTTAAAAAAATACAAATTCCTTTTTTGCTGTAATAATCAAACGTTACCTAGTACACAATCCCATTTAAGAGGTGAGTAATCCTAATTGCAAAACAATCCTATTGAGTTTATTTCATGTTTAAATCACTTTTTTAGGTATAGAGATCCAAATGAGAGAAATATCCCTTATCCGGAAAACCCCTGGCCGCAAGCATTCTAGATAACAGGTCCCATAACTGTAAATGTATACATTTATTCACACTATGAGCCCGATTCAATTCACTGGGAAAAAGTTATCTCGTGGTTTATCACATGAAAAGTAATGGATGAGATTCAGTTTGAGGAGAAAAACTTTTCTCGTAATCCAGTTTCAGTTTTTTCCCATAGACTTCAATAGAGTTTTCAGGTGATAAACTGTGAGATAAGTTTTTCTGAATTGAGTTGCATCTCAAATTGAATCTGGTCCATGAGTTTTCACCTGATAAACCGTTTTTTCAGTGAGAAAAAAGTTATCTCATGGTTTATCACGTGAAAACTTATGGAGGAGATTCAATTTGAAGAGAAAACACTTTTCTCCCTATTCAGTTCCAGTTTTTTTCCCATAGACTTCAATAGAGTTTTTCCATGATAAACTGTGAGATAAGTTTTTCTGAACTGAGTTGCATCTCAGATTGAATCTGGTCCATGAGTTTTCATGTGATAAACCTTTTGCTGAATTGAATCAGGCCCTATATGTCCAATAAGGAGTGTTGGGAAAGAATAAAAAACAAAAAGAGAATGACAGTCCTGAGTCACACCACAAAGGCCTTATCCTTTTTGTCAGTGAGAATACAAATTCCCTGTGCCTTATCAATGACATTTAACAGTTAGTCTTAAAAACACATAAGAACTTTTATCTCAAATGGTTATAGTAGTCATTTGAATAAAATAGAGATTCCGTAAGCTGTAAAGCATATCATTGCTCTATCCCAGTGTGTGGAAGGCTCGATTCACAAACTTCCAAGCTCTCAAGCAAGTCATTAAATCTATCTAAAAGGGCCTCATTTGAGAAGCAATAAAAATTTTAATCATTTTATTATTAAAAGAGTGTTTAATATGTAGCTAATTAAATGCCAAAGGCAGGTTATCTGAGTTTAACCTTCAAAAAGAAAATGATGTATCAAAGTGCCGTTGGCATCATGGCATAGAAATGTCATGCTCATAATAATTGCATGACAACTAGATAGTGGCCTTTTCCACTGCACTAGTTAAATTACCTGATTAAATTAATAGCCATTTAGGTGTTTTAGGGACTGCACAGACCTACAGTAAATGAAAATTAGGCCCATTACTTCTTGCGAGTGGGCTAGATAGTCCCTAAAATAAAACACGTATGCCCATTGTTCATAATACCAAGATGAGGCAATTAGGATCCTTTTTTTCTAAAGAGCTACCAATTTCCTGTAATATTCAGATAGCAGGGATTACACTAATGAGGAGCACTAAATATCGGAGGTTTTCTGTTCATTTGGACAGGGCTCTTTGCGCATGAGAGAGAAGAGTTTGTCTTTTTGTTTGTCTGTTAAGCAGAGCCTTACGAGAACTGGCACAGGAGGCAATTGCTAGTATTTTGGTTGCAGTCCATATTGCTTGCTGGGTGCATTGCTGCGGCTGTTTTGGGTGACAACAGAGAGCATGCTAAAGGCATTTCAAGGGCAGAATACCTTATGCCAGTGGTTCTAAAACTGTGGAGATGCCCCTCCCCTGGGGTGTAGCATGTTGCAGTGGGGACTCAACTCTAGATACTGCTCCTGAAAGGCCAGTTTAACAATCATTTAGGGTAAGATTTGGGGTGGAGGCTAGATATTCTTGGTACTGTGGCTTAATGACTGACACTACAGTATTGTAAGGGGACCCTCAAAAAAGATTGGACCAAAGTGGGCTTGAGCTGACGAGGTCCAAAAACCACTGCCTTATTCTCAGGGCCACTGAGCCAATGAGGCAAATTGAAGAGCTCGGCACCACCGAGCAGCTTACCAGGAGTGGCAAAAAGCTGCTCCTGGTACCTTTATGAGCCGGATTTCTGTTTTTTCTTTTGAAATTGTGCTCTTGAAACTAGTGATGTGGCTCAGGCGGCTCCTGCCTCAAAAACGCCCTTGTTTATGCTGTACCCTAAACTATGGATCCACCTTGCCCCAACTTTAAGGCTGAAGGAGTCCTATCAAAATCTTCAACATTTCCCTTGTAACTATCTCTTCCTTCCAGTAGGGTAAGAGGAGAAATAATTTGATGCCACCTTGTAAAGAGGATCCCGACAACCTCCAGAGTTTGCTTACCCTTCATTTCAAAATCCAAAGAGTTAGTGAAATGGTATGGTCATGAACATAAACGGGCACTGGAAACCCCAACCCGTATTGTTTTTCCAAACAGATCGTCAGGAAGTGTTTTGATGGGCAAAAGGGGTGCAAGGATTGTTCCGGTTAATTCTGGACATCTGAGTTTCATAATACAATTTAAAAGATGTAAACTCTGCCATAAACAAAATCTGAATAGCCCTGCCAGTTGCCTCTTTATGCATCTAAGCAACTGAATTTCATGTTATGAATCCAGGGTCTCCACATGCAGAAAGCTACATCGGCCTAATAGTTATCTGGTTTATGCTAATGGACCATCCACTTTGAAAATGAAATTGGGTTGAATATGAAGAAAATCCTGACATTTTCCATTCAAAAAGTCAATTCAGATCTAATTGAATCGACCCTTGAATAACATAATGTCTATAATATAATAACATAGAGCAAAGTAAATTGTGGAATGGCACTGGAGGCCAAGATTATATGAACTATCTAAAAAACCTGAACCAATTTTTTTAAAGGTAAAATTGTTTAATTTTGTTTGACAAAACAAAGTAATATCTGTTGAGTCAACACTTGTCACTGGTTGTGTTTAAACTTATTCCATAAATGGCAGCAACTTTTACGGTTTAAATGAGTACAGAAGGGGAGTTGTTTATTAAAGTCTGTATGGTAAAATTTAGAAAACTTTGAGTTTTTTTCACTAGAAAACTCGAATTTTTCATGAAGAAAATGCAAATTCTTCATGAAAAAAAACCCACATTTTTTTATGAGATTTATTATACCCCAATGCTGCAAAAATCCTGAATCTGAAAATCCTCCATCTCAGACCTGGCGGGGTTCCGTATAAGTCAATGAGAGAGGCACCTATCCCAAAATTTAAGTTATTCGCTGGGTTTAGCCCACAAATCCAACTATTTTGCTGTTTTGGTCAAAAAGCCCAAAAAAATTAGACTTATTCAGGTTTTCGCTCCATTTTATCAAGTTTTTACGTGATCCAATTAATTCAGGTTATTTTATTAATAAATATGATCACATCGAGTATTGGAGCTTGGTCTATTTTTAAAATAAAATATGAGATAAATTTGGATTTTAGTAAATAACCCCCTAGGTTTTACAAATGTAGGAAAGATACATCATTCATTAGCATAGATTAAATATTTAAGTACAAAACTTCAACTTTGCGTGGGCAGTGGGCACTAAGGGGCACATTTACTAAGGGTCGAATTTTGAAGTTAAAAAACTTCGAAATTCGTCCATCGAATTTGATACTTCGATAGTCAAAGTATTTTTTCGATCTAAAACGGGCATTTTCGATCGAAGTAAAAATTGTTTGATCGATCGTTCGAATTGTACGATTCGAATGATTTTACAAAAAATACTTTGACTACTCAAAACTTAGCCAAAGTTTATAGAAGGTCCCCCATAAGCTAAACAGCAATTCAGTAGGTTTAAGGTGGCGAAGTGACGAAGTCGAAGTTTTTTAAAGAGACACTACTTCGATTTTCTAAGTCAAAGTTTTTTCAATCCAAATCGAATTTTGGCCTATTCGATGGTCGAAGTACCCAAAAATTACTTTGAAATTCAAAGTTTTTGTATTTGAAAATGTACTTAGACCCTTAGTAAATGTGCCCCTAAGTGTTCCACTACACCCAAGGGACATACCGTGGGGAAAAGTACTTGTGGGAAATCCAGGGGTGCTGGGTGTCTGGGTCTTTTTCTTTATAAGCAACATTTGCCATAATACTAACCAAGGTCCAGAATACCAGACTATCCAAGATGTATAAACAAGGAATTAGGGCTATGCCTTTTAGATTGTAAACTCTCAAGAGCAGGGCCTTCCCCCTATTTGTAACAACTGTCCATACATTTTGACAAAATGTTTGTCTTTATATGTAACTGTAACGTTTTTGAACTGTAGCCCCTTACTTTGTAAATCACTGTGCTATATAAATAATAATAATAATGCTTACCCTTCATCTCAAAATTTAAAAAAGTTATTGCTATGGGGTAATATATTGGTGCCTTAGCCTTATGCTGGTATCTGAGAGGCCTATTTATTAAAAGTTAAATTTAAGCTCACTTTCTCTAAAACCACAAATGACATAAAATGTATTAAAAATTCCAAACTGAAGAAGCACAAAAGGGAAAAGTCGCAGAAAAGTTGCAAAAACTTTTTCATATTGTTGCACAAAAGCCAGCATGAAAAATACCCGAAAACCTCTAAAACCACGAATCATTGACTTTTACATGCTTTCAACAGATTTTAGCTGGAATATTTTCATAATCGGAAATGTTGCGATTTTGTCACATTTTTTTTCTGCAATTTTTTCGGATTTTTGGCATCAAAAAGACCAACCGAAAAAAGTTGCAACTTAATATATCGGCCCCCATGTGTGTGCTTGTATGTGTTTACACCTATATGATGGCGTGTTTGTGGGACTGACCCATGTAAGACATCAGACCTTTTGAAAGACTTCTCAGAAGCTCGTTACTTGGATGTTTCCCACTAAAAAAGCGCTCGCCTTGAAAGCACAGTGTCTGGTTGAATATTTATATGGAAATTTTACATCTATCTTCAGTAGCTAACGTGATATTGTGACAGAACTATTAGCGGCATATTTCCATTTCACCTGCCATAGAGCACACAGCAATAACTGGCAAGGGAATTGAAGCTTTTTACGGCTCTCATAAATCAGAAAAGGTTTCATCGGAGTATTTATACATCTAGACGAATATTTGCTACAGTCTCCAGGCTACAAAAATTAAGATTTTCAGAGAAAGAAAGTCTATAGCAGCAATTCAGATGTCCGGGATTTAAAGTCATATAACTTTTAGAGTTCAAATTGACTCGGTTTCGACTGAATATGAAAGGTTTTCTCAAATCTGGTTCTTGGAATATATACAGGGATCGAATCCTGGATTAGAAACATCCATAGACTGTGCATTAGTTAGAGAAGAAAGGAATCTGGTCAAGTTGGAAGTGTGAGGTCCCAACTTGAGACCAAACTGGAACGGTCCTTGTTTTACCAGAGATATTTTCTGGTCAAACGTAGGGGTTCAGGTAGGGGCTCCAAGGCAAGTGCTTTTATTGTATTAATAAGTAATGCTGACTTTAGGTGAGATTGGAGGATCCCAAGCTGTGGGGCCACACATTGGATATAGGGCAGTTGGAAGGTTCTCTTAGATATTGCTTGCAGTACTGATGACTGTTATTTATCATGCGCTCATGTAACCTTGGCAGATTATAATATAGGCTATTTGGGTGTCTGTCGATGGTTCATGGTTTTCGGGGAGTAAAAGCTATCATTAGTCAAGGACATTACCACAAATACATATTTTTGAATTGTGATTCACAAGTTTTTATTATCACAAACCTTCTCCGCTGCTGTAGTGGTCTACGAGGGGGTAAAAGACTCTAGGGCTTATTTAAAGGAAAACTATATCCACAGAATGAAAATTTAACCAACAGATAGTTTGTATGATATTACATGGCCTATTGAATCTCATCACACTAGTATATATACTGTATATATCCACATTATTGAGTGCACCTATTGAATGATGGGAAAACTGCTGCTGTTCTTTATGTGAATTATTTAGACCCTCTGGTTCCCTCCTGATTTGTTTGCTATCGATGCTTGCTGCCCTACGTCACCCACTAATTTATTTGCTGCTCTGTTCTATCTATTAATTTATGATTATAGATGGTGCTTTGGTTGTTTCCACAGCTTCCATGATGGTCTTACTGACTTGTCTGGAGTTTCCATTTCACTTAATCTTCTTATGTATTAGGCTGGCTGGCCACAATCTTCCCCAATTGGGTAGTTTTGCACAGCATGGATTACTTTACTGAACCAGCCTATCAAACTGCATTTTGTGTCCAAGTGGCTTCCAGCTCAGTAGACAGGCAACATAATGCTTGGATTCACCCCGTAATCATTTTATAGGCATTCACCTACAGCCATGGGGAGGGCAATTACAAATCAGGCATTTGTCCCTGAAATGAATGAGGGGCAATTCTGAGTGTTGTCTTTGCTGACCACTGCACTGGAAATCGCTTGTGCTCCTTGATTCACCACTCTGTGACTTTGCCTGTAACACTGCAAAGTTGCATCTAAACTCAAGAAATTTCTACCTTTCCTATAATTTACATTCTAGGCTGATTTCCCCAATACCGAGAGGAGAATAAAAATTGTCTGCCAACTGTCCTTGGGCTTCCCATGATGTGTCAATTTGCCATCTAATAAAGCTACCAAAGTCTAAATACTCCATATTTATTGTTATGGTGCTATGAAGATCTTCGCCCCCTTCCAGCCCTCCTGTCCTATAATTTATGTCACCACCTCTTCTACTTTCAAATCTTATTTGATAAAACATTGTATACCCTTGTGTTTGACTTTTCCATTATCTTGATTGAAATCTGTGAACACTATAGCATATCACTTCTTAATAACCTCTTTGTAACCATCTCCTGTTCCATGCACCTTCTCAGTGACGAGAAGGAAATATCCAAAAGCTCTGTGAAATAGACGACCCCCCTAATGGGTTGCGATGGGTTAGTTAAACTGTTTAATTATTGACATTGTTTATGTCGTATGGAAAATGGCGTGAAATGCATTATTGTGGGCTACAGTATGGATTAAGGGAAGGTACAGCTGAAGGTCAGATATTAAGATCTTTTGAATTCTGAATCCTGTTTGCATATTGAGTTACATGTATCTAAAACAATTTGCAACTTGCAGAGGCACTTAGGCATGAAGAACACATTTTGATGTCTTCAGTTGCAAATTGACACATAGATGGGTGCCCCACCGTGGTGAACGGCATATCTTAAATCTGATGTGTTTATTGCCTAGCACGGAAAGTTCCCGAGCTAGTTTATGGTGTTTCAGACTACAACATATCAGTTCCATTATGATAAAGGCCAATCAATCGCAAATATGGAATGAAACATTAAAGCATCAGCCATTTCAATGAAATGAAGCAAATCAATGGGTCTGAAGAAAGGTGCCTTTCAGATCTCCTTTTGAGTTTATAAATGTGTTCAGAATAAAACAGTGCCTTTTTTCAGAAGATATTTTGTAATTTTCTCTTTAATTCCCCATAGTAATAATTTTAAAGGACAACGACACTCTCTCTTTTTTTATAATGTATATCCGAATAATGTATAAGGGTTCCATGGGTTATTCCATACTTTTGAGCTCCAATTTTTGAATTGTTATATATATATAGTGAATAAAGTACCCCCTATTGTAAAATATAAGGATATTATAAGTTACCGAGGAGTTTCATGACCATATAAAAACACGAGGCCAAAGGCCGAGTGTTTTTATACAGGTCATGGAACTCCAAGGTAACTTCTAATATCCTCATATTTTACAACTGGGGGTACTTTATTTATTATAATACACACATTTCAGTGAGTCATGTGACAGAAATGACATCAGAACTCACCGTCTATAACTGATGACATCAGAACTCACCGTTTATAAGGATATAATTTACAAGATATTCATGGCTTTTGTGTATTATATATATATATATATATTAAAGACTCCCATACCCCCATAGAACGTGCCTTGGATTGTTCTAACTCAATGGTTGTTTTTCTGACTGCATTGGGTTTGATATAAACTAGTGCACATGACTTAAAAGTTCATTTGAGAGACTCCTCACAGATACCTGCAAGGACAATCACTTTTATAGCATGTGTGTTGTCTGACCAAGTCCCATAGTCTCAGGAAGTATGTTGTAGACACGACTAAAAAAAAGCAAGAAAACACCGGCACAGCATGGGTTGCTTCTAGCAGGGAGACCCCTTGCTCATTTATTGCGGATGCAACGTTTCGGGGCGTAACCCCTTTGTCAAGACACGACTAACCCTGTAATGGCTGCACTGGAGCAGGGAATCTTCTGAAGTCTGAAGTGGATTTGACTAGAAGCTAGCAAAGGATGGAGGGGGTTGAAATAAAGAACTCAAGCAGTTGTTCTGGGTCTGAAACTCTCTGATGGCATCTGACTGGATGGTAGTCCTTTAATTCTAGTAGATGGCCTGACCTCAACACACCTATGGTTGCTTACATAGATTGTCAGTCTTGGCATCTTTAAAAAGTAACTAAATAGCTGAAGTTGGCTTATTTACTCTTTACTGCCATACCACTTGTCTCAGCCCACTTATTGCCTTTTCCCTTAATGTAGTAAGGCTTATCCCCTATAGTAGCTTCACTTACATTCAAGGTTCCACCATGCGCCCCTCTTTTGCTGTATTTCCTGGGTACAGAAACTTCATGGAGTACTATTTAAAAAACAGGTGTACATCTTCCCATCATCCCACAAACCTGGAAGGGTAAATGATACACGTGAGGTTTCTAAAACTTTTAAGGTAGCATGTTTACACACACAAGTTTCTGAGGATTAAAAAGGCAGATGCCCAACCACTTTAAACCATCCTTCATGAATTTCATGCCTTTCATCTAGATGATACAGATAATTATATAGAGTTATAGGAAGACCATTTTCCATAGAATCCTATTTATGTAAACAATATAATTTTTTTTTTAAAAAAGTTGTTTTTTTCTGTAACAATAAATCAATTCCATGTGCTTGATGGTAACTTAGATGCATAACACCATGTTGGTGATAAAAGAATATATAAAGAATATATAAATAATTTTTTAAATTAAATTTTTGCATTTTGTGACGCATTGCTGCCTAAATAAAATGTTATTTCATTTTCATTGTTGAGTTCCTAAAACATATTTTGACTGTCAGGGTTGTGTGAATCGTATTATTATTGTAGTTGCCACAGCACTCGCTCTAGGGAGAACATTTTGCTTATATTTTTGTTATACAATTATCGGATCTATTTCCTGGAATTCTTGGGACCTGGGGACCTGGGGGACCTTTTCAGATACAGTATGAAATCTTTCCTGAAACTGGAATCTCCATACCGTAAGTCCACTTAAAAATTAGTTTAACATTAAATAAACCTAATAGGATTGTTTTGCCGCCAATATGGATTCATGCTGAGAGGACTGACTAGTTAGGTTGGGGTTGCCACTTGATCCTTATAAGTACAGCAAACTGTAGAAAAAAACATTTTGTTTGGATGATAACAGTAATTTTTCAGATCCAGATCAGCCTCAACAATGTCTAATACATTTTAATATTAAGTAGCATGGAAGGTATCAAATACATAATGCTATAAATCCATCATTATTCCTCATGCCCTCAAAATAATACTGAGACATGCTCGTGTAATGTGTAATATGGTCTCCAGTTCCATTCCCCAGTTTTATTTTCTACTCTATTCTTACTTTCTGTCTTTATCTAATACTTTTTTTGATGTGGTTTTCTCCTAACCCTACATTCTTCTACTTTCTCTCCAGCTCAATTTCTTGCTTTTCTATTCTATTCTTCCTATCTGCCTTTATCCGATACTTTTCTTCCTGTGGCTTTCTCCTAACCCCACATTCCCCTACTTTCTATCCAGCTAAATGTTTTGCTTTTCTACTCTAACCTTCTTTTGTCTTTATCTGATACTCTACCTCCCTTATGGTTTTCTCCTAACCCTACATTCCTATACTTTCTTCACCAGCTCTCTTTCTTGCTTTTCTCCAAAACCTACAATCTCCTTCTTTTCTCCCCCATTTACCAATTCTTTTTTTTTAATCTCTCTTTTCCCTGCTGTGTACCCCCACTTTATTTTCTTTTTTCCTCTTCTGTTTGCCTTGCTTCCAAAAATACATATACAACACAGAGACAAAAAGGAACACCAAGAGCCCCAATAGTGTAATATGTTTTTACAGGGAGTAATGGTAGAGTAAACAAGTTAATACTCACAAACCAGGGTTACCGATAGGCAACCACTGTATAGGCAGGTGGTGAGATTATCCTGACCCCACTCAGGAATAAAACGTCGCTCTCTGTAGAAGAAGAAAAAGGGGATGATACCCCTCCACTCGGGGTGGACTCTATATAGTAGTAAGACAAAACAGAGGCGCCAAAAGGATAAAAAAATAGCTAAAAGCACTTAAAAACCCAATGGGTAATTCAGAGGAGGTAGTAATGAACTTACCTCCTCCAAGCAGACACCAACGAAAGTAGTAATTTTCAATAATAGTTTATTCACAAAACAGTATTGCAACGCGTTTCGCAGGCATTTCCTGCTTCATCAGGCAATATGGAACGGGAGCAAAAACAACTAAAAAAACAGAGACAGACAAATTTGTAAAATATTATTGTATACAGCTGTTCGGATTGTGGGGAAGTGTGGATACTAAGTGATGCCCTTGGGCCAAGTATATGGGGGGAAGGGGAAACAAGGGGAGGAGAAATAGTTCACAGCATGGGGAAACAAGTGCTGATGGACATGGGGGATAGGCTGCTAGTATATATTATCTAAATTGGAAACCAAGTATCTTGGTGGGAGACATAATAGGAGACATAAAATAGTAACATAATAAAGGACGTTGGTTTAGTCATCTGTGCTACATCCCCTGGCTTTAAATATACCTTAGGTCACGTCCTTTATTATGTTACTATTTTATGTCTCCTATTATTCATTACTACCTCCTCTGAATTACCCATTGGGTTTTTAAGTGCTTTTAGCTATTTTTTATCCTTTTGGCGCCTCTGTTTTGTCTTACTAATATACAACACAGAGACCATTCTATTAATCTTAATAATAAAATCAACTGGACTTGCTGTATTTTCTTTTTCCTTGAAGATGCTTTGCTGGTCACCCGACTGGATTTCTTAATTCAGAACGACCAGTTCAAAAATATTTGTGGATATATACCTTGGAATCGTACTCCAATCCAATCTGTTTTGTATAAAAACAAGGTGTTGATTGTTTTGATTGGAGCTATGAGGTGTTATTACACCATTCAGGGAGAGGCGCCAAAACAGCATTGTATGTGGCAGACAATTGTTGTTGCACCTTCTTCTCGCTTCTGTTCAAACTTGGTTTTTCCGGTTTCACATATATGGTGTGACGTTAGGTATCCCAAACCCAGAACTAACTTCAAGGTTCCGGTCTAAGCCCACTCTTCTGCCTGTAGCAGCTGCCTTTGGTTTTGGGTGAAGCCCTCCGCAACTCAGATGCCGACATGTCTTAATGGGGGAGAACAAGGGAGAGAGTTCTGGGTGAGCAAGGGAACCGTATGCGCAAAAAGGAATGGAGAGTCGGTCAGGGACAGGCCGGATCAGAACCAAGCAGGTGGTGCAGTACTGAATAAAGGGACAAAATGTAGTCTGGGTCACAGGCCGGGTCAGAATACCAAAGTAGCGGGTTCAAAACAGGATCGGAGAGCATTGTCAAAGTACTGGATGAATGAGAACCACCATTCTACACCATTCTATTCAATTATTATGATGCTTGACAAAGGATATTAACATGAATAGTGTAACATAAAAGCAAACATTGGAAGAGTGAATGTAATAGAAAAGCTGAAACGTATTAACTAGAACAGATGCCGCATGGAATAGTCACAATGTACCTGGTTTAGTGGGGAATTCACATGTTGAAAAAATATAAAGCAAAATTTAAAACTTGAGGAACCAGCACAAATGAAATAGGGTCATTGTTTTCTGGGATATGTTATAAGGCTAATTTACTTCTTACTTCAAAAATTGTCCACATATACCCCGGGTATAACACAAGGAATCAAATGCCATTTCCAAAGAATCAAGCGGTAAATAAGGTTTGGTAGGAAATCAATATGAAATTGCACCTAGTTAAAACGAGACAGGCATGTGCAAATATAGTGAGCAAAATATCATGTACCTTATTAAAACAGCCAATTGGGGTCAGTAGCCCAGCTCTAGTATCCCACCCAAGAACAATTTCAATCTTAATAGCTTTTAGTATGTGTTTCATATGACGTACCAGAGAATTGAGCCATCAAAGCCTCCTGCTTTCCCCTAGACAGATTTTAGCCTGGGAGCTTGGCATAATTATCCCACTGGATGTGAGCCTGGGTGGCTATTTCAGGCTCGTTCATCATGCCATACTGCTACACACCCGGTCTGCTAATTTCATCACATGCATTAGGCTTTCCTACTTGTCTATCTTGTTTTATTTTGAAGGGGTGAAATAATGCCTCTCCCTGTTTTAATAAGCTGCACTAGAATGCACTACTGCACCACCTCCGACTCCTGTTCCGAAAGGATTTTCACAAGGAAGAGCTGGGAGTTAAAATAAGGATCTGCCCACATTCCCATGCGGCTCTGAAACAGCTGCTTTCTGCATTTGTCTGGAATATTTGTTTTAGTTTGAGGATTATGTGAAAACATTCCATTCTGTGTTCATTAAATAACATTACTGCCCCGTATGTCTGCCCATAGTGTAGGGTAAAAATATATATTTCTCATCAAGTGTCAGCTAAATCTTTTGTTTATTGGTATCATTAGTCTTGTGCCAAATTGCTAGCGTTGCCTTTACCCTGCTGTTTATATCATAGGGCTCATTTACAAAGCCCCATGCGGTGCACAAAAAAAAGCAGCATACTGCCACTGCATCCCACCCCCGCTTCCCACCTTGCACGTAATTTGGAGGGGTAGGGTAGAATGGTAGGCAAGCGGTAAGGGGGTAGGTAAGGCAAGGGGTGCAAGTACCTTTCCAAGTAAGCACTAAGGTTCATTATATCCACTACAGCATGGCTGCATTGGCAATTTTCTGTATTTAAGGGTCAATTATGTCTCCACTTTAAAACTCTTGTGCAATGTGCAATGGGCACAAAGTAGCCCTGTCCTTACCGCCTACCATAGGGCATACAGTAAGTGAAGGGCTCTGTTGTGGATTGTACCCACCAGTGCTCCCTAACTTATCTGAATGTTGCATAGTTAGGGAATGGGATGGGGGGACCCTTCATGCCTTCTTCCACTCGCCTCTCATGAATATAGTGCATCTGAATGCAGGCAGCTCTGTATTCATTGGAATACAGCTCAGGCGGTGTAACTGCCTCCAAAATATTTATTCATAGGAGGCACTTTGAAGAGCAGACATCTGCAGTATTCACAGTTCATATAGGAAAATATTGGTGTATCAGTCCTAGTTCCAAGAATATCTAGGGCAGGAAATACATATTCGCCTCAAATCTTACCTCAAAATAACCTTCAAGGTGTATCTATGAGAGCTGATGGTCATTCTTCCCAATTGCCATCCTAAAGGTGGCCATACACGGGCCAATAAAAGCTGCCGACATACTGAGTTGGGAGCCTATTGGCCCGTGTATGGGGCCCTCCGATGGGCTTCCGCGATAGATAACTGCCCGAAAGTTGGCCGGATGACGATAGGACAGGACTAAAAATCCTGTCAGATCGGGGACCACATCTGTTCGTTGATGTGGTCCAGTGATCTGGCCACCGTTTTACCCTTTGTTATAATCCAATCGTTGGGCCCTAGGGCCCAAGGATCGGATCAGCCCGATATCGCCCACATTTTGGGGAGAGATCCACTCATTTGGCGACATCACTGAACAAGAGGATCTCTCAGTGTATGGCCACCCTAACTGACCTTTAGGTTGACAACACCATCCACTACTGCTGCAAACACCCACAGGGGAGCCAGCCATACACTTTAATATTAATGCAATTTTTTTTATTGGCAACACTTCTCCACGTTATAAATATGATGGGGATCAGAGTAAAAAAAAGTGGCACAGGAAATGTTATTTCTTGTAAAACTGCTCTATAAATATGGGCCTAGGGAAAGATACAACCCTTCTGAGCTGTTTGGACAATGGCAAAGACTTTGTACATGAATAAAAGTAACCCTCCCAACATTCTTAGAGCAGTCTTGATATACTTCAGTACCATGGAGAAGGTCAGAATCTCACCTGAAGGTGTTTATGGCAGAAGAATGCAGATAAGTGAGACCTTGCTACTGTGTTTACATATAGTTTTATGATAAAGTCCTTTTCTCCTCAAGCGAGAAAACAAGATTTTCAATCATTATTACATTAATGAGTTACACCACCTAAAATTGATAGGTTCCCTATAACAGACTCTTAACAGGCCTGAGTCTAGTATGCAGTAAATTTAGAACCTCTGCCAGGGCTACGTACATTGCAGTTTTTTTGCACGGCCTTCTGGGACACCTCTCTCCAGCATTATGGAAATGTGTCCAAGCACATTAGCCTGCTATTTATGGGCTCTTATTTTATGCCATCATATGTAATATCACATGCTTAATGCTAAACTATCCTTCATTTCTCCCAAATTATGTGCGTAGTTAAGACGAGACCCATATAATTGTCGAATGACCTTGGAATTAGGACACGTTGATATTTTAGATGATGTTCTTGTAATTTTTGCACATTTGCAACATTAGTTATGGTTCAGTACCAGTATCAGGAACATTAGTGGTAAGTCAAATAGTTCTTAATTCATAAAGCAGTAATTGTCATGGATTCGAGCTATTTAGTAACATCTTTTTATCTTTTATATTTCGTTTTGTGTCGCTATCGTTTTCTGTCTCACCTGTATCCTGAGCCAGCTAGTGAGACAGCCTTGTATCAGTGGATGAGACTCCTCAGCATTTGTATAGTGATGGGCGAATCTGCCCTGTTTCACTTCCCCGAATAATTTGCGAAACGGCGAAAAAATTTGCGAAACGCATTGAAGTCAATGGGCATCAAAATCATTTTAAAGTGTGTCAATTTTAATGTGCGCCAATTTTGTCGCGCGACAATATTTTTTGTTGCAGGAGATTTTTCGCCAGCGAATTTTCTATGCAGTTTCGTGGTGGAAAGCAGAAATTCGCTGCAAATCCGAATTTATTCGGCTGTCACTACATTTGTACTAATAATATACAGGTTTGGGACCTGTTTTACAGAATTCTCGGGCCTGGGTTTTTTTTTGGAATAATGGATCTTTCTGTAATTTGGATCTTTATACCTGAAGTCTACTAGAAAATCATGTGGCTGGTTTTGCTTCTAATAAGGATTAATTATATCTTAGTAGTACGAGCTAATTTTTTATTACAAAGAAAAGGGAAATCATTTTTAAAAATTTGGATTATTTGGATAAAATGGAGTCTATGGGAAATGGCCTTTCCATAATTCTGAGCTTTCTGGATAACGGGTTTCCGGATAACTGGTCCCATTTCTGTATCCTGTTAGACTTATAGGGGCAGAGATAAATAAAAGATATAGATGCTGCATTGC
The DNA here is from genome assembly GCF_017654675.1 of Xenopus laevis. Lineage (NCBI taxonomy): Eukaryota > Metazoa > Chordata > Amphibia > Anura > Pipidae > Xenopus > Xenopus laevis. Next base: position 14,537,143 of record NC_054379.1, on the reverse strand, counting down.
TTTGTGGAGTATGTGTAATTCTGGAATTTCACACAAAACCTAATATTTATTTTTACTAAAGCAGAAATATCGCTGCAGGGCAATTCACTAATGGAGAAGATTGTAAATGAAACTGCATTTGTGGGTCTGTAAATAAATTTAAATCATGGATCTTGTCAAGACTATTAGGTCAAGGTTGTCCTAACTGTCCTAACCAGAAAGATGTGCTGGGCTGGGGGAAGCTGCTCCAACATCCAGTAATAAAGAGCAGATCAATCAATATGAGGACCTGTAGTGCCTACTGACACCTGTCTGTGATCCTTCTACCTCCATATTTCATTGCTAGAGCCGGTAAACCCAGGAACATTTTTGGAAAACCAAGTGGCTGTACCTCTAAGTATCGTAGTACAGTCAAATGCAATGGTATGGAAAGACAAGGAGGATGGACTAGTGGGCATCTCTTGAGATAGGAGGGCCACATTGTTTCTGAGAAAGTGTATCTGTTAGCACCAGACCTGGCAATCTGTGGGTTCTGGCAAATGCCAGAGGGGCTGCTATAAGGTCCCATTGAAAGTCAATATTTAGTGGGCTGGTGGGGGCTGTTTGGGCCTCTGTGTACCTGAAATGCCAGGGCCTATTTTAATTCTCAGTCCGGACCTGGTTAGCACCTATCCTCCTACTGTATGTACATCATTTCACATATGGAAAACTTTAAGGGGTAGTTTACCTTTAAATTAACTTTTAGTTAGTTCAGTTCTAAGCCACTTTTCAATTGGTCTTCATTATTTATTTTTTATAGTTTTTTTTTAGCCTACAGTTATTAGCCTTTTTCTTTGGATTCTTCTCAGCTTTCAAATGGGGGGTCACTGACCCCATCGAAAAACCAATGCTCTATAGAGCTATACAGCCAGTCTGTTATTCAAATCAGTGCATGGTTGCTAGGGTAAATTGGACCATAGCAACCCATTTGCTGAAATCGCAAACTGGAGAGCTGCTGAATAAAAAGCGAAATAACTCAAAAACCACAAATAATAAAAAATGAAAACCAATTGCAAATTGTCTAAAAATATCACTCTCTATGCCATACCAAAAGTTAATTTGAAGGTGAACCACCCCTTCAAGATACTTTTAGATGTCAGTTAAGGGTCCATTGTTCTTGGGACAATTATGTTTTTGGGTGCTTGCTTAATGGTATGATTTTAAATAGCTAAGCAAAGTGACTACTGTGGGTGCAGGGGTTGTTCATGCCGACCAGACAAATAAGGGCAACCTACAAGTAGGTTTTTATCACCATAGAAGTGAATAGACTTGTGACTGGGCTAACCCATATTTTCATATACAAGGGGTGGAAGAATAAAGGTGGAAAGGAGGTTGTGGTGATGGGCTCAACCCAAAGTTTGGATATAAATTCCAAACTCTTTAACTTATCCTAATGAAGATGGCAGTACGTTATCTAGATCCTACGTTGCTCAGGAGCCAATGGGCCCCCAGTTATATTTTTAAAATGTCAGTATTTTTTTAAAAAAACATTGCAGCCCTTCATCTTTATAATATCTTCATTTATTCACTGTTCCACTGCAAATTTGCTTTGTCATCAACCATCTTCAAGGGCTACTTAATGTTTTATTTTAGCCTCCATTCTCGATGAACGGGACAAGCTCAGCCCTGCTGAACACATTTTTTGTGTGCCGGTAATATTCTTCATACATTAATTAGGGCCTTATGGGGTCTACTATACCTCCTGGGGCCCCCTGCAGCCACAGGGTCTGCTTCCTCTGTAGTTATGCCCCTGATTACAATCCCTGAAAATTTCAGGGTCTCTTGAAAGACTTTAAAGATTGTTTAAAGAACTGCTACACCCTACAATCTTTCTGATACATTGTGCAGGGCAATACATGTTCTGACATAGTTATATGATATCTCTCTGTACAGGCTATGAGCAAACTTAGTGGGTTGTTCCTATAGAACTGAACTTAGCACAGGAACCATGAGTTCTCCTGATCTCCATGAACCATTTATATCAGGACAGCCACTTCAATTCCAAATAAAGGACAATGGAGCAGAGCAAAGCTGTTCAAGGTTTTCCAAGCAATGGACACAAAATTTGACATTCCACATATATGATGGCCATGCTAATAAATTGAAGATGTTAGACAAATATGGTATATATAATTATTCATGGCACTCTTAAGCAGGCTTGGGACCATAAAAATCCCTTGGACACATGCAGCCCACAAGCCCTCCAGTAGGGGCAATTTCTCCCTTGTAAACTTGAGTTCCACGAATAGGGCTTAGCTGAACATACTATTTGGTCTCTGATAACCACCAAAACCCAGTAGAGTAGAGTTATTTCAAAAGATTTTTAGACCACTTATGAAAAGGTAAAATGTCTTTATTTATATAGAGAAAATTACTGGAATGTGGGGTTCAATCATGATATGAATAAATTTCATCCAAGTGAGGTAGAGTTGCCAACCACTGTAAGAAATTGAGATTTTTGGAACCTTTGTAGTACGTGGCTCATTACACACATCATAATCATTACATTGATGTGACTGAATGTGTTGTAGCCAAACACTGGCCTTTTTATCCTTTAGATTTCAGCCCCCAATGAAATTTCTATCATATGGTTTAAAGGTTTATAGAATCTTTTAATGAGCTCCGGTCTTTGTGAATCTGTAAGCTCCAGCTCTGCTAATTGCTTTGTAGCCTCAAGGTACATTTGGCTTTTTCATCAAGTTCCACTTTAATCAGCCTGATCTGATGCTGAAAACCCCTGTTTAGTGTCTGTGCTCCCTTATTTTCCTAACAGCACATCATTGGCCTGTACTTTTTCACCTTCCACATTTAATTAAAGGGTCTCCCCTTCCCAGTCCTGCTGCCTTAGGCTGGCCTGACTAGGCATTTGAAGATGAAGAAGCCAGAAGAGTATCACTCCATGGTGCTTGCTGGAAGAACCCTGGGCCGGTGCAGTTTTATGCTCATAGGAGCACTGGCTTGGGGTTTCAGGTAAGTAAATACAATCACTTGGGAGTGCCTAACATTTGACACCCCCAAGTGGAAGGAGACTTTCCTTCTTCTTTAACACTGAATTAGCCTTTAGTGAAACTCCTGTAGCCAGATATATATGGGTTTTCAGACCTCGGTCAATACATCCTAGAAGTATCTTCAGGAAAGGTATAGGACCCACAGATGAGTCTGTCCTCGAACTATAGCCATCTCTAATGTTCTCTTAGGGATTTGTCTACCTAGATGTGGCTCATATATGTCTATCTATCTACAGTATGTATCTTCTAGCTATCTAAAAGCAGTATTTTGAAGAACTTGGGGTTATTTAGTATTAACAATAACAAAATTAAGTTGCTTTATAGAAAGGATTTTTTTGTTTGTTTATTCTTGTTAACTGAGATAAATAAGATGTGTAGATTTAGTTTGTTTTATATTTTATCTGTTTCAGTTATGGATAAATTAATAGAAATAGAGAAACAATGGATTCTCTCTGTCTCTTTCTCTCTATATACATATGTATATTTTGACTGGCTTATTCGTATGCATATCCTTGAGCACATGCAAAATAAATGAGTATTCCAGATCATAGTATTAACTATTTTAATCAGTTAATCATGGAAGACAAGGTTGAGACTATTAAAAAGAGTGTCACTAATTGAAAGCTCGTTTACCCAGCAACTGTCCTACAGTTAATGTCTCTGGAACAAAACAATGTAGGAAATGAAGGCTGAACAGGTGCAGTGTTGTTCATTTGTTGATGTAAAACCCACAGGGCAATGTACCTACTACTGTGAAATATAATTATATGAGAAGTTTTTTACTGTCCATACATTTCCTCTTGGGGAAGAATATTGTTTCTTAACGTCAACGGTCTACTGGGATGTTCTGCCTTCTAAGGCACTTGACCTGGGCAACCTCTGAATATTGTGTCCTCACTCCTATTACCTGATTCTGTCTTCTAGATGACCTCTTCAAGTGGCAAGCCTTGCTCATGAAGGGGTTGCCGCTGTGCCCAGCTATACTAAGATGGCCAATCTTCTTGTAAAAAAAACAGAAACTTTAGTTCTTCACATGTTCTCAGTGGAAGCACAGGTAACTTTTCAGATATCTGTTGGCCACTTCTGCAATGGAGCCACCTGAGATGAAGTTCTCATTTTGCCTCATGCTAGAAATGTCCTTGCTTATCATGGATCATGGATGTTTTGATGGAAACTTCTGTTTTTCTGTATTAAGCAAAGCTAGAATTTTTATAGAAATCTTTGCTCATTGCTCACTGGATCAATAATCTGATCATGTGGTTGGGACCATTGTTTGCAGATTGCTTTCGCAACCTGAAGCATTCCTTGACTGGAATTTTTTTTATTTGCTTTATCGATCAAAGTGCTGTGAGATCTTTTGGGGCCCACTTATGTAAGGTAACTCTTAGCTAGATAGTATACAGTTAGCTTGATCTGATTATTTGTTACAAATCGGTACAACTGGACTAATTATCTGATAATATGGTTGGGATCGTGCAGCCTCATGGTTTGGTTTCAAGGCCAGTGGCATTTCATGACCAAGGAATTTCTTGTCCTTTTGATCAACAGTTGGCTAAACCCAGTCAGATATTGGGTGGGAATGTGCAGTATAAATAATTTAAAGGCATTGCCAAAGGTATTGGTCTGCTTCCTCCCTATGGGAAATCGAATGTGCAGAATTTGAAACTCTGTCACTTTAAGGGGCAGATTTATCAAGGGTCAATTTTCGAAGTAGAAAAAGCTTCGAAATTCGACCATCGAATTGGAATACTTCGACTTCGAATATCGAAGTTGAAGTTTTTTTTACATTGAATTTGCCCATTTGCGGTCAAAGTAAAAAAGTATTTCATCCATCGATCGATCGATTTTTCTTCGACTTCAAAAAACCCATATGCTAACATAGCACTTCGGCAGGTTAAATTTGGCGAAGTATTGAAGTCGAAGAGACAGTACTTCGATTATCGAATGGTCGAATATTCAAACGATTTTACTTTGAATCAAAGTCGTAGTATCCTATTTGATGGTCGAAGTATCCAAAAAATAACTTCCCTCGAATTCACTTCGACCCTTGATAAATCTGCCCCTAAATATGTAATGTTTCAGAAACAGTAGTTTTTTAAGTAAGACTTCAAGCCAGTTAAGGAGGACACAGACTTGCTCAACTCTTAATTTAAACATCTTTTGCTCTATGGGTACCCCACCATATAGGTGGGTATCTGGATGGTCACCTCAATTCAGAACCCCTAAAGACTCCTCTAGTAAAAACAGATGTGGTGTACATGTGGAAAGCCCATTAAGAACAGCATATTGGAGGTAAGAATTAGTGATGGGCGAATTTATTCGGCAGGCGCTAATTCGCGGCGAATTTGCGCGATTCACCGCCAGCGAATAAATTCGCGAAACGCCCGCAAAAATATGCCCGAAAAAATTCGGCGGCGTCAAAATACATTTTTCGCCGCGTCGGAAAAAACGGATGCCGGCGTCAAAAACGTCGAATTTTTCGTCGTTTCGCTTTGCCGGAAAATTTGCGAATTTCACACGAAATTCGCGAAACGGCGAAAAATTCGACGTTTTTGACGCCGGCATCCGTTTTTTCCGACGCGGCGAAAAATGTATTTTGACGCCGCCGAATTTTTTCGGGCGTATTTTTGCGGGCGTTTTGCGAATTTATTCGCTGGCGGCGAATCGCGCAAATTCGCCCATCACTAGTAAGAATTCAAGCAGTGCGGTAGCCAGAATGTTAAGGTAATATTTATTGATTTTCTATTCTATTCTATTCTAGAGTCATAGTGAGCATCTTTTGAATATGAGTTTTTTATTTTTGTTAGATACTCTAATACTAAAGATATGGGTCCTGATATCCAGAATGCTTGAGCCTTGGGGCTTTCCAGATAAGGGGTCTTTCTGTAATTTGTATCTCCGTACTAAGTCTACTAAAATATAATTTAAACATGAATTATACCCAATAGGCTTGTTTTGCCTTCATTAAGGATTAATTATATCTTAATTGGGATCAAGTACAAGCTACTGTTTTATTATAACAAAAAAAAAGGAAATCATTTTAAGAACATTTTCAATTATTTGATAATAACGGAGCCTATGGGAGATGGTCTTCATGTAATTTGAAGGTTTCTGGATAACAGATCTCAAACCTGTATAATTTAAGTGGGTGGGAATTCTTCTATTTATTTTTTTTAATATTTTTAATTTGCATATACCAGTTAGGCACCTCTAAAAAATAAACACATCCAGAGAATGTAACAAAAATCAGTGGAATTAAATTTAGAGAATAAAAATATTTAGTATGCTCTAACCTGAAATTTCTTCCTTTGTCCACAAGATGTCACTTTTTGCTGCAAAATTTTTCCCGGCAACATAATGTATTAATTTTACACCATCTGCGCCACTTGGATAAAACATGTACACATGCTAAATGATTACACATGTCTCTTATTTATTAAAAAAAAAGAACACAGGATCCAGAATTGTTTCAATTCTTCAGGTTTATCTATAGTACACGTATGTGACCTGTTATCCAGAATGCTCAGGACCTGGAGTTTTCCGGATAAGGGATATTTCTGTAATTTGGATCTTCATACCTTAAGTCTACTAGAAAATCATGTAAATATTAAATAAACCCAATAGGCTGGTTTTGCTTCCAGTAAGGATTAATTATATCTTAGTTGGGATCAAGTACAAGCTACTGTTTTATTATTACACAGAAAAAGGAAATCTATTTTTGGATTATTTGGATATAATGGAGTCTATGGGAGACGGCCTTTCCGTAATTCAGAGCTTTCTGGATAATGGGTTTCCAGATAACGGATCCCATACCTGTAATAAGTCAATTATGACATTTATTCAGGTTGTATATAAATTATTAATAAACACCGATCTGAAAACATTTCTGTAATACTGTACAAGATAAATACAAGGTTACTGTCTACTATAAAACTGTAGAAAAAGATAGATGTAAACATACGTGCCTGCATTTAGGACAAAAAAAATCTGCAATTTACTGTATGTATTAAAGTGCAAAGCGCTTTGTAAATTGCAACATTAAATAACATTGCCAAATGGAAATCTGTTCAAATAAAGAAAAGGTGGGACATTTGGAATTCAATTCCAAAACCTTTGTGAAATATTTCGATATATATATATTTCTTATCGTGTGAAATATCACAGATCAAATGGTTTCTTCATTGTTGCTCTGATAACAACTAAAACCTGTGGAATGATAGAAGTTCCAACACTGTTTATAATAAGCATCTTTTTAAACATATAGAGGGTTATTTATCAAAATCCAAATGTTTCTGATTATTTCATTTAAAAAAGTCCGACCAGACTAGAATACACGATTTAACCTTATTTATTATTAAAAAAAAGCACGATTGAATCAGATCAGGAAAAACAGTATAAAATTGATCAAAAACCCGAATCTTTTTTTTTTTCAGATTTTTTCCCCAAATCGCTGGATTTTTTCAGGATTTTAATTGAAAAGTCCAAATTTTTCAGATTTTTGCCTGAAATACCCTAAATAGTTGGATTTTTGGGCTAATTCCAGCTCAGACCACAGAAACTACCAAATAGGATAGGGACCTCTCCCATTGACTTATACAGGTATGGGACCTGTTATCCAGAATGCTCGGGACCTCGGGTTTTCCGGATAAAGGATCTTTCCGTAATTTGGGTCTTCATGCCTTATGTCTACTAGAAACTCATTTAAACATGAAATAAACCCAATAGGCTGGTTTTGCTTCCAATAAGGATTAATTATATCTTAGTTGAGATCAAGTACAAGCGATTGTTTTATTATTACAGAGAAAAAGGAAATCATTTTTAAAAAGTTGGATTATTTGGATAAAATGGGAGACAGCCATTCTGTAATTCGGAGCAATCTGGATATCGGGTTTCCAGATAAGGGATCCTGTACACAACCTCAGCAGGTCTGAGATGGAGGCTTTTTGGATTTGGACTTTTTCCACTTTTTCTTCGAAGTATAATACAATTTTTATTTTTTTCCACACAAGAATTTTTAATTTTATTGTAAAAGCATTCAAGTTTTTTGCATTCGGACTCTTATAAATATCCCCCATATTATATGAATAAATCAATACATGTGATGAATCCTCTGTGCCCTGTGCAATGTGTCCTTATAATTGAAGAAGGTTTTTGTATTAAAGCGGATCTTCTGATACATACATTTATTCTATTTGACATTTATTTCTAAAATTGCCTACAGTCTAGGGGCACGTTTTTCTTTTCTTCAAAATTTGTCACCCCTGGCTGTTGTAACTATATTTTTTTGTGTATGTCAGGATAGATTATGTGTCATGATAGACCTTTGTACTGTATCCCAAAGCTTCTTTGCGATGACAAAAGTGTGAGTAGAATTTAATTGCAAATACAGCAGGAAAAATGATCAAGGAACTGTTTGAAAAAATTCAAATATTGTTTTTAAATTTCTTTGCAATAAAATTGCCCAGGTTCAGTTTACACTTGCTGCAAAATAAGTAGTGCAATTTATTGACAATTATAAGTGAAAGTAAAACCATATATAAAAGGGATGTTTGCATTGGATATTTAAATAAAATATTTATACAGATTTCATCCACCAATTTTGTCGCTACTAAGCATTACCTTTAATTAGCAGAAAGCTCCGTTCCACTCTTGTCATGAAATACTGTAAAAATACTGTAAATAAGAATATTGCAAAGAATTCCATGTTGTTTATTTTTTTTTATTTCTGAAATAGCAATGACATTTTTAAAATTTGTATTTTCAGCATCAAGTTGAAAAAGCAGATTTAATTTCCTATTTAAGAAATCAACAGTTCGTAGATTTGTTTAATTATGATAAAATAAATAATAGTCCGTGAGAGTAAGGCTCGTTAATGAACATGTACAAATACAGTATCACACTGTAACACATATATACAGAGATGTACTTATTATAATTGCATAATATTATATTTATTTAGAATATTTAAGCTATTGACACAAGGAAAAAAATTATTTCCTCCTTTTAGGGATTTTTTTTTAGCCTCTATCCATTCATGATGTTTAACTTAAATGTATTTTTTTTATTTGTTGACAGATGCAAGTGGTAATTATTTTCAGGTTTGAAAAGAAATGTTTTAAAAAAAAAAAAGAAAATTCAGGTGAGTAAAATCTTAATTTTATTTTGATTCGTCTGGATTAATCAATAGACAGAGCGATAGAGAGAGAGAGAGAAAAAATCCTTGATATCCAGCAATTCTTGAGATTTAGCCCTAGAGCTAGAACAGAGGGCTTGTCTGACTGTGTTGACACTAATTAATTTATGTTAATTTATTGTGTACAAGGATTCTATCGTTTAGCAAAGGCTGAGTCCAGCCCACTGCTATTCAGACCTGTGAAGGGAACAGTGCAGCATTTAAATCTCACTCATTGAAAACAAAAAAAAAATGTTTTTTAACCCTTTCTAAAAAAATTCCAATTTGAATCTGATCGTGTCCTTTTAACCATCATCAAACATACAGCATTTTTTTTTCCAAATAATTCTTTTTATCAGATTTTTTTTTTTATTTCTACCATTTACAGCTTAGAAATGAATCCAAACACAACAAAAGAACATTCCGACGATGGCTTAACACGCAGGACTACCGAAAACAGAACGTCAACTGTTTTTTATTTTTTCGACGCAACTTTTCTGAGTCATAACTAGGCCCCTGTGTCGGAATTGCTGGTCCCGTAAGGTTTTGGGGGGGGGTCTGGTGAGTACGCTAAGAAGAATCAGCAGGTTACTTGGGAGTAAAAAAATACAAAAAAAAAGACAGTCACCTCTAAAAGAGGATTTTTTTTTTTAATTCCCATCTCATTTGCATGCCGAGATTTAATTTCCATCGCTTAAATATGACGAATTGCCGAGATTTTCTTCAGTTAATGCTTTTAACAGCTCCCAATAAACTTCATTAATCAGGCAAGCTCAAGGCCCAACGTGCAGTCTGCAACAGCTAATTTGCCTGATTAGCCCTCGACTTTAGTGAATAACCAGGTGGATAATCTAACGGCTTTATGGCCTTAATTACACTCTAATCAGTTCAGCGTTTGGCGAGCAAAAAGAAAAGAGCCCAAAGCACTTTTTTTCCCTCCCCTCTGTATATCTTTTGCGTCCCTCCTCTATCTTCTTTCTTTCTCCATTTTGTCCCCTGATTCCTCTTCACCTCGACCGCTGCAATATTTTCCCAGTCATTGTAAAACCCTTTGACAAATCACTTCAAGGGCAGGCTAACTTTGAAGGACAAGACAATGCTTCAGCATATGGTACAATCCCCATATGTTTCCCTGCTTTCTCTTTTTTTTTTTTTGTACATTTTTTTTATTTAAAAAAAATAAAATATTTTGAAAGAAATTTGGATAAGAACTTTTTATCCCACGGTGCGTAGAAAACGAAGTAGGAATGACAGGGCTCTCCACGGGAAGCTGTTCTGTTCCTGCCTCGTACTGTACTGCCATTGTATGTGTTTAGGATCCTGAGAACAAGCGATCACATTAAGTGCTGCTCAGCTCCCAGCTGCTTTATGGCTTCTCTGAGTTTTTACCAATCTCCCTCAAACAATCTGTCAATACTCAGTTTAATAAGCTTTATACGGAGCGGCCAAACACCTCCCTTGCCTCGGAGTAATCGCTTATTAGGAGTTTTTATAAGAAAAACAGTGGTTAAATGGAGGGCGGGTAGATTTCTGACCAAGGATTTGGAAGAAACATTTGAAGCATCATGTTTCCCTGAGATTCAGGGGTTAAAACCTTTAAAAAAAGTAAGGAATTCTTCAGCCTCTTTAAAATATATTTTACACGAATGAGTTCCAGCTGATGGATTGGTATCATAGGTATAGGAAGCACTAATAACATAGCAAGCCTTGCTGTACTGCCTCTAGGCCTGTAGGGGGTGCTATTGCTAAGAGGTTAAATGTTTCACTGCAAACCTGTTTATATTATTAATGTCCATCTCCGTGAGCATATCACTAGTCAAAACAGAAAACAATTTTTTTTAGGAAGTTAGTTAACCCCTTTGTGACCACACTTATATGTTACGCACATTGTGATGTCACCATTTGAGTATCGAATCTATCTCCAGGGCTGCAGTAGGATCTCTAGCGTGAGAAAGTACAACACAGACGCCGTATCAGTTTAACCATTTCCTTGCTGGCGACTTATATTTTTCATAGCAACCTGCCAATGATGTAGCATCTATGTTTTAAGATTAAATAGTAGCCTACACTTGGGGGCAGATTTACTAAGGGTCGAAGTGAATTCGAGGGAATTTTTGAAGTAAAAATATTCGAAATTCAAAGTCATTTTTTTGGATACTTCGACCATCGAATAGGATACTACGACTTCGAATTTACTTCGAATTCGATTCAAAGTAAAAATAGTTCGAATATTCGACTATTCGATAATCGAAGTACTGTCTCTTTAAAAAAACTTCGACTTCAATACTTCGCCAAATTAAACCTGTCGAAGGGCTGTGTTAGCCTATGGGGACCTTCTAGACCATTTTTCTAAGTCTTCACACATCGAAGTAAAATCGTTCGATCGTACCCTAAAATCGTTCGATCAAACAATTTTACTTCAATCGTTCGATGGCCAAATTCGGTGAAAAATACTTTGACTTCGATATTCGAAGTCGAAGTATTTCAATTCAAGGTTCAAATTTTGAAGTATTATCTCAATATTATCTGAAAAAAAACTCAGAACAAATCCATAAGGGTTTTTTTTCCTTATTAATCAATTAACTTTCCTGAAAATTTTGTTTGCAGGAAAAAATCACGCCGGAAACTCTTTTCAGATTTTTGCCTGAAAACTTGCGCAAATCAAAAAATCTTTGGGTTCTCCCTTTGACTTATATACAACTTCGGCAGGTCTGATTTTTGGATTCAGAATTTTTCCATCCTCGGGGTATAATAAATTCTGAAAAATTTGTGTTTTTTTTAAAATTTCAATTTTATACTAAAAAAACAATAGGGCTCGTTTATAAAGTTTTCGCAGGGCAGATTTGTTCGAACAGTCAATATATTTGGCTTGAGCGTGGTTACATTTATAAAGCTTGATTTTAAGCGTGATTTTTGCATTCAGAGTTTAGTAAATAACCCCCTAAAAGTATTTTTAATTGTGGTAATTTGGATCGGTGGGTAAACATGTTAATATAAACAATTTCGAGGGGAGGGCTTATTTTTTTTTCATTTTCTAATTTTTTTTAAAAAAAATTAAAAATAATTAATTTGATATGGCAGAAAATAGGGGGGTTTATAAAACATGTTAAGATGAACAATTTTGAGGTGCGATTTGATTTTAAATGTTTTGAATTTCCTTATTTTGTTTTTAGTTAATTTGCTATGGCAGAAGGCGAGTTTAATTGAATTAATTTTATTTTCTTATTTTAAAAAAAAAATTTCAATTAATTTTGCTATTGCAGACAAGAGGAAGATTTGTAAAACCAATTGCCTTCACTTTACATACTAGACTTAAAATCTCCAAATGGAGTTTTTAAAAAACTTTTTTGTGAAAAGAAAATTAATCTGTCATTTTTTTAAAATAATACTTCGAATTTGTGTTTATTTTACATTAACAGATAAAATCAGCCTGTCAGCCGAATAATATCACTAACCAGGTCTTGGGGAAATATTAATGTTTATTCATCCAGAGCAAAATTCAGATGCAGCAAACGACTGCCTTTTAGCGATCCCTGAAAAACTGTTAAAACATTTTTCAGAGTAATTTGTGCCTTTATCGCCAATTATCATGAGATTGTTTATACACTGTGGGGCAGATTTATCAAAGGTCGAAGTGAAAATTTTAATTAAAAACGTTTTAATTTCGAGCTAATTTTTCTGTAGTTTGACTAGGAAATAGTCCAAATTAGTTTCGAATTTTAAAAAAAATTGGAAAATTCAAATTTCGAAATTTATCATGTACTTTCTCTTTAAAACTTTGACTTCGACCATTCGCCATCTAAAACTTGCAGAATTGCTGTTTTAGCCTATGGGCGCCCTCCTAGAGTCAATTGGTGGACTTTGACTTTCGACCCTTGATAAATCTGCCCCTGTGTGTGTGTTTTACATAGGTACATACAGTTACATAGTTTAGTTGAGTTGAAAAAAGACCAAAGTCCATCAATTTCAACCCCTCCAAAAGAAAACCAGCATCCATACATACACACACTCCCACCAACCCCTCCAAACACTCACATGAGCTGCACATACCCATTTCTTCTAGTCTGAAGGGGAGGTCTCTGGTACGGTGATCCTCTTTATGGGTAAAAAGGACCCCTGCTATTTGTCTATAGTGTCCTCTAATGTACTTGCCTTTTTTCCAGAGAAAACAACCCCAACCTTGACAGTCTCCCCTCATAATTTAAGTCTTCCCTCCCTCTAACCAGTTGCACTTAGTCCCTGCACTCTCTCCAGTTCATTTATATCCCTCTTAAAGGGATCCTGCCATCGGAAAACGTGTTTTTTTCAAAACGCATCAGTTTATAGTGCTACTCCAGCAGAATTCTGCACTGAAATCCATTTCTCAAAAGAGCAAACAGATTTTTTTATATTCAATTTTGAAATCTGAGCTGGGGCTAGACATTTTGTCAATTTCCCAGCTGCCCCCAGTCATGTGACTTGTGTCTGCACTTTAGGAGAGAAATGCTTTCTGGCAGGCTGCTGTTTTTCCTTCTCAATGTAACTGAATGTGTCTCAGTGGGACATGGGTTTTTACTATTGAGTGCTGTTCTTAGATCTACCAGACAGCTGTTATCTTGTGTTAGGGAGCTGTTATCTGGTTACCTTCCCATTGTTCTTTTGTTTGGCTGCTGGGGGGAGGGGTGATATCACTCCAACTTGCAGTACAGCAGTAAAGAGTGATTGAAGTTTATCAGAGCACAAGTCACATGACTTGGGGCAGCTGGGAAATTGACAAAATGTCTAGCCCCATGTCAGATTTCAAAATTGAATATAAAAAAATCTGTTTGCTCTTTTGAGAAATGGATTTCAGTGCAGAATTCTGCTGGAGCAGCAATATTAACTGATTCATTTTGACAGTATCCCTTTAAGGACTGGAGTCCAAAACTGCCCCCCATACTCCAGATGAGGCCTCACCAGGGACCTATAAAGAGACATAATTATGTTTTCATCCCTTGAGTTCAGCAGGTCAAATTTGAATTATTAAAGGGACAGTACATGATAAATGTCGAAATTCGAATTTCACATTTTTTTTTAATTTGAATCTAATTTTGACTATTCCCTAGTCAAATTACACTAAAACAAATTCGAAATTCAAATTTAAAAATTCAAATTTTCAATTCGACCCTTGATAAATCTGCCCCTTAGTGTATAACTTGCATTTATATTATTTTTGCCAAAGTGCATGACTTGCATTTATCAACATTAAACCTAATTTTCCAGTTTGCTGCCCAGTTTTCCAGCTTGTCACATCTACACAATGTGCAAATATGAAATAAAATATGTCTCTGTTACCTCCAAACAGGCTCTACATAAATCTGCTGCTAACAAAACCAGTTACGCACTGTATAAATCATACTTTCTGTGAAATTATTTTGTATGTGTGTATATAGATCTTTCTCTATCCCTTTATCCATTATATCCCTCTATCCATTTTTATATCTATCTACAGTGTCGGAATCTACAGTGTATCATCTATCTATCTATCATCTCTCTCTCTCTCTCTCTCTCTCTCTCTCTCTCTCTCTCTCTCTCTCTCTCTCTCTCTCTCTCTCTCTCTCTCTATCTCTTAGTCTATCTATCTATCTATCTATCTGTCGTCTGTCTGTCTGTCTGTCTCTGTCTCTCTCTTTATCTGTCTGTCTGTTTCTCTCTCTCTCTCTTTATCCATCTATCTATCTATCTATCTATCTATCTATCTATCTATCATCGATCATCTCTCTCTCTCTCTCTCTCTCTCTCTCTCTCTCTCTCTCTCTCTCTCTCTCTCTCTCTCTCTCTCTCTACCTATCTCTTAGTCTATCTGTCTGTCTGTCTGTCTGTCTGTCTGTCCATCTATCTATCTGTCTATTTATCGATCTATCTATCTGCCTGTCTATCTATCTATCTATCTATCTATCTATCTATCTGTCTGTCTGTCTGTCTGTCTGTCTGTCTGTCTGTCTGTCTGTCTCTGTCTCTCTCTTTATCTGTCTGTCTGTCTGTCTGTTTCTCTTTATCTATCTATCTATCTATCTATCTATCTATCTATCTATCTATCTATCTATCTATCTATCATCTATCTATCTATCTATCTATCTATCTATCCATTTCTTTCTTTCTTTCTTTCTTTCTTTCTTTCTTTCTTTCTTTCTTTCTTTCTTTCTTTCTTTCCTTCCTTCCTTCCTTCCTTCCTCCTTCATTCTCTCTCAATCTATAATAAAATATATATATATATATATATATATATATATATATATATATATATATATATATATATATATATATATCTATCCATCTCTCTCTATGTCTATCTATCTATTCTAGGAGTTGGAAAAAAACAGAATTGTGTAGAGGGACAGCTAAAGCAAAGACCCGTGTTGAACACTCAATCATTTGCTGTCACAGGCGCAGCCAGTCTGCATTATCCTGCAGTGATTGATTGACTGGGTCTGCACAGACTGGGGGATCCAGGCATGGCTCAGATGGGGCTCGGCTGCTTTGGCCTTTTTTTTATTGTATCTGTAGACAGAACAAATACAAAACAAAGTACAATAATATTTATATATGTGTGTATGTGTATATGTGTGTGTGTGTGTGTATGTGTATATGTGTGTGTGTGCAGAATGTTTTATATTATACATCAATCTGTTAATTTGTATATCTAATCTAGTTTTGATATGAAAACGACATACAATAGGAAATCAGTTGTCATTTTTTTAAGATCAAAAATACTTAATAAAATTGTGACTGAAATCTAGATCAGATTAAGTATCAATTGATAAGTAAATAGGTCAGGCAATATATGTATATTCTGCAACACTGTCTGATCTTCCACAGTGTGGTGCCTCTTAAAAGTTAAATGAAATTAAAATCAATTTACAAATACAGTAATAACTGAACAGGAAACTGGGTTCTAAAGACATAGCCAATACAACAAGAATTCTAGGTTCATTTATAGTATTGCCAGTCAATTTTTAATTTATGATTTTTAAAAGACAGATGCCCAGTATTATTTTTTCATTGTCTTTTTACGATGGAAAGAATTTCATTTAGGCAACCTAACAGTCTTATTATTTTACTCAATATATTTACAGTCAATGCAAAGGGAAAGGAAATTTACTTGTAAAAGGTTAATATTCTCTGGAAATGAAAAATTTAAAAACAGTTTTTGAAGGACAAACAAAATAGTTTTGCTTTTGCATTTTAATAAATATTGTAGGGCAGTAACCCACTCATTAGTCCATGTGCCCTCTCTCTTCTTTATCTTTTATAGAGCAACATTTTAATCTGGAACCTTCATCTCCTCATATTGAAATTTCACAAAAATCTACATGCATATGATATAGTGTTTTAAAGGAGAACCAAACTCTTTTTATTAAAATCCCCTTCCCCCCTACCCTACATAGACCCCCTTCCAGGCTCCCCCAGCCTAGGTGTTACCCTGGGTGAATGCCCCTAACTCTTTACTTACCCCTCGGTGCAGATTCAGGGCATTGGAGTTCATGGGTGCCATCTTCTTCTCTTCAGTAATCTTTGGGAAGAGAGCGGCGTATCGGCGCATGCATAGTTAGTGCAATCTTCCAGACCCAACAGCTGTGCATGCGCCAAAAGCCACGGAAATTGTGAAGTGCCGGAAGAAGACCCGTGGATTACCGAAGAGAAAAAGATGATGCCTGAATCTGCAACGAGGGGTAGGTAAAGAGTTAGGGGCATTTATCCAGGGAAACACCTAGGCTGGGGGGAGCAGGGAGGAGTGGTCTATGTAGGGTAGGGGGTAGGGGATTTTAATAAAAAGGGTTTGGTTCTCCTTTAAATAGCATGTTAATATTGGAATTTAGTTTAAGAATAAAATGCCTGGAAATGAGTTCTTATAAGATGTGATTCTGCTGTCAAACATGTGCCATATTTGACTCACTATTACAGCATCATTCTATGCAATGTCACAGCACTCCCAGTGCCACTTCTATTCCCCTATTTGGAGCTCATTTATTAATTGTTAAAATTGTCCTCAAAATTTAGAGGATTCTTGCTTCAATTGAGTTCTAAATCGATTTTCTTTTGAAACTCGTTCAACAAAAAAAACTGCGATGAAGTAAAACATATTTTCACAAATTGAAACAAAATTAAATTTTTAAAAATAATAATTCAGCACCTTAAAAGGCAACCATTTGAGTTTTTCCAACTTAATTGTGGAACAAAATTAAAGGATAAAACTTGATTTTGCCAATCGTGATCATGATTTTTTATCTGGTCACAATCTATAGAGATTTTTTTAATGATAAATCTCGAAAATGTGAATTTGGAAAAAATTCTAATGAAAAAAAGTTGACATTGATAGTTTTTTTTTACACCGTTTTCTCGGATTTCAGAAATAGCATAGAAAATCTATGTGTAGTGATGGGTGAATTTGCGGCGAATATACATGTTTCGCCACCGGCGAATAAATCAGTGAATTTGCCGCGAAATAACAATTAAAGAACAATTTAGAAGCCGGTGATGAATAATGCCCAATGACCTTAATGGGGGACGGCGCCAATTAAAGTCAATCTGTGTTTTGCAAATTTTTTGCCCATTTTGCGAAGTTCATGGGAAATTCGTGAATTTCATGGTGAAGCGAAATGGGACAAATTCGCCCATCACTATCTATGTGTGTTCCCCAACTTTTTAATAGTGGAAAACCTTTCCATTAGAAGGTGAATTGAAATAAAGTCTCTTCACTCATTTTTCTTTTCCTATTTGATATATTTTATATATATTGGAGCTCTCCACTAGTGATGAATTTGTCCTGTTTTGCTTCGCTGAAATATCAGAAAATTTGCAAAATGCATTGAAGTAAATGGGCGTCAAAATTATTTTGACATGCTTCAATTTCGACGCCCGCGACAATTTTTATACGTGTGCCTATTTTACTCCAGATACATTTAATGCAATGGGCATCTGAATAATTTTGAGGGCAACAATTTTTATGTGCGCCTATTCTGACAGGCGCCCAAATTTTTTTGACGCTGCGTATTTTTAGCTGGCAAATTTTCTTGACAGTTTTGCAGATTTATTTGCCGGTGAATTTATTCGACCGTCACTACTCTCCACCTTCCACTTCTAGGGTTTTGAAAGTTGGAGTCATTATCATATCACCGAAGATGACCTTACATGACCAGATTTGGTTAGGTAGCTTGTCCGATTTTGACCTTACTCTCTGATTACCTGGGTGTGTATGGCAACTTGGGGAGACAGTTTCAAAAGAACTATCCTGCTTTTCTGTCAGATTGCAGCTAAAACACATATGTTCTGATGCCCCATGTCACTGAGTGAGCAGGGCATTGGCAATACATAAGTGAAGGTCTGTAGTTTCCCTCAATTCCTGCAAAAATAGAACATGTATGGATGATCAAATTGCATGCAATATCCAACCCTTCATTACTCAATGGAATTGGTAGTGTTGACCAGTAAATGGCTAACTTAACTAAGGGATGGTCAACACCCAAGATACACATCAAGAAACTTGATTACTGTTTTTGTTTCACCTTTGTCCTAAGAGATGGACATTATCAAGGCTGATGTTTTTGACCGTCTAAACCAAAGTTTAATTAGAAAGGGTCTTTCTTTGTTAAACTAAAAGTTGTTCCCCATCACAGGCAGTTTGTTGTAAGAGCGAGCGATTGCACAGAATAGACAGCTATTGACTAGCTAGACATGTTAAGGGCCTAGTGTCATGTCCCCAGGGTATGCACAGCATAATGTAACATATCTCAATATTACTTCCACTCACCCATTAGCAACCTGGTGGTGTCAGGTGATGGATCACCTCACTGGTCTTTGCTGGAAGTTTTTTCCCCAATGTTCCATGTTGTGTTATTTGTGGTGCTTTTTGCTTTGTAGGTTAATGTTCCCAGCGAACGTCTGAAAGATAGACATGTATATCAGAGTAGGTAACAACAATGACCTGACTCTAGCTAGCCTGAATGACCAACTAAAATTCTAGAATAATTTATGGATTTATTATCAATGGTGGAGCATAGGACTAATTCTTCACATAGACAAAGTTCTACCTCCAAATGCTCCCTCACGTGCTCTTGGGTTATCTATCCTCTAGGCAGTATAATGTGCAAGTCCAAATTATTTAGGAACATGTAACATGTAAGGGGTTCCAACAGGGTCAGGCTGGAGACCACCGGGGTTGCTGCTTCAGCCCCCCACACACACCCACCATGGGCCCCTCCCCAGCTACAAAGACACATTAGACACCTTAGACCCCAGCCACAACCCTGCTCTGGACCCCCATGCCTACCTTTTTTTCCTGCTCACGACCACAACCGGAGGCCGGGAGGGCGATCGGGGGGCAGCATACCGTTTTTTTCCAGTGTCTCTCCGGCCCAGTCTGACCCTGGGTTCCAATACAAATCTGCAAATCGTACATTTGTTTGCCTACTCCAGATATGGCTCAACTAGCCCACGGCTCTTTGGACCATATCTGAAAGCAGAACATTTGCCATGGGCCCTACCATCACAGGAGCCCCCTAGAGGACTCATCATTGACCCAACGCACATCTTTTAATGAATTGTTAGAGATGTTTAATTTAATTTGTATTTTGGACTGGTACAGCTCCAGTTCCAGCACTGAACATCTGTTCCTTCCCTCACCAATCATTGCATGCGCACTACAGTCTGAACCCTCCTTCACTTCCTGATTTGAGGAGAAACTGAACACAGACACCATGCTTCTCTTGCTTCAAGAAGACATAACTTTATTGACACTTCTTCTTTAGCAGACAATGATCATGTCACATGACACTGTATCAGTATCAGGTCAGTATAGGATCTATATAAGAGCACACACATTAAAACATATCATAACAAGATCAAAGTTTACTGCAAGTTTTCCAACCCATATCAACCAATCAGCAGGTAGTATCATTTGATAATATAATAAAATTGGTTGCTATAAGTTACTAGACTTGGAACAAACTTTGTGATCTGTTTTACCTTACACTCATATTACTAAGCAGAGCAGCCAATCACTTTTCAGCAATATATGATAAAGGCTGGAGAATCGTTTATTTGGGGATGGCAAACCCCAGCCCATTCTATGCTGATTTTTTATAATTTTTTAGTCCTTAATTGGTTGACTTGTGCTTGGCTCATCCCCACCCAAAATGTAATTGCAGCAAATTTGTATTAAATATCAAATTCATCAGTTTGATTCTATTTTTTGGCTAAATCTAAAGTGTGAATCACATAGCAGCCAGTTAGAGAAACTCTCTCCTTTGTTAAATTGTCATTATCATAATGTCCTTAAAATCTAATAAGAATAAAGAAAATGTATGTACAGG